>NC_074722.1:35702004-36902004 GCF_947242115.1 Biomphalaria glabrata | reverse complement strand
CTCAACGATTGATTAATTGATGAATGTTTTTTATGCTAATGAAAGTGAACATTTTGTCTTAATGCTTTGATAAGGATAACTCGGATGATTCACTTATCACAAATGAGATCAACTGTTAGTTATCAACTCTGCTAAGAGACCATGTTTTTTTTTTGCTGCAGCTCACAATTATAAGAGATCAATCTTCAACAAGGGGGCCCGGTGGATGGGTGGTAAAGTGCTTGGCTTCCTAATTGGGGGTCCCGGGTTTGAATCCTGGTGAAGACAGGAACTTTTAATTTCAGCTCTTTGGGTGCCTCTGAGTCCACCCAGCTCTAACCTGACATTAGCTGGGGAAAAGTAAAGGTGGTTGGTCATTGTGCTGGCCACATGACACGTTTGTTAACCATGGGCCACAGAAACAGATGAACTTTACATCAATTGTCCTATAGATCGCAAGGTCTTAAAGGGGAACTTTTAACTTTTACTTTAGTGTAACATCAAGAGGTAGTGAAAAACTTTTGACAGAAGAAACAACTCCAGAAAGGTCAATTAAAGTAAATTAAAGTCAAGTGAAGTGGACAGAGCTTAACTTTCACCAACAAGCTCTGGATGGCTAAGAATAAATCTTCTGGTTTATCTGGGTTTCAATGGCTAATGGGTGAAAATGTAACGGCGCCTGGTGATTACATATGCCCAACCTGTGACCGCAGCTGTGTATCAAGGATTGGCCTCTTTAGTCACACAAGAAGTTGCAGAGGGAAAAGATAATCTCTTGAGACGCAAAAATGCCACAGAAAATGGCTAAACCCATGCAGGAGTTAGATAGGGGAATAATGTTTCTAAATTAAAGATGATTTAGCAAGAATAGTGCCATCAACATTGTAAGTGACAGTCCTTAAAGGCAAATGAAATCCATAATAAAACTATAATAAACAACCTTCAGACGCAAATCTGGGAAATATTAGCTTACTTGGCAAGGGGAGAAAATCAATTATTTAGACAAATATGATTAACATGGTCACTCGTTAAGCACTTTCATTTAAATACAAACAGAAATACTTGTACTTGATACCAGCTGATATAGGAGACTCTGCTGCTGACCACAGAATACCAAAACCACAAGAAATAAGTGAATTATGTCCCTTGCCTTCTATACCCATAAAACTTGTAAAATACCACTCACCATATTGGTACCAGTACTAAAAAGTTAAGCATCAAAATCTGATGTTTCATACTTATATATATCATTTCTAAAAGTCATAGGAGTCATATAAAAATGGGGGGAAATACAAGCATAAACATTGGCTATTAAAAATGAACACATTAGCATAGTTCATATACATTGTTCACTCAACAGGAAGTCAAACAACAACAATGAAAAGGAATGAAACAATCATAATTTAGCAAAGCATTTGCTGGTCGATTGTACAAACACATTTATAGCAAAAACTGTTTCACATGAAGCTTGGTGTAATCAGCATAGGTACATCAAATTGGTATAAGGAACAAGTGGATAGATATGTACCATCGTGTAGCTAGACAGGATAGTATATCATAGGTGTTAACTAACAACTTTACATAGTGTCCAATGTTCTTATATCGGTTAAACTGCTTTAGTCTAACAGTTTGAATTTATCATTGTTAAACCAAACTCATGGCATGCTTATAACTACTCCGTAAAAATAAAAAATACACAAGTGTGATATAAACAAATTGAAGAGTAACTTTCTATAATAATATACCAGCATATACATATATAAAGACAAAGTTGGCACATGCTTAACACCCCTCCCCCCCACCTCCACATTTGTGCAAATTTTTTTGCTAATTAAAAGACTATTTTTCATTCAGGGCATACTTTATTTTTTGAAGATGTGATGCACTGTTTCTGAAAAATATAATAGAAGCTATTTAAAAATGTAATAAAGATGTTATTATTATACTATTACAGTCTGTTATCAAGAACCAATCTATATCTTCATATATTGTATACATTATGTAAATTAAGCAGTAAATTATTTGTCATTTATTTCCTGATTTTATTAGTGGTTAGTTTGTTTAAATCTCTCATAAAAAAAAGTGTTTACTAACAAAGTATATATAACAAAACAAACTTTTTTTTAACAGCATTAAATCTTGTACATATATATACCGATATATATCTCCTCATACTAACCATAAATGTATGGAATACACATTGAAACTAATTGCAATTCTCTATTAAAAGAAAGTTTAAAAAAAGAATGAAATTAGATTTATGAAGTTTGTCAATACAATCATTATTCAATGATAGTGAAAGCTGGCCATAGAATCTTACTATGTTTCTAGACTACTAAGAGGCCTTCAATCAAAAACTATAGTGATCTTGAAGATACACTTTTGACAAGTCTGGTTGAAATAATATTTGCACTTTTTTTTGCCATCATGAGGCCTGAGTGTGAATCCTTCTTCCATCAAATCATTTTCCAAACATCGAATAAAAGTGTCCTCATCTGCTGGGGCATCCCATGGGCCTACAGTTAATTGGGCATTGTCTATGACGCAACTATGTTTAGTGTTAAAGTTGATGGCTTTGGGTATGAATTCCTTGCGGAAGGCATAAATTGATACGTCCCCTACACGGGAGACAGTGGCTCGAGCCATAGCAATTTTAATAGTTTCCTCTTTAACAAAGGCATAGTTTGGAAACTGGGCTCTCTGGGCTTCTTTGACAGCCATTGTGGCAATTTCTGGCTTCAGCTGGAGCCTTTCAACCAGCTCATGAAGTCCATAGTAGTTGGCATCACGGAACAACATGAATGTCATCTTGTCCACGGGAGGCACTGAGCCATATCGAAGATACTCCAAAATGTATTCAAACACAGCGCCGTTGCTGTCAAGAAAAAAGTTGCCATCTTTGTCTTGGTCAATTTTGTGCCGACCACTGAACATGGTTGCAAGCATGGAGTCTGGAAACTTGAGTAGGGTGGACAAACGGGTCATGTAGATATGACCTCCGACATTTAGAGGTATTATGGGTGGAAAAACTAAGCTTGATGCAAATGGAGGCTGAGGAATACATCAAAACAATGAATAGCATCATAATAAAAACAAACAAGGAAAAATTTAAAAAAGAACGCCTATTAACAAAACAGATTAAAAAAAAACAACAACACTACTATAAACTGGCCTAAAATGGATTATTAATTGCTTTGTGTCAATATATATAACATGACTAGCTTTAAAATCAAGAATGGTTAAAATTTTTAAAATACTTATAACATTAAAAAACTACACTGATACCATGTTCAAATGAATTTAAATAAAATTGTGTACATGAAGCTTGTAAGTTTCATTTGCTTTAAAAGTTAATGTTATCATTAGAATTTTATAGTCCTCGGCCACAGAGAAATATAGAAGAAATCATTTCCCTTATAAGCAAAAACAAATCAGATGTCCTAGTGGCTGCAATAATTGATTGGTCTACAGCTAATTTTGTACAACAAACTTATTGACATAGATTTGTGAAAATGTCAACAAATAAAAATGAAACTTTATTTTGAATCTAATTTGTTGTCCTGAGACAAAAGTTAATCAATTAGTACTTCTTTAAAGTAAAAAAAGTAAAGTCAAGTTCCCTTTTCAGACCTTGGGGCATGTAAAGGTCATCTGTTTGTTTCTCCATTCAAGTATAAAACAAAATCCAGCCAAGAAAACACATGATTTTTTTGTTTAGCTTAAGTAAATGATAATGATAATATGGAGTGATAATAGTTTTCATATTCTGAAGGAATTTCTATATAATTGAATAAATAAAATGTTGGCGCCCAAACAACAAACACAACCTAGGAATCTGTAGAGGATAGCTGCCTGGTAGTGTGGTTTGAGCTCTGGACTGTCCACATGATGGTCCCAGTTTCAAGCTATACCCACCACTATCTCCCACCATCCTGCAGGAGATTTGGGCTAGGACATAATAATCTCAAGTTTCTCAAGTAATATCTGAGCCCTACATGTCAGGTAAAACGCAAACATGCTTCTTAGCATTAATGTAAAAAATGTTATGTACCGGTAAATTAATAGGATAAGGATCAACTTACAGTCCCTGTTTCTTTGTAAGCCCTCTGTTGATCACCTGGAGGACTGCTACTTGTTGAATATTGTGACCACACATTATTTGGGTACTTTTGGTTTTGAAATGTGAGCAACTTTGGTATTGGTATCTGGTGTACTGTAATAATCTCCTCAACTGAGCCATTCTCATCATCATCAACTTCCAAGCCCTCTGTCGGACTGTCAAATGACATTTTTTTTAGATACTAAAGTCTATATGCAAGGAACTCTGAAGGAAAACAGAAAATGTTAGATTTGAAATGAAAGTAATATGATATCTTAAAAACATATAACACCTGACTCTAATTTTGCCTAGATATATTTTTAACTAAATGTAGGACTGACTGTAAGCATTAGTAGAAAATGTCAAGAATGAAGAGACAAGAACAAACCCTAAAAGAATACTAAGATTTAGCATACATCACCATGTGGTATGCACTTCAGACTATACCATTACTAATATTATTCCATAGTTTAATCTAGATATCTAGATTAATTACAATTATTATAACATTTTTATATCATATGATTAGCCAGTTTATTATTGGTCAGTGTGACAGGTGGAAGGAAATAGCATCATTTTCTCCTACAGACAGTTGAGACAGGCTGATCCAATTAGTCCAAAACTTATCATACCAGTATTTGATACTAAAAATGTAAGTGTCTTAATCATTCTTTATGTTTTGTGTAATGATACTGTCTTTTATCATATTTTATGAAATGAGAACTTCTTAGAAGAGAATGATTAAGGGAAAATATTGCAAAAGCAGGCTGTACTGGAACCCACTGGGAAAGGCTTGTTTTTACTAGTGTAGTACTAGTCTACACAACGTAGTCAGAAGTAGTCAGTAGTAAGTAGTCTAGTAAGTAAGTAGATAGTAACTGTAAGAGTCTTGTCTTAAGTCTTACTAAGTTACAGTCTTAGATTAGTAGACTAGATTAGTAGACATAGACTAGATCTAGAACTAAGTAGTAGTAGTTAGTAGTTACTAGTAGTAGTAGTCTAACTAAGTCAGAAGTCTAGACGTAGTGACCGAGCCTAGTCACTCTAACTAGTCTAACTTCTAAGTCTAGTCTACTATCATGATGATAGATCTAGTCTAGTTACTAGATCTAGATTTTCTAGATCTACTATCTAGATTTAGATCTAGTAGATCTATCGTCTTCCTTACTTATCAGAGTAATCAGACTATCTAGATCTACTTACTCGAGATAATAGATTAGAATAGATATCTAGTCTAGGTCTAGACTATTAATTTTAATACACGATTAGTAACTTTTACGTTTACTTAGAGTTACTTAGACTGACTTAGAATCTAGACTAGATCTAGAATCTAGACCTATTCAAGCCTATTGTTATGTTATTTAAGTTATTATTATTTAGGAACAGAATTTTAGTAATATTTAGGTAAGTGATTTCCAAACAGTGCCTTGAGATAAATCCGTCATTAAAAATACACAGAAAACCCAAGAATTATACAAAAAAATTATCATTAGCTTATCTTCTTATATAATACAGACGTTACTTTAAAAAGTCATTTAGTCATGCATATTAACCAATGACCTAAATTATGCTAAGTCACTTTTACCTATCTCTTACTGTGTTGGACCGTTGGGGCACCATGACATGCAAAATTTGTCGACTGTCTTTCTCCCACGTATAGAAAAATCATGGGGATAATGCAATAGACATGGATCTACATCGATATGTAGGCGCTCCGACTTTTGAGTTAACTGCATATTTTGTGACGAAGGCATCGTGGACTTAGCATATCGCGTTTTTTTTTTTTTTAATTTAGCCCAACACTAACAGGGTTAGGGCAGACATGAGGCCTTATAACAGTGATGCTCAACCATTGTCGGCCGGCGGGCCAGTTTAATTTCTGACATTCGTGTCGCGGGCCACATCATCGAGTAGATACAAAAAAAAAAAAAAAAGAATAAACCATTTTAAATAGTTTTATTAGAAACCCGTAGCACTATTTGGCCTACGTACACACGTATGGCTATTATGTCAGATCGGTTTCATCTGTTTTGTTAGTGAAACGTTTGTCTACTCAATGAAGTGCTTGTAAAAATTGTGATAGTCCGTAACACTTAATTTCGGTACCATTTCATTAATGCACAAATATTAAATGGTACATACCATTCTCTTTGATACCAAAAGAACTTTACCAAAACTGATGCAGAATTGACGCCCTGTGTTACACACAAGATGTTATGAACAAGACTAGCTCAAGACAGCAGCTGAATTATCCAAGAATCTCAAACAACTGTCAATACTTGTCATCGAAAAAAACAAACGTCGTGTTCATTTAAATAAATAATATGAAAATTAGAATCAAATTTATCCATGACAAAGTTAGAGTGCTAATGTATTTAAAATTGCAGCTACGTTTTTTAACTTTAAAAAAAAAATTTCTTCACTTTGTACCGATGTTTAGGCGGGCCGGATAAAGCCACGTCGCGGGCCGGATCTGGCCCGCGGGCCGTAGTTTGGGCATCACTGCCTTATAATATAGGCCTACTGGAGAATAGGGCGGGGGACACTTAAGAGGGTGCCATATAACATGCCCTGGGCGACACACTCAAAGGGGCTCCACAAAGTTCCCCTATTCAGACATTGCATCTATAGGCCAGATGATGTAAACATCTTAACATCTATTTCTGTGACCCAATGTCAACGAGGGTGTTATGTGGCCAGCACAACGACCAACCTCCTTTACTTTTCCCCAACTAATATCAGATATATGATTTTCTAGAAATATTTTTGGAAAATATCATTTCAACTAATTTTACACATTTTCATATAGATGTATATTATTTGATTAGTTTCTTTATCTTATAAATTACTGGCTCTTTAACCTGGCACGTCTTAAAGCCAAAACGAAAAGGCGTCGTATCTTGATAAGGGAGCTGCTGTTTGCCGATGACGCGGCACTCGTATCTCACTCACAAGGATGTCTACAGAAGCTAGTGAACGCCTTAGCAGCTGCTTGTCAAGAGTTAAGCCTTACTATAAGTCTCTCCAAGACCGAAATCCTGGCACAAGACGTCGCAGAAATACCTATAATACAAATTGGGAACCACACCTTTGCAGTGGTGCAGGAATTTACCTACTTGGGTTCAACAATTGTCAGTAACCTAGACTTAGACATCGAGCTGACAAAAAGGATAGGAAAAGCTACCACAGCATTGGCAAAACTCTCCAAGCGCGTCTGGGAAAATGGTAAATTGACCACAGCGACCAAAATCCTAGTCTACAACGCCTGTGTTGTGAGCACTCTCCTTTATGGCAGTGAGAGCTGGTCAACATACATGTACCAAGAGCACAGATTGAACAGTTTCCACTTGCGCTGCCTGAGACGCATAATGGGCATCTCTTGGAGGGACCATGTCTCCAATCAGGAAGTTTTAAGATTGGCCAATATGAACAGCATGTATGCTCTCCTGACACAAAGAAGATTACGCTGGCTCGGACATGTCACCCGCATGCCAGATGGCAGAATCCCGAAAGATATCTTATATGCTGAGCTTGTGGAAGGAGTCAGACCCAAGGGCCGCCCAAGACTAACATATTGAGATGTCTGCAAGCGAGACATGAGAGCCTCAGGCATCAGCGAAAGTATGTGGGAAAACATAGCCAAAGACCGGAGTGCATGGAGACAGACTGTGCGTGCTGGGACAACCCTTGCTGAGAACAAAAGAATTGAAGCGGCTTTAATCAAGAGGGATAAAAAGAAAGCTGCCCTGTCTGCTAGCCCTAAATCAGAGGCATACACATGTACGAATTGTGGCAAAGTCTGCCGTTCTAGAATTGGCTTGATTAGCCACACCAGATTCTGCCACGTCTCAAGATTAAGCCAAAACCAGTGACTCATTTGGGCGCATCCATTGCCTTTCGAGACAAAAGGAGCCATATATTCTCATTTTAATTCTACAAGAGAGTTAAACAAAATTAGCCACTCGAGATTGTGTTAAAGTTATAGGCATACCCAGTTCCTTTTGTGTGTGTGTGTGTGTGAGGTACGCATATTAACCAGCACCTTTATCAATGTGGGTAAAAATTATTACTTTTTCTTGCATTTTAACGTTAATTATTAATCACTCGGCCTATCTGATCACCATGCTGGATACAATCCACGGTGTTTTATCGCAATTGGTCTATGCGCATTGGGTTTTCAGTGCAAATATCTTTTACGAGACAACATGAGATTTTTTTTTTTTTACATATGCCGCGGGATACACATTCAAAACCAAAAGAAAATCCACTGTCAAGGACAGACTTTGAAGACTTAAAGAGAACCTAAGCGACCACCGGCGTACAACGGTTATAGTAAATCTATGTCAGCAGAGAATGCACTGGTTGTTGCTTGGACTGCGTATAGCAGGGTTTTTCAACCTGTGGATCGCGCCCCCTTGGGGGTCGATTGACGTTTTGCCAGAGGTCGCCTAAGACCATCGAAAATGTGGATTGTTATTGACTATTCTTCTATTGCTGTATGTGTGTGTGGGGAGGGGGGGTCGCCGCAGAGTGGGGGATTGTAAAAAGGGGTCGCCGAGCATAAAAGGTTGAGAACCGCTGGCATATAGGGTCATTGATTGACATGCATGACTAAGTAGCAGCGTCGAAATCCCCGAAAAGGGTATTCAGTAACAGACCTATATATTATATGTATAATATATTTCTCTGTAAAACTTGGATCTAGGTCAAAGAAAAAATAACGAAACGAATAAAAGTCTGTGATCAAAATGGACGTTGCTAATATTAACAGTGCCACTAGAAATAGTGGATTTAAAAGCAGTTTTGTCAAAATAGACAGTTTACCAAACTTCAGATTACTTTGCCAAAGAGTATCTAACAAAAATGAACAATCACGGGAGATTCTAGGCTCGGGTGCAATCTATAGATCATCTAAACCCGACAAAATCGTTGTGGAAGATTTGGACAAAATTCGACAACTTTCTATCAAATGTATTGTTGACTTCAGGTCAACTGAAGAATATTTATCTACAGACGGACATTGTCTGTTGGACGCTGAGTATACGCTCTACAAAGTTTGTTTACCAACTAAGAACTATAAGCCTGGTGAGTCTATGAGATTTGAAGTGATTTCGAAAGCAAGTAATGGTAAGTCCAAGTCCAGCACTTGCCCTGCGACGAAAACATTTTCAGAAGAAACAGTGGAAACACAGAATCAGAAATGGCAATCGAATATGAGCGAACAAGTAGATTTGGATGACGCTTCGATCAATACTACCACTGTCACTGATTTTACGGAGGACAAATGTGTACAAAAGAGACACTATCTTATCAACTTTTATACACAACTTTATATCAGAAAGCTTGTTTTCAGCCTTCCATGGTATTTGTGGCTGATGGGTCTGTTCTGTTTAATTTATGATATAATTTCCAGAAATAAATGGAAAACTTTCAGTAAACTTCTTGTTCAAAAGTCACTCAACAAAAAGGGTATTTATGGACAATATGTGGATTTTATAGAATTGAGTCAGCCTTCAATCTGTTCAGGTAATAAAAATTAATTATTGTTAAATCTTATTAGGCAAAGGAAAACTCATTTTTTGTGCTGTCTGTCTTTCTGTCTCATTTAGGTCTCAAAAACTAAAAATGTTTTAGATAAAACTTTTTAAAAATTATCTAAATATAAATATTATAGATATATGGGAAGCGTGGTCAAGTACGGTTGAACTTGACTTGGCTACCTACCAAGGGCAGAGGTGTGTTTACTAAGCGCCTTAAGTTTAAGTAAAGGCAGTACAGATGAAAACCTTCTGCCTGACCCCCCCCCCCCCCCCAAAGGTCTACAAATGAGATTGGACCATATCGCTCTGAGCATGCCATAAGCATGAAAGTAGCGCTATATAAAACTATCTATGTTTATTTATTTTATTTAATGTATTATATATATTATATATATGTCACTCGTGTAATGCTTTTACAAACGTAAGGTCATGACCTGACAAAATATGGCAAAAATGACAAAATAGTGCTAGGAATGTAGCAGAAGACTAAACAGTGCCAATATTTTTTCCTTTTTTAAAATTAATGTACATACATGTATCTGCAATTATTTAGTGTATATATTGTAAAATGTAATACCTTTATTTATTTATACCTAGGTATTCCTAAAATTCATTTTAAAAACACTTTTGAAAGCTCAATGATTCATTTTGATAGTTCCATAAAATATGAATACTGGGGTAAAGTTGTAAAGTTTACAAAATGAACTGTCAGAGACAATTGTATAATGTCACTTTACAATGGTCATGATAGGCTAAAACGTATTTTGTCTTGCTTGCAGCTTTGCATCTCCAGCATTGTAATGAAGAATCCTGTTCTCAGTATACTCCTATATAAGAAGTTTTAGATTGATCTGCTTCACACATTAGGATGGGGACTGTCAATAAGCAGTGAATTGTATGGTGCAGAAATTGTTTGTGGAAGATTGTTTTAGACATGATCTTGTATGTTCCACATTGTTACCAGAAATCTTGGAGCTTCTCTACTGTTTTGTCTCTGATGACCAATAATTATATATATATACTAGTAATCCCTACAACATCTGGTCTCGCATCATTCAGTTCTTCAAAGGCAGTATTTACACCCCCAAGTGTAACAAATGAAAAAGCTTGCCAAATGTATTGGAGCATTAAGAATTGTGATGGTCAGTTTGATTCTGCCCGCCATAGTTTGATCAAAGAGAGCTGCTACCAGATAATCTAGATCAGGGGTTTTCAACCTGTGGGTCTCGACCCCTTTGGGAGTCGATTGACGATTTGCCAGGTGTCACCTAAGACCATCAAAAATATGGATTGCATATTGTCTACTCTTCTATTGCTGTGTGTGAGTGGGGAGGGGGTCGCGGCCGAGTGGGGGATTGTAAAAAGGGTCGCCGAGCATAAAAGGTTGAAAACCGCTGATCTAGATTTTAAATTTAGACTTCTGACTAGATAAACTCTTTTTGTTTTCATTTTTCCCCTTAATTTTAAATCAATAATTAATTTTTTTTTTTTAATTTGTTACCAGGGGATTGCCATTGTTGCAATTAAAGTATTTTCACTTCTTTCCTATAATTATTTGTCTTTTTCTGTTGATGACTTGATATTACCCTGGTACTTGGTTTCTTTAGAAGAAAAAAATCATCACAAACAGCACCAAAATTGTTTAAGATTTGTGTTCACAAATCCAAATGTTTAAAAAAAAACAACTGTTTTCGCAAATCCAAGTGGATGGCTGTGCAGTATGTGCGCTGGACTGTTGTTTGGTTGTCTTGATGGTCCCGGGCTCATACCCTGCCCACTGCCATCCCCTTCGTCCTGCAGGAAGTTTGGACTTGGAAGTAGATTATCTTAAACTCTGAAGGCAATTTTACACATTGTAGTTTCAAAAACATTTTAAAAACAACAAACAAATAGATGTTGATTTAGAGATAAATACTGTTTTAATAAAGTGGACATGTTGTACTGTAGTAATTATGAATTTTAAAAACTCACATTAAGTTGGAAACTATAGTGATTCAATGTAAATGTAAAAGAAGATGTCAGTACCAGTACATGGTTATATTTTTTTTTATAATGATTCATATTTTCATATCTTTTATTAGCAGACAAAATCAATAAAAATACAGTTGAAAAATGAACCTCATTGGTTGTGATCATTTTGGTTCTGATAACTTGATGGTCCCATTATAAAAACCTAACCTTTATTACAAGATATAAAGGAAGAAGACTAAATGTCCATAATTCAAAGCTGGGGCTCCTAAAAACATCCAAGAGATTTAGTTCATTTTCTTGAAGCAAAATGTGTGGTTTTTCCCATGTAAACTGTAAGTATGACTGACAGTCTTGGAAGAATTCCCAGACACTGTTTACACTTCACTTGAATTAGTAGAAAACAGTGCTACAATGGGATTGATTGTTTAACATGTCTTAATATCTTGAGAAATTAAATTTGTTGACCCAATGTCCAAAGTATGAAGTTAAATCTCTTGACCCAGTGTCCAAAGTTAATCTCTTGACCCAGTGTCCAAAGTTAAATCTCTTGACCCAGTGTCCAAAGTATCAAGTTATATCTCTTGACCCAGTGTCCAAGGTATCAAGTTATATCTCTTGACCCAGTGTCCAAAGTTAAATCTCTTGACCCAGTGTCCAAAGTTAAATCTCTTGACCCAGTGTCCAAAGTTAAATCTGTTGTCCCAGTGTCCAAAGTTAAATCTCTTGACCCAGTGTCCAAAGTAAAATTTCTTGACCCAGTGTCCAAAGTATCAAGATAAATTTGTTGACATGATGTCCTAAGTATTTTTTTCTTTTTCATAAACCTATTGGAAAATGAAGGTCCTAAATTAATTATAAATGATGCTTTTATTCTCTTTCATGCAAACTCAGCATAGTACATTTATCGTTTTTGTGTCTTTTTTTTTTTTTGTTGGAAGTAATAAAATTATCAAATTTGAAATAGGCCTATAAAACAAAATATTTTAAAATAAAGTTAGTGTTGAATGACTACACGATATTTAAAAACTAAAATGATGGCACAAGAATTAACACAGGATCCTTAAAAACATTACAAAAAAAAAAAAAAGGTGTGAACTATTATACCAGCATAGCCTGGAAGGTACTGTAAAGTGAACTATGTGTGACCAAAGCTTGTCTTGCGGGAGAAGGAAGGTTGCATGAATGTGTGATAAGGGGGAGGTAAGTCCAATCTAAACTTGAGACTAACAGTAAAGCACTGCAGAAAAGGTGGGGTGGGGTAAGGTGGAATCGAGGCGAGCAGGAAAAAAATGAATCGTTCACCGGCTGATTGAAAGGGAATATAATAGCGTAGATGGCGAGGCGGGACCCCAAAAAAATGTTGGTTAATAAAACCTATCTTGAGTTGCATTGAGCCTTTTTGTCATTAGTGGTAGATCTAGATCTTAATTTGGGCACATGTAAAGCCCCATCAGTTTTTTAACGTTTAAATCTAAAACTAGATCTAGATTTAAGATTAGAATTAGATCTAATCCGCACTAAATTCACTAAATCTAGATCTAAAACTAATCTCGATCGAATCAATATAATAAATTTCAATGTAGCCTACTTTTTTTTTCTACTAGCCTAGTAAATTTAGAATTAGACATAGACCTGGACTCCTAGATCTAGTCTAAATCTATAATCTATAGATTTTATCTAGATTCTATATAATCTTAATTAGGAAAAAAAAAAGTTCGAGGACTCGCGCATTTTCAGTAATTTCCATATCCCTTAATCTGTTGGAACGTTCGGGCACCATGCAAGATTTGTCGACCGTCTTTCTCCATTCATCTGTCTTTTGCCCATTGCTAGGATCCTCCTCACTAGCTCTGCAGTCAGCGTTCAAGACTCACAAGCATATAGGAATGTGGCCTTGACCAGGAAGCGAGCGCTGATTTTTTGTGCCGAGGGCTATGCCATTGTCTTTCCATGTTATTTTAAGTTTTGAAAGGGCTGCGGTGGACTGAGCAATTCGGGCCAGTAGTTCCGTTTTCGTTCTCTCATCTGAGACAATAGCTCCAAGGTATTTGAATCTGCTAACACTAGTCAGCTTTTCATCTCCAATACTGATGCCCCTTTTAAAGCCCTGTTGGTTATTGGTCATAATTTGGTGGTTTTTGTGTGTGTGTGTGTTTTGTTTTGGCATTTATTTGCATAACATATGCTGCGGAAGTCTTGTCTGTGCGCATCACCAAGTCATAATAATAATAATAATAATAATTTTATTTATAAAGCGCTGTTAACAAACAAAATGTAGGCTCAAGGCGTTGTAATAACATCACAAACACGACAATTGAAATCATAAACTAATTTTAAAAGTTTTAAACAAGTAGGTCTTAATGTTCTTCTTAAAAGTGGTATAGCATGTTGTCTGTCTGAGATCAATGGGGAGTGAGCTCCAAACCTTTGGTCCGTGCACTGAAAAATCCCGCAGACCGTAGCTTTTAAGGGAGAAACGTGGCACCACTAAAAGCGTTGAGTCCATTGAGCGCAGGGCTCTCTGGGGGACATATGGAATAATCAGTTCTCTAAGGTTCAAGGGCATCTCATTGTTATATATACACTGATGACAAAGTGTGGCTGCTAGTTCTTCTTCTGTCCCTGCTAGGCCATCAATGTCATCCGCGATGCGCTAGTAATTCTTCTTCCTCCAATGCTTTCAGTACCTTCATAGCCCTCGAGAGCATCTTCTGTTATCCTTTCAAGGGAGATATTGAAAAGTGTTGGTGAAAGAAGGCAGCCTTGTCTTACTCCACAGTTGGATGAATTAATTAAAACCACTAAATATTGACCTAAAAGTCTTCTGATTGAGATTCCCACTATAAACTATCAGAAACCAAGCACGGCGCGAGATGTAAACACAACAACCTAGTGACTGAGAAGAAATTTGGAAGGACCCCCTTTTATCTGAAGATTTTAATCGAAGGGGACAAAAAAAAAAAACAACATATAAATACATCCTTTTTTATTGTGCAACAATGTTGGTGACTCACATCTTACTTAGATATTTGGTGCCGAGGCGTATAATACGTTACCCCGTCAAAATAGCGCCGACAAAAATAGCGCAGAAAAAAAATATTTTAGTCATTTTGCAGGAAACACTTTAGTTAACATAAATAGTCAAAAATCGTAATAATGTAAAATGATTTATTTCAAAATATAGCATTTATTTACATTATAAAAGTGTACTGTAAAAACACGCAAAGACACTTGTCAAATTTACACACACACAAACTTTCACAAAGCTTGTAGGAAATGTCACGTAGAACTTCCATCACTGGCTTGTGTCCGTACATTGGCACTATAGCTTCAAGTCATCTGTTAAGTTGGAGGAACTTTGTCTTGCTTGCAGCTTTACTTCGTTCTCCAGCATTGCACCTCAGAATCTTGTTCTCGGTGTTCTCCTGTTCTCTGAGGAAGTGAGAGATTAACCTGTACACATTAGGGTGGTGACCGTCAATAGTGAGCTGAATGCATGGCGCCATCCCTCCACTGAATTGTTTGTTCGTGGTTGATTGCCCTGCACACGGTCTCTAACATTCCATTATGCTATCAGAAATCTTGGGGTCACTCTGCGGTCTCGTCTCTGGCGATCAACATAGTTGTCCTCGCAATAGTCATACAAATTACTAATAATCCGGTACTTTTATACACATCATATACGAGTCCGCGCTATTTTGTCTTGTGCTATTTTGTCGGGAAATTTCGCGCTATTTCGTCCGCGCTATTTTGACGGGTCACCGTATAATACACATCATCATATAGGCTACCAATAGGTACTGCTGAGATTTAGGTCTAAATCTACAATCACATACATCTACTCAAAGCATTATAATAACTAACTCTTGGGGGGAAAAAAGCATTTTCACACACACCCCTCCTTCCGAAAAAAAAAAAAGGAAATAAGCTGCGAGTCCAACGAATGTTAACAACCATGTCAAAGATAGGGTCTACGTAGATTACACATTTAAGCCATTCTGGCGTCACATAGAAACCCGTTAAACATCCGACCTTATTTTGTGAAATACAGACGTTACTTCAAAAAAGAAGATGTTTACGTCCTACGCCTTATCTAATCATGCATGTTAACCAATGACTAGCCGGGACCATCGTCGGCATTGAGACGACCGAACGACAATCCAGCGCGCACACCGCACGACCAGGCAGCCGGCTTATATAGTTATAGGCCTAACCCTAAGCCAATGATTAAAATTGTTTGTTTTTGTTTTACGTAAAATGATAGATCTTGTCTAGATTAGATCTAGACTCTACCTAGGCATGATTTTAGATCTATATAAGTATAGACTTATTTTAAATCTATATATTTATCTATTTAGATCTAGAAATATTGATATAGACTATAGACCAGTGATTCCCAAAGTGGTCTATATAGACCCCTAGGGGTCTACGAAGACTTCCAAGGGGTCTACGAAAGTGAAAAAATAAATTGGGGGTCTATGAGATGTCCACGGGGGTCTACGATAATAGATTTCATTTAGGCAGGTTGTGAGTTTAATTTTTATATCCCATTACTGTAATTTTTTCATACACTAATATATGATTTGTAGGCTACCTTGGGAAATCCTTTAAATTGTTGTATTTAATATCAATACATGTTTAAATAGATTAATTTTGTCTCCGTGTAACTAATGATACTTGCTAGATGGGTAGCAAGCCAAGGCAAATGAGCCCTTCTTGCTCGAAGCTTACTGGTTAAGGAGCCAGTTACTCGCCTTCTGCTGTCAGTAAAAACAGTTCTGAAGACCAAATATTTGAGCCACACGTGAAAGATCAAGAAATGCACGATAAACTGCTCTTTGCGAAATTTTTACAATGATATTTAATGTAAATTAATTAATTAATTAACATTTAAAGTTTGAAGGACTGCTTCATAGAAAAACAAATTCCTATATGAAACAAAATATCCGTAGCAACAGATGATAAACCTGAAAAAAAAATATTTTCAGTAAGTTTGGTTCCAGTAATACATATTGTCATTTTAATTGGGTTAAATTTGAATTATATCAATAAAAAAAGATAGATCTCTATCTAGCCTTTTTCACTCTTCAACTCACTATAGTTAGAAATCAGTTGAAAAAAAAAGTTGATGAATTTGCAAAAATACAATTTAAGTTAAGCAGGGGGTCTACCGAAAACCAGAAAACATGACAAGGTGTCTACAAGACAAAAAAAAGTTTGGGAACCACTGCTATAGACCTTACGCTCGAGTTAGGTCAAAGTCTATTACACCCAGATATGGTGGAAAAAAACACAGATTCAGCAACGCTGTGCCTTCATTGTTTAGATTTTTTTAACGTTTCCCTTAAAAAGAAGCGAAACGAAACAAAGTCTTGTTTGTTTATAATCAAAATGAAGTTATCTAGGTCGAAGTCGAGCATTAGAATAAGAAGTACCAGCCGGCATCTGACTCAGAGTAATAGCGGCCTTCTCAAAATAGATAGTCTTCCAAATTTACGAGTATTGTGTCAAAGAATATCTAATGAAACGTCACCTGAGTCGTCCGCGATTTTGAAAACAGCTGCTATTTACAGGTCATCCAAGCCGGACAAAATAGTTGAGAAAGATGTTGTGAAATTTCGACAGCTTTCTATAAAATCTATCGTAGACTTTAGATCAAAAGAAGAATATCTACTTACTAAGGACCATAACCTCATCGACGCCGAATACACTTTGTATAAAGTTTGTTTACCAAATAATAATTACCAGCCTGGTGAGTCTGTCACTTGTGAGGTCATTTCTAGAGCCAGCACCTTAAGTAACATCAACTATACTTCAGTTCTCTATGGAGAACCGTCTTACAAAAGACGAAAAAAAAGTTTGGGTAGTGCTGGTGGTCATTCTAGCAACCACCACAATCTCAATGGTGAGGAAGATGATGAAAAGCGGCATTATCTGATCAATTTTTTTACCCTGAGGTACATTAAGAGACTGATTTATAGCCTGCCTTGGTATTTGTGGCTTCTAGCTTTTCTTTATATCATCTATGATGTGGTGACAAGAAACAAATTTGTTAATTTACGCAGACTTCTTGTGCACAAGGCAGTCAATAAAAAAGGTCTTTTCGGACAGTATGTGGATTTAATAGAGCTGAGTCAGCCGTCGATATGTGCTGGTAAGAGTCCGGAAATATAATTAGATTTAACAAGATTTATATACATTTCACATACAACTTCTTTGTTCTCACATACAACTGATTGTGTGTATATATGGTTAATATTATTGTTATATCTAAGCCTGTGGTTAGGCAGACCTTACTATCACAAAAGAACTTATCATAACTCTAGAATATTTAGTAGTCAAGAGAACTCTTTACTCTATGCCATCTAAGGTATTACTGTCTATAAACAAAGAGGCAGAGAATACTGCAACTATTACTCTAGCAGGATTGCATTTGGCAGACAGGTCTAAATTTGTGCCAATAGAGCAATAGAGAAAAAAACATATTGCTGAGCGTTTTGGAATCAACATCTAAGTGTATAAAACTAATTCAAACGTCCCACTATTAGATCCTCTATGTCTGTGGCATTTTATGCTTCGAGAGACGACTAATTGCCTCTCAATTGCTGAGATAAATTTGTGACTTCTGGGCTACCCATAAGCCAACACTCAAAACCTTATTCTTCTATACTGACCAGATCCAAAGTGATGAAAAACTTTTGCAATTTGGAGTCAGGTGGCTGCAAGAGTTTGCCAGAGAGCAGTGGGCTCCAAGACTGGATTTTCTGTAAAGATTTACTCCTGCAGCCTTAGACCTTACAGTGACACACACAAGGCAGTGCTTTTTTAACCTATAGCTAGGGGTTTACTTTGTGGGCAGCAGGGTATCTCCGCATGCAGATGAGCCATGAACGCCTCACATCTTGGGGCCAAACCTCCTTAGAGACTCTTGCAGATTAGCCTGAGGGCTTCACAGCCTCAGTTTCCATCTGTCACCCATAGGAGGTACTCCATAGGACTTGCTGTGGAGAGGCTATATAGATAGATGCATTGGCAAGGGAGACTTACAAATTGCTCCCCTTTCACGGATGCTACCTAGCAGTGGCAACAAGACTCACACTAGACCTGTCACACATCATTTGGATAGTAGATCATACTTTTAACAAAAATGTTTGTCTCTCATTGTAATCTGTCTTTTGGAACAAAAAATGAAAGAATCTTTTTTTCTTTTGTCTAACCAGCCCTGAAACTGATTTCTGAGCCAGATAACTTGCCAGTGTTAATCAACTGTGCCTATGGTAAAGACAGAACTGGGATCATTTCAGCTCTCATTCTGACATGTTTAGGAATGCCTAAAAGCTATGTTGCAGCGGAGTATGCTTTATCCACAGTAAGAGTTGTTCAAATATATATTTTTTAGTCTCACTAACCATATTTAGCAGTAACCTAAATGCACATATTTAGCATTAAAATAACAATATTTGGTTTTGTGTTTTTAAAATGAAACCCAAAGAAATGCATAATAAAATAAATATTTTTTATAAATTTTGTTTAACAGAACTTGAGTTGTATCTAAATATCATAATTTCTTTAATACTGAACAATAAAGTAATCTGGTAACTTTTGTTACACATATAAAAAGTTTTACAATTTGTATGCTCCTTTCAACCAGTTCATTACAGTAACTCAAGTACTTTGCTGCCATACCAAGGTTCTCACAGTTAAATTCTGTAAGAGCCTGGGATTTTAAACAGAATGTAAAGGATCTACAGCACTTTAACAGATAATCTTTTTGGGCAAGCAAAGGCCAGCTCTAGCTCTAGTAGATAATTAAAATCTGTTGTAGAAAGCATATAATATAGATAGATCAGAGACTGTCATCAATAGTCTTAGAAGTGAAGTCAATTTCTTAAGACTTGTCTTACATTTTAATTTACCAGGTACACCTTAGAGCTAGGTAGACCCAGGGACTTTCTGAAGACAAGTCTTACTTATTTGTTGTGTAAAATGTTTGCTTATATGTTGTGTAAAATGTTTACATATGTGTTGTGTAAAATGTTTGCTTATATGTTGTGTAAAATGTTTACATATGTGTTGTGTAAAATGATAGCTTATATGTTGTGTAAAATGTTTACATATATGTTGTGTAAAATGATAGCTTATATGTTGTGTAAAATGTTTACATATATGTTGTGTAAAATGATAGCTTATATGTTGTGTAAAATGTTTACATATATGTTGTGTAAAATGATAGCTTATATGTTGTGTAAAATGTTTACATATATGTTGTGTAAAATGATAGCTTATATGTTGTGTAAAATGTTTACATATATGTTGTGTAAAATGTTAGCTTATATGTTGTGTAAAATGTTTACATATATGTTGTGTAAAATGTTAGCTTATATGTTGTGTAAAATGTTTACATATATGTTGTGTAAAATGTTTACATATATGTTGTGTAAAATGTTTACATATATGTTGTATAAAATGTTAGCTTATATGTTGTGTAAAATGTTTACATATATGTTGTGTAAAATGTTTACATATATGTTTGTGAAAAATGTTGCACTTGTTTTTGATGTTCCTTCAGTTCATCTTCCATCAGGATTTGAACTTAAGACTCTCAGTTTATCAGCTAAGCTCCTAACCACTTGGCTGCTATTTCTCCCAAAACAGTTGCGTTTTAATGTACTGAGCCTTTTCTAACTGTTTTGTCTGCAGGAAGGTCTGGAGCCAGTGAGACAGTTAGTCTATCAAGACATTGTGGGCAAGTATGAGCTGACTGAAGAGTTCTGCAACTCGGAGACTGAGACGATGTTGAAACTTTTAAACTATATTGAAGAAAAGTAAGTTCTCTGTTTACTTGTCCCATTCATCATCCAATATCTGATATTCATTTGAGAAAAAAACAAAGTATCGTTGAGTTTTTACAATTCAAGACTTTCTCTCATTTGTGGGGGAAAGTACAGATGGTTGGTTAGTCCTTTTGCTGGTTACAACAATTGGCCATAAACTCTAGTGAAACTTGTTTGTTGCTTTGTCTCTCAGGTTTATCATTTTATGGAAAAAAGAAATAAATATCATTGTTCTGAAATGAATATATATATATATATATATATGTAAATATATGTTAATAAGTATGGAAATGTTAATAAGAGTATTAATAGATCTCTTCATGATGTTAACTTGATCTGAACAAACCAAATCAATAGTTTCTCACTCTAATGTCAACTCACCAGCAGTAGGGAAGGAGTTGGGAATGTCTGCTCCATCTGTCTTTCTTTTTGTGGCCCTCTCATAGCTTTGTGTTGTTGTTTTTTAATGCTTATCTTGGAGCACTAATTTCAGATCACCACGGTTACCATGATGTCAGCGGTATACAGCCGCAGAATTAAATGCCATGAGCATATTTGTATGGAAACCGTTTCCCTCACTTCTTAAAGTCAATTACTAACTGTGGCGGCATATATTTGAGAGCCAGATGATACGATGTCTTGATGTAACAATGAGATTGTGTTGATCAGACAATGTGTTACTGATGTTATAATTTTGTATACATCTCTCCTTATCAACATTTACTGAACACTCAATTTGGTGATACTGGAAATACAAATGCAAACTTTAAGTTCAAAAACAGAGATCCTTAAACAATAAATAAAAAGCTTTTATTCTGGAACTAGGAAACACTTTAATAATATAAAAAAAACATCCCCAGGGTAACAGCAAGCAGTTTTCGAGATGACAGTCTAGTGTGTATACCACACAACCTGGCAGCCATCTAAGTTTGATATGCAGTTGTCAGGTTTGACGTTTTTAATTGACAATGCATTAATATTTTTGTTTACTTCATGTTCGCCAGATACACGTCAGTGGAAGGTTACATGTGCCACATTGGATTTAGCTTAGAGGAACAACATAGGCTGAAAGCGAATGTGGAGGCGTTTAGACACTTGGGCTATGAAGACGATAATGATGATGATGACCATAAAGTTACGGGAGTTGTTTCTTCAAAATCTGAAACTCTGTCATCTCATCCAAAGTCTGATTAAAACAGAATCGCCATTTGAGTGAAGGTCAACAATTTAACATTTATTGATCACAGACTGGATATCTCCATTTGATATGTTGAATTTTGAAATGTCATTGTGTCAGCTGGTTCAACAAGCTTGTGTGAATTTATCATGTAGCTATTTTGTCTGGTAGCCTACAACCTTGTGTGAATTGAGCTGGTAGTCATTTTGTTGGTCTACAAGCTTCTGTGAATTTAGTTGGTAGTCATTTTGTGAACTGGTCTACAAGCTTGTGTGAATTGAGCTGGTAGTCATTTTGTTGGTCTACAAGCTTCTGTGAATTTAGTTGGTAGTCATTTTGTGAACTGGTCTACAAGCTTGTGTGAATTGAGCTGGTAGTCATTTTGTTGGTCTACAAGCTTCTGTGAATTGAGTTGGTAGTCATTTTGTGAACTGGTCTACAAGCTTGTGTGAATGTAAATTATAATTATTGTACCTGCTGGTTTGCAAGCTAGTTTGAATGTAGTTTTTATATTGAGTCACTTTAATACGATAATTCATAATTTATTAATCACAACATAGTTAAAACTTTTTTAAACTAATGTTATCATTATTAGTGATGGGAACTAAACTAACTTTTAAAAGTTAAACTAAAACTAGTTTTCAACTAAAATAAAGTAGTTAAACTATTAGTTTATCATGAATTTCAAAAGATAGTTAAACTAAACTAAAGAAAGTTAATTAAACTTTAACAAACTTTTTTTTTTTTGGGGGGGGGGGGGGTCTTTGAACTAGACCTATATAGATCTAATCATTCGACTGTATGCCTATGGTTCGATCTTATTCTTTTAACATTCTGGTAATATTTATCTATAATAAAATCAGTATTAAGGAATATGTTTCTTACCTAAATGTTAATGCACAATAAAATAAAATGTCTAAATAAATATGTGTGCTTGTATTTTTGCTTTGAATTAAAACCTTAAGAAAATAATGGTACTCTTTTTTTTTTTTAAATTATATTAACTTATTATATAACGAAAGTCTTACTTATACTGGTAAACTTTAAAATCTCATTAAATAACATAAATTTTGAATTTCAAATTTAGATCAAGTATCCAAAGAAATAGAAACGCAATCGTTAGAGTTTTATAGCATGGCCTAGTGCGCTTGAACTTGGCCTGGCTTGGCTACCTAGAAGGGGGCTCGAGGTTCGACACCCGACTCAGGCAGAGTTGTGTTTACTGAGCGCCTAAAGGCAGCACAGAAAACCAACTCCTAGATACACCCCCCCCCCTCCTCCACTGGTCCACAAATGAGAATGGACCAAAAGCGCTCTGAGCATGCAATAAGCATGAAAGTAGCGCTATATAAAAGCTATAAAAATTAATTAAAAATGTTAAGCTTACGTCTACCTGTACACAGGCGGAGTATGGCATTCCTTGAGTATGTCTCCACAGACATAGTGCAATCTCTATACATGCTTGACTAACCATGCCGATGTGGTATTTTCTTCTCTGACCACTAAAAATACAACTAACACTATTGCATCACCGTTAAACGCGCAAGGGAACAAAAAACAGGGTGGTCATGTCATTATGGACTGCACACTCACCACACTATATAGGCCTACACGTGTACGTCTATCTGGTCAGGTTGTTAAAATCAGTCGGACACACTGTCTATTTACTTTCTGGGCAGGGAGGGTATATAACTATATATATATCTTTGATTAACATGCTTGACTAGCCACGCCATTGTGTTATTTTCTTGCCTGGCCTCTCCACATTAAGCAAGCACCATTGTATAACGCAGGGTAGTCTTACAGTAGTGTCGACAACACACGTACAGTACACTAGGCCTACATGTGGTCATGTGTATGTCTAGCTGACCAGGTTGTTAAAATAAGTTGGTCATAGTCTATTTACTTTATGTCCAGAGAGGGTGTGGATTAAGATTTTTTTTTCTAGACTTGGTTACCATAATGCTTTTAGATCTATATAGGCCTAGCAGTTGATTTAGACTTAAAAAATCTTAAAAAATAATAAGTCTTAAGACTATAAAAGGGTGTACTTGATGTTCCTGCAGTTAAAAAAAAAATATTGTTTGCCGCAAATGAATGCCACTAAATATTGACCTAATTCACAAATCAGATTCCCACTAGAAACAGAAATTAAACACCTCCACGTGGCTCACAAAAATATTCGGAACAACCTCATTCATAATACTGCTTAGAAGCTTTTGGCAAAAAATGTTTAACATTTTAGAATACTGCTACTTTCAAGTGCAAATATTTACTCCCATTACTTCTACCAGGATCTTACTTTACCCTCTTCAAATGCAGACTGTCTAATTTGTTAACTGCATCATTTTTTTTTTGATAATCAAAGTTATTGATATCACATGACCAGAAAACAGGGAGTGCGTTTCAACCCTGACCACATGTTGAAAAGTTTTACAAATTTTAATTAAACTTTTTAGTTATTAACTAAAAAAAAATTAATTAAACTACGATTTTAACTAACCTTTTTTTTCTAGTTAAACAATGGCCTTAACTAATTTTTTTTAGTTAAACTTTTGCCCATCACTAATCATTATTCATCATATTCAACCTTACTGCCTCCATTCACTTACATGAATATTTGTCATGTTTTATTGAGTTCTTAGCTTAGAAAGGCTTGTAAATTTATTATTATTTTTTATTACTTTTTTTTTCCAACAGTAAATAATTTTTTTTTTACTAATTCACTATTTCTACATAAAAGCTCTATGGCTCATCTTTACTCTCCTGTTGTAAAAACATTTTTGTAATGATATAATTTTATAGCATAAATATTACAAATGATTTCTACTGAAGTTTTTTTTTTAAGTGAAACTTTTTAGGACTTAATATATCATTGTTTTATACATTTTTTTTCTCTGGCGTAAACCAGTTCAGTTTGGCACTTGCCTTTCCTTTGGTTACATGAGCTGCTTGTAGAGAAGGGAACTGATATGTGGGCAACATCATTTCTATCACAATGAATGCCCAGGCATTCATCTCGGTTCCATGAGATGATCCATAGTCGCTTTGCGACGGAAGGAGGCCACACATATATATAAACCAGTTCATCTGTGCCAAAAAGTTTAAGATGAATAAATAAACTTGAGATTTGTATAATTGATATGATTATTCTCAAGTTACTGTTCTAGTCAAATCTTTACAAATTATTGTTTTGTTGTCACATCAGCATGAACCCAGTTCTTGATTAAATACTTGTGCTGTGTTGTACTGTGTACGAATTTCTACAAATCAAGCAGATTTTCAAATCTTTTGTATATGACATATGTTTAAGTCCCACCCTAAAAAACGTGGAAAATAAAACCAAGAATTACAGTTGTTGGTTTGTATTTTAATGGCTTGTTTGTTTTCTACTCTTAGTCTAGTATGTTCATGGCTTTTTTTTTTAAATAATTTTTTTGTTGGTTTTACAATTTTTTTTTATTGAACTTACATTTGTTTGTACATTCTGTCACCAGAATTACGATATTGCACCAGACATTACATTTGTTTTTAAAAAAATATGTAAAATAATATATATATATATATATCTTTGATGTCTGTTTGTTTTTTTAATGGGAGAAGTCTGCTTACTAGTTGTGATGAAGATGTGTAGTTAAAACGTTAGTATTACATGTTTGGACTATGTAAATGTATCTCACAATGTTTGTAAAATGTTTTACTTATTTCGGATGTTCCTTCAGAGTTGAAGATAATTACTTCCTAGTCCAAACCTCCCGCAGGACGGCGGGGGACGGGAGCGGGCAGGGTTGGAACCCGGGACCATCGATAAGTCAGAACGACAGTCCAGCGTGCAAACCGCACGACCAGGCACCCATCCTAATTTATTATTTCAAAGTCTTTATTTTACTCTTAACGCTGAATTCAGATAAAAATGTTTTAAAACTGGGATGTGATGCTAAGTGGCATAAAGCGCTTGGCTACCTCTCAAGGGGGCCTAAATTTGAATCCCAACTCGAGCTGAGTTGTGTTTGCTGAGAGCCTAAAGGCAGCACGAAAATATCGTCCCACATACCCCCTTGCCCAACAGGTCCATAGGAAGCGTGGTCGAGAGGCTAAGCACACTTGAACTTGGCTACCTATGAAAGGGGCTCAAGGTTCGACACCCAGTTTGAGCAGAGTTGTGTTTGCTGAGCGCATAAAGGCAGCACGGACTACCTTCTCCATGATACCCCCTCTCCCACCACTGGTCCACAACTGAGATTGGACCATAGCGCCGCTCTGAGCATGCTATAAGCCTGAAAGTAGCACTATATAAAAGCTATAATTATTACTGGGCGAGTAATCTTTAAATAAAAAAGTTTTGTTTGTGATTGTTGTGAAAAAGAGTTCAGTAGTTACCTCCCCTAAGACATTAACCAACCAGTCGATGACCTCTGGAATTTCATTAAAAACCATCTTAAAAGCATAATAGAAAATCATATACCAACTAAATACACATCAAACAAAATAAATAAATGCTGGTTTAATAATAGACTAAAGAAGCTTTGTAAACAGAAGGAAAACCTCTATAGAAAATTTAAAGAAACTAATGCAGAAAGAGTTTACAAAAAGTATATAAAAATTAAACACTTAACCCAAAAAGTAAGCAGACAGCTGCAGAGTGAATACATAAACAATGTAATATCTAAAGATAACAACAAAAACCTATGGTCATACATTAAGTCTAAGAAAATGGAAACAACAGGCGTAGCGCCATTAAAAGATGAACATAACATAATACATAATGATAATGAAACTAAAGCAAACATTCTAAACAAATACTTTGCATCAGCATTCTCAGCCCCAGGAGACAAAGACATATTACTGAATTTGAACCAAGTAGACAACATAGAAGATATAGTAGTACAAGAAAATGGAATTCAGAAACTATTAGCCAACACCAAACCAAATAAAGCTTCTGGACCTGATGGTATTCCAGCTAGATTACTCAAAGAACTAAGTAATGAGCTAGCCCCAGTGTTCAAAATACTCTTTCAGGCTTCACTTAACCAGGGCAGAGTACCAAAGGACTGGAAAGAAGCTAATGTCACCCCCCTATTTAAAAAAGGAGAAAAATCTGACCCAGGGAACTACAGACCAGTATCACTTACCAGCATCACATGTAAAATCCTAGAACACATAATATGTAGCAACATCATAAACCACTTAGACAAACATAATGTCCTCACACCATACCAACATGGCTTTAGGAAATATAGATCATGTGAAACACAACTAATAGGACTAATTGATGATTTTTCAAAAGGTTTAGATAATAGTGAACAAATAGATGCTATCTTACTAGATTTTTCTAAGGCTTTTGACAAAGTTCACCACCATAGTTTGCTTAAAAAATTAAAATATTTCGGCATTAATGGTCCACTGCATCAGTGGATTAAAGACTTTCTGATAGGGAGAGAACAAACTGTAATAATAAATGGCTCTAAATCAACACCGATAACAGTAAACTCAGGTGTACCTCAAGGTACAGTCTTGGGTCCATTACTATTTTTAATTTACATAAATGATTTACCAAATTGCATTAGTTCAGGAA
This sequence comes from Biomphalaria glabrata, assembly GCF_947242115.1. Lineage (NCBI taxonomy): Eukaryota > Metazoa > Mollusca > Gastropoda > Planorbidae > Biomphalaria > Biomphalaria glabrata. The sequence continues at coordinate 36,874,829 of NC_074722.1, read as the reverse complement.
CAAAAGTCAGATTATTTGCAGACGATTGCATAATATATAGAACAATAAAAACAACACAAGACACAGATATTTTACAAAGAGAATTAGATGAATTACAGAAATGGGAATCAAATTGGAGCATGTCTTTCCACCCAGAAAAATGTCAGTTGTTAAGAGTAACAAAAAAACTAAAACAAATTAATTCCACTTATCTTATTCATGGCAAACCAGTATCACAGACTAAAAACGCAAAATACCTAGGTGTTATAATAAATGAAAAACTATCATGGAATCCACATATTGATGAAACTACAAAAAAATCAAACAAAGCATTAGGATTTATTAAAAGAAATTTCTATAAATCAAATAAGAACATAAAACTAAAATGTTACTTAACCTTGGTTAGGCCAATAATAGAATATGCATCCTCCGTTTGGGACCCCTCAACTCAAGAAAACATTAAGAAACTGGAACAGACACAAAATAGAGCAGTGAGATTCATAACAAACGAATATTCACATTTGACTAGAGTAACACCTTTAGTAAAATCACTAAATTTAGAAAGCCTTCAGGACAGAAGGCTCAAAAGTAAAGTAGCAATCATACATAAAACACTGAACCATAATCTTCAAATACAAAAACAAAATTTAATAAAATACTCTGAAAGACACAAAGATAAAGGCACATTCCTCGTCCCATATGCTAGGACAAATTTGTACAAATACTCCTTCTTCCCTAGTGCTATTAGAGCATGGAATGGGTTGCCTGAGCTAGCCAGGAAAACCAGTGACTTGGCAGAATTTAAGTCATTGGTTAATATGCATGACTAAATGCATGACGCGTAGGACGTAATCATCTTCTTTTTTGAAGTAACGTCTGTATTATATAAGATAAGATAAGCACGGAAAACCAACTCCTAGATACCCCCTTTCCCCCACCGGTCCACAAATGAGATTGGACCAAAGCGCTCTGAGCATGCTATAAGCATGAAAGTAGCGCTATATAAAATCTATAATAATAATAATGTATTATTGAGTAGTCTATTCAGACAAGCACATTACTGTCAAGACACATCCCTCACAATGAGTGTGAACTTTAAAGACATGTACACTTGCATTGCATTATCTTAAAGTTATACTGACATGACATTCAACACAATAATCAAAATTATTGTTTCATTAAATATAGCTCACTTTTTAATTTGTTCATCAATTATATTGATTCTCTGATTGGATAAAAATAAACAATTCAAACATATATATAAACAAATTGATGTGCCAAACTGTGTGGTAGATGAAAAGTTTATGACACAATAATTTAACATGGCAATATGTTATCTATAGAGTGCATTCACATTTGTTCAGTCCTTATCTACACATTCCAATAGTCTTTCAAAATTATAATAGCATCATTCAAATTGAAATGAATGCTCTGATCTGAATCATTACTTAAATACAGGGTCAAAATCATTTTTTAAAATATGTTAACAAAAATTGATTCACAGCCAATATTTCAAAAGTTTGAAGTTTGGAAAATGATACTAGTTTCAAGCACTATTTGTTAATCTCCAGTATGAGTAATACACAGAAAAGACGACAGTTGACTCTTGCTGGTCTGGACATTACAGGAGCGGGGGGTGGGGTGGGGGTCAGATAGTGAAAAACATTGGATTACCGAAGGTTATATTTGGGAGGTGCGGTGGCTGAGTGGTAAAGCGCTTGGCTTCCGAACCGGGGGTACCAAGTTTGAATGCTGGTGAAGACTAGGATTTTTAATTTGGGCGCCTCTGAGTCCACCTAGCTCTAATGGGTACCTGACGTTTGTTGGGAAAAGTAAAGGTGGTTGGTCGTTGTACTGACCACATATATGGCACCCTCGTTAACCGTGGGCCACAGAAACAGATGACCTTTACATCATCTGCCCTATAGAAGACAACAAGGTCTGAAAGTGGAAGTTTACTTTTTTTTATATGTTGAATTTAACTGTATATGTCAAGATTCTATTATGATGTAATGGGATATTCTCTTAAACAATACACAAAAAAGGGAAAAAATATTTGATCTCAAAAATACATAACATTTGATTTCTGCTTTCACATACTTAACTAAATTACAATTAAATTTTAATATAGTCAAAAATGCATACATTTACATAAATTTAGATGGACACCATGTCAGATCAAATTACTGAGGGTGTTGGATTTTCAAGAGTCAACTGTAATCTCAGAACTTTCAGCCCTAGTTTTTGTTACGGATTTCAAGGGAAAGAATTATTAATGGGCAAACAGCAGTGGGTTAGTTTGAGACTAAATCTACTTAAAGGTTATTCACAAGAGACAAATGGTTGGGACAATTAAAATGATAGTGGTTCTACATTGATCTTTTGAAGATATAAATTATGAAATCAAGCAATGTTCTGTCCCCCCCCCCCCTCCCAAAAAATGTTTTTCATAGCATATTTCTATCACACAATTCAATATCTAATAAAACATATGATGTTTTGAATATGGTTTTAACCCCGAAAACTAATTCTCTTTTTTAAATTTTAACTCTGCTATTGTCAAGATTTTATATTTAAATAATTTATCATTGAATGTAAAATAAACATATAGCTTAGTACAGTCAAGTGAAGTGTTCAAGTGGGGATAGTGTAATCACTTGGTATCACAGTTTTAACTCTTTAACTCCTAACTGATGATACCAACGTTGATTTGAACCCATTAAACTAAATTAATTTTTGGCTTTACAAACTTAAATTTGTGTTATATAAAAAGAGCATGCATTCTTCTGTAATTATATACCTAATATAACATTTCCTGATTACATTCAAAAAAAGTTATTGAAGTTTAATCACAACAGGGTAGTAGTGAAACACAAATGAGAAAAATTAATAGTTCCATCAGAATAGGCAAAATAATTACAGATAGAAAGAGTTAAGAAGTACAACCCACTAATTATTTTATAGCACACTTTCCCCAACAAAATAAGGTAACTCAGAGCTGAGTAGACTTGAGGTCAGAAAGAACCTAAATTTTAAGCATTCATCTAGATTTGAACTTGCAACCTATCACTTGAGAATGCAATCAGCATAAAACGCCATGATGAATGCATAATATAGAGTGCAGTTTTACTGACACACAACAAGAATTCAAATAGATATCACAAGCAGTGAAAGCGTTTTAGTCATCCGTCATTTTATCACCCATTAGACAATACATTTTCTCTATATACGGTATATATATATATACAGCATGCAAGAGATTGGCTTTTTGATAGGAATTGAAATACTGTTCATTAATTGCTTAAATCACAAAAAAACAGATTCAGTTTCTACAATATCTACATCAGAAAAAAATTGGCCTTTACAGAAATTACTATGACAGCAAAGCAAATAAAGTATTTAAGTTTTATTAAATTGTAGAGAAATCTGGCACCATGGAAAAGTAAAAAAAAAAACAACAATAGCGTACTACAGAAAACTGCAGTTCAGATAACTCTGGCAACCAAATGCTAACCAGTTTGTGTGGTTAATTTTCAGTATCGACAGCTTTAAGCCTTCATATATTTTTCTGAGTTCTGTCTTATCATGTTATCTGTTTACTCTATTAACATTTAGTTTCATGTGCTAATGGTTCTATTAGACAAGAGTTTTCAGGACTCTCCTGTAATAGTATATTCATTGAATGGTATTATCTTATCTACCTATGATGGTAGGCAAAAAAAAATGCAGGCTTGAGACATTAGTTATCTAAATAGTACTGGACCAAACATGTTAAGCATGTCCTAAATCAGCGGTTCTCAACCTTTTATGCTTGGCAACCCTTTTTACAATCCCCCACTCTGTCGAGACCCCCCACACACATACACATCCAGCAATAGAAGAATGGACAATGACAATCCATATTTTCAATGGTCTTAGGCGATCCTTAGCAAATCGTCAATCGACTCCCAAGGGGGTCGCGACCCACAGGTTGATAACCCCTGTCCTAAACGATGGTAGGCAAAACAAAAACTTGTTTGTTTGTATTCTTTGACAACAGTGCAAACAAATTACATACCAAAGATCTCAAAATTAGTGTCATAATCTTATTAAAAACTATTTCACAATGAAACTAGGTTTAAATGGGTATATTTTATGGCCTCTTCTCTTCACATCTACCATCATATCCAAGCTTTATTAAACATAATGAGAGTAAATATTGACCAAACTTTCTTCACGGCAGTAGTAAAAATAGAACTCCAAACCCATCTGTACAACATCATCACGCTAAATAGCTTTTTAAGACTATTTAAACAATCTTATTCACAAATGTAACTACAGCACCCACTTGGCAGCAACAAATAATTACAGGTTCAACATATTTACATTATTCAACATCAGCATGTCTTTCCATGTAAAATAAATATCTTAAAAATATAAAGAATTATGCATTTACATAAACCCAAAACTAAAAGTTATTTTTTTTAAATATATAAATAAATAAAAAAGTTTGGGTGCCCTGGTTGAGAGAGAGTTGTATTCAACGCTACATAGGATTTTTCGTACTTAACTGGATTCCAGTTGCTCTGCCAAAAAAAAACATATAAAGGAAAATTTTTAAAAAGTTTTCAACATAATGGTTGAAGTTGCATATATAAATTCATTATGTGCCCATATAAAATCTTCTTTTAAAAGGCTGTCTTGTTTCAGTAATATAGACAAGGATAAGTTTGTCTTTTGTCTTTGATTGTTTTGTTGGTGATTAGTGTGTTTTCTGGTTTTTGTTAATCCCGGGCAATGCTTTTCAGCCTCACCGTGGTACTTAGGTGAAAACAGTCTTTATTAGGCCAAAAGGAAAGCGAAAAAGAACACCCGCTGGGGTGCCCAAGAACCGAGCCCATCAAACTAGCCAGGATGGAAGAAAGAGCCAGCAAACATGCCACTACTCTCACACCATTGCTCAAGGCGCCATTTTTAATGATGGACTACTGCACTGCTGATGTAATACAGAGAAGGAATATGGGGGAGTGTGCTTGGCCTTTGGTCTATCAGTAATAGGGATGAAATACTTTACCTTTGCTTGTATCTTTCTTGGATGGAAGTTTGTTCAGACAGGCACACGAAGACAAGCTTCCATAGGCCTAGAGTTCCAAGAGTCTTCCAAGAGATTTAACTCCTATGGCAATAACAGTTAAGAAGTGCTAGTTAACCCAGTTTGGTGTTTGTATGACTTTTGTCCTACAGGGCAGCAATTTCTCTACACAGAGATCCAGCACAAGCAACATTTATAGCAATGTAAGTAAGGTTTAGGATGAGTATGGTAAGAACCAATAGGGTGAGATATTATAAAGTAGTCTTAGCAGTCTGGCTTAATAAAGCTCTTTTCTCTTTCATTTTATAACACTCTGTTTGTAAAATGTTTTTCAATCTATGGGGCAGATGATGTTAAGGTCATCTGTTTCTGTGGCCAACGGTTAACGAGCAGGGTGTTATGTGGCCAGCACAACGACCAACCGCCTTTACTTTCCCCAACAAAGCAAGTACCCATTAGAGTTGGGTGGACTCAGGGGAGCCCTAAAAATCCTGAAATTCAAAATCAGTCTTCATCGAGATTCGAACCCAGGATCCCAGTTTCAGAAGCCAAGCTCTTAACCACTCTGCCACTGCACCCCCAAACCTTCTGCAGGAAGATGGGGGACAGCAGTGGGCAGAGTGTGAACCCAGGACTATCGAGATGACAGTGCAGCATGCATACCGCACAACCAGGCAGTCCTACCAATAACGTTGATTTTTATTTATTACAGATCATTTTTAGCCTTGCGTATTTTATAAAATTTGCCTTGGACTAGGACTTACCTATAATATTCAATTTACAAAGTGGACAGGTCCTGTTGTTGACCAGCCAGCGGTCGACACATTTGGTGTGGTAGGAGTGAGCGCAAGGCAGAATTCTCAGTTTCTAAATGAATACAAATTTATGGTTAGGAATGTTGCCACATTTTTTTGAGGAGTTCAGAGATGTAAAAGTTGCAAGATTAAGAGCATGGGTTTACTTAAAAAATGTAGAACAATTTCAGGTAAAATGATCAGAGACAGATAAAAATACTTAAAATACAGAAAATCACTGATCATAAATAATTGTGTAGAAAGTGTTAATGAAAATTTATATGTTCATAACAGACTTATTTTTAATCTTATGCTGGCGTCAAAAGTATTCAAATGTAGCATGCCTAAAACAAGATGTAGTGTACACCTCAAGTTCTCATTGGAGATTTTGCAAAATTCATATAATAATAAAAATCTTTATTGTCCGTAAGGAAATTTGTCTTACAATTTGTGCATTACACCAAACATAACTATAAAAAAACAAAATGCACATTCACAACAGACTCACTCATAATTAACATGTGAAAAGTTTATATCAGATTGCTTCTATTTAATGATTTGATTGCCAGGGGAACAAAAGAGTTTTTGTGTCTGTTTGTCTTGGCTATCGTTGTCTTGTAAGTCTTTTGTGATGGTAAAATCACAAAATCCTGATCCAAAGGGTCATTTTTTATTTCTAGAATCTCTTTAGCTTTTTTTATGGATGTTTGTCTCAAACAGCTGCCAAAATGGGTTTTGTTTTTTTGCCAACAGCATTTAAGATTCTATGAAGTTTATTTTTATTTTTAATGTTTATATTGCCATACCAGGCAGTGATATTAAAACGTAAAATATTGCCGATGTGAGCGTGATAAAACATAGCCAAGCCCTTTTCACAAACATATTGAGCCTCAAGACTTTTTTTTTGTTATTTTTTGTAATCTATAAGACCTTAAGGAAACTTCAAAGGACTTTCTCATTTCAAGAACAATATTGTTATGACCCTATTGGCGGCGCGAAAGGGTTAACTTTAGGTTCAGCTGACATACGTGAACTCAGGCAATGGACAAGGGACAGTACTACAATTACACGCAAATATGACCAATGTTATGGTCATGTGATCGAAAGCCTGCGTGGACCAGAGACACCGTGTGTAAGAAAAGGGCAGTTAAAGATAGGACACGGACGAGACCTGGACTGTGAATCTGGCTATGAAGTCGGTCCTGATTGAGTCCTCAAGTGAATGTACGAGTCCAGAAAAAGTCAGAGACAGTAGAGTTTAGTTCGGTGATGTACTGTATAGCATTAGTAGTTGTTGATGTGTTTTTTTGCCAATTGTCTAGTATTGGCTGTTATTTACTTGACCATTATTAAAGTACCAGATTATTGTGGAGCTCTTGTTGTCAGGTTCTTGATGTGTTGTGTTGTTTAGCAGTGTTTAGAGAAGGCCTGATTAGGAGAGATGGTAACAGTATAATGATGTACTCACCTGCTTGAGCAGAAACTCCTCGAGACAAACGGCACACGTGTCAGACAAGGCTAGCTCCCCCATCTTTTTGTATCTCATGGTTTTCATCAGAGACAGTGCATAGAGTGCCGTCTTCCTCATGCTCGACTGTCATGCAGAGAAAGAACAATAACAAATTTAAATGTTATCACCCATTAACAGCATGAAATAACTCTTAAACTACCCCTAAATAAAAGCACAGGTAACAATTTTCATGCATCAGCGATGACTATGAAAACTACCAGCTACAACTATGAAACTACCAGCTACAACTATGAAAATACCAGCTTTGACTATGAAAACTACCAGCTATGACTATGAAAACTACCAGCTATGACTATAAAAATACCAGCTATGACTATGAAAACTAATAGCTATGACTATAAAAATACCAGCTATGACTATGAAAACTACCAGCTATGACTATAAAAATACCAGCTATGACTATGAAAACTAATAGCTATGACTATGAAAACTACCAGCTATGACTATAAAAATACCAGCTATGACTATGAAAACTACCAGCTAAGTTTACCTCCTGGGTGCCATTGGTCTGAGCATCATTTTCTCCAATCCACCAACCAGCTTCACTCAAGCGTGTCTTCACACCAGCTAACAGAGCCAGCAGAACTATACCAGCATAGAAACATTCCCAAAACTGGTTCGGGTCAGCCTGCATTATCACAATGGAAAACATTATGTACACATATGTTGATAAACATTAACAATATTATCACAGTGATTCTCAACATTTCAAGATTTAAGGACATGCATCTCTCATGGTTGAGATTTGAGATTCGCGCAGACCCTGAGTATACAGGAGACCACTGAGGCGATAGTCCTGAGCACATATCACACAACCGATCTGCCATTTTATTGGTTGCTGCTAAAAATTCAGGTTTTATCAAGACAGATGGACAATACAAAACATCAAGTACTTTACCTTTCCCTTATTAGACTGATTCTTCTGCTCTAGACAAATGACACCACGTTCCCCTGGTGCTTTATAACATGTTGACCAAACAGTGAAGGTAGGAATTTTCTGAAAAGAAGGCAGTTAGCACTGGATACTGTAATTTAGTTATTTCAGCCATAATATTTAGGTGTGCAAAATTATTTTTTTTTTTAGAAGCGTTCCTGTTGTAGAAAAATTATGGGATAGAATGCAAAACTAGCAAACGTGAAATTAGTAATAACAAGAGCAGACATGTGGTTAGGGTAATAATATTTATGTGTACAAAATTATTTTTATTTTAGAAGAGTTCCTGTTCTAGAAAAATTATGGGATAGAATGCAAGACTAGCAGACGTGAAATTAGTAATAACAAGAGCAGACATGTGGTTATTGTTAGAGTCAAGAATTTAACTGTTTTAAGAAAAAGAGACTATAATAAAGTTTGATACTTTCATATTTTATTGTGTGTTGTAATAAAATTTGAAGTGCAATATTATATCACAAAGTCCTCAAGGCTCATAAAAACTTTAACAATAAACATAAACAGTACCAGGAAAAATAATAGGCAGCCAGAGAAAGGGAGGGGAAGATGGCATAAATGAATGGATGTAAAATGTTTCACATGTTTAGGATGTTCCTTTAAAGTAGAAGATAATTTACTTCCTAGTCCAAATCTCCCACAGGCCTGTCATTGAAAGAGATTCTAACCTAGGCAAAAAACTGAGAGGAATGGAGAAAGATGGTTGACAGATCATGTGTGGTGCCCCAACAGTTCATCAGCCTAAGGGATACGTGAAGTTGGAGACTGAATTACAAAATGTAAGCTTATTGAATACTCAAGATTTTGTATGAAAACTGAGCATACTATCGGAATGATACTTTCATAACAAGATATTAAAGATACGAGATAAAACTGATTTAACTTAATAACCAACAGTCCAACAATACATAAATAACATTATGTGTCAGGTGACCCTAAGAATAATACTTAAGTTGTGAAATTGTTGTAGGCCTATAGCTTTCTTAAGATCACAACTTCCTTTTACTTGGTGGAAATAGAACTAAAATTAAATAATCAATTGGAAAAAAAAAATAACTGCATCTTTAAAACAGAACTTGGAAATAAATTTAAAATAAATCCTCATACTAAAATAGGCCTACCTAATGATGGTGACTTACCTACATAAAAACACATTGTACAGCTAGATAATTTTTTTTTTAAATTTTAGTTTAGTATTTACAATAGGAATATCGATACCTTAGAAATGAAATCAACAGTTTGATGAACCAACATCAAAAGTAATACAAATTTAGAGCTCTACTAGTAAAGTATAATGGTAAAAATATGTATATAAATCCAGTATTTTTAAACAGGAACTCCTTATATATAACCTTTCCACATAATAAAGCAAGTTTTAAAAAATTATAAAAAAATTCAATGTCTTGTTTATTTTCGCACATGACATCTTTTTTTTATCTGAAATTTTGAGTTTGTCTGTTTGGCTCAAACACCCCTATTTATGCATATTACAATAACCAACATATCAGTTAACTGGAAGACTTACTGGAAGTGAGTCCTTTTTACCACTGGAAGTAATTTTCGTCTCAAACTTCATCTGGCTGTAAAAGTATAAACAATTTTTTTTATAGATTTCACTCATTAACTGAAGTAAAAGATTATGTTTTATTTGAACAAAAGACTTACTAGATTCTTCTGATATGGCACATTAGCAGAAAGAAGTAAAAAATTATGGGAAGACAACATTACTTGAGCGGTGCAATTATTATAAACTATTGGACAAGAAATGTGTGTCTAACCTTAAGAGAAGGGTCAACAAACATGTTATGTTGCGAAGATTATCCACCAGAACTACTGGTCTAGAGACTACCTGTGTCACATCCAACTGCAACAGCAAAAGTAGAATTTAGTTTACTTTTAAGTCTACTTCACTGTCGTTTCTATGTCCAGTTCTAAAAAATTACATGAAATTACTGTGGTCAGGCTCTGCATTTCACACACTCACTGTACCATTCATTTTCTCCAAGGATATGTGGGGTGTGGTGGCTGAGTGGTAAAGCACTTGGCTTTCAAACTGAGAAGTCTTGGTTTCGAAACTCGATGAAGGACGGGATTTTAAGCTTCTGGATTTTCAGGATGCCTTTGAACCCTCAAACACTAATGGTGATCTGACATTACTTGGGGAAAGTAAAGATGGTTGTGCTGGTCACATGACACCCTTGTTAACCATCCAAAAAAAGAATTAGATGATCTTTACATCATCTGCCATATAAATTGCAAGGTCTGAAAGGGGTACTTTACTTTTTACTTTGTTTCATATCTGCAGTTTTTTGTGTGATTTAACTCTTTCTCTCCGTAATTATTTACCACATTCTGATGGAATTACTCAGTTTTCTCATATATATTTCACTGTCCTGTCATGATTAAACTTTAATAACTTTTTTGTTTGTTATAAATTAAATTATTTTTTTCATATTTCGTATAGAATTAAAGGAGAATGCATTCCCCTTATAAGATAATACAAAATTGATGTTTATAAAACTAAAATAAAAGTTTGTTTTATACAATGGAATTTAAAAATTAAAACTTACTTAGTGTGGACAAGTCTCCCTTAAAACAAGATCTAGACTAGATCTAGGCAACATTTAATGATCCAAATGAAATAAAGTCTTTTTTTATGATAGTTATTTATATGTTTACAAAACTTAATATTTAACATATATAAAACATTGATATTAATTGTCTTGAGGTCACTACCCTATGCCACACCTCCCATATACAAAATTAATATAGAAAAATAGAGCCTTTTTTTTTTAGCCCCCACTATTTAAAAATATAATTCTTTGTAAAAACACTATGAAAATGAAAAAAATCTGTTGTTGTTTTTTTTTCCAAAGGGAAACTACTCAATATTTATTTATAAGCAATTAAAAGCATTTTGTAATGAAAGAAAACAAAACAGCTGACTTTTTAAGCATCAACGATAATATTGTTGATTGGGCTGCAGAATGGGGTAAAATCAACGATGGTATCGTCGAATAGGAGGGAAAGAGTCAAATACATTTCTTGGTGGCATTACACGATATACCTAATGTCTGCTCACATTACTTGACACTCTTTTTCACAATTATATATATCGTAATAAACACATCTTGCCAGAGCTTCTTCCAAAGACAAACATAGACTCTGTTTCATTTGCATCTCATCTTTCTCTCTAACAGAAAGTTTGTTTTGGATTAAATTTAGGTCAATTTGAAAAGAACAGTGTCATTCAAAGAAGATATTGCAGAATATGTGTAAAGCTGACTTAAAATCTCAATAACTGTGAAGTTGGCAGACATTATGACAAAACAAGTGAACATACCTCTTGTATTATTTCTTGATTTAGTGTTAAGATGATTATAGCAGACGCCCCGAACATCAATGCTTTACGAACCTATTATAATATTTAAAAAATCATTTCAATTATGGTAATAATTATCTATTGAGATTGATAACAATTAATTAATAGAATAATGGTAAAAAAAAAAAGTATGAAAATCATGGTACTATAAAGAAGAAAATAAAACGTTTTTAGTTGTGCATTTTTTTACAAGACATTTACAGTCTGATTCAATATCTAACCCTTTCCAAAATGAGCGGTGAGTCATTGCTATTTCCATCAACTGCATTGCCGTCAGTTTCTGCTGTATAATGAATAACGCCAACCCAGTCTTGAGGTAATCTAGCAAATCCATTTTCATCATTCCTGCCATCATTGTCACTTGATAGCTAGAAATAAAAATATTAGATAAGTTTGAGCAGTAATCACTTGATATCCCTGAAAAATTTCTTTAAATATTGTTGTGTAACTGTGAATAGGATGTGGAGTATTGTAAAATATTTCTTTCACCTGGATTATTGACTCTTTACTGGACTGTGCATCGGCTGGAAGTCTGCAATCTTATCTTATCTTCTTATCTTATATAATACAGACATTACTTCAAAAAAGAAGATGATTACGTCCTACGATCAGAATGATAATGGTGACTGGGGGAAACTGTGAGTTCTTAATTTTTTTTAGTGTTTAACCCCATGCCTTAACAATTTTTTATTTATCTCAAAATACTTTTATTTTTCACTCTGTTGAGTTATTGAGTAACAGCATGGTTGTGTGCTGCGTGCTCTGAATTGTCATTGTGATTGTCAGTGGTTTAAAGCCTACTTTCCACCACCATCCTTAATGAAGTTTTGGCTAGGACATAATAATCTTCATTTCTAAGTGTGAAAACTTTAGACGTTAAGTCAATCCATTAGCAAGAATATAAAGGGGGTGTGGTGGCTGAGTGTTTAAGCACTTGGCTTCTGAGCCTGGGGTTCTGGGTTTGAATTTCGGTGAAGACTGGGATTTTAAGGGTGCCCCGGAGTCCACCCAACTCTAATGGGTACCTGACTTAATTTGGGAAAAGGAAAGGTGGTTGGTCACATGACAACATGTTAGTTAACTTTTGGTTAAAGAAACATAAGACATTAACATCATCGCCCCATAGATCGCAAGGTCTGAAAGGGAAACTATTTGTTTGCTACATTTAAGAATAATAGCTACCTGAAAACAACATGATGTTGGGCATGTACAGACCTCAACTTTAAGTTCAGTACAACGGTGACAAAAGTGCAGAGCACATACCACAAGAACAGGCAGCCATTGTCCATTGTGTTTGCTCTAAAACACAATGCCTCTATGGAAAACACAAATTTCAGTTTTTTCCCTTTAGTGGCTTTAGTCTTTCAATTTTATGGCCATTCCTTTTCATTTAATATAGTATATAATATACCTTCAATGTTAGCGCTTCTGCATAAGTTAGCCTCACCTCAGGATTACATTCTAAGGACTGCATAGCCCATGTAGATCTACTTTCTAAGGCTATGGTTAGTTAGTAAGATTTGAGCTTAATAAAGCAACATGATAACGTAAGCCATAAGTGGATGATATTACTAAGTCTAAGACTAAGTTATTACAAGATCTAAAAGTTATTACACTAACCAAGTGAAGCCGTCCAGTTTCAACAAGATGAGTACTTCCTGCTGTCAAATATCTTCCTTTTACTGAAATTATAGCTTCTGAATTTTTTCTTTGGCTTAGATCAACAGTGCAGTGTTGATATTCTTCATTTATGTTGAACTCATTGTTGCTGGCGTAAACAATAGGTTTGAAAAATGATGACGATGCTGACAACGCTGATGCTTTGCCTGAGTCGTGGCTATTCTTAGAATTGTACTTGGCATACAGAAATACTTCGATGTTGACTTCTTTCGCTTCAACAACATGAACGAGTATGCAAACATAAGTGGTGTAAAACAAAAGACAGATCGGAGTGAACTTGCGCAAATTTAAAAGTAAATCTAAACTTAAATAACTTAGATGAATTAACCCATCTGCAAGGAGAGCCATCATCAGATTCTATGTTTATGTTGTCATAAAGAAATCAAATACATTTTCATGACTGAAGAGCTCAAGGTATGTGAGAGCAAAAACCACATACCACAGACTTATATATAGTACGTAGACCTATACAGGTCAGTGGTAAAAAAAAAAAAAAAGCTTCGACTTTTAATTTATTTAGGTTAGTGATTATCGCGAATCTAGATTCGATTTTGTTTTTTTTTTTTTTTTTGGGTGGGGTGGGGGGGGGGGGTCACAAAACAGAAAATAGTGCAATTTTGAACACTAGAGGTCCAAATAGATCTTCAGAGCAGGATCTCACGATGCGCCCGTTGATTGGTTACCATGCTATTATGGGCCTACGACTGCACCAGAGACCTGCTATTCGCAGATGACTGTGCCCTAAACGCCGCAAACGAAGAAGACCTTCAAAAGAGCCTGTCCCTCTTCGCTAATGTCTGCAAAAAGTTTGGCCTCATTCCACCTACGCTGTCTAAGGAGTATCCATAAGGTGCGTAATCCGACCACATACCAGGCACAGAAATCTTAAAGCTGTCCAACATGCACAATATCAATGCGACAGTAAAAAGGTCCCAACTTCGATGGGCTGGGCATGCAATCCGCATGCCAAACAATCACTTTACCAATCGACTTCTGTACGACACTTATTAAGTAGGCCTACTTATAAGAAGAAATATAAGGCATGTCTTCGAGTCCAAAGATTAACGACGAATGCAGTAGGCCTATCTTCCCGTGACTACGCAGCCCCAACTGCGGTCTACATATTGTTACCAATCTCGCTATCCAAGCTCTCTGCAAACTGCACCATACACCAGCAACTTAAAGAACTTGACAACTCAGGGCTCCAAAGTAACGTAACACTTTAATAGTTGAAGAAATAACAGCCAATACTGTACAATTGGCAGCACGTAACACAAGACTGTACAAATATCTATCCGATAACACCGTACAGCCGTATCAACTCTTGCACTGGCCTCTCCGTCTCGTTCCGGGCTTGCACTGGCCTCTCCGTCTCGTTCCAGGCTTGCACTGGCCTCTCCGTCTCGTTCCGGGCTTGCACTGGCCTCTCCGTCTCGTTCCGGGCTTGCACTGGGTTCAACAGTTCAGGACTGACTTCACACACTAGGCTCGTTGTGTCGGACTCGATCACAGACCAAGATCAAGACGCCGTTCGTCTGAACTGTACTTGATAGTACTCCGCACTGAACCGTCGTAATGCTCTGTACAGAACCACACCTCTGAACTGTGCTCTAGTCGACCGTGTTCTGAACTCTTGTCGTGAACCTCCTTTCTGAACCTCGCTGTATTGAGACCCATTTCTCGACTGTCTTGACTGCGACACCTCCGCTCTTATATAGGGTCTCTACTGGCCTTCTCGAACCGGACAGAACGCCGCTCGACGTTTCCAGGTGGTCAGATGACTACAACTCTCGTGACGCTCCTGAGCTCTGTTCACGACGTCGATCCTTCCCGAACCGCCGTCGATCCTTCCCGAACTGCCGTGTTGACACCCGTCTCGGCTGACCGTCGTAACTCGTCACGGTTGACCGCTGACTACACTCACACCACTACCCCCATCTGTGCCACGACCAGGTTTATAACAATATTTTGCCGCGACTAGCGCTGCCATAACCATTGTCCGCCGGTGGTCGATTTAGATTCTCTATTCGCCGTTACGTCTGTTCTCGGCAACGGTTTTACTTTTGGTCTCAAATGTGTATCCCGCGGCTTTTGTAAGTGACCTCAAGCCGGCTCAAGATGTCTCGTTCTGAAGCCGCCTGCAACCCAGGTGCACTCTTTTATGTCAGAAATAAAAGAATTGCTATGACAGTAGAACGCCTATTATCCGTATTGATTGGTAATGGAGTTTATCCGGATAAAGGAATAAACGGTTCATTTCAAGAACAATGTAAAGAAAATTGATATGGGGGTCTCGTGCCATACGTAAGCACAAAATTCAATTAAAATATACATGGGAGCAAAGCTGTTTATTTGTATACGTAGCTGCGGAGTCACTAGTTTACTGGTTTAGGTAAGATTACACACACACACACACACACAAATGACAGGCTATGGTATATAATGTTATTGAAGTCAAAAATAGTTAAATCGGTAATCTTTGTCGTAAACGAGTCAATTTTCCCTTGTACATTTCTTTTGCAGTACTGTTAGCATTTGTTCATAAAGGGGAGGTAACAAGTTGTTTTTTTTTCACTTTAAAAAGGATAAGCAAACTTGTCATATACATGTACCTTTAAACTCTTTATTTACAAATCGGTTTATTATAACTAAAAGAATTGTTTGTATATTTTTATAAAATTGACACATTTTAAAAAATTAATGTAAGAATTTTACGCTTATTTCATTTAATACTATTAATATTTAATATTTAACAATATTTTATACATAAAGTAGTTAGGCGAAAATTTAAAATAAAATTGTTGTATATGTAAAACTGATATTTTATTCTCCTCAGTCAATCTAGAATATGCATATTTTCTTTGGAGGCTTTATTTAAAGCTTGCTATCACAAAACAAATGGAAATCAGTTGTAAGAAGTTTAGGCGAACTCTTTGCTTTTGAGCGCCAAATTTATTCATATCTGCTTCAGATGCGCCACTTAAAATCGTACATGTTTTAGTCATTTAAAAGCAAGGTAATTTGTACACATTTTGTTTGCTATACACATTTGTGTAATGTGGATAAGGGGATGTACAGGTCATTTGATCATTTTCATGGTTGAAATATTTTCTTGCATCAGTATCTGACTGATATAAACTATTGTCTAAGTTCTACAAATTGATAGCCAAAATTAATCATTCATATGCATTCGGTATTGAGGGAAGCTCATCAAATTCCAATTTCAGACTCATGTTTTAGGAATCTTCAGAAGAATTCACTAAGTAACTGAAAATTGATTTTTAAATTCAAGCATGCAGTCTGTTTCATCTGCGCAATCTTCAATACCCTTCAAAGTAATCCACTCAAATTTTAAAATGAAAGATAAATAGTTTCGACATCACTTTGAATCAGTGATATCATGCACAAAGCTAGAAATCAATGTGTCATTGCTCATTACAATGTGGTTTTAGTGTCCGGGCATTTGAATGTTAAATAACATCAACTAAAAGTGCTTATTTAAACATCAATTTTTCCCCACACACAAGAGTTCTTTTCCTTGGGCAGCACATCGATCTCTTCTACAAAATCATGTGTGATATTTTTCAGTTTCCAAAATCTTCTGAGACCTTTTCCTCTAGAAAGTTAACGCACCTCGAAATAAAGGGATCTTCTTGTATAAAGCACTGATATCTCAGAAGAGGACAAACTAAAATTCTTTTAAGATTTCAGTTCCGATAACTCCGCCCGTAAATGATGGCTTACTTTTAGTTTAAAATTTATTTACATTTATTTAAGGGAGTTAATTGAGGATTTCCTAGACGTGACTCTGCTTCCTCAAATACGTCTGACCGTCTGGTTTTTCTTTAGAGTGACTTAAGGCCCTTATGTTCTTTAAAAATATTTAAATTATCATCATGTTTTTCTAATAATGAAAAGCTTAAATAGGTAACATAAAACTGTCCAAGGCTAACGAAAGAAAAAAAGACCAAAAAAGATTATACAATATATTATAAAGAATCACCGGATACATATATCAAAATGTCCTGTGTATTTTGATACAACTAGATTGAAAAACACTTCGGCCAATATGGGCGTCAAAATAGCTAGTCAGTTATATTCCTGTCAATTATATTCCTGTGGCATTATTTTTAATTAGAAATCAGTTATAATTATTGTTTCGAGCAGGCATGCTTTTTCTTCATATTTTTCTCGGCGTGAAATGCGCCACTTGTAATTGTGCAACGGGCCGCTTTTTGGCGCATGTGCCTTAGGTTGGCCACCCCTTCCTTCATGTAATTAATTGTCATTTCCATATTTGTTCACATAGTAGCTAATTAATTTATTTTAAACTGTATCTATTTAAATTGTTCCTTTTTACCAAAAAAAAAAAAAAAAGCCGAATAAAGAGGCCAATAGCCTCCCCCCCCCCAAAAAAAAAGAGTCAGAGCCTCCCCCCCCCCCAAAAAAAAAGAGTCAGAACCCCCCCCCAAAAAAAAAAGAGTCAGACCCCCCCCCCCAAAAAAAAAAAAAGAGTCAGACCCCCCCCCCCCCCCCCAAAAAAAAAGTCAGAGCCCCCCCCCCCCCAAAAAAAAAAAAAAGTCAGATCCCCCAAAAAAAGAAGAGCCCAAGGATTCCTAGGATGTAAATAACTAGACAACTGACGTCAAAAGAATACAAAGATGGCGTTTCTTAAAAAAAAAAAAAAGAGAGAAGAAAAAAAAAAAAAGAAAAGAAAGTGAAATAAATAGTTACTATTTATACACAACATTTTCCTAATTAATACTTTTGTTATCGAATGCTCGATTGTGTCATGTTTCAATCAAATTAATCCAAAAAAAAAATATGCGAGGAGTTTTCCATTTCAAGGGAGGTCAACAAATGAAATAGCGTTCGCAGATTTATTTCTACTGTGTGGTTACGTCCACTTAGAGCACATAACCGGAGAGCTCGTCACAACATGTGTGTAGTATCAGTGGCGTAGCAAGGTAGCCGTGGGCCCGGGTTCAAGAATATCTAGGTGGGCGCCCCCCCCCCCCCCCCAAAGACTAATTTAGTGTATGACAAAAAACTCGAGTAATCTGATTGTATTTAGAAAACGAGATTCCAGTGCAAATATTGCTCCTTTTTAATAAGTAATAATGTCATTACGTTTATTCAATTAGGACTCCATCGGGCAACAGTGTCTTAAATTGCAAATTTTTTTTTCAACTTCTGAACAGAATTAAACGACCGGAAGCGTTTCAAATGAACCAACTAATGTTTCATGTGTAATTCGTCCTATAATACACATTTACTTAATGAAAACCAGGCAGTTTTTTGCTCAGAGAAAAACACACACACACACACACACACACACACGCACACACACAAACACACACACACACACACACACGCACACACACACGCACACACACACACACACACAAACAGTGAAGCCAACAGGCTATGTGTCATAGAAATTCTTTAATCATTTTTGATCAGTCGCAACTTCGAGAATAACAGCTCAGCTGACCAATCTGTGACAAAGCCAGAAATGACATGCCTGCTGTGACAATGGAAAGCCTGACGATAAAAATGTAGTTGTCTATGATCAATAAAACAACAAAATCTAGTACTGAACACACACTTTATATGTGTTTATAGAAGGCTTTTTCAAGGATTGCATCTCTGAATAATATTCTATGGCGATATCATCTGTGTCAGAGGAGACAAGACGCATGTGTGCGTCATCGTTTGCACCTAAAATGAAACAACATAATGAACGACTTAAAGTATTGACATTTGATATGCCCATAAAATTTGTCAAGTAATTGAGAAACAATGACATCGATAGTTAGGTAAAATACGTTGATTTTGAAAGTAGTCTCTGGATCTTAAATTTTCTCTTCACAAGTTTACAGTAGTCAAATTGGATCTTAATTTTCCTCAATCATATAAAACAAAAAACTGGATCAACACCCGAAGATCTACTACAGCAGCCTCATGTTCACACTCTCAAAGTCATTTCTCCAATGTTGTAGCCTACTCCAGTCTAGATCTTCTCCAGTGTTGTAGCCTACTTCAGTCTAGATCTTCTCCAATGTTGTAGCCTACTTCAGTCTAGATCTTCTCTAGTTGATTCACAGCTTTGTGTAGATCTTGATACGTTGCAACATTTGTTAAACAACGTTGATTGCGCTCACAATTTTGTACAGAACAATAGTATCAAAAGTTTCTAATTTTCCTTTAAGTGCTGCAACTTCCAGGCTTTCTTTTTTCTTTGAGGAACAGAAAGTATTTTGTGTAATCATCTTTGATACATCAAAATGTCTGTATCTCATTGCAGTTAGAGCATTATTCCTTGATGACTACTTTGTAGGGAACAATTATTTAAGTGTCCTATAAACTATGCTCTCCTTATTGGATTCAAGAAGCGCCCATCTTGACATGCTGTGAGTAAAAACATACGCATATTTTATGCAAACTCATAGAAATCTGCAACTTCTTGAACACAGCTGACGGAATTATTTAAGACCAAGTATAGCATGGTAAACATAATGCTCGAGCGGCTGCTTTTGATGAAGCAATGCCTCAGGGCCATTTTACTTTCCTGTCATATTGAAATTACCATCATAGCCTTGGTCTCGCAGTTTGGCATATCTAGTTTTTGAATCTGTGGAGCTTTGCTTCTCTGTCAAACAATTCAATATTTATATCAACTTTAAATTAAAATTTTATATTAATACGATGTTGTTAAACTATGATCCAAGTTTCAACCAATTATCAATCGCTAACGATCCCATTGCAACTTTAAAGGATACACCGAGTTACAGAAAATTTCTTCTTTTTTTTTTCTTAATGCAGAAAAAAAGAAAGAAACAGATTCAGCTTTGCGAAAGTTGAATAATTTGCAACTGAGTCAAAATTTTGTATTCGTGTCAATCAGGTCAAATTTCTCTTGTTCGTGATACCTAACCCATTAGTTAATTAACTAATTGGTGTTTTTTTATTATTATTATCTTTATTGATTCTTGTGTGGTCAGAAAAAAAAATAATTCAGCAAAATTTCAGCTGACTTTTTAAGCATCAACAATAACACTGTTGATTGGGCTGCAGAATGGGGTAAAATCAACGATGGTATCGTCGAATAGGAGAGAAAGAGTCAAAATACATTTCTTGGTGGCATTACACGATATACCTAATGTCTGCTCACATTACTTGACACTCTTTTTCACAATTATATATATCGTAATAAACACATCTTGCCAGAGCTTCTTCCAAAGACAAACATAGACCCTTTTTCATTTGCATCTCATCTTTCTCTCTAACAGAAAGTTTGTTTTTGGATTAAATTTAGGTCAATTTTAAAACAACAGTGTCATTCAAATAAGATATTGCAGCATATGTGTTAAGCTGACTTAAAATCTCAATAACTGTGAAGTTGGCAGACATTATGACTAGTACAATGACAACAAAACAAGTAAACATACCTCTTGTATTATTTCTTGATTTAGTGTTAAGATGATTATAGCAGACGCCCCGAACATCAATGCTTTACGAACCTATTATAATATTTAAAAAATCATTTCAATTATGGTAATAATTATCTATTGAGATTGATAACAATTAATTAATAGAATAATGGTAAAAAAAAAAAAGTATGAAAATCATGGTACTATAAAGAAGAAAATAAAACGTTTTTAGTTGTGCATTTTTTTACAAGACATTTACAGTCTGATTCAATATCTAACCCTTTCCAAAATGAGCGGTGAGTCATTGCTATTTCCATCAACTGCATTGCCGTCAGTTTCTGCTGTATAATGAATAACGCCAACCCAGTCTTGAGGTAATCTAGCAAATCCATTTTCATCATTCCTGCCATCATTGTCACTTGATAGCTAGAAATAAAAATATTAGATAAGTTTGAGCAGTAATCACTTGATATCCCTGAAAAATTTCTTTAAATATTGTTGTGTAACTGTGAATAGGATGTGGAGTATTGTAAAATATTTCTTTCACCTGGATTATTGACTCTTTACTGGACTGTGCATCGGCTGGAAGTCTGCAATCTTATCTTATCTTCTTATCTTATATAATACAGACATTACTTCAAAAAAGAAGATGATTACGTCCTACGATCAGAATGATAATGGTGACTGGGGGAAACTGTGAGTTCTTAATTTTTTTTAGTGTTTAACCCCATGCCTTAACAATTTTTTATTTATCTCAAAATACTTTTATTTTTCACTCTGTTGAGTTATTGAGTAACAGCATGGTTGTGTGCTGCGTGCTCTGAATTGTCATTGTGATTGTCAGTGGTTTAAAGCCTACTTTCCACCACCATCCTTAATGAAGTTTTGGCTAGGACATAATAATCTTCATTTCTAAGTGTGAAAACTTTAGACGTTAAGTCAATCCATTAGCAAGAATATAAAGGGGGTGTGGTGGCTGAGTGTTTAAGCACTTGGCTTCTGAGCCTGGGGTTCTGGGTTTGAATTTCGGTGAAGACTGGGATTTTAAGGGTGCCCCGGAGTCCACCCAACTCTAATGGGTACCTGACTTAATTTGGGAAAAGGAAAGGTGGTTGGTCACATGACAACATGTTAGTTAACTTTTGGTTAAAGAAACATAAGACATTAACATCATCGCCCCATAGATCGCAAGGTCTGAAAGGGAAACTATTTGTTTGCTACATTTAAGAATAATAGCTACCTGAAAACATAATGATGTTGGGCATGTACAGACCTCAACTTTAAGTTCAGTACAACGGTGACAAAAGTGCAGAGCACATACCACAAGAACAGGCAGCCATTGTCCATTGTGTTTGCTCTAAAACACAATGCTTCTATGGAAAACACAAATTTCAGTTTTTTCCCTTTAGTGGCTTTAGTCTTTCAATTTTATGGCCATTCATTTTCATTTAATATACCTTCAATGTTAGTGCTTCTGCATAAGTTAGCCTCAGGATTACATTCTAAGGCTTGCATAGCCCATGTAGATCTACTTTCTAAGGTTAGTTAGTGAGATTTGAGCTTAATAAAGCAATATGATAACGTAAGCCATATAAGACTTATAATAAGTGGATGATATTACTAAGTTATGATAAAGTAAGCCATATAATTTAGATGATATTACTATTACTAAGTTATTACTAACTTACTAAGAATTACTAGATGATCTAAAAGTTATTACACTAACCAAGTGAAGCCTTCCAGTTTCAACAAGATGAGTACTTCCTGCTGTCAAATATCTTCCTTTTACTGAAATTATAGCTTCTGGATTTTTTCTTTGGCTTAGATCAACAGTGCAGTGTTGATATTCTTCATGTTCATTTATGTTGAATTCATTGTTGGTGGCGTAAACAATAGGTTTGAAAAAGGATGACGATGCTGACAACGCTGATGCTTTGCCTGAGTCGTGGCTATTCTTAGAATTGTATTTGGCATACTGAAATACTTCGATGTTGACTTCTTTCGCTTCAACAACATGAACGAGTATGCAAACATAAGTGGTGTAAAACAAAAGACAGATCGGAGTGAACTTGCGCAAATTTAAAAGTAAATCTAAACTTAAATAACTTAGATGAATTAACCCTTCTGCAAGGAGAGCCATCATCAGATTCTATGTTTATGTTGTCATAAAGAAATCAAATACATTTTCATGACTGAAGAGCTCAAGGTCTGTGAGAGCAAAAACCACATACCACAGACTTATATATAGTACGTAGACCTATATAGGTCAGTGGTAAAAAAAAAAAAAAAAGCTTCGACTTTTAATTTATTTAGGTTAGGGATTATCGCGAATCTAGATTCGATTTTGGGCTTTTGGGTGGGGTGGGGTCACAAAACAGAAAATAGTTTAATTTTGAACACTAGAGGTCCAAATAGATCTTCAGAGCAGAATCTCACGATTGGTTACCATGCTATTAAAGGCCTACGACTGCACCAGAGACCTGCTATTCGCAGATGACTGTGCCCTAAACGCCGCAAACGAAGAAGACCTTCAAAAGAGCCTGTCCCTCTTCGCTAATGCCTGCAAAAATTTGGCCACACCATTAAAGCTAAACTCCTTCCACCTACGCTGTCTAAGGAGTATCCATAAGTTGCGTTGGTCCGACCACATACCAGGCACAGAAATCTTTAAAAAGCTGTCCAACATGCACAGTATCAATGGACAGTAAAAAGGTCCCAACTTCGATGGGCTGGACATGCAGTCCGCATGCCAGACAATTGATTTACCAATCGACGTCTGTACGGGAAAGCGCTCTCAGTGAGGCCAATACAAGCGCTACAAAGACACCCTCAAGAGCTCCTTCAAGGAATGCGATATCGACATTCACGACTGGGAAGCACAGCTCTCGATCGCTCCTCATGGCGTGAAGCTGTGAGTCTCGGAGTCTCAAGATTTGAATCAAGAAGAGTGGCCAGGACGAAAGAGCGCCGAACCAACAAAAAGCTGAGAGAAGCAGGCCCATCTCCAACTGACCTAACCCACCCTTGCCACGTATGCGGCCGGCTTTTTAAAGCGAGGGTTGGACTTTACAGCCATCTTCGAGTCCACAGGAAATGTGAAATGTGCTCATCTTCGACCACGAAGGCATATATACCGTCTCCTTTTTTTAAAAAAACTTCTGATAGATCGATAGTATTTCATCGGTCTCCCTAATAAACTGTCTAGCCCGTGTCGTGAATTTAATCTCTATTATTTATTGGAAAAGTGTTTCATTCAATAAGTTATATTTAACAATTTTAATTTAATTTTTGATACTTTTAATTTTATTAATTTTATATATTTAGCATTATTTTTACAAATTTAGACATACATTTTTTAAAAGACTTTATATAAATAAGCACACTATGTAATAGGGCGACGGTAGGAATAGGCTAGCGATTGGTTGTGAATTATGCAAAATTAAATTAATCTCATTGTCGTCAGTTTTGTTCACCAAAAGAAGTTATTTCAGGTTTTAAATATTTTTTTTTTATAAATTAAAATATAATACGCATACAACGGTTTAATCTACCAGCAGTTTGGTGCTACAAGTCAGCAATTCGACTGTCCACAACACTAAGCTAGCAATAAAACAAGAATAAGTACACTCTAAAAAAAAAAGTTGTTTGTCTTCTATCAAGTAGGATTCCAGATAAAATGTTATATATTTCCCACAACATGACCAAGATATAATATAAGTCTCCTTTTTTTTTCAGTATTTGTTTTGTTTTACATAATTCGGATGTTCCTTTAGAGTTGAAGATAGTTTACTTCCTAGTCCAAACCTCCCGCAGGACGACGGGGGATGGGAGCGGGCAGGGTTTGAACCCTCGACCGTCGATAAATCCGAACGACAGTCCAGCGCGCAAACCGCACGACCAGGCAGCCATTTTCTGTGTATTCGTAACACTTCGACACTTATTAAGTAGGCCTACTTATAAGAAGAAATATAAGGCATGTCTTCGAGTCCAAAGATTAATGAGGAATGCAGTAGGCCTATCTTCCCGTGACTACGCAGCCCCAACTGCGGTCTACATATTTTGTCGCAACTAGCGCTGGCATAACCATTGTCCGCCGGTGGTTGATTTAGATTCTCTTTTCGCCGTTACGTCTGTCCTCGGCAACGGATTTACTTTTGGTCTCAAGTAATGTGTATCCCGCGGCTTTTGTAAGTGACCTCAAGCCGGCTCAAGATGTCTCGTTCTGAAGCCGCCTGCAACCCAGGTGCACTCTTTTATGTCAGAAATAAAAGAATAGCTATGACAGTAGAACGCCTATTATCCGTATTGATTGGCAATGGGGTTTATCCGGATAAAGGAATAAACGGTTCATTTCAAGAGCAATGTACAGAAAATTGATTAGGGGGTTTCGTGCCATACGCATGAACACAAAATTCAACTGAAATAGACATGGGAGCAAAGCTGTTTACTTTTATACGTAGCTGCGGAGTCACTAGTTTACTGGTTTAGGTAAGATTATATATATATATATATATATATATATACATACACACACACACACACACACACGCACGAACGCACGCACGCACGCACGCACACACACACACACACACACACACACACACACACACACACACACACACACACACACACAATGACAGGCTTTGGTATAATAATGTTATTGAAGTCAAAAATAGTTAAATCGGTAATCTTTGTCGTAAACGGGTCAATTTTCCCATGTTCATTTCTTTTGCAGTACTGTTAGCATTTGTTCATAAAGGGGAGGTAACAAGTTGTTTTTTTTCACTTTAAAAAGGAAAAGCAAACTTGTCATATACATGTACATGTACCTTTAAACTCTTTATTTACAAATCGGTTTATTATAACTAAAAGTATTGTTTGTATATTTTTATATAATTGACACATTTTAAAAAATTAATGTAAGAATTTTACGCTTATTTCATTTAATACTATTAATATTTAATATTTAACAATATTTTATACATAAAGTAGTTTGGCGAAAATTTAAAATAAATTTGTAGTATATGTAAAAGTGATATTTTATTCTCTTTAGTCAATATAGAATATGCATATTTTCTTTGGAGGCTTTATTTAAAGCTTTAAAACTAGTCATTGGAAATTTAATAATTCTCTTCTAGAAATACCTCTTTTTATAGAATTAATCTCAAACACACTCAAGTCTTGCTTACAAGATACAAACAATCCAAATTTTAACCTAACAACAACATGGTCACTGGTAAAAAATTCAATAAAACAACAATGTCAGGTCATATCAACGCTGGTACAGACACGTAGAAAACAAGAACTAGAGAAACTGAAGCACACACTATTACACGCTGAAGACGAAATAGATAGAACTCAAGCCTCATTAAAGTTGGAAGAATTAAATAACTATATCTACAAAGGAGCAGAGGTTAGATGTAGGAACTATTTAAGTCAAGAAGGCCCAAACAAACTTTTCTTGTCGATTGAACAAAATGTTCAGTCTAGTAAATGCATTACAAGTGTTCTTGATAGACATGGCTCCAAAGTTGAAGACGAAGACAAAATTAAAGATGTTTTCATAAGTCATTTTACAAATATCTACCAGATGGAACCTATAAACAAGGAGGCTCAAGAATGTTTTCTAAAATATTGTAAACAGTTGAAGCAGACCGACGAAGAACTTTTGGGGACTCCATTTACTCTAGACGAACTCCAAACAGCACTAGACTCGACACAAAACAATAAATTTCCCGGACCGGACGGTCTGACATTTGAGTTCTATAAGACTTTTTTTCCTTTAATAAGCCCTCTACTTCTGCGACTGTATAGTGACGCGTTTAAAACAGGACAACTTCCAAAAAATTTCAACGAAGCATATATTACACTATTAGCCAAAAAAACAACAGATAACAGTTCTCCAAGTGACTACAGGCCCATCTCACTACTCAATACAGACTATAAACTACTGACAAAAATTATTTTTAAACGACTTAAACCCTTCATTCCCCAACTCGTAGGACAAGACCAATACTGCACCCACCCCGACAGGAGTATTGATGGAATGACACATTTCATTCGAGATTTTATCATGTACAGTCATGAAAAAAACTCTAGCGTTTCCTTGCTATCTGTAGATCAAGAGAAAGCTTTTGATAGAGTCAGCCATAATTATCTCTTTAAAGTATTAGAAAAATGTAAAATCAGCTCTTTTTTAATAAAATTTATTAAACTAATTTACGCCAATGCTAACAGTAGACTAATAATCAACCATTCTTTAAGCCAATCCTTTCCAATTCAAAGATCTGTTAGACAGGGCTGTCCCTTATCCCCATTTTTATACATCCTTTGTCTAGAACCCTTTCTAGAATCTATTAGGTCAGACCCATCTATCAAAGGAACAAAAATCCCGGGACCCATCCCAGTAGTCAAAGTTAAGGCTTATGCCGACGACACAACATTTTTTCCCTCCTCTGAAAATGATATTAATAACATAGTTAAAAAGTTTACAATTTTTGGCCATGCCAGTGGTTCTAAAATTAATATAAATAAATCCTCAATAATGGGTGTAGGGAAGTGGACATTTAAGGAAAAATATTCTTTTAAACTTGTAAATAAAATCAAAATATGTGGTATAGAATACAATAGTAACCCTTTTTTCTTCTGTGAAGATCAGTGGAAAAATATTATTATTAAGGCATCCAATATAGTTAACATGTACAAGCACACAGGTTCTACTATTTTTGGTAGAGCCATCCTTATAAACAATTTGGTCATCCCAAAGATAGTCTATTTAGCCAATATTATAGAACCCCCTACAAAATACATATTTCAATTAAATAACATAATTAGAAGTTTCATCTTCAAAAACACACTTAGAAACATCAAACATACCACAATCATTCAAAACAAAGAGGATGGGGGGATCAATTTACAAGACATCAAAACTAAAATATGTGCACTCAGATTAAAATTCATAGGTCAAGTAGTTAAGAATCCAAATGATTTCCCCCTTACAATATACTATTATGGTTTGAGATTAAGCAATTTAATTCCAATACAAAACAACACTCCACACTATTTTGGCACAAACTTACATCCTTTTTACAGATCCATCTCAAGAACTCTTTCTGGCAATGAACCTTTAATACACAATAAATATAAAGAAATATACACAACATTAAAAAAACAGTTACAAGAAAATTTAGCTATTAGGATTAAATGGGGAAAAGATTTAAATATAACAGATTTTAAAGACACTTTTACTAACCTTCATAACAAACACATTGCAACAAAAGCTAAAGAAATATCTTACAGACTTATCTTTGGGATGACTCCATTTTCAAAGAAAAAACCTGGTGTAAAATATTGTAAATTTTGTCAATTTGTTAATGGTGACAATGAAAAGCATTTATATCTAGAATGTTCTTTATTTAGTAATGTTAGAAATACTGTAAGAGATTTATTAGAAGGAAATTGTGAAACCAATGTGAATATTAATTTATCTATTCTCTTAAACAAGTTGCCTAAAACTAAACACAAGATGATACATAATTTTAACTTAATAATTGTGTCAGAATACAGAAACTTAGTATGGAACAGTAGACTTAAAGCTGTGTACCATAATGCCAATTTTAACCCTAATGATTTAGATATAATATATAGAAATATAGTTGATTTTAAAATTGAACACTATAAAGGCTAACCCCAAGGTAATTTTACATCTACCCATTGTATGTACATATGTTATATATTAACCAAGGAATCCTTTCTTTTCTATCATGAATTGGTAGATTCCATTTGTATCATAAATTATCAATTTACAAAGTCTTTTAAGACAATGAAGAAAATAAGTTTGAATGTATGGGTGTGTGGTTTTGTATAAGTAATAACTATTAAAAATTTGCATGTGTATGTATTTAATAAATCATTTATTTTCTTTAAAATTATAATTATTAAAAATTACCTATAAACTATATTAACCAAGGAATCCTTTATTTTCTATCATGAATTGGTAGATTCCATTTGTATCATAAATTATCAATTTACAAAGCCTTTTAAAACAATGAAGAAAATAAGTTTGAATGTATGAGTGTGTGGTTTTGTATAAGTAATAACTATTAAAAATTTGCATGTGTATGTTTTTAATACATCATTTATTTGCTTTAAAATTATAATTACTAAAAATTACCTATAAACTATTCATTAATTTCTTTTTTCAACAAGAGAGACAATTAGGACTCGAAGATGCAAGGTGGAAATTTCTTTTGGTTACATC
The DNA here is from genome assembly GCF_947242115.1 of Biomphalaria glabrata. NCBI lineage: Eukaryota > Metazoa > Mollusca > Gastropoda > Planorbidae > Biomphalaria > Biomphalaria glabrata. Next base: position 36,845,750 of record NC_074722.1, on the reverse strand, counting down.
CCTTTGACCAAATTAATAAATTTTCAAGACAACCCAAACAGGACAGGATTTCATGAAAATGGACCAAATGGACTACTAAACTGTTAAAAAATAAAACAGAAACGGAAAAAACAAACAAAAAAAAAAAAAAACACTATTACAATAAATAATAATAAATCTAATCTTAAAATGAGTTATATGCCAAAATGAAATAATTTTTTAAGCTCTTCATACACATACTTACTTTGTGCTCTGTACTTAAATACAAACCAATTTGCTTCATTAAATGTATATTTTTGTAACTCTAGCAGACCCCAGAGAATTTCTAAGGATATAGGATGGAGGTCCTTTGTCTTAGGTTCTTAAGGGAAAAATTGTTGCAAAAATAAATCTAAATCTAAATAAAAATGAATGCTAATCACTCATAAGTCTTTAAAAAAAAAAATAAAAAAAAATAATAAAAATATAGTTTGGCAATACTCATTTTAAGGAACATCTTCAAAATTTTTGTGAATGTTTTTTTTTTCACCAATTTCCGGACATTTGCTGTCAACATTTTATGGACCGTTGCTGTCACCTTTTTCTGGACCTTTGCTGTCATCATTTTTTTGGAACTCTGCTGTCATCATTTTCTGGACACACTCCCGTGACCATCTTATGGATCTTCGCTGCAGCCTACTCCGCGATCATACTGAAAATCCTGGAATATGACTTTGATAAAAATGTCTTTTTTTTTTTTTTTTTTTTTTTTTTTTTAATGAAATTTTCCTTGTGTTAATTATTGTTAATAATTTAGAATGATGTTTTTTTGTGTTTTTTTCTTTGAAAAAAAAAAAAAAAAAAAGCCCAATAAAGAGGCCTATAGCCCAAAAAAGAGGCAACGCCCAAAAAAGAGGCAAAGAAAAGAGGCAAAAGCCCAAGGATTCCTAGGATGTACTAAGCTAGACAACTGAAGTCAAAGGCTAAAAAACTGAGGTTTCCTAAAAAAAAAAAAAAAAAAAAAAAAATTTATTTAAAGCTTGCTATCACAAAACAAATAGAAATCAGTAGAAAGAAGTTTAGGCCAACTCTTTGCTTTTGAGCGCCAAATTTATTCATATCTGCTTCAGATGCGTCACTTAAAATCGTACATGTTTTAGTCATTTAAAAGCAAGGTAATTTGTACACATTTTGTTTGCTATACACATTTGTGTAATGTGGATAAGGGGATGTACAGGTCATTTGATCATTTTCATGGTTGAAATATTTTCTTGCATCAGTATCTGACTGATATAAACTATTGTCTAAGTTCTACAAATTGATAGCCAAAATTAATCATTCATATGCATTCGGTATTGAGGGAAGCTCATCAAATTCCAATTTCAGACTCATGTTTTAGGAATCTTCAGAAGAATTCACTAAGTAACTGAAAATTGATTTTTAAATTCAAGCATGCAGTCTGTTTCATCTGCGCAATCTTCAATACCCTTCAAAGTAATCCACTCAAATTTTAAAATGAAAGATAAATAGTTTCGACATCACTTTGAATCAGTGATATCATGCACAAAGCTAGAAATCAATGTGTCATTGCTCATTACAATGTGGTTTTAGTGTCCGGGCATTTGAATGTTAAATAACATCAACTAAAAGTGCTTATTTAAACATCAATTTTTCCCCACACACAAGAGTTCTTTTCCTTGGGCAGCACATCGATCTCTTCTACAAAATCATGTGTGATATTTTTCAGTTTCCAAAATCTTCTGAGACCTTTTCCTCTAGAAAGTTAACGCACCTCGAAATAAAGGGATCTTCTTGTATAAAGCACTGATATCTCAGAAGAGGACAAACTAAAATTCTTTTAAGATTTCAGTTCCGATAACTCCGCCCGTAAATGATGGCTTACTTTTAGTTTAAAATTTATTTACATTTATTTAAGGGAGTTAATTGAGGATTTCCTAGACGTGACTCTGCTTCCTCAAATACGTCTGACCGTCTGGTTTTTCTTTAGAGTGACTTAAGGCCCTTATGTTCTTTAAAAATATTTAAATTATCATCATGTTTTTCTAATAATGAAAAGCTTAAATAGGTAACATAAAACTGTCCAAGGCTAACGAAAGAAAAAAAGACCAAAAAAGATTATACAATATATTATAAAGAATCACCGGATACATATATCAAAATGTCCTGTGTATTTTGATACAACTAGATTGAAAAACACTTCGGCCAATATGGGCGTCAAAATAGCTAGTCAGTTATATTCCTGTCAATTATATTCCTGTGGCATTATTTTTAATTAGAAATCGGTTATAATTATTGTTTCGAACAGGCATGCTTTTTCTTCATATTTTTCTCGGCGTGAAATGTGCCACTTGTAATTGTGCAACGGGCCGCTTTTTGGCGCACGTGTCTTAGGTTGGCCACCCCTTCCTTAATGTAATTAATTTTCATTTCCATATTTGTTCACATAGTAGCTAATTAATTTATTTTAAACTGTATCTATTTAAATTGTTCCTTTTTACCGAAAAAAAAAAAAAAGCCGAATAAAGAGGCCAATAGCCTCCCCCCCCCCAAAAAAAAAGAGTCAGAGCCTCCCCCCCCCCCCAAAAAAAAGAGTCAGAACCCCCCCCCCCCCCAAAAAAAAAGAGTCAGACCCCCCCCCCCCAAAAAAAAAAAAAAGTCAGATCCCCCAAAAAAAGAAGAGCCCAAGGATTCCTAGGATGTAAATAACTAGACAACTGACGTCAAAAGAATACAAAGATGGCGTTTCTTAAAAAAAAAAAAAAAAGAGAGAAGAAAAAAAAAAAAAAGAAAAGAAAGTGAAATAAATAGTTACTATTTATACACAACATTTTCCTAATTAATACTTTTGTTATCGAATGCTCGATTGTGTCATGTTTCAATCAAATTAATAAAAAAAAAAAAATATGCGAGGAGTTTTCCATTTCAAGGGAGGTCAACAAATGAAATAGCGTTCGCAGATTTATTTCTACTGTGTGGTTACGTCCACTTAGAGCACATAACCGGAGAGCTCGTCACAACATGTGTGTAGTATCAGTGGCGTAGCAAGGTAGCCGTGGGCCCGGGTTCTAGAATATCTAGGTGGGCGCCCATCCCCCCCCCAAAAGACTAATTTAGTGTATGACAAAAAAAACTCGAGTAATCTCAAAGTATTTAGAAAACGAGATTCCAGTGCAAGTATTGCTACTTTTTAATAAGTAATAATGTCATTACGTTTATTCAATGCGGACTCCGTCGGGCAACAGTGTCTTCAATTGCAAATTTTTTTTTCAACTTCTGAACAGAATTAAACGACTTGAAGCGTTATAGATGAACCAACTAATGTTTTATGTGCAATTCGTCCTATTATAGACACTTACTAAATGAAAACCAGGCAGTTTTTTTGCTCAGAGAAAAACACACACACACACACACACACACACACGCACACACACACGCACACACACACACACACAAACAGTGAAGCCAACAGGCTATGTGTCATAGAAATTCTTTAATCATTTTTGATCAGTCGCAACTTCGAGAATAACAGCTCAGCTGACGAATCTGTGACAAAGCCAGAAATGACATGCCTGCTGTGACAATGGAAAGCCTGACGATAAAAATGTAGTTGTCTATGATCAATAAAACAACAAAATCTAGTACTGAACACACACTTTATATGTGTTTATAGAAGGCTTTTTCAAGGATTGCATCTCTGAATAATATTCTATGGCGATATCATCTGTGTCAGAGGAGACAAGACGCATGTGTGCGTCATCGTTTGCACTTAAAATGAAACAACATAATGAACGACTTAAAGTATTGACATTTGATATGCCCATGAAATTTGTCAAGTAATTGAGAAACAATGACATCGATAGTTAGGTAAAATACGTTGATTTTGAAAGTAGTCTCTGGATCTTAAATTTTCTCTTCACAAGTTTACAGTAGTCAAATTGGATCTTAATTTTCCTCAATCATATAAAACAAAAAACTGGATCAACACCCGAAGATCTACTACAGCAGCCTCATGTTCACACTCTCAAAGTCATTTCTCCAATGTTGTAGCCTACTCCAGTCTAGATCTTCTCCAGTGTTGTAGCCTACTTCAGTCTAGATCTTCTCCAATGTTGTAGCCTACTTCAGTCTAGATCTTCTCTAGTTGATTCACAGCTTTGTGTAGATCTTGATACGTTGCAACATTTGTTAAACAACGTTGATTGCGCTCACAATTTTGTACAGAACAATAGTATCAAAAGTTTCTAATTTTCCTTTAAGTGCTGCAACTTCCAGGCTTTCTTTTTTCTTTGAGGAACAGAAAGTATTTTGTGTAATCATCTTTGATACATCAAAATGTCTGTATCTCATTGCAGTTAGAGCATTATTCCTTGATGACTACTTTGTAGGGAACAATTATTTAAGTGTCCTATAAACTATGCTCTCCTTATTGGATTCAAGAAGCGCCCATCTTGACATGCTGTGAGTAAAAACATACGCATATTTTATGCAAACTCATAGAAATCTGCAACTTCTTGAACACAGCTGACGGAATTATTTAAGACCAAGTATAGCATGGTAAACATAATGCTCGAGCGGCTGCTTTTGATGAAGCAATGCCTCAGGGCCATTTTACTTTCCTGTCATATTGAAATTACCATCATAGCCTTGGTCTCGCAGTTTGGCATATCTCGTTTTGAATCTGTGGAGCTTTGCTTCTCTGTCAAACAATTCAATATTTATATCAACTTTAAATTAAAATTTTATATTAATACGATGTTGTTAAACTATGATCCAAGTTTCAACCAATTATCAATCGGTAACTTTTTTTTTTTTTTTTTTTTTTTTTTTTTTTAGGAAACCTCAGTTTTTTAGCCTTTGACTTCAGTTGTCTAGCTTAGTACATCCTAGGAATCCTTGGGCTTTTGCCTCTTTTCTTTGTCTCTTTTTTGGGCGTTGCCTCTTTTTTGGGCTATAGGCCTCTTTATTGGGCTTTTTTTTTTTTTTTTTTTTTCAAAGAAAAAAAACACAAAAAAACATCATTCTAAATTATTAACAATAATTAACACAAGGAAAATTTCATTAAAAAAAAAAAAAAAAAAAAAAAAAAAAAAAAAAGACATTTTTATCAAAGTCATATTCCAGGATTTTCAGTATGATCGCGGAGTAGGCTGCAGCGAAGATCCATAAGATGGTCACGGGAATGTGTCCAGAAAATGATGACAGCAGAGTTCCAATAAAATGATGACAGCAAAGGTCCAGAAAAAGGTGACAGCAACGGTCCATAAAATGTTGACAGCAAATGTCCGGAAATTGGTGAAAAAAAAACATTCACAAAAATTTTGAAGGTGTTCCTTAAAATGAGTATTGCCAAACTATATTTTTATTATTTTTTTTTATTTTTTTTTTTTAAAGACTTATGAGTGATTAGCATTCATTTTTATTTAGATTTAGATTTATTTTTGCAACAATTTTTCCCTTAAGAACCTAAGACAAAGGACCTCCATCCTATATCCTTAGAAATTCTCTGGGGTCTGCTAGAGTTACAAAAATATACATTTAATGAAGCAAATTGGTTTCTATTTAAGTACAGAGCACAAAGTAAGTATGTGTATGAAGAGCTTAAAAAATTATTTCATTTTGGCATATAACTCATTTTAAGATTAGATTTATTATTATTTATTGTAATAGTGTTTTTTTTTTTTTGTTTGTTTTTTCCGTTTCTGTTTTATTTTTTAACAGTTTAGTAGTCCATTTGGTCCATTTTCATGAAATCCTGTCCTGTTTGGGTTGTCTTGAAAATTTATTAATTTGGTCAAAGGGATGTAACCAAAAGAAATTTCCACCTTGCATCTTCGAGTCCTAATTGTCTCTCTTGTTGAAAAAAGAAATTAATGAATAGTTTATAGGTAATTTTTAGTAATTATAATTTTAAAGCAAATAAATGATGTATTAAAAACATACACATGCAAATTTTTAATAGTTATTACTTATACAAAACCACACACTCATACATTCAAACTTATTTTCTTCATTGTTTTAAAAGGCTTTGTAAATTGATAATTTATGATACAAATGGAATCTACCAATTCATGATAGAAAATAAAGGATTCCTTGGTTAATATATAACATATGTACATACAATGGGTAGATGTAAAATTACCTTGGGGTTAGCCTTTATAGTGTTCAATTTTAAAATCAACTATATTTCTATATATTATATCTAAATCATTAGGGTTAAAATTGGCATTATGGTACACAGCTTTAAGTCTACTGTTCCATACTAAGTTTCTGTATTCTGACACAATTATTAAGTTAAAAATATGTATCATCTTGTGTTTAGTTTTAGGCAACTTGTTTAAGAGATTAGATAATATAATATTCACATTGGTTTCACAATTTCCTTCTAATAAATCTCTTACAGTATTTCTAACATTACTAAATAAAGAACATTCTAGATATAAATGCTTTTCATTGTCACCATTAACAAATTGACAAAATTTACAATATTTTACACCAGGTTTTTTCTTTGAAAATGGAGTCATCCCAAAGATAAGTCTGTAAGATATTTCTTTAGCTTTTGTTGCAATGTGTTTGTTATGAAGGTTAGTAAAAGTGTCTTTAAAATCTGTTATATTTAAATCTTTTCCCCATTTAATCCTAATAGCTAAATTTTCTTGTAACTGTTTTTTTAATGTTGTGTATATTTCTTTATATTTATTGTGTATTAAAGGTTCATTGCCAGAAAGAGTTCTTGAGATGGATCTGTAAAAAGGATGTAAGTTTGTGCCAAAATAGTGTGGAGTGTTGTTTTGTATTGGAATTAAATTGCTTAATCTCAAACCATAATAGTATATTGTAAGGGGGAAATCATTTGGATTCTTAACTACTTGACCTATGAATTTTAATCTGAGTGCACATATTTTAGTTTTGATGTCTTGTAAATTGATCCCCCCATCCTCTTTGTTTTGAATGATTGTGGTATGTTTGATGTTTCTAAGTGTGTTTTTGAAGATGAAACTTCTAATTATGTTATTTAATTAAAATATGTATTTTGTAGGGGGTTCTATAATATTGGCTAAATAGACTATCTTTGGGATGACCAAATTGTTTATAAGGATGGCTCTACCAAAAATAGTAGAACCTGTGTGCTTGTACATGTTAACTATATTGGATGCCTTAATAATAATATTTTTCCACTGATCTTCACAGAAGAAAAAAGGGTTACTATTGTATTCTATACCACATATTTTGATTTTATTTACAAGTTTAAAAGAATATTTTTCCTTAAATGTCCACTTCCCTACACCCATTATTGAGGATTTATTTATATTAATTTTAGAACCACTGGCATGGCCAAAAATTGTAAACTTTTTAACTATGTTATTAATATCATTTTCAGAGGAGGGAAAAAATGTTGTGTCGTCGGCATAAGCCTTAACTTTGACTACTGGGATGGGTCCCGGGATTTTTGTTCCTTTGATAGATGGGTCTGACCTAATAGATTCTAGAAAGGGTTCTAGACAAAGGATGTATAAAAATGGGGATAAGGGACAGCCCTGTCTAACAGATCTTTGAATTGGAAAGGATTGGCTTAAAGAATGGTTGATTATTAGTCTACTGTTAGCATTGGCGTAAATTAGTTTAATAAATTTTATTAAAAAAGAGCTGATTTTACATTTTTCTAATACTTTAAAGAGATAATTATGGCTGACTCTATCAAAAGCTTTCTCTTGATCTACAGATAGCAAGGAAACGCTAGAGTTTTTTTCATGACTGTACATGATAAAATCTCGAATGAAATGTGTCATTCCATCAATACTCCTGTCGGGGTGGGTGCAGTATTGGTCTTGTCCTACGAGTTGGGGAATGAAGGGTTTAAGTCGTTTAAAAATAATTTTTGTCAGTAGTTTATAGTCTGTATTGAGTAGTGAGATGGGCCTGTAGTCATTTGGAGAACTGTTATCTGTTGTTTTTTTGGCTAATAGTGTAATATATGCTTCGTTGAAATTTTTTGGAAGTTGTCCTGTTTTAAACGCGTCACTATACAGTCGCAGAAGTAGAGGGCTTATTAAAGGAAAAAAAGTCTTATAGAACTCAAATGTCAGACCGTCTGGTCCGGGAGATTTATTGTTTTGTGTCGAGTCTAGTGCTGTTTGGAGTTCGTCTAGAGTAAATGGAGTCCCCAAAAGTTCTTCGTCGGTCTGCTTCAACTGTTTACAATATTTTAGAAAACATTCTTGAGCCTCCTTGTTTATAGGTTCCATCTGGTAGATATTTGTAAAATGACTTATGAAAACATCTTTAATTTTGTCTTCGTCTTCAACTTTGGAGCCATGTCTATCAAGAACACTTGTAATACATTTACTAGACTGAACATTTTGTTCAATCGACAAGAAAAGTTTGTTTGGGCCTTCTTGACTTGAATAGTTCCTACATCTAACTTCTGCTCCTTTGTAGATATAGTTATTTAATTCTTCCAACTTTAATGAGGCTTGAGTTCTATCTATTTCGTCTTCAGCGTGTAATAGTGTGTGCTTCAGTTTCTCTAGTTCTTGTTTTCTACGTGTCTGTACCAGCGTTGATATGACCTGACATTGTTGTTTTATTGAATTTTTTACCAGTGACCATTTTGTTGTTAGGTTAAAATTTGGATTGTTTGTATCTTGTAAGCAAGACTTGAGTGTGTTTGAGATTAATTCTATAAAAAGAGGTATTTCTAGAAGAGAATTATTGAATTTCCAATGACTAGTTTTCCTATTCTTTTTTTTACTTTCCTTACTTATCGTAACTATTATTGCCTTATGGTCTGAATATTCCAGAGACTCTTCCAAATGAGCTACCTTACTTATAAGGGACTCCGTTGGTACGTAAATTCTGTCTAGTCTGGAAGTTACGGGATAAGCTTTATTCACCGAAGTAGTGTCCTGACCTGTGGGGTTTACACTCCTATACGAATCCAGTAATTTGAATTCACTCTCAATGTCTTTCAAGAAATTTTTAATGGTAGTGTACCTCTGTGAAGGAAGATTCACCGTTGTTGTGTACTGCTTGTCTAGTGTGGACGTGATGTAATTAAAATCCCCTCCTAAAATTAAACTATCCCCTCTGTATGTGTCGTGTAATTTTTCACTCAAATATTCAAAAAATTCCCGTTTTTCTGTTTTTTTCGCTGGTGCATAGATGTTAGCCAGTGTAAATGTTTCATTTCTTGTTTCTACTTTTATGATGACTACTCTCCCTTTATTGTCACTATACTTGTGGACTATTTTAAACCTATCTGACACCTGAAAAATGGCTACTCCCCTGGATCTGCTACCATAACTAAAACACCCTTCCTTAAAACCCATATCTGTTGTGTATTTGTGTCCTTTGTGTTCTGTATCTAAGTTTGTCTCTTGTAAAAAAATAAAGTCTGGTTTGTACTTTCTTGATAAGTGAACTACATATTTTTGTTTGTTTGTGAGTCCGTGAATGTTGAGAGACAAAACCGTGATGTCCTCCATGATTATATATTTAAATGGGTTTGTTTGTAACTAAGGTGCATGTGTGTTTTTGTGAAAATTGAATTGATATTGGATTCCTGTAGGAAAATAAAGTCCGGTTTGCGTGTTTTAGTTGAGTGAACTATGAATTTTTGTTTATTTTTCAGACTTCGAATGTTAAGTGAAAGAATTGTGATGTCTGCCATGATTGTGTGTTGGTAGGTTATTGCGTTGTGTGTGTGTGTTTGACACTGTGTGTGTGCATCAATCGCTAACGATCCCATTGCAACTTTAAAGGATACACCGAGTTACAGAAAATTTCTTCTTTTTTTTTTCTTAATGCAGAAAAAAAGAAAGAAACAGATTCAGCTTTGCGAAAGTTGAATAATTTGCAACTGAGTCAAAATTTTGTATTCGTGTCAATCAGGTCAAATTTCTCTTGTTCGTGATACCTAACCCATTAGTTAATTAACTAATTGGTGTTTTTTTATTATTATTATCTTTATTGATTCTTGTGTGGTCAGAAAAAAAAATAATTCAGCAAAATTTCAGCTGACTTTTTAAGCATCAACAATAACACTGTTGATTGGGCTGCAGAATGGGGTAAAATCAACGATGGTATCGTCGAATAGGAGAGAAAGAGTCAAAATACATTTCTTGGTGGCATTACACGATATACCTAATGTCTGCTCACATTACTTGACACTCTTTTTCACAATTATATATATCGTAATAAACACATCTTGCCAGAGCTTCTTCCAAAGACAAACATAGACCCTTTTTCATTTGCATCTCATCTTTCTCTCTAACAGAAAGTTTGTTTTTGGATTAAATTTAGGTCAATTTTAAAACAACAGTGTCATTCAAATAAGATATTGCAGCATATGTGTTAAGCTGACTTAAAATCTCAATAACTGTGAAGTTGGCAGACATTATGACTAGTACAATGACAACAAAACAAGTAAACATACCTCTTGTATTATTTCTTGATTTAGTGTTAAGATGATTATAGCAGACGCCCCGAACATCAATGCTTTACGAACCTATTATAATATTTAAAAAATCATTTCAATTATGGTAATAATTATCTATTGAGATTGATAACAATTAATTAATAGAATAATGGTAAAAAAAAAAAAGTATGAAAATCATGGTACTATAAAGAAGAAAATAAAACGTTTTTAGTTGTGCATTTTTTTACAAGACATTTACAGTCTGATTCAATATCTAACCCTTTCCAAAATGAGCGGTGAGTCATTGCTATTTCCATCAACTGCATTGCCGTCAGTTTCTGCTGTATAATGAATAACGCCAACCCAGTCTTGAGGTAATCTAGCAAATCCATTTTCATCATTCCTGCCATCATTGTCACTTGATAGCTAGAAATAAAAATATTAGATAAGTTTGAGCAGTAATCACTTGATATCCCTGAAAAATTTCTTTAAATATTGTTGTGTAACTGTGAATAGGATGTGGAGTATTGTAAAATATTTCTTTCACCTGGATTATTGACTCTTTACTGGACTGTGCATCGGCTGGAAGTCTGCAATCTTATCTTATCTTCTTATCTTATATAATACAGACATTACTTCAAAAAAGAAGATGATTACGTCCTACGATCAGAATGATAATGGTGACTGGGGGAAACTGTGAGTTCTTAATTTTTTTTAGTGTTTAACCCCATGCCTTAACAATTTTTTATTTATCTCAAAATACTTTTATTTTTCACTCTGTTGAGTTATTGAGTAACAGCATGGTTGTGTGCTGCGTGCTCTGAATTGTCATTGTGATTGTCAGTGGTTTAAAGCCTACTTTCCACCACCATCCTTAATGAAGTTTTGGCTAGGACATAATAATCTTCATTTCTAAGTGTGAAAACTTTAGACGTTAAGTCAATCCATTAGCAAGAATATAAAGGGGGTGTGGTGGCTGAGTGTTTAAGCACTTGGCTTCTGAGCCTGGGGTTCTGGGTTTGAATTTCGGTGAAGACTGGGATTTTAAGGGTGCCCCGGAGTCCACCCAACTCTAATGGGTACCTGACTTAATTTGGGAAAAGGAAAGGTGGTTGGTCACATGACAACATGTTAGTTAACTTTTGGTTAAAGAAACATAAGACATTAACATCATCGCCCCATAGATCGCAAGGTCTGAAAGGGAAACTATTTGTTTGCTACATTTAAGAATAATAGCTACCTGAAAACATAATGATGTTGGGCATGTACAGACCTCAACTTTAAGTTCAGTACAACGGTGACAAAAGTGCAGAGCACATACCACAAGAACAGGCAGCCATTGTCCATTGTGTTTGCTCTAAAACACAATGCTTCTATGGAAAACACAAATTTCAGTTTTTTCCCTTTAGTGGCTTTAGTCTTTCAATTTTATGGCCATTCATTTTCATTTAATATACCTTCAATGTTAGTGCTTCTGCATAAGTTAGCCTCAGGATTACATTCTAAGGCTTGCATAGCCCATGTAGATCTACTTTCTAAGGTTAGTTAGTGAGATTTGATCTTAATAAAGCAATATGATAACGTAAGCCATATAAGACTTATAATAAGTGGATGATATTACTAAGTTATGATAAAGTAAGCCATATAATTTAGATGATATTACTATTACTAAGTTATTACTAACTTACTAAGAATTACTAGATGATCTAAAAGTTATTACACTAACCAAGTGAAGCCTTCCAGTTTCAACAAGATGAGTACTTCCTGCTGTCAAATATCTTCCTTTTACTGAAATTATAGCTTCTGGATTTTTTCTTTGGCTTAGATCAACAGTGCAGTGTTGATATTCTTCATGTTCATTTATGTTGAATTCATTGTTGGTGGCGTAAACAATAGGTTTGAAAAAGGATGACGATGCTGACAACGCTGATGCTTTGCCTGAGTCGTGGCTATTCTTAGAATTGTATTTGGCATACTGAAATACTTCGATGTTGACTTCTTTCGCTTCAACAACATGAACGAGTATGCAAACATAAGTGGTGTAAAACAAAAGACAGATCGGAGTGAACTTGCGCAAATTTAAAAGTAAATCTAAACTTAAATAACTTAGATGAATTAACCCTTCTGCAAGGAGAGCCATCATCAGATTCTATGTTTATGTTGTCATAAAGAAATCAAATACATTTTCATGACTGAAGAGCTCAAGGTCTGTGAGAGCAAAAACCACATACCACAGACTTATATATAGTACGTAGACCTATATAGGTCAGTGGTAAAAAAAAAAAAAAAAGCTTCGACTTTTAATTTATTTAGGTTAGGGATTATCGCGAATCTAGATTCGATTTTGGGCTTTTGGGTGGGGTGGGGTCACAAAACAGAAAATAGTTTAATTTTGAACACTAGAGGTCCAAATAGATCTTCAGAGCAGAATCTCACGATTGGTTACCATGCTATTAAAGGCCTACGACTGCACCAGAGACCTGCTATTCGCAGATGACTGTGCCCTAAACGCCGCAAACGAAGAAGACCTTCAAAAGAGCCTGTCCCTCTTCGCTAATGCCTGCAAAAATTTGGCCACACCATTAAAGCTAAACTCCTTTCACCTACGCTGTCTAAGGAGTATCCATAAGTTGCGTTGGTCCGACCACATACCAGGCACAGAAATCTTTAAAAAGCTGTCCAACATGCACAGTATCAATGGACAGTAAAAAGGTCCCAACTTCGATGGGCTGGACATGCAGTCCGCATGCCAGACAATTGATTTACCAATCGACGTCTGTACGGGAAAGCGCTCTCAGTGAGGCCAATACAAGCGCTACAAAGACACCCTCAAGAGCTCCTTCAAGGAATGCGATATCGACATTCACGACTGGGAAGCACAGCTCTCGATCGCTCCTCATGGCGTGAAGCTGTGAGTCTCGGAGTCTCAAGATTTGAATCAAGAAGAGTGGCCAGGACGAAAGAGCGCCGAACCAACAAAAAGCTGAGAGAAGCAGGCCCATCTCCAACTGACCTAACCCACCCTTGCCACGTATGCGGCCGGCTTTTTAAAGCGAGGGTTGGACTTTACAGCCATCTTCGAGTCCACAGGAAATGTGAAATGTGCTCATCTTCGACCACGAAGGCATATATACCGTCTCCTTTTTTTAAAAAAACTTCTGATAGATCGATAGTATTTCATCGGTCTCCCTAATAAACTGTCTAGCCCGTGTCGTGAATTTAATCTCTATTATTTATTGGAAAAGTGTTTCATTCAATAAGTTATATTTAACAATTTTAATTTAATTTTTGATACTTTTAATTTTATTAATTTTATATATTTAGCATTATTTTTACAAATTTAGACATACATTTTTTAAAAGACTTTATATAAATAAGCACACTATGTAATAGGGCGACGGTAGGAATAGGCTAGCGATTGGTTGTGAATTATGCAAAATTAAATTAATCTCATTGTCGTCAGTTTTGTTCACCAAAAGAAGTTATTTCAGGTTTTAAATATTTTTTTTTTATAAATTAAAATATAATACGCATACAACGGTTTAATCTACCAGCAGTTTGGTGCTACAAGTCAGCAATTCGACTGTCCACAACACTAAGCTAGCAATAAAACAAGAATAAGTACACTCTAAAAAAAAAAGTTGTTTGTCTTCTATCAAGTAGGATTCCAGATAAAATGTTATATATTTCCCACAACATGACCAAGATATAATATAAGTCTCCTTTTTTTTTCAGTATTTGTTTTGTTTTACATAATTCGGATGTTCCTTTAGAGTTGAAGATAGTTTACTTCCTAGTCCAAACCTCCCGCAGGACGACGGGGGATGGGAGCGGGCAGGGTTTGAACCCTCGACCGTCGATAAATCCGAACGACAGTCCAGCGCGCAAACCGCACGACCAGGCAGCCATTTTCTGTGTATTCGTAACACTTCGACACTTATTAAGTAGGCCTACTTATAAGAAGAAATATAAGGCATGTCTTCGAGTCCAAAGATTAATGAGGAATGCAGTAGGCCTATCTTCCCGTGACTACGCAGCCCCAACTGCGGTCTACATATTTTGTCGCAACTAGCGCTGGCATAACCATTGTCCGCCGGTGGTTGATTTAGATTCTCTTTTCGCCGTTACGTCTGTCCTCGGCAACGGATTTACTTTTGGTCTCAAGTAATGTGTATCCCGCGGCTTTTGTAAGTGACCTCAAGCCGGCTCAAGATGTCTCGTTCTGAAGCCGCCTGCAACCCAGGTGCACTCTTTTATGTCAGAAATAAAAGAATAGCTATGACAGTAGAACGCCTATTATCCGTATTGATTGGCAATGGGGTTTATCCGGATAAAGGAATAAACGGTTCATTTCAAGAGCAATGTACAGAAAATTGATATGGGGGTCTCGTGCCATACGCATGAACACAAAATTCAACTGAAATAGACATGGGAGCAAAGCTGTTTACTTTTATACGTAGCTGCGGAGTCACTAGTTTACTGGTTTAGGTAAGATTATATATATATATATATATATATATACATACACACACACACACACACGCACGAACGCACGCACGCACGCACGCACACACACACACACACACACACACACACACACACACACACACACACACACACACACACACACACACACACACACACACACACACACACACACACAATGACAGGCTTTGGTATAATAATGTTATTGAAGTCAAAAATAGTTAAATCGGTAATCTTTGTCGTAAACGGGTCAATTTTCCCATGTTCATTTCTTTTGCAGTACTGTTAGCATTTGTTCATAAAGGGGAGGTAACAAGTTGTTTTTTTTCACTTTAAAAAGGAAAAGCAAACTTGTCATATACATGTACATGTACCTTTAAACTCTTTATTTACAAATCGGTTTATTATAACTAAAAGTATTGTTTGTATATTTTTATATAATTGACACATTTTAAAAAATTAATGTAAGAATTTTACGCTTATTTCATTTAATACTATTAATATTTAATATTTAACAATATTTTATACATAAAGTAGTTTGGCGAAAATTTAAAATAAATTTGTAGTATATGTAAAAGTGATATTTTATTCTCTTTAGTCAATATAGAATATGCATATTTTCTTTGGAGGCTTTATTTAAAGCTTTAAAACTAGTCATTGGAAATTTAATAATTCTCTTCTAGAAATACCTCTTTTTATAGAATTAATCTCAAACACACTCAAGTCTTGCTTACAAGATACAAACAATCCAAATTTTAACCTAACAACAACATGGTCACTGGTAAAAAATTCAATAAAACAACAATGTCAGGTCATATCAACGCTGGTACAGACACGTAGAAAACAAGAACTAGAGAAACTGAAGCACACACTATTACACGCTGAAGACGAAATAGATAGAACTCAAGCCTCATTAAAGTTGGAAGAATTAAATAACTATATCTACAAAGGAGCAGAGGTTAGATGTAGGAACTATTTAAGTCAAGAAGGCCCAAACAAACTTTTCTTGTCGATTGAACAAAATGTTCAGTCTAGTAAATGCATTACAAGTGTTCTTGATAGACATGGCTCCAAAGTTGAAGACGAAGACAAAATTAAAGATGTTTTCATAAGTCATTTTACAAATATCTACCAGATGGAACCTATAAACAAGGAGGCTCAAGAATGTTTTCTAAAATATTGTAAACAGTTGAAGCAGACCGACGAAGAACTTTTGGGGACTCCATTTACTCTAGACGAACTCCAAACAGCACTAGACTCGACACAAAACAATAAATTTCCCGGACCGGACGGTCTGACATTTGAGTTCTATAAGACTTTTTTTCCTTTAATAAGCCCTCTACTTCTGCGACTGTATAGTGACGCGTTTAAAACAGGACAACTTCCAAAAAATTTCAACGAAGCATATATTACACTATTAGCCAAAAAAACAACAGATAACAGTTCTCCAAGTGACTACAGGCCCATCTCACTACTCAATACAGACTATAAACTACTGACAAAAATTATTTTTAAACGACTTAAACCCTTCATTCCCCAACTCGTAGGACAAGACCAATACTGCACCCACCCCGACAGGAGTATTGATGGAATGACACATTTCATTCGAGATTTTATCATGTACAGTCATGAAAAAAACTCTAGCGTTTCCTTGCTATCTGTAGATCAAGAGAAAGCTTTTGATAGAGTCAGCCATAATTATCTCTTTAAAGTATTAGAAAAATGTAAAATCAGCTCTTTTTTAATAAAATTTATTAAACTAATTTACGCCAATGCTAACAGTAGACTAATAATCAACCATTCTTTAAGCCAATCCTTTCCAATTCAAAGATCTGTTAGACAGGGCTGTCCCTTATCCCCATTTTTATACATCCTTTGTCTAGAACCCTTTCTAGAATCTATTAGGTCAGACCCATCTATCAAAGGAACAAAAATCCCGGGACCCATCCCAGTAGTCAAAGTTAAGGCTTATGCCGACGACACAACATTTTTTCCCTCCTCTGAAAATGATATTAATAACATAGTTAAAAAGTTTACAATTTTTGGCCATGCCAGTGGTTCTAAAATTAATATAAATAAATCCTCAATAATGGGTGTAGGGAAGTGGACATTTAAGGAAAAATATTCTTTTAAACTTGTAAATAAAATCAAAATATGTGGTATAGAATACAATAGTAACCCTTTTTTCTTCTGTGAAGATCAGTGGAAAAAT
This sequence comes from Biomphalaria glabrata, assembly GCF_947242115.1. Taxonomy (NCBI): domain Eukaryota; kingdom Metazoa; phylum Mollusca; class Gastropoda; family Planorbidae; genus Biomphalaria; species Biomphalaria glabrata. Next base: position 36,828,660 of record NC_074722.1, on the reverse strand, counting down.
ATTATTATTAAGGCATCCAATATAGTTAACATGTACAAGCACACAGGTTCTACTATTTTTGGTAGAGCCATCCTTATAAACAATTTGGTCATCCCAAAGATAGTCTATTTAGCCAATATTATAGAACCCCCTACAAAATACATATTTCAATTAAATAACATAATTAGAAGTTTCATCTTCAAAAACACACTTAGAAACATCAAACATACCACAATCATTCAAAACAAAGAGGATGGGGGGATCAATTTACAAGACATCAAAACTAAAATATGTGCACTCAGATTAAAATTCATAGGTCAAGTAGTTAAGAATCCAAATGATTTCCCCCTTACAATATACTATTATGGTTTGAGATTAAGCAATTTAATTCCAATACAAAACAACACTCCACACTATTTTGGCACAAACTTACATCCTTTTTACAGATCCATCTCAAGAACTCTTTCTGGCAATGAACCTTTAATACACAATAAATATAAAGAAATATACACAACATTAAAAAAACAGTTACAAGAAAATTTAGCTATTAGGATTAAATGGGGAAAAGATTTAAATATAACAGATTTTAAAGACACTTTTACTAACCTTCATAACAAACACATTGCAACAAAAGCTAAAGAAATATCTTACAGACTTATCTTTGGGATGACTCCATTTTCAAAGAAAAAACCTGGTGTAAAATATTGTAAATTTTGTCAATTTGTTAATGGTGACAATGAAAAGCATTTATATCTAGAATGTTCTTTATTTAGTAATGTTAGAAATACTGTAAGAGATTTATTAGAAGGAAATTGTGAAACCAATGTGAATATTAATTTATCTATTCTCTTAAACAAGTTGCCTAAAACTAAACACAAGATGATACATAATTTTAACTTAATAATTGTGTCAGAATACAGAAACTTAGTATGGAACAGTAGACTTAAAGCTGTGTACCATAATGCCAATTTTAACCCTAATGATTTAGATATAATATATAGAAATATAGTTGATTTTAAAATTGAACACTATAAAGGCTAACCCCAAGGTAATTTTACATCTACCCATTGTATGTACATATGTTATATATTAACCAAGGAATCCTTTCTTTTCTATCATGAATTGGTAGATTCCATTTGTATCATAAATTATCAATTTACAAAGTCTTTTAAGACAATGAAGAAAATAAGTTTGAATGTATGGGTGTGTGGTTTTGTATAAGTAATAACTATTAAAAATTTGCATGTGTATGTATTTAATAAATCATTTATTTTCTTTAAAATTATAATTATTAAAAATTACCTATAAACTATATTAACCAAGGAATCCTTTATTTTCTATCATGAATTGGTAGATTCCATTTGTATCATAAATTATCAATTTACAAAGCCTTTTAAAACAATGAAGAAAATAAGTTTGAATGTATGAGTGTGTGGTTTTGTATAAGTAATAACTATTAAAAATTTGCATGTGTATGTTTTTAATACATCATTTATTTGCTTTAAAATTATAATTACTAAAAATTACCTATAAACTATTCATTAATTTCTTTTTTCAACAAGAGAGACAATTAGGACTCGAAGATGCAAGGTGGAAATTTCTTTTGGTTACATCCCTTTGACCAAATTAATAAATTTTCAAGACAACCCAAACAGGACAGGATTTCATGAAAATGGACCAAATGGACTACTAAACTGTTAAAAAATAAAACAGAAACGGAAAAAACAAACAAAAAAAAAAAAAAAACACTATTACAATAAATAATAATAAATCTAATCTTAAAATGAGTTATATGCCAAAATGAAATAATTTTTTAAGCTCTTCATACACATACTTACTTTGTGCTCTGTACTTAAATACAAACCAATTTGCTTCATTAAATGTATATTTTTGTAACTCTAGCAGACCCCAGAGAATTTCTAAGGATATAGGATGGAGGTCCTTTGTCTTAGGTTCTTAAGGGAAAAATTGTTGCAAAAATAAATCTAAATCTAAATAAAAATGAATGCTAATCACTCATAAGTCTTTAAAAAAAAAAAATAAAAAAAATAATAAGAATATAGTTTGGCAATACTCATTTTAAGGAACACCTTCAAAATTTTTGTGAATGTTTTTTTTTTCACCAATTTCCGGACATTTGCTGTCAACATTTTATGGACCGTTGCTGTCACCTTTTTCTGGACCTTTGCTGTCATTATTTTTTTGGAACTCTGCTGTCATCATTTTCTGGACACACTCCCGTGACCATCTTATGGATCTTCGCTGCAGCCTACTCCGCGATCATACTGAAAATCCTGGAATATGACTTTGATAAAAATGTCTTTTTTTTTTTTTTTTTTTTTTTTTTTTTAATGAAATTTTCCTTGTGTTAATTATTGTTAATAATTTAGAATGATGTTTTTTTGTGTTTTTTTCTTTGAAAAAAAAAAAAAAAAAAAGCCCAATAAAGAGGCCTATAGCCCAAAAAAGAGGCAACGCCCAAAAAAGAGGCAAAGAAAAGAGGCAAAAGCCCAAGGATTCCTAGGATGTACTAAGCTAGACAACTGAAGTCAAAGGCTAAAAAACTGAGGTTTCCTAAAAAAAAAAAAAAAAAAAAAAAAATTTATTTAAAGCTTGCTATCACAAAACAAATAGAAATCAGTAGAAAGAAGTTTAGGCCAACTCTTTGCTTTTGAGCGCCAAATTTATTCATATCTGCTTCAGATGCGTCACTTAAAATCGTACATGTTTTAGTCATTTAAAAGCAAGGTAATTTGTACACATTTTGTTTGCTATACACATTTGTGTAATGTGGATAAGGGGATGTACAGGTCATTTGATCATTTTCATGGTTGAAATATTTTCTTGCATCAGTATCTGACTGATATAAACTATTGTCTAAGTTCTACAAATTGATAGCCAAAATTAATCATTCATATGCATTCGGTATTGAGGGAAGCTCATCAAATTCCAATTTCAGACTCATGTTTTAGGAATCTTCAGAAGAATTCACTAAGTAACTGAAAATTGATTTTTAAATTCAAGCATGCAGTCTGTTTCATCTGCGCAATCTTCAATACCCTTCAAAGTAATCCACTCAAATTTTAAAATGAAAGATAAATAGTTTCGACATCACTTTGAATCAGTGATATCATGCACAAAGCTAGAAATCAATGTGTCATTGCTCATTACAATGTGGTTTTAGTGTCCGGGCATTTGAATGTTAAATAACATCAACTAAAAGTGCTTATTTAAACATCAATTTTTCCCCACACACAAGAGTTCTTTTCCTTGGGCAGCACATCGATCTCTTCTACAAAATCATGTGTGATATTTTTCAGTTTCCAAAATCTTCTGAGACCTTTTCCTCTAGAAAGTTAACGCACCTCGAAATAAAGGGATCTTCTTGTATAAAGCACTGATATCTCAGAAGAGGACAAACTAAAATTCTTTTAAGATTTCAGTTCCGATAACTCCGCCCGTAAATGATGGCTTACTTTTAGTTTAAAATTTATTTACATTTATTTAAGGGAGTTAATTGAGGATTTCCTAGACGTGACTCTGCTTCCTCAAATACGTCTGACCGTCTGGTTTTTCTTTAGAGTGACTTAAGGCCCTTATGTTCTTTAAAAATATTTAAATTATCATCATGTTTTTCTAATAATGAAAAGCTTAAATAGGTAACATAAAACTGTCCAAGGCTAACGAAAGAAAAAAAGACCAAAAAAGATTATACAATATATTATAAAGAATCACCGGATACATATATCAAAATGTCCTGTGTATTTTGATACAACTAGATTGAAAAACACTTCGGCCAATATGGGCGTCAAAATAGCTAGTCAGTTATATTCCTGTCAATTATATTCCTGTCAATTATATTCCTGTGGCATTATTTTTAATTAGAAATCGGTTATAATTATTGTTTCGAACAGGCATGCTTTTTCTTCATATTTTTCTCGGCGTGAAATGTGCCACTTGTAATTGTGCAACGGGCCGCTTTTTGGCGCATGTGTCTTAGGTTGGCCACCCCTTCCTTAATGTAATTAATTTTCATTTCCATATTTGTTCACATAGTAGCTAATTAATTTATTTTAAACTGTATCTATTTAAATTGTTCCTTTTTACCGAAAAAAAAAAAAAAGCCGAATAAAGAGGCCAATAGCCTCCCCCCCCCCAAAAAAAAGAGTCAGAGCCTCCCCCCCCCCCCCCCCAAAAAAAAGAGTCAGAACCCCCCCCCCAAAAAAAAAAGAGTCAGACCCCCCCCCCCCCAAAAAAAAAAAAAAAGTCAGATCCCCCAAAAAAAGAAGAGCCCAAGGATTCCTAGGATGTAAATAACTAGACAACTGACGTCAAAAGAATACAAAGATGGCGTTTCTTAAAAAAAAAAAAAAAAGAGAGAAGAAAAAAAAAAAAAAGAAAAGAAAGTGAAATAAATAGTTACTATTTATACACAACATTTTCCTAATTAATACTTTTGTTATCGAATGCTCGATTGTGTCATGTTTCAATCAAATTAATAAAAAAAAAAAAAATATGCGAGGAGTTTTCCATTTCAAGGGAGGTCAACAAATGAAATAGCGTTCGCAGATTTATTTCTACTGTGTGGTTACGTCCACTTAGAGCACATAACCGGAGAGCTCGTCACAACATGTGTGTAGTATCAGTGGCGTAGCAAGGTAGCCGTGGGCCCGGGTTCTAGAATATCTAGGTGGGCGCCCATCCCCCCCCAAAAGACTAATTTAGTGTATGACAAAAAAAACTCGAGTAATCTCAAAGTATTTAGAAAACGAGATTCCAGTGCAAGTATTGCTACTTTTTAATAAGTAATAATGTCATTACGTTTATTCAATGCGGACTCCGTCGGGCAACAGTGTCTTCAATTGCAAATTTTTTTTTCAACTTCTGAACAGAATTAAACGACTTGAAGCGTTATAGATGAACCAACTAATGTTTTATGTGCAATTCGTCCTATTATAGACACTTACTAAATGAAAACCAGGCAGTTTTTTTGCTCAGAGAAAAACACACACACACACACACACACACACACACACACAAACAGTGAAGCCAACAGGCTATGTGTCATAGAAATTCTTTAATCATTTTTGATCAGTCGCAACTTCGAGAATAACAGCTCAGCTGACGAATCTGTGACAAAGCCAGAAATGACATGCCTGCTGTGACAATGGAAAGCCTGACGATAAAAATGTAGTTGTCTATGATCAATAAAACAACAAAATCTAGTACTGAACACACACTTTATATGTGTTTATAGAAGGCTTTTTCAAGGATTGCATCTCTGAATAATATTCTATGGCGATATCATCTGTGTCAGAGGAGACAAGACGCATGTGTGCGTCATCGTTTGCACTTAAAATGAAACAACATAATGAACGACTTAAAGTATTGACATTTGATATGCCCATGAAATTTGTCAAGTAATTGAGAAACAATGACATCGATAGTTAGGTAAAATACGTTGATTTTGAAAGTAGTCTCTGGATCTTAAATTTTCTCTTCACAAGTTTACAGTAGTCAAATTGGATCTTAATTTTCCTCAATCATATAAAACAAAAAACTGGATCAACACCCGAAGATCTACTACAGCAGCCTCATGTTCACACTCTCAAAGTCATTTCTCCAATGTTGTAGCCTACTCCAGTCTAGATCTTCTCCAGTGTTGTAGCCTACTTCAGTCTAGATCTTCTCCAATGTTGTAGCCTACTTCAGTCTAGATCTTCTCTAGTTGATTCACAGCTTTGTGTAGATCTTGATACGTTGCAACATTTGTTAAACAACGTTGATTGCGCTCACAATTTTGTACAGAACAATAGTATCAAAAGTTTCTAATTTTCCTTTAAGTGCTGCAACTTCCAGGCTTTCTTTTTTCTTTGAGGAACAGAAAGTATTTTGTGTAATCATCTTTGATACATCAAAATGTCTGTATCTCATTGCAGTTAGAGCATTATTCCTTGATGACTACTTTGTAGGGAACAATTATTTAAGTGTCCTATAAACTATGCTCTCCTTATTGGATTCAAGAAGCGCCCATCTTGACATGCTGTGAGTAAAAACATACGCATATTTTATGCAAACTCATAGAAATCTGCAACTTCTTGAACACAGCTGACGGAATTATTTAAGACCAAGTATAGCATGGTAAACATAATGCTCGAGCGGCTGCTTTTGATGAAGCAATGCCTCAGGGCCATTTTACTTTCCTGTCATATTGAAATTACCATCATAGCCTTGGTCTCGCAGTTTGGCATATCTCGTTTTGAATCTGTGGAGCTTTGCTTCTCTGTCAAACAATTCAATATTTATATCAACTTTAAATTAAAATTTTATATTAATACGATGTTGTTAAACTATGATCCAAGTTTCAACCAATTATCAATCGGTAACTTTTTTTTTTTTTTTTTTTAGGAAACCTCAGTTTTTTAGCCTTTGACTTCAGTTGTCTAGCTTAGTACATCCTAGGAATCCTTGGGCTTTTGCCTCTTTTCTTTGTCTCTTTTTTGGGCGTTGCCTCTTTTTTGGGCTATAGGCCTCTTTATTGGGCTTTTTTTTTTTTTTTTTTTTTTCAAAGAAAAAAAACACAAAAAAACATCATTCTAAATTATTAACAATAATTAACACAAGGAAAATTTCATTAAAAAAAAAAAAAAAAAAAAAAAAAAAAAAAAAAAAAAAAAAAAAAAAGACATTTTTATCAAAGTCATATTCCAGGATTTTCAGTATGATCGCGGAGTAGGCTGCAGCGAAGATCCATAAGATGGTCACGGGAATGTGTCCAGAAAATGATGACAGCAGAGTTCCAATAAAATGATGACAGCAAAGGTCCAGAAAAAGGTGACAGCAACGGTCCATAAAATGTTGACAGCAAATGTCCGGAAATTGGTGAAAAAAAAACATTCACAAAAATTTTGAAGGTGTTCCTTAAAATGAGTATTGCCAAACTATATTTTTATTATTTTTTTTTATTTTTTTTTTTTAAAGACTTATGAGTGATTAGCATTCATTTTTATTTAGATTTAGATTTATTTTTGCAACAATTTTTCCCTTAAGAACCTAAGACAAAGGACCTCCATCCTATATCCTTGGAAATTCTCTGGGGTCTGCTAGAGTTACAAAAATATACATTTAATGAAGCAAATTGGTTTCTATTTAAGTACAGAGCACAAAGTAAGTATGTGTATGAAGAGCTTAAAAAATTATTTCATTTTGGCATATAACTCATTTTAAGATTAGATTTATTATTATTTATTGTAATAGTGTTTTTTTTTTTTTTTTGTTTGTTTTTTCCGTTTCTGTTTTATTTTTTAACAGTTTAGTAGTCCATTTGGTCCATTTTCATGAAATCCTGTCCTGTTTGGGTTGTCTTGAAAATTTATTAATTTGGTCAAAGGGATGTAACCAAAAGAAATTTCCACCTTGCATCTTCGAGTCCTAATTGTCTCTCTTGTTGAAAAAAGAAATTAATGAATAGTTTATAGGTAATTTTTAGTAATTATAATTTTAAAGCAAATAAATGATGTATTAAAAACATACACATGCAAATTTTTAATAGTTATTACTTATACAAAACCACACACTCATACATTCAAACTTATTTTCTTCATTGTTTTAAAAGGCTTTGTAAATTGATAATTTATGATACAAATGGAATCTACCAATTCATGATAGAAAATAAAGGATTCCTTGGTTAATATATAACATATGTACATACAATGGGTAGATGTAAAATTACCTTGGGGTTAGCCTTTATAGTGTTCAATTTTAAAATCAACTATATTTCTATATATTATATCTAAATCATTAGGGTTAAAATTGGCATTATGGTACACAGCTTTAAGTCTACTGTTCCATACTAAGTTTCTGTATTCTGACACAATTATTAAGTTAAAAATATGTATCATCTTGTGTTTAGTTTTAGGCAACTTGTTTAAGAGATTAGATAATATAATATTCACATTGGTTTCACAATTTCCTTCTAATAAATCTCTTACAGTATTTCTAACATTACTAAATAAAGAACATTCTAGATATAAATGCTTTTCATTGTCACCATTAACAAATTGACAAAATTTACAATATTTTACACCAGGTTTTTTCTTTGAAAATGGAGTCATCCCAAAGATAAGTCTGTAAGATATTTCTTTAGCTTTTGTTGCAATGTGTTTGTTATGAAGGTTAGTAAAAGTGTCTTTAAAATCTGTTATATTTAAATCTTTTCCCCATTTAATCCTAATAGCTAAATTTTCTTGTAACTGTTTTTTTAATGTTGTGTATATTTCTTTATATTTATTGTGTATTAAAGGTTCATTGCCAGAAAGAGTTCTTGAGATGGATCTGTAAAAAGGATGTAAGTTTGTGCCAAAATAGTGTGGAGTGTTGTTTTGTATTGGAATTAAATTGCTTAATCTCAAACCATAATAGTATATTGTAAGGGGGAAATCATTTGGATTCTTAACTACTTGACCTATGAATTTTAATCTGAGTGCACATATTTTAGTTTTGATGTCTTGTAAATTGATCCCCCCATCCTCTTTGTTTTGAATGATTGTGGTATGTTTGATGTTTCTAAGTGTGTTTTTGAAGATGAAACTTCTAATTATGTTATTTAATTGAAATATGTATTTTGTAGGGGGTTCTATAATATTGGCTAAATAGACTATCTTTGGGATGACCAAATTGTTTATAAGGATGGCTCTACCAAAAATAGTAGAACCTGTGTGCTTGTACATGTTAACTATATTGGATGCCTTAATAATAATATTTTTCCACTGATCTTCACAGAAGAAAAAAGGGTTACTATTGTATTCTATACCACATATTTTGATTTTATTTACAAGTTTAAAAGAATATTTTTCCTTAAATGTCCACTTCCCTACACCCATTATTGAGGATTTATTTATATTAATTTTAGAACCACTGGCATGGCCAAAAATTGTAAACTTTTTAACTATGTTATTAATATCATTTTCAGAGGAGGGAAAAAATGTTGTGTCGTCGGCATAAGCCTTAACTTTGACTACTGGGATGGGTCCCGGGATTTTTGTTCCTTTGATAGATGGGTCTGACCTAATAGATTCTAGAAAGGGTTCTAGACAAAGGATGTATAAAAATGGGGATAAGGGACAGCCCTGTCTAACAGATCTTTGAATTGGAAAGGATTGGCTTAAAGAATGGTTGATTATTAGTCTACTGTTAGCATTGGCGTAAATTAGTTTAATAAATTTTATTAAAAAAGAGCTGATTTTACATTTTTCTAATACTTTAAAGAGATAATTATGGCTGACTCTATCAAAAGCTTTCTCTTGATCTACAGATAGCAAGGAAACGCTAGAGTTTTTTTCATGACTGTACATGATAAAATCTCGAATGAAATGTGTCATTCCATCAATACTCCTGTCGGGGTGGGTGCAGTATTGGTCTTGTCCTACGAGTTGGGGAATGAAGGGTTTAAGTCGTTTAAAAATAATTTTTGTCAGTAGTTTATAGTCTGTATTGAGTAGTGAGATGGGCCTGTAGTCATTTGGAGAACTGTTATCTGTTGTTTTTTTGGCTAATAGTGTAATATATGCTTCGTTGAAATTTTTTGGAAGTTGTCCTGTTTTAAACGCGTCACTATACAGTCGCAGAAGTAGAGGGCTTATTAAAGGAAAAAAAGTCTTATAGAACTCAAATGTCAGACCGTCTGGTCCGGGAGATTTATTGTTTTGTGTCGAGTCTAGTGCTGTTTGGAGTTCGTCTAGAGTAAATGGAGTCCCCAAAAGTTCTTCGTCGGTCTGCTTCAACTGTTTACAATATTTTAGAAAACATTCTTGAGCCTCCTTGTTTATAGGTTCCATCTGGTAGATATTTGTAAAATGACTTATGAAAACATCTTTAATTTTGTCTTCGTCTTCAACTTTGGAGCCATGTCTATCAAGAACACTTGTAATACATTTACTAGACTGAACATTTTGTTCAATCGACAAGAAAAGTTTGTTTGGGCCTTCTTGACTTGAATAGTTCCTACATCTAACTTCTGCTCCTTTGTAGATATAGTTATTTAATTCTTCCAACTTTAATGAGGCTTGAGTTCTATCTATTTCGTCTTCAGCGTGTAATAGTGTGTGCTTCAGTTTCTCTAGTTCTTGTTTTCTACGTGTCTGTACCAGCGTTGATATGACCTGACATTGTTGTTTTATTGAATTTTTTACCAGTGACCATGTTGTTGTTAGGTTAAAATTTGGATTGTTTGTATCTTGTAAGCAAGACTTGAGTGTGTTTGAGATTAATTCTATAAAAAGAGGTATTTCTAGAAGAGAATTATTGAATTTCCAATGACTAGTTTTCCTATTCTTTTTTTTACTTTCCTTACTTATCGTAACTATTATTGCCTTATGGTCTGAATATTCCAGAGACTCTTCCAAATGAGCTACCTTACTTATAAGGGACTCCGTTGGTACGTAAATTCTGTCTAGTCTGGAAGTTACGGGATAAGCTTTATTCACCGAAGTAGTGTCCTGACCTGTGGGGTTTACACTCCTATACGAATCCAGTAATTTGAATTCACTCTCAATGTCTTTCAAGAAATTTTTAATGGTAGTGTACCTCTGTGAAGGAAGATTCACCGTTGTTGTGTACTGCTTGTCTAGTGTGGACGTGATGTAATTAAAATCCCCTCCTAAAATTAAACTATCCCCTCTGTATGTGTCGTGTAATTTTTCACTCAAATATTCAAAAAATTCCCGTTTTTCTGTTTTTTTCGCTGGTGCATAGATGTTAGCCAGTGTAAATGTTTCATTTCTTGTTTCTACTTTTATGATGACTACTCTCCCTTTATTGTCACTATACTTGTGGACTATTTTAAACCTATCTGACACCTGAAAAATGGCTACTCCCCTGGATCTGCTACCATAACTAAAACACCCTTCCTTAAAACCCATATCTGTTGTGTATTTGTGTCCTTTGTGTTCTGTATCTAAGTTTGTCTCTTGTAAAAAAATAAAGTCTGGTTTGTACTTTCTTGATAAGTGAACTACATATTTTTGTTTGTTTGTGAGTCCGTGAATGTTGAGAGACAAAACCGTGATGTCCTCCATGATTATATATTTAAATGGGTTTGTTTGTAACTAAGGTGCATGTGTGTTTTTGTGAAAATTGAATTGATATTGGATTCCTGTAGGAAAATAAAGTCCGGTTTGCGTGTTTTAGTTGAGTGAACTATGAATTTTTGTTTATTTTTCAGACTTCGAATGTTAAGTGAAAGAATTGTGATGTCTGCCATGATTGTGTGTTGGTAGGTTATTGCGTTGTGTGTGTGTGTTTGACACTGTGTGTGTGCATCAATCGCTAACGATCCCATTGCAACTTTAAAGGATACACCGAGTTACAGAAAATTTCTTCTTTTTTTTTTCTTAATGCAGAAAAAAAGAAAGAAACAGATTCAGCTTTGCGAAAGTTGAATAATTTGCAACTGAGTCAAAATTTTGTATTCGTGTCAATCAGGTCAAATTTCTCTTGTTCGTGATACCTAACCCATTAGTTAATTAACTAATTGGTGTTTTTTTATTATTATTATCTTTATTGATTCTTGTGTGGTCAGAAAAAAAAATAATTCAGCAAAATTTCAGCTGACTTTTTAAGCATCAACAATAACACTGTTGATTGGGCTGCAGAATGGGGTAAAATCAACGATGGTATCGTCGAATAGGAGAGAAAGAGTCAAAATACATTTCTTGGTGGCATTACACGATATACCTAATGTCTGCTCACATTACTTGACACTCTTTTTCACAATTATATATATCGTAATAAACACATCTTGCCAGAGCTTCTTCCAAAGACAAACATAGACCCTTTTTCATTTGCATCTCATCTTTCTCTCTAACAGAAAGTTTGTTTTTGGATTAAATTTAGGTCAATTTTAAAACAACAGTGTCATTCAAATAAGATATTGCAGCATATGTGTTAAGCTGACTTAAAATCTCAATAACTGTGAAGTTGGCAGACATTATGACTAGTACAATGACAACAAAACAAGTAAACATACCTCTTGTATTATTTCTTGATTTAGTGTTAAGATGATTATAGCAGACGCCCCGAACATCAATGCTTTACGAACCTATTATAATATTTAAAAAATCATTTCAATTATGGTAATAATTATCTATTGAGATTGATAACAATTAATTAATAGAATAATGGTAAAAAAAAAAAAGTATGAAAATCATGGTACTATAAAGAAGAAAATAAAACGTTTTTAGTTGTGCATTTTTTTACAAGACATTTACAGTCTGATTCAATATCTAACCCTTTCCAAAATGAGCGGTGAGTCATTGCTATTTCCATCAACTGCATTGCCGTCAGTTTCTGCTGTATAATGAATAACGCCAACCCAGTCTTGAGGTAATCTAGCAAATCCATTTTCATCATTCCTGCCATCATTGTCACTTGATAGCTAGAAATAAAAATATTAGATAAGTTTGAGCAGTAATCACTTGATATCCCTGAAAAATTTCTTTAAATATTGTTGTGTAACTGTGAATAGGATGTGGAGTATTGTAAAATATTTCTTTCACCTGGATTATTGACTCTTTACTGGACTGTGCATCGGCTGGAAGTCTGCAATCTTATCTTATCTTCTTATCTTATATAATACAGACATTACTTCAAAAAAGAAGATGATTACGTCCTACGATCAGAATGATAATGGTGACTGGGGGAAACTGTGAGTTCTTAATTTTTTTTAGTGTTTAACCCCATGCCTTAACAATTTTTTATTTATCTCAAAATACTTTTATTTTTCACTCTGTTGAGTTATTGAGTAACAGCATGGTTGTGTGCTGCGTGCTCTGAATTGTCATTGTGATTGTCAGTGGTTTAAAGCCTACTTTCCACCACCATCCTTAATGAAGTTTTGGCTAGGACATAATAATCTTCATTTCTAAGTGTGAAAACTTTAGACGTTAAGTCAATCCATTAGCAAGAATATAAAGGGGGTGTGGTGGCTGAGTGTTTAAGCACTTGGCTTCTGAGCCTGGGGTTCTGGGTTTGAATTTCGGTGAAGACTGGGATTTTAAGGGTGCCCCGGAGTCCACCCAACTCTAATGGGTACCTGACTTAATTTGGGAAAAGGAAAGGTGGTTGGTCACATGACAACATGTTAGTTAACTTTTGGTTAAAGAAACATAAGACATTAACATCATCGCCCCATAGATCGCAAGGTCTGAAAGGGAAACTATTTGTTTGCTACATTTAAGAATAATAGCTACCTGAAAACATAATGATGTTGGGCATGTACAGACCTCAACTTTAAGTTCAGTACAACGGTGACAAAAGTGCAGAGCACATACCACAAGAACAGGCAGCCATTGTCCATTGTGTTTGCTCTAAAACACAATGCTTCTATGGAAAACACAAATTTCAGTTTTTTCCCTTTAGTGGCTTTAGTCTTTCAATTTTATGGCCATTCATTTTCATTTAATATACCTTCAATGTTAGTGCTTCTGCATAAGTTAGCCTCAGGATTACATTCTAAGGCTTGCATAGCCCATGTAGATCTACTTTCTAAGGTTAGTTAGTGAGATTTGAGCTTAATAAAGCAATATGATAACGTAAGCCATATAAGACTTATAATAAGTGGATGATATTACTAAGTTATGATAACGTAAGCCATATAATTTAGATGATATTACTATTACTAAGTTATTACTAACTTACTAAGAATTACTAGATGATCTAAAAGTTATTACACTAACCAAGTGAAGCCTTCCAGTTTCAACAAGATGAGTACTTCCTGCTGTCAAATATCTTCCTTTTACTGAAATTATAGCTTCTGGATTTTTTCTTTGGCTTAGATCAACAGTGCAGTGTTGATATTCTTCATGTTCATTTATGTTGAATTCATTGTTGGTGGCGTAAACAATAGGTTTGAAAAAGGATGACGATGCTGACAACGCTGATGCTTTGCCTGAGTCGTGGCTATTCTTAGAATTGTATTTGGCATACTGAAATACTTCGATGTTGACTTCTTTCGCTTCAACAACATGAACGAGTATGCAAACATAAGTGGTGTAAAACAAAAGACAGATCGGAGTGAACTTGCGCAAATTTAAAAGTAAATCTAAACTTAAATAACTTAGATGAATTAACCCTTCTGCAAGGAGAGCCATCATCAGATTCTATGTTTATGTTGTCATAAAGAAATCAAATACATTTTCATGACTGAAGAGCTCAAGGTCTGTGAGAGCAAAAACCACATACCACAGACTTATATATAGTACGTAGACCTATATAGGTCAGTGGTAAAAAAAAAAAAAAAAAGCTTCGACTTTTAATTTATTTAGGTTAGGGATTATCGCGAATCTAGATTCGATTTTGGGCTTTTGGGTGGGGTGGGGTCACAAAACAGAAAATAGTTTAATTTTGAACACTAGAGGTCCAAATAGATCTTCAGAGCAGAATCTCACGATTGGTTACCATGCTATTAAAGGCCTACGACTGCACCAGAGACCTGCTATTCGCAGATGACTGTGCCCTAAACGCCGCAAACGAAGAAGACCTTCAAAAGAGCCTGTCCCTCTTCGCTAATGCCTGCAAAAATTTGGCCACACCATTAAAGCTAAACTCCTTCCACCTACGCTGTCTAAGGAGTATCCATAAGTTGCGTTGGTCCGACCACATACCAGGCACAGAAATCTTTAAAAAGCTGTCCAACATGCACAGTATCAATGGACAGTAAAAAGGTCCCAACTTCGATGGGCTGGACATGCAGTCCGCATGCCAGACAATTGATTTACCAATCGACGTCTGTACGGGAAAGCGCTCTCAGTGAGGCCAATACAAGCGCTACAAAGACACCCTCAAGAGCTCCTTCAAGGAATGCGATATCGACATTCACGACTGGGAAGCACAGCTCTCGATCGCTCCTCATGGCGTGAAGCTGTGAGTCTCGGAGTCTCAAGATTTGAATCAAGAAGAGTGGCCAGGACGAAAGAGCGCCGAACCAACAAAAAGCTGAGAGAAGCAGGCCCATCTCCAACTGACCTAACCCACCCTTGCCACGTATGCGGCCGGCTTTTTAAAGCGAGGGTTGGACTTTACAGCCATCTTCGAGTCCACAGGAAATGTGAAATGTGCTCATCTTCGACCACGAAGGCATATATACCGTCTCCTTTTTTTAAAAAAACTTCTGATAGATCGATAGTATTTCATCGGTCTCCCTAATAAACTGTCTAGCCCGTGTCGTGAATTTAATCTTTATTATTTATTGGAAAAGTGTTTCATTCAATAAGTTATATTTAACAATTTTAATTTAATTTTTGATACTTTTAATTTTATTAATTTTATATATTTAGCATTATTTTTACAAATTTAGACATACATTTTTTAAAAGACTTTATATAAATAAGCACACTATGTAATAGGGCGACGGTAGGAATAGGCTAGCGATTGGTTGTGAATTATGCAAAATTAAATTAATCTCATTGTCGTCAGTTTTGTTCACCAAAAGAAGTTATTTCAGGTTTTAAATATTTTTTTTTTATAAATTAAAATATAATACGCATACAACGGTTTAATCTACCAGCAGTTTGGTGCTACAAGTCAGCAATTCGACTGTCCACAACACTAAGCTAGCAATAAAACAAGAATAAGTACACTCTAAAAAAAAAAGTTGTTTGTCTTCTATCAAGTAGGATTCCAGATAAAATGTTATATATTTCCCACAACATGACCAAGATATAATATAAGTCTCCTTTTTTTTCAGTATTTGTTTTGTTTTACATAATTCGGATGTTCCTTTAGAGTTGAAGATAGTTTACTTCCTAGTCCAAACCTCCCGCAGGACGACGGGGGATGGGAGCGGGCAGGGTTTGAACCCTCGACCGTCGATAAATCCGAACGACAGTCCAGCGCGCAAACCGCACGACCAGGCAGCCATTTTCTGTGTATTCGTAACACTTCGACACTTATTAAGTAGGCCTACTTATAAGAAGAAATATAAGGCATGTCTTCGAGTCCAAAGATTAATGAGGAATGCAGTAGGCCTATCTTCCCGTGACTACGCAGCCCCAACTGCGGTCTACATATTTTGTCGCAACTAGCGCTGGCATAACCATTGTCCGCCGGTGGTTGATTTAGATTCTCTTTTCGCCGTTACGTCTGTCCTCGGCAACGGATTTACTTTTGGTCTCAAGTAATGTGTATCCCGCGGCTTTTGTAAGTGACCTCAAGCCGGCTCAAGATGTCTCGTTCTGAAGCCGCCTGCAACCCAGGTGCACTCTTTTATGTCAGAAATAAAAGAATAGCTATGACAGTAGAACGCCTATTATCCGTATTGATTGGCAATGGGGTTTATCCGGATAAAGGAATAAACGGTTCATTTCAAGAGCAATGTACAGAAAATTGATATGGGGGTCTCGTGCCATACGCATGAACACAAAATTCAACTGAAATAGACATGGGAGCAAAGCTGTTTACTTTTATACGTAGCTGCGGAGTCACTAGTTTACTGGTTTAGGTAAGATTATATATATATATATATATATATATACATACACACACACACACACACACACGCACGAACGCACGCACGCACGCACGCACACACACACACACACACACACACACACACACACACACACACACACACACACACACACACACACACACACACACAATGACAGGCTTTGGTATAATAATGTTATTGAAGTCAAAAATAGTTAAATCGGTAATCTTTGTCGTAAACGGGTCAATTTTCCCATGTTCATTTCTTTTGCAGTACTGTTAGCATTTGTTCATAAAGGGGAGGTAACAAGTTGTTTTTTTTCACTTTAAAAAGGAAAAGCAAACTTGTCATATACATGTACATGTACCTTTAAACTCTTTATTTACAAATCGGTTTATTATAACTAAAAGTATTGTTTGTATATTTTTATATAATTGACACATTTTAAAAAATTAATGTAAGAATTTTACGCTTATTTCATTTAATACTATTAATATTTAATATTTAACAATATTTTATACATAAAGTAGTTTGGCGAAAATTTAAAATAAATTTGTAGTATATGTAAAAGTGATATTTTATTCTCTTTAGTCAATATAGAATATGCATATTTTCTTTGGAGGCTTTATTTAAAGCTTTAAAACTAGTCATTGGAAATTTAATAATTCTCTTCTAGAAATACCTCTTTTTATAGAATTAATCTCAAACACACTCAAGTCTTGCTTACAAGATACAAACAATCCAAATTTTAACCTAACAACAACATGGTCACTGGTAAAAAATTCAATAAAACAACAATGTCAGGTCATATCAACGCTGGTACAGACACGTAGAAAACAAGAACTAGAGAAACTGAAGCACACACTATTACACGCTGAAGACGAAATAGATAGAACTCAAGCCTCATTAAAGTTGGAAGAATTAAATAACTATATCTACAAAGGAGCAGAGGTTAGATGTAGGAACTATTTAAGTCAAGAAGGCCCAAACAAACTTTTCTTGTCGATTGAACAAAATGTTCAGTCTAGTAAATGCATTACAAGTGTTCTTGATAGACATGGCTCCAAAGTTGAAGACGAAGACAAAATTAAAGATGTTTTCATAAGTCATTTTACAAATATCTACCAGATGGAACCTATAAACAAGGAGGCTCAAGAATGTTTTCTAAAATATTGTAAACAGTTGAAGCAGACCGACGAAGAACTTTTGGGGACTCCATTTACTCTAGACGAACTCCAAACAGCACTAGACTCGACACAAAACAATAAATTTCCCGGACCGGACGGTCTGACATTTGAGTTCTATAAGACTTTTTTTCCTTTAATAAGCCCTCTACTTCTGCGACTGTATAGTGACGCGTTTAAAACAGGACAACTTCCAAAAAATTTCAACGAAGCATATATTACACTATTAGCCAAAAAAACAACAGATAACAGTTCTCCAAGTGACTACAGGCCCATCTCACTACTCAATACAGACTATAAACTACTGACAAAAATTATTTTTAAACGACTTAAACCCTTCATTCCCCAACTCGTAGGACAAGACCAATACTGCACCCACCCCGACAGGAGTATTGATGGAATGACACATTTCATTCGAGATTTTATCATGTACAGTCATGAAAAAAACTCTAGCGTTTCCTTGCTATCTGTAGATCAAGAGAAAGCTTTTGATAGAGTCAGCCATAATTATCTCTTTAAAGTATTAGAAAAATGTAAAATCAGCTCTTTTTTAATAAAATTTATTAAACTAATTTACGCCAATGCTAACAGTAGACTAATAATCAACCATTCTTTAAGCCAATCCTTTCCAATTCAAAGATCTGTTAGACAGGGCTGTCCCTTATCCCCATTTTTATACATCCTTTGTCTAGAACCCTTTCTAGAATCTATTAGGTCAGACCCATCTATCAAAGGAACAAAAATCCCGGGACCCATCCCAGTAGTCAAAGTTAAGGCTTATGCCGACGACACAACATTTTTTCCCTCCTCTGAAAATGATATTAATAACATAGTTAAAAAGTTTACAATTTTTGGCCATGCCAGTGGTTCTAAAATTAATATAAATAAATCCTCAATAATGGGTGTAGGGAAGTGGACATTTAAGGAAAAATATTCTTTTAAACTTGTAAATAAAATCAAAATATGTGGTATAGAATACAATAGTAACCCTTTTTTCTTCTGTGAAGATCAGTGGAAAAATATTATTATTAAGGCATCCAATATAGTTAACATGTACAAGCACACAGGTTCTACTATTTTTGGTAGAGCCATCCTTATAAACAATTTGGTCATCCCAAAGATAGTCTATTTAGCCAATATTATAGAACCCCCTACAAAATACATATTTCAATTAAATAACATAATTAGAAGTTTCATCTTCAAAAACACACTTAGAAACATCAAACATACCACAATCATTCAAAACAAAGAGGATGGGGGGATCAATTTACAAGACATCAAAACTAAAATATGTGCACTCAGATTAAAATTCATAGGTCAAGTAGTTAAGAATCCAAATGATTTCCCCCTTACAATATACTATTATGGTTTGAGATTAAGCAATTTAATTCCAATACAAAACAACACTCCACACTATTTTGGCACAAACTTACATCCTTTTTACAGATCCATCTCAAGAACTCTTTCTGGCAATGAACCTTTAATACACAATAAATATAAAGAAATATACACAACATTAAAAAAACAGTTACAAGAAAATTTAGCTATTAGGATTAAATGGGGAAAAGATTTAAATATAACAGATTTTAAAGACACTTTTACTAACCTTCATAACAAACACATTGCAACAAAAGCTAAAGAAATATCTTACAGACTTATCTTTGGGATGACTCCATTTTCAAAGAAAAAACCTGGTGTAAAATATTGTAAATTTTGTCAATTTGTTAATGGTGACAATGAAAAGCATTTATATCTAGAATGTTCTTTATTTAGTAATGTTAGAAATACTGTAAGAGATTTATTAGAAGGAAATTGTGAAACCAATGTGAATATTAATTTATCTATTCTCTTAAACAAGTTGCCTAAAACTAAACACAAGATGATACATAATTTTAACTTAATAATTGTGTCAGAATACAGAAACTTAGTATGGAACAGTAGACTTAAAGCTGTGTACCATAATGCCAATTTTAACCCTAATGATTTAGATATAATATATAGAAATATAGTTGATTTTAAAATTGAACACTATAAAGGCTAACCCCAAGGTAATTTTACATCTACCCATTGTATGTACATATGTTATATATTAACCAAGGAATCCTTTCTTTTCTATCATGAATTGGTAGATTCCATTTGTATCATAAATTATCAATTTACAAAGTCTTTTAAGACAATGAAGAAAATAAGTTTGAATGTATGGGTGTGTGGTTTTGTATAAGTAATAACTATTAAAAATTTGCATGTGTATGTATTTAATAAATCATTTATTTTCTTTAAAATTATAATTATTAAAAATTACCTATAAACTATATTAACCAAGGAATCCTTTATTTTCTATCATGAATTGGTAGATTCCATTTGTATCATAAATTATCAATTTACAAAGCCTTTTAAAACAATGAAGAAAATAAGTTTGAATGTATGAGTGTGTGGTTTTGTATAAGTAATAACTATTAAAAATTTGCATGTGTATGTTTTTAATACATCATTTATTTGCTTTAAAATTATAATTACTAAAAATTACCTATAAACTATTCATTAATTTCTTTTTTCAACAAGAGAGACAATTAGGACTCGAAGATGCAAGGTGGAAATTTCTTTTGGTTACATCCCTTTGACCAAATTAATAAATTTTCAAGACAACCCAAACAGGACAGGATTTCATGAAAATGGACCAAATGGACTACTAAACTGTTAAAAAATAAAACAGAAACGGAAAAAACAAACAAAAAAAAAAAAAAAACACTATTACAATAAATAATAATAAATCTAATCTTAAAATGAGTTATATGCCAAAATGAAATAATTTTTTAAGCTCTTCATACACATACTTACTTTGTGCTCTGTACTTAAATACAAACCAATTTGCTTCATTAAATGTATATTTTTGTAACTCTAGCAGACCCCAGAGAATTTCTAAGGATATAGGATGGAGGTCCTTTGTCTTAGGTTCTTAAGGGAAAAATTGTTGCAAAAATAAATCTAAATCTAAATAAAAATGAATGCTAATCACTCATAAGTCTTTAAAAAAAAAAAATAAAAAAAATAATAAGAATATAGTTTGGCAATACTCATTTTAAGGAACACCTTCAAAATTTTTGTGAATGTTTTTTTTTTCACAAATTTCCGGACATTTGCTGTCAACATTTTATGGACCGTTGCTGTCACCTTTTTCTGGACCTTTGCTGTCATCATTTTTTTGGAACTCTGCTGTCATCATTTTCTGGACACACTCCCGTGACCATCTTATGGATCTTCGCTGCAGCCTACTCCGCGATCATACTGAAAATCCTGGAATATGACTTTGATAAAAATGTCTTTTTTTTTTTTTTTTTTTTTTTTTTTTTTAATGAAATTTTCCTTGTGTTAATTATTGTTAATAATTTAGAATGATGTTTTTTTGTGTTTTTTTCTTTGAAAAAAAAAAAAAAAAAAAAGCCCAATAAAGAGGCCTATAGCCCAAAAAAGAGGCAACGCCCAAAAAAGAGGCAAAGAAAAGAGGCAAAAGCCCAAGGATTCCTAGGATGTACTAAGCTAGACAACTGAAGTCAAAGGCTAAAAAACTGAGGTTTCCTAAAAAAAAAAAAAAAAAAAAAAATTTATTTAAAGCTTGCTATCACAAAACAAATAGAAATCAGTAGAAAGAAGTTTAGGCCAACTCTTTGCTTTTGAGCGCCAAATTTATTCATATCTGCTTCAGATGCGTCACTTAAAATCGTACATGTTTTAGTCATTTAAAAGCAAGGTAATTTGTACACATTTTGTTTGCTATACACATTTGTGTAATGTGGATAAGGGGATGTACAGGTCATTTGATCATTTTCATGGTTGAAATATTTTCTTGCATCAGTATCTGACTGATATAAACTATTGTCTAAGTTCTACAAATTGATAGCCAAAATTAATCATTCATATGCATTCGGTATTGAGGGAAGCTCATCAAATTCCAATTTCAGACTCATGTTTTAGGAATCTTCAGAAGAATTCACTAAGTAACTGAAAATTGATTTTTAAATTCAAGCATGCAGTCTGTTTCATCTGCGCAATCTTCAATACCCTTCAAAGTAATCCACTCAAATTTTAAAATGAAAGATACATAGTTTCGACATCACTTTGAATCAGTGATATCATGCACAAAGCTAGAAATCAATGTGTCATTGCTCATTACAATGTGGTTTTAGTGTCAGGGCATTTACATGTTAAATAACATCAACTAAAAGTGCTTATTTAAACATCAATTTTTCCCCACACACAAGAGTTCTTTTCCTTGGGCAGCACATCGATCTCTTCTACAAAATCATGTGTGATATTTTTCAGTTTAAAAAATCTTCTGAGATCTTTTCCTCTAGAAAGTTAACGCACCTCGAAATAATGGGATCTTCTTGTATAAAGCACTGATATCTCAGAAGAGGACAAACTAAAATTCTTTTAAGATTTCAGTTCCGATAACTCCGCCCGTAAATGATGGCTTACTTTTAGTTTAAAATTTATTTACATTTATTTAAGGGAGTTAATTGAGGATTTCCTAGACGTGACTCTGCTTCCTCAAATACGTCTGACCGTCTGGTTTTTCTTTAGAGTGACTTAAGGCCCTTATGTTCTTTAAAAATATTTAAATTATCATCATGTTTTTCTAATAATGAAAAGCTTAAATAGGTAACATAAAACTGTCCAAGGCTAACGAAAGAAAAAAAAGACCAAAAAAGATTACCATATACAATATAAAGAATCACCGGATACATATATCAAAATGTCCTGTGTATTTTGATACAACTAGATTGAAAAACACTTCGGCCAATATGGGCGTCAAAATAGCTAGTCAGTTATATTCCTGTCAATTATATTCCTGTCAATTATACTCCTGTGGCATTATTTTTAATTAGAAATCGGTTATAATCATTGTTTCGAGCAGGCATGCTTTTTCTTCATATTTTTCTCAGCGTGAAATGCGCCACTTGTAATTGTGCAATGGGCCGCTTTTTGGCGCATGCGCCTTAGGTTGGCCACCCCCTTCCTTAATGTAATTAATTGTCACTTCCATATTTGTTCACATAGTAGCTAATTCATTTATTTTAAACTGTATCTATTTAAATTGTTCCTTTTTACCGAAAAAAAAAAAAAAAGCCGAATAAAGAGGCCAATAGCCTCCCCCCCCCCCCAAAAAAAAGAGTCAGAGCCTCCCCCCCCCCAAAAAAAAAGAGTCAGAACCCCCCCCCCCAAAATAAAGAGTCAGACCCCCCCCCCCAAAAAAAAAAAAGTCAGAGCCCCCCCCCTCCAAAAAAAAAAGAGTCAGAGCCTCCCCCCCCCAAAAAAAAAAGAGTCAGAACCCCCCCCCCCAAAAAAAAAAAAGAGTCAGACCCCCCCCCCCCCCCAAAAAAAAAAAAGTCAGAGCCCCCCCCCCCCCCCTCAAAAAAAAAAAAAAGTCAGATCCCCCAAAAAAAGAAGAGCCCAAGGATTCCTAGGATGTAAATAACTAGACAACTGACGTCAAAAGAATACAAAGATGGCGTTTCTTAAAAAAAAAAGAAAAGAAAAGAAAGTGAAATAAATAGTTACTATTTATACACAACATTTTCCTAATTAATACTTTTGTTATCGAATGCTCGATTGTGTCATGTTTCGATCAAATTAATCCAAAAAAAAAAAATATGCGAGGAGTTTTCCATTTCAAGGGAGGTCAACAAATGAAATAGCGTTCGCAGATTTATTTCTACTGTGTAGTTACGTCCACTTAGAGCACATAACCGGAGAGCTCGTCACAACATGTGTGTAGTATCAGTGGCGTAGCAAGGTAGCCGTGGGCCCGGGTTCAAGAATATCTAGGTGGGCGCCCATCATCCCCCCCCCCCAAAAGACTAATTTAGTGTATGACAAAAAAAACTCGAGTAATCTCAAAGTATTTAGAAAACGAGATTCCAGTGCAAGTATTGCTACTTTTTAATAAGTAATAATGTCATTACGTTTATTCAATGCGGACTCCGTCGGGCAACAGTGTCTTCAATTGCAAATTTTTTTTTCAACTTCTGAACAGAATTAAACGACTTGAAGCGTTATAGATGAACCAACTAATGTTTTATGTGCAATTCGTCCTATTATAGACACTTACTAAATGAAAACCAGGCAGTTTTTTTGCTCAGAAAAAATAAAACACACGCACACGCACACACACACACACGCACACACACACACGCACACACACAAACACACACACACACACACACACAAACAGTGACGCCAACAGGCTATGTGTCATAGAAATTCTTTAATCATTTTTTAATCAGTCGTAACTTCGAGAATAACAGCTCAGCTGACCAATCTGTGACAAAGCCAGAAATGACATGCCTGCTGTGACAATGGAAAGCCTGACGATAAAAATGTAGTTGTTTATGATAAATAAAACAACAAAATCTAGTAGGCCTACTGAACTCAGACTTTATATGTGTTTATAGAAGGCTTTTTCAAGGGCTGCATCTCTGAATAATATTCTATGTCAATATCATCTGTGTCAGATGAGACAAGACGCATGTGTGCGTCATCGTTTGTACTTAAAATGAAACGACTTAAATGAACGACTTAAAATCATTGACATTTGATATACCCATGAAATCTGTCAAGTAATTGAGAAACAATGACATCGATACTTCGATATAATACGTTGATTTTGAAAGTAGTCTCTGGATCTTAAATTTTCTCTTCACAAGTTTACAGTAGTCAAATTGGATCTTAATTTTCCTCAAACAAGTAAAACAAAAAAGCAGCATCAGGTTCACACTCCCAAAGTCATTTCTCAAATCATGTAGCCTACTTGAGTCTAGATCTTCTCCAATGTTGTAGCCTACTTCAGTCTAGATCTTCTCCAATGTTGTATTTTACTTCAGTCTAGATCTTCTCCAATGTTGTAACCTACTTCAGTCTAGATCTTCTCCAATGTTGTAGCCTACTTCAGTCTAGATCTTCTCCAATGTTGTAGCCTACTTCAGTCTAGATCTTCTCCAATGTTGTAATCTACTTCAGCCTAGATCTTCTCCAATGTTGTAGCCTACTTCAGTCTAGATCTTCTCCAATGTTGTAGCCTACTTCAGTCTAGATCTTCTCCAATGTTGTAGCCTACTTCAGTCTAGATCTTCTCCAATGTTGTAGCCTACTCCAGTCTAGATCTTCTCCAATGTTGTAGCCTACTTCAGTCTAGATCTTCTCCAATGTTGTAATCTACTTCAGTCTAGATCTTCTCCAATGTTGTAGCCTACTCCAGTCTAGATCTTCTCAAATGTTGTAGCCTACTCCAGTCTAGATCTTCTCAAATGTTGTAGCCAACTTCAGTCTAGATCTTCTCCAATGTTGTAGCCTACTCCAGTCTAGATCTTCTCAATTGTTGTAGCCTACTTCAATCTAGATCTTCTCCAATGTTGTAGCCTACTCCAGTCTAGATCTTCTCCAATGTTGTAGCCTACTTCAGTCTAGATCTTCTCCAATGTTGTAGCCTACTTCAGTCTAGATCTTCTCCAGATGATTCACAGCTTTGCGTAGATCTTGATGCTCACGTTGCAACATTTGTTAAACAAATTCATTGCGCTCACAATTTTGTACAGAACAATAGCATCAAAAGTTTATAATTTTCCCCCCAAGTGCTGCAGCTTCCAAGCTTTCATTTTTCTTTTAGGAACAGAAAGTAATTTGTGTAATCATATTTGGTACACCAAAATATCTGTATCTCATTGCAGTTAGAGCATTATTCCTTGATGACCACATTGTAGGGAACAATTATTGAACTGTCCTATAAACTATGCTCTCTATTGGATTCAAGAAGCGCCCATCTTGATATGCTGTGAGTAAAAATATATGCACATTTTATGCAAACTTATAGAAATCTGCATTTCTTGAATACAGCTGACGGAATTATTTAAGAACAAGTATAGCACGGTAAACATAGTGCTCGATCGGCTGCCTTTTGATGAAGCAATGCCTCAGGGCCATTTTACTTTTCTGTCATATTGAAATTACCATCATAGCCTTGGTCTCGCAGTTTGGCATATCTCGTTTTGAATCTGTGGAGCTTTGCTTCTCTGTCAAACAATTCAATATTTATATCAACTTTAAATTAAAATTTTATATTAATACGATGTTGTTAAACTATGATCCAAGTTTCAACCAATTACCAATGGTCAATCGCTAACGATCCCATTGCAACTTTAAAGGATACACCGCATTACATAAAATTTCTTCTTTTTTTTACTTAATGCAGAAAAAAAAGAAAGAAACAGATTCAGCTTTGCGAAAGTTGAATAATTTGCAACTGAGTCAAAATTTTGTATTCGTGTCAATCAGGTCAAATTTCTCTTGTTCGTGATACCTAACCCATTAGTTAATTAACTAATTGGTGTTTTTTTATTATTATTATCTTTATTGATTCTTGTGTGGTCAGAAAAAAAAAAATAATTCAGCAAAATTTCAGCTTGATCCGAGAATGGGTAATGGAGAAATAACGTGTACAGATTTTTTATCAGACAGAGTGAGTTGATAGAAGCTTTGTAAAAATGGTGCGAGCTGGCAACAATTGATACGCACGATTAGGGCTAGCTACCATTATAATAAACCTTATAACATGAAGCAGATCTTGACATCAAAGCAGTCTATGCTGTTGGTATACAAACTCTAGTAGGCCTACAGTTTAACGTTTTGAAGTTGACGTTTGGTAGGCCTATAAGGATATTTTGGGAAGGCTTTTAAGGTAATATTTTTGTAAACGCCTTTACGAAAGTGCAATTATGTATTTCAATGGACCTCATTCACCAATCGTAAACAAACAACATTTAGTCACGTGATCTTATTGATAAAACAACGAAAAAAAATGTCACGTGGCAACCATCATGGATTAAACATTAGATCGTTTATTTACGATTGGTGAATGAGGTCCATTTGGTGTCATTGTTGAACATTTCAATTTTTTACAATGTATCTTTAGTTCATTAGCTTGATCAAAGATAATGCCTTTAAGGATCTAATTTTTAATAAATTGCCCGTTGGGAAATAGTCGTTTATTCCTTCGACTCAAAAAAGATTTTAATTTTAATAACCCTTGTGATAGTAAGTGTATGTGTTTTTGAGTGGCCGGTAGTGCAGTGTGTGTGTGTGCCTGTGTATGAAATGACCAGTGGCCCTTTATTGTACATGGTTGAGTGAACAGCTTGGAAAGTGTGTAAGTCAGGACTGGTTGTAAAACGGGGGTCAGATTGAGAACAAGATGCTGCAGTGAAGAGACAGGGTAGATAGGCAGGAGCTGGAATGGACCTCATTCACCAATCGTAAACAAACAACATTTAGTCACGTGATCATATTGATAAAACAACGGGAAAAAACTGTCACGTGACAGCCACTATGTATTAAAATTAGATCGTAATTTGTATAGAAGAGATAGAGAACCACGTGGCAAAATATTGTTTGTTTACGATTGGTGAATGAGGTCCATTAGTATAGCCTCCCTTGTCTTTAGCAACAATGTATTCCTTGTAACAACTTGAAACAAAGATTCTCAATCCAGTGTCCCTTGTCTTTAGCAACAATGTATTCCTTGTAACAACTTGAAGCAAAGATTCTCAATCCAGTCTCCCTTGTCTTTAGCAACAATGTATTCCTTGTAACAACTTGAAACAAAGATTCTCCATACAGTCTCCCTTGTCTTTAGCAACAATGTATTCCTTGTAACAACATGAAACAAAGATTCTCCATCCAGCCTCCCTTGTCTTTAGCAACAATGTATTCCTTGTAACAACTTGAAACAAAGATTCTCAATCCAGTCTCCCTTGTCTTTAGCAACAATGTATTCCTTGTAACAACTTGAAACAAAGATTCTCCATCCAGCCTCCCTTGTCTTTAGCAGCAATGTATTCCTTGTAACAACTTGAAACAAAGATTCTCCATCCAGTGTACCAAGTGGACCCAGGGGTCTGTTAGAGCGCAACAGACCATCCTAAAAGGTCTAAAAACTGATCTTAGTATTCTGTAATCCAACTCCATCACTTTTAAAAGTGTCCACATTGTGATTTAGACACATTTTTTTTAGCTAAAATCTTTTTATTTTATTTTCCTTCAGTCTATAGGTTCAAGTCAGTGGCGTAGCTAGGAATTTACCATCATTTGGGGGTATGGGGGGTGGGGGGCGGGAGGAGGGCTTGAACTCTTTGGAGGCCACAGCATTTTGCGTAATATTTAAAATTTAATGTAAAAAAAAAAACACGCTCATTTGAGGCACCCCGGGGGATTTTCAAATTCTCACACTCCCTCCCAGTGGCGTCACTAGGGAGTGCGGGGGGGGGGTGCGGTCCGCACCGGGTGACACTCGTTAGGGGGTGACACCTATGCTTAAAAAAAATGCACTTTGGGAATAACTGACAATTTCAAAAAAAAAAAAAAAACGACAGTGGCTTAATATTGGAACATGTTATTCACAATTAATAAATAAATTAATAAATACTTCTTTTTTTCTTTTTTTTTCTTTTTTTTTGCTTAAGTGGAGATACGACATAGAAGAGTTCCTATCGCACCTCATTCTGGCTACAATAAAATCTTTTTTTAGTACACAAGAAATAGCGTTATAATTGAATTAAGTGACGCGAGTAGCCATGCGTGTGATTAGCAGACACGTTACACAGGGCTGTGTATTGCGAGCGGACTGGTGTAAACGTGCACATCATACCTTATATCAGGGGTTCTCAACCTGTGGGTCGCGGATACAATCCACGGTGTTTTATAGCAATTGGTCTATGCGCATTGGGTTTTCAGTGCAAATATCTTTTACGAGACAACATGAGATTTTTTTTTAAAAAATGCCGCGGGATGCACATTCAAGACCAAAAGAGAATCCACTGTCGAGGACAGACGTAGAAGACTTAAAGAGAACCTAAGCGACCACAGGCGTACAACGGTTATAGTAAATCTATGTCAGCAGAGAGTGCACTGGTTGTTGCTGGGACTGCGTATAGCAGGGGTTTTCAACCTGTGGATCGCGCCCCATTGGGGTCGATTGACGATTTGCCAAATACCATCGAAAAAATGGATTGTTATTGTCTATGCATCTATTGCTGTATGTGTGTGTGTGTGTGGGGGGGGGGTCGCGGCAGAGTGGTGGATTGTAAAAAGGGGTCGCCGAGCATAAAAGGTTGAGAACCGCTGCCTTATATGGTCATGGGATAGCCTCAAAGGACTGGCGTTTCTGTGATTTTTTTCGAGAAGGACCGAGACCGTTCGGCACGGTAGGCCTTATCACTGACCTTCAACGTCACAACATGTGGGCAGTTTACACCAATAGCGCGTTGCCACGTCACAGATCTCTACGACGTAGCGACGAGCTAGTGGTCTCCGCTGCCTACAAATTGCGACGTTGCAGGGTAATGTACAGGCCCTTCTAGACGATTGGTCTCGCCCTGATAGACCCGATTTAAAGAGAGAGTGTGTAGGGTCAAGGCTATAAAGAGGGAGTGTGTAGGGTCAAGGCTGTCCGGTTCAGTTGAGGACAGCCGAGTTCAAGACGAGACAGAGAGTCCAGTATTAATGGACCTCATTCACCAATCGTAATCAAACAACATTTAGTCACGTGATCTTATTGATAAAACAAAAAAAAACTGTCACGTGACAACCATCATGAATTAAACATGAGATCGTAAATTATATAGAAGAGATAGAGCACCACTTGGCTAAATGTTGTTTGTTTACGGTTGGTGAATGAGGTCCATTGAGTACAGCGATCATAGTAAGACCTTTCGTGATGCCAATTGTACAGCATTTGATTGTTTATCAAACTCATAAAAGTATAGTCAAGAGTTGGCAACTTCTTGAGGATGGTTGTGCCGTGTGGTGATTGCAGTGAGTCTGATAGAGGGTCGTGTATCAATCTGTATCTATATCTTTTAATTCTTTATTCATATCATTAATAACAATTTCTATAACATCTTCACTGTGATTAAATAGTTTAATGACATTACAACGCAACGTTTAGTGCTTTCAACAGCATGTAATACAATAAAACATCAACGCTAGGTTCCTTTATTATAATAAAGTTTATGCATGTTTATGTAAACCAAATTGAAGTTATGCATATGAACTTATATAAATAGATTAAGCATATTTTTTAAACTGCCACATGGCAGCATAGAGATAAAACTTTCCAAACTATAATGATATGTGAATTAAAACTCGATTTAGAGTCCACCAGCTTATAGAATAAGTTGAATACGGGAGGCCACCTTTTCGACGAACTGAAGGAGGCCATATATTTACATATAAGTAAAATACAAATGTCAAGACAGCCATAGTGATATTCTCTTAGAACTCAAGAGTCTCTAATGATACACTTTAAAGCAAAGATAACAATTTATTAGGATAACATTATTGAAATCGAGGGTCAAAAGCAATGTTTAGGGGAAATAATATACAGAACACTGTGGAGATCATTTCTCTTTAATTTTTTAAATGACTAAGAGTTATTTATAAGACTTAGTCAATAATTAAAAGTTTCTTGTGCGACATAGGGAAGCAAAATTATGTCATTATTTAAAATTCTTATAACAGTCTTATAACAGGTGAAAGGAGAAGGCGTTTCAAAATGAAGTAAAATATTGCATTTAGTTATCTCAGTTTTTTTCAATCTGATTTACTTGTGTTTATTAAATGTACTTCCGGGGACTACACACTACCCTATATATTCATTACACAGCTTTTAAATGAAAAAATACCATTGATAATTACAACAGAGTTTCCATTAAGGGAATTCCTGTATTCGTTACCTTGAAAATATGTGCAGCAAAAATGTATTTAGTGCGATTGTTTGCTTTGTGCTGGTAGATACATCTGTCATTATATTGTTCATTATCATGATTATTATGTTGTTGATTATCTTCGTCACAATGTTGGAAATTATCTTGATCATTATATGGGTCATTTTGTTGTTCAGTATCTTGGTCAACATGTTGTATCTAGATGTTGTTCAATATCTTGGCCAATATGTTGATCATTATGTTGATGTGTCTTGGTTGAAAGATACTGACGGGAAAGGGCGAACACATGTGCAGTCATCAGCCATCTATAAGTATAACGGTGTCGTCTGTAAGTCGAAACTTCTCTTCATTCTCTTTAATGCTCTCTAATCTCTTTAATTGCTTGTGTCGCTGCCTCTCTGACCTTGTCCGAACTGTCTGTGAGTCTGTAACAAAAGAAAAACAAGTTGGCCCGTTACGTCACAAATCTATAAATAGAAGCGCTATGGGCCAATCACATATCGCGGATTCTCCCACCTGCGGACGAGAAAGTACGAAACTAAAACCTGTTATTACTTTCCTTGCGTGTGGAATAACTAAACTATTTATACGATCGAAACCGCAGTGGTTAAATTTATGGTCGATATATATAACATATATATATTTTACACTTTAGCAACATAGTCCATTAAATTAGACTACAACATATATATTTTACACTTTAGCAACATAGTAAATTAAATTAGACTACAACATAGGCCTATATATTTTACACTTTAGCAACATATTCCATTAAATAAGACTACAACATATATATTTTACACTTTAGCAACATAGTCCATTAAATAAGACTACAACATATATATTTTACACTTTAGCAACATTACATTATAATATACTATAATGGCATAAAATTAGATGATATAAAAAATATAGATTTAAAACATACGACAATAAATGCAGTTTCTCGAGGGCCTGGTGACTGTTGAGGTGACAAGCAGCCTTGCATCCCGCCTCTCTGACCAGGCTGTTCAGGTCATCAAGTGTGGTCAGTATGGCGGCGTGGGTCACGCGATCATCTGGCATGGCGTACTGTGACAGTGCCACTGCTGACACTGCTCGGACGACGGGATCTTTGTCTTTAAGCAACTCTCTGACCACATCAGTCAGGTAAGGGTTAAACAGTTTACCTTAAAATAGAAAGCATAATTGCACATTTCTTATTCCACATGCTAGGACAAATTAATACAAGTGCTCCTTCTTCCCTTGTGCTATTGAGTAAGGAACGGGTTGGCTGAATCATTCAGAAAAAAAAAAGGACTTAATAAAGTTTGTCTCTAATTAACACGCACGACTAGATTAACAGATCAACGTAATTATCTCCTTTAATTAACAAGATAAGATGTTATCAGAGGCGGCCTTGAGGGTGGGGGCAAGACTCAAGCAATTTCGGGGGGGGGGGGCGCTATAAAGAGAAACTCTTGTCACCGTCAGCTCGTTGCCTTGACATGACCGGGATGTCATATGAACAGCAGAGACAAAGAATGTCGAAATCGTTGATACTTATTTATGTTTGCGTAACGTCGTAAAAATGTGTTCACGACATTGATGTAAGTCATTGTAGTCAGTTGTTGTCCTAGCGTAATTGTCACTACCGGTATTTAAGATTGCCAGGATAAGCTTAACAATGTCAAGGACGCCACATTTAAGGTCCCTGTTTCTAATTAAATACAAAAGAATTGAGCTATAACTGTAACAATATCCCAATGCGTGGCATTTAACCTTCGTATCAAATTTCTTTTATTATCGCTTTTTAGTTGCCCTTTTAAGGAAAGTTTTAGTTGCCCCTTTTTTTTAAAAAGTTTTAGTTGCCCCTTTTAAAAAAAAGTTTTAGTTGCCCTTTTTTAAAAAAAAGTTTTAGTTGCCCGATTCTAAATAAATTTTAGTTGCCCCTTTTAAAAAAAAAGTTTTAGTTGCCCGTTTTTAAGTAAGTTTTAGTTGCCCCTTTTTTAAAAAAGTTTTAGTTGCCCGTTTTTAAGTAAGTTTTAGTTGCCCCTTTTTAAAAAAAAGTTTTAGTTGCCCCTTTTTAAAAAAAAGTTTTAGTTGCCCGTTTTTAAGTAAGTTTTAGTTGCCCCTTTTTAAAAAAAAAAATTTTAGTGCTCCTTTAAAAAAAAATTAGTTGCCCCTTTGTAAGTAAGTTTTAGTTGCCCGATTCTAAATAAATTTTAGTTGCCCCTTTTCATGTAAGTTTTAGTTGCCCCTTTTTAAGTAAGTTTTAGTTGCCCCTTTTTAAATATTATTTAAGTCCTAATGTGAAAGCGCAAAGATTCACCCTTATTGAAATATTGGAAAGAGTTAAGAAAATTGGATTCTAATAGTGTGGGCAAAAATCATCATAGACCTTCAAAAAAAAAAAACAACATTACCTATCAATACTTCCTTTATTTTTTACACCGGATACATCAAATTGATTGCCATTTATAGTTTTTTTTCCCCACTATGTAAGAAACTCTTCATTACAATAAAACCTACTAGAAGTAGTTTCAAGTACTACTATAAGTCTTTTTTTATCTGAGTTGATGTGTAAGTCAGATATAGCAACTCCCATTCCATGTTCAAGATACACAATTCATCGTAGCTAAATGTGGGTGACGATAACGTGACATTGCCACATTGAGTAGGAACAGGTTTAAGTAGAGCTCGAGTTTCACAAAGCTTGAAGTCTGTCTGGTACAAAGTTTGAACGCGTTATTTCTCACACTTCCGGTTCTCGGATCAAGTTGAAACTTAGCACAATTATTGTTTGTGTGGGGAGCTCTCACTCTACAAGCTCCAAGTTCTAACTAACTCTCTACAAGCTTCAAGTTCTAACTAACTCTCTCTACAAGCTTCAAGTTCTAACTAACTTTCTCTACAATCTCGAAGTTCTAACTAACTTTCTCAACAAGGTCCAAGTTCTAACTAACTTTCTCTACAATCTCCAAGTTCTAACTAACTCTCTCTACAAGCTCCAAGTTCTAACTAACTCTCTCTACAATCTCGAAGTTCTAACTAACTTTCTCAACAAGGTCCAAGTTCTAACTAACTTTCTCTACAATCTCCAAGTTCTAACTAACTTTCTCAACAAGGTCCAAGTTCTAACTAACTTTCTCTACAATCTCCAAGTTCTAACTAACTCTCTACAAGCTTCAAGTTCTAACTAACTCTCTCTACAATCTCCAAGTTCTAACTAACTCTCTCTACAAGCTCCAAGTTCTAACTAACTCTCTCTACAATCTCCAAGTTCTAACTAACTCTCTCTACAAGCTCCAAGTTCTAACTAACTCTCTCTACAATCTCCAAGTTCTAACTAACTCTCTCTACAAGCTCCAAGTTCTAACTAACTTTCTCTACAATCTCGAAGTTCTAACTAACTTTCTCAACAAGGTCCAAGTTCTAACTAACTTTCTCTACAATCTCCAAGTTCTAACTAACTTTCTCAACAAGGTCCAAGTTCTAACTAACTTTCTCTACAATCTCCAAGTTCTAACTAACTCTCTACAAGCTTCAAGTTCTAACTAACTCTCTCTACAATCTCCAAGTTCTAACTAACTCTCTCTACAAGCTCCAAGTTCTAACTAACTCTCTCTACAATCTCCAAGTTCTAACTAACTCTCTCTACAATCTCCAAGTTCTAACTAACTCTCTCTACAATCTCCAAGTTCTAACTAACTCTCTCTACAAGCTCCAAGTTCTAACTAACTCTCTCTACAAGCTTCAAGTTCTAACTAACTCTCTCTACAAGCTCCAAGTTCTAACTAACTCTCTCTACAATCTCCAAGTTCTAACTCTCTCTACAAGCTCCAAGTTCTAACTAACTCTCTCTACAAGCTCCAAGCTCTAACTAACTCTCTCTACAAGCTCCAAGTTCTAACTAACTCTCTCTACAATCTCCAAGTTCTAACTAACTCTCTCTACAAGCTCCAAGTTCTAACTAACTCTCTCTACAATCTCCAAGTTCTAACTCTCTCTACAAGCTCCAAGTTCTAACTAACTCTCTCTACAAGCTCCAAGCTCTAACTAACTCTCTCTACAAGCTCCAAGTTCTAACTAACTCTCTCTACAATCTCCAAGTTCTAACTAACTTTCTCTACAAGCTCCAAGTTCTAACTAACTCTCTCTACAAGCTTCAAGTTCTAACTAACTCTCTCTACAATCTCCAAGTTCTAACTCTCTCTACAAGCTCCAAGTTCTAACTAACTCTCTCTACAAGCTCCAAGCTCTAACTAACTCTCTCTACAATCTCCAAGTTCTAACTAACTCTCTCTACAATCTCCAAGTTCTAACTAACTCTCTCTACAATCTCCAAGTTCTAACTCTCTCTACAAGCTCCAAGTTCTAACTAACTCTCTCTACAAGCTCCAAGCTCTAACTAACTCTCTCTACAAGCTCCAAGTTCTAACTAACTTTCTCTACAAGCTCCAAGTTCTAACTAACTCTCTCTACAAGCTTCAAGTTCTAACTAACTCTCTCTACAATCTCCAAGTTCTAACTCTCTCTACAAGCTCCAAGTTCTAACTAACTCTCTCTACAAGCTCCAAGCTCTAACTAACTCTCTCTACAAGCTCCAAGTTCTAACTAACTCTCTCTACAAGCTCCAAGTTCTAACTAACTCTCTCTACAAGCTTCAAGTTCTAACTAACTCTCTCTACAAGCTCCAAGTTCTAACTAACTCTCTCTACAATCTCCAAGTTCTAACTCTCTCTACAAGCTCCAAGTTCTAACTAACTCTCTCTACAAGCTCCAAGCTCTAACTAACTCTCTCTACAAGCTCCAAGTTCTAACTAACTCTCTCTACAAGCTCCAAGTTCTAACTAACTCTCTCTACAAGCTTCAAGCTCTAACTAACTCTCTCTACAAGCTCCAAGTTCTAACTAACTCTCTCTACAATCTCCAAGTTCTAACTAACTTTCTCTACAAGCTCCAAGTTCTAACTAACTCTCTCTACAAGCTTCAAGTTCTAACTAACTCTCTCTACAATCTCCAAGTTCTAACTCTCTCTACAAGCTCCAAGTTCTAACTAACTCTCTCTACAAGCTCCAAGCTCTAACTAACTCTCTCTACAATCTCCAAGTTCTAACTAACTCTCTCTACAATCTCCAAGTTCTAACTAACTCTCTCTACAATCTCCAAGTTCTAACTCTCTCTACAAGCTCCAAGTTCTAACTAACTCTCTCTACAAGCTCCAAGCTCTAACTAACTCTCTCTACAAGCTCCAAGTTCTAACTAACTTTCTCTACAAGCTCCAAGTTCTAACTAACTCTCTCTACAAGCTTCAAGTTCTAACTAACTCTCTCTACAATCTCCAAGTTCTAACTCTCTCTACAAGCTCCAAGTTCTAACTAACTCTCTCTACAAGCTCCAAGCTCTAACTAACTCTCTCTACAAGCTCCAAGTTCTAACTAACTCTCTCTACAAGCTCCAAGCTCTAACTAACTCTCTCTACAAGCTCCAAGTTCTAACTAACTTTCTCTACAATGTCCACGTTCTAACTAACTCTCTCTACAATCTCCAAGTTCTAACTAACTTTCTCTACAAGCTTCAAGTTCTAACTAACTTTCTCTACCATCTCCAAGTTCTAACTAACTTTCTCTACAATCTCCAAGTTCTAACTAACTTTCTCTACAAGCTCCAAGTTCTAACTAACTTTCTCTACAAGCTCCAAGTTCTAACTAACTTTCTCTACAAGCTCCAAGTTCTAACTAACTTTCTCTACAAGCTCCAAGTTCTAACTAACTCTCTCTACAAGCTTCAAGCTCTAACTAACTCTCTCTACAATCTCCAAGTTCTAACTAACTTTCTCTACAATCTCCAAGTTCTAACTAACTCTCTCTACAAGCTCCAAGCTCTAACTAACTCTCTCTACAAGGTCCAAGTTCTAACTAACTTTCTATACAATCTCCAAGTTCTAACTAACTCTCTCTACAATCTCCAAGTTCTAACTAACTCTCTCTACAATCTCCAAGTTCTAACTAACTCTCTCTACAAGCTCCAAGTTCTAACTAACTTTCTCTACAAGCTCCAAGTTCTAACTAACTTTCTCTACAAGCTACAAGTTCTAACTAACTTTCTCTACAAGCTACAAGTTCTAACTAACTCTCTCTACAAGCTCCAAGTTTTAACTAACTCTCTCTACAATCTCCAAGTTCTAACTAACTCTCTCTACAATCTTTAAGTTCTAACTCTCTCTACAAGCTCCAAGTTCTAACTAACTCTCTCTACAAGCTCCAAGTTCTAACTAACTCTCTCTACAAGCTTCAAGTTCTAACTAACTCTCTCTACAAGCTCCAAGTTCTAACTAACTCTCTCTACAATCTCCAAGTTCTAACTCTCTCTACAAGCTCCAAGTTCTAACTAACTCTCTCTACAAGCTCCAAGCTCTAACTAACTCTCTCTACAAGCTCCAAGTTCTAACTAACTCTCTCTACAAGCTCCAAGTTCTAACTAACTCTCTCTACAAGCTTCAAGCTCTAACTAACTCTCTCTACAAGCTCCAAGTTCTAACTAACTCTCTCTACAATCTCCAAGTTCTAACTAACTTTCTCTACAAGCTCCAAGTTCTAACTAACTC
Source organism: Biomphalaria glabrata (assembly GCF_947242115.1). NCBI lineage: Eukaryota > Metazoa > Mollusca > Gastropoda > Planorbidae > Biomphalaria > Biomphalaria glabrata. The sequence goes on along the minus strand of NC_074722.1, from coordinate 36,791,652 downwards.
TCTCTACAAGCTTCAAGTTCTAACTAACTCTCTCTACAATCTCCAAGTTCTAACTCTCTCTACAAGCTCCAAGTTCTAACTAACTCTCTCTACAAGCTCCAAGCTCTAACTAACTCTCTCTACAATCTCCAAGTTCTAACTAACTCTCTCTACAATCTCCAAGTTCTAACTAACTCTCTCTACAATCTCCAAGTTCTAACTCTCTCTACAAGCTCCAAGTTCTAACTAACTCTCTCTACAAGCTCCAAGCTCTAACTAACTCTCTCTACAAGCTCCAAGTTCTAACTAACTTTCTCTACAAGCTCCAAGTTCTAACTAACTCTCTCTACAAGCTTCAAGTTCTAACTAACTCTCTCTACAATCTCCAAGTTCTAACTCTCTCTACAAGCTCCAAGTTCTAACTAACTCTCTCTACAAGCTCCAAGCTCTAACTAACTCTCTCTACAAGCTCCAAGTTCTAACTAACTCTCTCTACAAGCTCCAAGCTCTAACTAACTCTCTCTACAAGCTCCAAGTTCTAACTAACTTTCTCTACAATGTCCACGTTCTAACTAACTCTCTCTACAATCTCCAAGTTCTAACTAACTTTCTCTACAAGCTTCAAGTTCTAACTAACTTTCTCTACCATCTCCAAGTTCTAACTAACTTTCTCTACAATCTCCAAGTTCTAACTAACTTTCTCTACAAGCTCCAAGTTCTAACTAACTTTCTCTACAAGCTCCAAGTTCTAACTAACTTTCTCTACAAGCTCCAAGTTCTAACTAACTTTCTCTACAAGCTCCAAGTTCTAACTAACTCTCTCTACAAGCTTCAAGCTCTAACTAACTCTCTCTACAATCTCCAAGTTCTAACTAACTTTCTCTACAATCTCCAAGTTCTAACTAACTCTCTCTACAAGCTCCAAGCTCTAACTAACTCTCTCTACAAGGTCCAAGTTCTAACTAACTTTCTATACAATCTCCAAGTTCTAACTAACTCTCTCTACAATCTCCAAGTTCTAACTAACTCTCTCTACAATCTCCAAGTTCTAACTAACTCTCTCTACAAGCTCCAAGTTCTAACTAACTTTCTCTACAAGCTCCAAGTTCTAACTAACTTTCTCTACAAGCTACAAGTTCTAACTAACTTTCTCTACAAGCTACAAGTTCTAACTAACTCTCTCTACAAGCTCCAAGTTTTAACTAACTCTCTCTACAATCTCCAAGTTCTAACTAACTCTCTCTACAATCTTTAAGTTCTAACTCTCTCTACAAGCTCCAAGTTCTAACTAACTCTCTCTACAAGCTCCAAGTTCTAACTAACTCTCTCTACAAGCTTCAAGTTCTAACTAACTCTCTCTACAAGCTCCAAGTTCTAACTAACTCTCTCTACAATCTCCAAGTTCTAACTCTCTCTACAAGCTCCAAGTTCTAACTAACTCTCTCTACAAGCTCCAAGCTCTAACTAACTCTCTCTACAAGCTCCAAGTTCTAACTAACTCTCTCTACAAGCTCCAAGTTCTAACTAACTCTCTCTACAAGCTTCAAGCTCTAACTAACTCTCTCTACAAGCTCCAAGTTCTAACTAACTCTCTCTACAATCTCCAAGTTCTAACTAACTTTCTCTACAAGCTCCAAGTTCTAACTAACTCTCTCTACAAGCTTCAAGTTCTAACTAACTCTCTCTACAATCTCCAAGTTCTAACTCTCTCTACAAGCTCCAAGTTCTAACTAACTCTCTCTACAAGCTCCAAGCTCTAACTAACTCTCTCTACAATCTCCAAGTTCTAACTAACTCTCTCTACAATCTCCAAGTTCTAACTAACTCTCTCTACAATCTCCAAGTTCTAACTCTCTCTACAAGCTCCAAGTTCTAACTAACTCTCTCTACAAGCTCCAAGCTCTAACTAACTCTCTCTACAAGCTCCAAGTTCTAACTAACTTTCTCTACAAGCTCCAAGTTCTAACTAACTCTCTCTACAAGCTTCAAGTTCTAACTAACTCTCTCTACAATCTCCAAGTTCTAACTCTCTCTACAAGCTCCAAGTTCTAACTAACTCTCTCTACAAGCTCCAAGCTCTAACTAACTCTCTCTACAAGCTCCAAGTTCTAACTAACTCTCTCTACAAGCTCCAAGCTCTAACTAACTCTCTCTACAAGCTCCAAGTTCTAACTAACTTTCTCTACAATGTCCACGTTCTAACTAACTCTCTCTACAATCTCCAAGTTCTAACTAACTTTCTCTACAAGCTTCAAGTTCTAACTAACTTTCTCTACCATCTCCAAGTTCTAACTAACTTTCTCTACAATCTCCAAGTTCTAACTAACTTTCTCTACAAGCTCCAAGTTCTAACTAACTTTCTCTACAAGCTCCAAGTTCTAACTAACTTTCTCTACAAGCTCCAAGTTCTAACTAACTTTCTCTACAAGCTCCAAGTTCTAACTAACTCTCTCTACAAGCTTCAAGCTCTAACTAACTCTCTCTACAATCTCCAAGTTCTAACTAACTTTCTCTACAATCTCCAAGTTCTAACTAACTCTCTCTACAAGCTCCAAGCTCTAACTAACTCTCTCTACAAGGTCCAAGTTCTAACTAACTTTCTATACAATCTCCAAGTTCTAACTAACTCTCTCTACAATCTCCAAGTTCTAACTAACTCTCTCTACAATCTCCAAGTTCTAACTAACTCTCTCTACAAGCTCCAAGTTCTAACTAACTTTCTCTACAAGCTCCAAGTTCTAACTAACTTTCTCTACAAGCTACAAGTTCTAACTAACTTTCTCTACAAGCTACAAGTTCTAACTAACTCTCTCTACAAGCTCCAAGTTTTAACTAACTCTCTCTACAATCTCCAAGTTCTAACTAACTCTCTCTACAATCTTTAAGTTCTAACTCTCTCTACAAGCTCCAAGTTCTAACTAACTCTCTCTACAAGCTCCAAGTTCTAACTAACTCTCTCTACAAGCTTCAAGTTCTAACTAACTCTCTCTACAAGCTCCAAGTTCTAACTAACTCTCTCTACAATCTCCAAGTTCTAACTCTCTCTACAAGCTCCAAGTTCTAACTAACTCTCTCTACAAGCTCCAAGCTCTAACTAACTCTCTCTACAAGCTCCAAGTTCTAACTAACTCTCTCTACAAGCTCCAAGTTCTAACTAACTCTCTCTACAAGCTTCAAGCTCTAACTAACTCTCTCTACAAGCTCCAAGTTCTAACTAACTCTCTCTACAATCTCCAAGTTCTAACTAACTTTCTCTACAAGCTCCAAGTTCTAACTAACTCTCTCTACAAGCTTCAAGTTCTAACTAACTCTCTCTACAATCTCCAAGTTCTAACTCTCTCTACAAGCTCCAAGTTCTAACTAACTCTCTCTACAAGCTCCAAGCTCTAACTAACTCTCTCTACAATCTCCAAGTTCTAACTAACTCTCTCTACAATCTCCAAGTTCTAACTAACTCTCTCTACAATCTCCAAGTTCTAACTCTCTCTACAAGCTCCAAGTTCTAACTAACTCTCTCTACAAGCTCCAAGCTCTAACTAACTCTCTCTACAAGCTCCAAGTTCTAACTAACTTTCTCTACAAGCTCCAAGTTCTAACTAACTCTCTCTACAAGCTTCAAGTTCTAACTAACTCTCTCTACAATCTCCAAGTTCTAACTCTCTCTACAAGCTCCAAGTTCTAACTAACTCTCTCTACAAGCTCCAAGCTCTAACTAACTCTCTCTACAAGCTCCAAGTTCTAACTAACTCTCTCTACAAGCTCCAAGCTCTAACTAACTCTCTCTACAAGCTCCAAGTTCTAACTAACTTTCTCTACAATGTCCACGTTCTAACTAACTCTCTCTACAATCTCCAAGTTCTAACTAACTTTCTCTACAAGCTTCAAGTTCTAACTAACTTTCTCTACCATCTCCAAGTTCTAACTAACTTTCTCTACAATCTCCAAGTTCTAACTAACTTTCTCTACAAGCTCCAAGTTCTAACTAACTTTCTCTACAAGCTCCAAGTTCTAACTAACTTTCTCTACAAGCTCCAAGTTCTAACTAACTTTCTCTACAAGCTCCAAGTTCTAACTAACTCTCTCTACAAGCTTCAAGCTCTAACTAACTCTCTCTACAATCTCCAAGTTCTAACTAACTTTCTCTACAATCTCCAAGTTCTAACTAACTCTCTCTACAAGCTCCAAGCTCTAACTAACTCTCTCTACAAGGTCCAAGTTCTAACTAACTTTCTATACAATCTCCAAGTTCTAACTAACTCTCTCTACAATCTCCAAGTTCTAACTAACTCTCTCTACAATCTCCAAGTTCTAACTAACTCTCTCTACAAGCTCCAAGTTCTAACTAACTTTCTCTACAAGCTCCAAGTTCTAACTAACTTTCTCTACAAGCTACAAGTTCTAACTAACTTTCTCTACAAGCTACAAGTTCTAACTAACTCTCTCTACAAGCTCCAAGTTTTAACTAACTCTCTCTACAATCTCCAAGTTCTAACTAACTCTCTCTACAATCTTTAAGTTCTAACTCTCTCTACAAGCTCCAAGTTCTAACTAACTCTCTCTACAAGCTCCAAGCTCTAACTAACTCTCTCTACAAGCTCCAAGTTCTAACTAACTTTCTCTACAAGCTCCAAGTTCTAACTAACTCTCTCTACAAGCTTCAAGTTCTAACTAACTCTCTCTACAATCTCCAAGTTCTAACTCTCTCTACAAGCTCCAAGTTCTAACTAACTCTCTCTACAAGCTCCAAGTTCTAACTAAATCTCTCTACAAGCTTCAAGTTCTAACTAGCTCTCTCTACAAGCTCCAAGTTCTAACTAACTTTCTCAACAAGGTCCAAGTTCTAACTAACTCTCTCTACAAGCTTCAAGTTCTAACTAACTTTCTCAACAAGGTCCAAGTTCTAACTAACTCTCTCTACAAGCTTCAAGTTCTAACTAACTTTCTCAACAAGGTCCAAGTTCTAACTTACTCTCTCTACAATCTCCAAGTTCTAACTAACTTTCTCAACAAGGTCCAAGTTCTAACTAACTCTCTCTACAAGCTTCAAGTTCTAACTAACTTTCTCAACAAGGTCCAAGTTCTAACTAACTCTCTCTACAAGCTTCAAGTTCTAACTAACTTTCTCAACAAGGTCCAAGTTCTAACTAACTCTCTCTACAATCTCCAAGTTCTAACTAACTCTCTCTACAAGCTCCAAGTTCTAACTAACTCTACTAACTCCTCCAAGTTCTAACTAACATTAACAAAAAATCAGACCTTTAAAACCTTTTCGCTCTACTCGAACATGTTCACATGTACCCGTAGAAACACACCACGTACACACTTTGATTGCCTCGTGTCTCACACTTGCGTCTCACAGTCACCCGTATCACCCAGACGTATCGTATCAACACACATGGTTCTCTCATCTCGACTTGACACATACGCCCGCTCGCGTCTCCAGTCCTCCCAAATAGTAACCTGTAGGAATTGTCCTAACTGGTTCAGGACAACAATGTCCTAACGCTAACTGCAGAAGACATCCCACAGACCAGTTTCGCATCAACTTCGCAGGAGACAAAACAAATTATTTGATTGGACAGTTCGTTGTTTATATTTAAATTACAGCAGAAAGTGATTTGTGACGCCAGGCTCCGTTTCAAAGAAAAGATTTTCTATATTCTTCGAATAATTTGAAAAAATTTAGCCAACTTATACTCAGAGATTGCTATACTGACGAATGTGGATTACTCCAGACATTGGTAGAATAGTAATTGACCACTTGCAAAACTACTAGTGTAATAATTACATCGATAGCACTAGTTACAATAAAGAAAATAATGTTGCTGTCTTGTTATAAAATTAATTCATGTATCTTATAGGGTTACCGTATACAGTAATATTAAATAAAGAAATAGCAATTTAAATAATAATGAAATCTTGTAAAGTACTGTGTATTTATACATTACTACTAGGCCTTTATTATTTTCATTATTAATTGTTTTAAAATCTAACAGGTTAGTATTTAATAATTAGCTAAAACTGGACCAATTAAGAGTTACCTTCTTCCATAAATATTTATCTATAGTAAAACGATGTTTGATTCGTTATTGATATTTTAATTATTATTAGTTTAATTTTATTAAATCATTAGGGCCTCCTTCAGTCGCGAGGATAATATGGATCATCTCAAGGAAATGAGACGAATGTCTGGGCATTAGCCGTTCCCCCCTCTGAACGCAGCTGATGTATCCAAAGGAACGGCCGAGACAGTTTGGGGTCAGAGGCGTCGCAGGCTCTACCAGGGTGTAGCACTGGGTGCTGCAAGCTGCCTAAGGGTCCGCTCCTGATTTTTCCTCAGGCTTGACTCCCGAAGCATTTCCCATGTTTGGGTATAGCTGCAAGGCAGCAGAGGTTTGAATTGGGTATAGCTGCAAGGCAGCAGAGGTTTGAATTGGGTATAGCTGCAAGGCAGCAGAGGTTTGAATTGGGTATAGCTGCAAGGCAGCAGAGGTTTGAATTGGGTATAGCTGCAAGGCAGCAGAGGTTTGAATTGGGTATAGCTGCAAGGCAGCAGAGGTTTGAATTGGGTATAGCTGCAAGGCAGCAGAGGTTTGAATTGGGTATAGCTGCAAGGCAGCAGAGGTTTGAATTGGGTATAGCTGCAAGGCAGCAGAGGTTTGAATTGGGTATAGCTGCAAGGCAGCAGAGGTTTGAATTGGGTATAGCTGCAAGGCAGCAGAGGTTTGAATTGGGTATAGCTGCAAGGCAGCAGAGGTTTGAATTGGGTATAGCTGCAAGGCAGCAGAGGTTTGAATTGGGTATAGCTGCAAGGCAGCAGAGGTTTGAATTGGGTATAGCTGCAAGGCAGCAGAGGTTTGAATGCAGAGTTTTCCTTCTCCTAAATAGGTAGCCAGCCATTTCAAACGAGCCATATATTGAGTCCGGCGTAAGTGATTTCATTAACAGGAGAAAGGGTTAAGGCCAGTAACTGTTGCCTACACTAGTAAGCTTTGCTATATATATAAGTAATGTTCCCCTTTCAAGGCCTTTCGATCTATAGGGCAGATGATGTAAAGGCTATCTATTTATGTGGCCCACGGCTAACGAGAGTGTCATCTGGCCAGCACAACGACCAACCTCCTTTACTTTTCCCCAACTAATGTCAGGTACCCATTTAGAGCTGGGTGGATTCAGAGGCACCCTAAAGATCCCGAAATTAAAAATTTCAGTCTTCACCAGGGTTCAAGCCCGGGACCCTCATTTCAGAAGCCAAGCCCTTTACCACTCAGCCACCGTTTATATACAAACATGTTTGTATGTGTGTGTGCGTGCATGCGCGTGCGCAGGTGTATATAAATAAATATGTATGTATAATAAATCCACATACCAAGTTTATTCAAAGCTGCTGCACGAACACTTGATTCTGGACTAAAAATATCCAAACTGGCCTGAGTTTCCCTGGCCACTGTATGAAGTTTTTCCCAGACATCTCTGTCTGTCCCCAGTTCTTTGCAGAACTCTTTTATAAATAAGTAAACAACAAGATAAACATCAATAAAAATACTTTAAAAAACCTAAACAAAGCTTACACGAAGTGTAATAGTGATTAGTTTGTAATAGATATTAGACCAACAACAATAAAATCTTTACGATTAGAAATAATTTTTTTGTTAAGCGCTATTAAATGCTTTAAGAAACTCCGATGGCTTTGACAATTTTTTTAATATAATATGTGTTTTGATTTACAGATAACGAATGTATTATTCTTTTTTCTATTAATTTGCAATAATAACTTACTAATTGACGTTTTTCTGGTGTAATTTTCCTGCGCATCCAAAACGATCAGCTTTTCACCGGGTTTCTATGTGACGTCACATTAACCTAATTATTGAATCTATTGACTTACTGTATAACGGGAGACCATACAGTAAAGTTAACATTCTCGTAAAAGAAATATATCTTCGTCTATAAAGTTAGAAATCAGACTGATGAGCTCCCTGGTCATGGCCACATTTTTATATGCTTGTGAGTCTTGGACGCTGACTGCAGAGCTAGAGAGGAGGATCCTAGCAATGGAATTGAGATGCTACAGAAGGATCCTAGATATCACATTCAAAGACCGCATCACAAACCAAGAGATTAGAGACAGGGTTACTGCAGCGATCGGACCCCATGATGACCTGCTAACTATAGTAAAAAAAAACGCAAGCTTAACTATGGCCATATTACAAGATCTTCGGAGCTCGCAAAGACCTTCCTTCAGGGAACAGTACCACGAAAAAGAAGACGAGGCAGACAGGGAAAGTGATGGAAGGACAACATAAAAGAATGGACGGGCCTGCCATTGAAAAAGGTTCTAAAGGCAAAAGACAGGGAGGAATGGAGAAAGACGGTCGACGAGTCTTGCATGGTGCCTCAACAGTCCAACAGACTAAGGCATAGGTAAATGTAAATATTTATCTATTCTTTCACAACAGAGATTTTAAAAGTCACCCATGGTCTTGCTCTACAGAAGCTCAGAAAGATACATAAATATACTTCTTTTTTTTGTTAAAACAAGATAATTGCATATTAAATAATTGTAACTGTTTTTATAGAAGTAAAATTAGATACAACGTACCACTGCTCTAAGTCCTTCTTCTAAAATATGGCTTTCTATAAGATATCAGAATGTTTATCGATAAGTGTTAAAAAGTGGATTTTTATTTGAAGCTTTCAAAACGGTGTAGATGCCTCCACAAAAATTCCGATCAGGGCCTCCACATATTTAAAACCGGCCCTGTCTCCCCTACTCGCACTCTGTGTTTTACTGAGTCATATTTTCTCTTTCAAAAGCTACGGTCTGCGGGCTTTTTCAGTGCACGGACCAAAGGTTTGGAACTCACTCCCCATTGATTTCAGACAGACAACATACTACACCACTTTTAAGAAGAACATTAAGACCTATCTGTTTAAAACTTTTTAGATTAGTTTGTCATTTTAGCTGTCGTGTTTGTGTTTGTAATGTTATTACAGCGCATTGAGCCTACATTTTGTTTGTTACCAGAGCTTTATAAATAAAAATTATTATTATTATTATTAAAGAAAAACCAAAAGGTTAATGTACCTATAAATGTACTTTTATGCACCATTCCACTAGCAGTATCCAAAAGTTCTCTCTTCAGTGCTTTATTGAAGTGACTATTGGTTGACTTTGGAATACTGCAGGTCAAGAGTTCATGGTAACTAGCATGAATGTCTCTTAAGAATCTATAAAAAAAAATATTGAATTGTGATTACATTAACATGATCACCAGCAAGTCTAGTCGATAAAACAAAAATAGTATTTGTATGATTTAATTGTTCTTCTTTGTGATTGTCCAAAGTGTAGATTCGATGACTCTTGGAACTCAAGAGCACACGGAACTTCAACCCCCATCTGCCTTTCTGAACAAAGTGTTTAGTCTGGGAATAATTATTATCATCATAATAATCCATTTGAGTGTCGACTTGAGAGATACAAATGATTTTTTGGTAAAAGCCCTGACAGAAACCCTACAGTATTGCGAGTAGAGTATATGTCATGCAAGTCAAGGGGAGATCAGCCAGTCAGGGGGAGATCAGCAAGTCAGGGGGAGATCAGCAAGTCAGGGGGGGGATCAGCAAGTCACGGGGAGATCAGCAAGTCAGGGGGAGATCAGCAAGTCAAGGGGAGATCAGCAAGTCAGGGGGAGATCAGCAAGTCAGGGGGAGATCAGCAAGTCAAGGGGAGATCAGCAAGTCAAGGGGAGATCAGCAAGTCAGGGGAGATCAGCAAGTCAGGGGAAAATCAGAAAATCAGGGGGAGATCAGAAAATCAGGGGGAGATCAGCAAGTCAAGGGGAGATCAGCAAGTCAGGGGGAGATCAGCAAGTCAGGGGGAGATCAGCAAGTCAGGGGAAAATAAGCAAGTCTGGAGCAGTCAAACAAAAAGAATATGAGTCGTTGTCCTCTTCTTCCCAGCAGCTGGGGAATCGTGAATCACATTTTTGCCTTAGTCGTACGAAATATGAGCCTACAAAACAGTGGCCTGTTCTGTACTCATGGGGCACTGCCCTGTTGGTGCTTATTTTGCCCGGTTCCGGCCATATTTTGATGCCCGTTGCCGACCCTGTGGAGAGTCGGTGGAAACAGTGAAGCATCTCTTGCAAGAGTGTCCTCAGCTCCGAGAGCTGCGGGGTAGTTTGTCTGCAGAGTCACTTGACCTGTATGGGAGCTTAAAGGCACTACGCCTAACATCAGTGCTTCTCGCCAAAGCTCTACGGGAGGACTGATCCTTCCAGCCTTGCCACCAATTGGAGTTCCTCTCAGGTACTCATGGGCGCCCGCAGGGTGATACAAGGTTGTGCATATGCACCCCCTGGATTCTGAGTAGCCAAATTCTAGCCATTTTTTTCCACCATCAAATCAATTCAAATCTAAGTAGTAACCGAATAAGTAGCTTAGTGTTTCCAGAGAAGTACAGTTGTAAAGATAAGTTTATGTTGAGTCAAGAAACTCAATGTTGGCCTCATGCCCTGCTTTTCTATGGTTTAATGAATGGGAAAGATAGAAGCAGATGTAAATTATTAATTACCTATTGTCGATGACCCGTATCCCAAGAGGCTATGGTTAGAGACGAGGGGAGGGCGAAGAAAAGCACTTAATGACTGTCTTACTGGTTTCAATGTACAATTATATGAAACTATTAATCTTTAAGGCTCTTACAGATCAAATTTACTGTAGCGTAATCACATTTATTTGATTATTTTCAATACGTGTCAATTTTATAATACAAATTTAATGGTAAATGTTGAATATATCTCATAGCAAGTGTCACTCTGAAAGAAAGCAAGGGAAACAACTCTGGAAATATACATAAAGAACAGTTAAACAATGCTAAAAATAACTGTACCTATCCCAGGAGGCCTCAGTCTGATCTGCATAATGAGCCAGCCAGTAGTCCCAAGCAGTCGCGTGTGTTATCAGGTCAACAGAACGTGTCAGCAGCTGCTGCTTTATGCTTTTGTTTTGTCTGGAGGCCATTGAACTCACCTGACCGTAATCCTGGCAACAGAAATCAAACAATAGTCATAAGGGGATTTGATCACTACATTATATGACAAAGCTTATCATTAAGTCATACCCCCTATAAAGTAAAGTTTCCTTTTCATACCTTGTGGTCATCTGTGGCCTACGGTTAACGAGGATGTCATGTGACCAACACAACGACCAACCGCCTTTACTTTTCTGCAACTAATGTCAGGTACCCATTTGAGCTGGGTGGACTTAGAGGAGCCCGAAGATCCCGAATATACAAATCCCAGTCTTCACCAGGATTCGACCTCGGTTCAGAAGCCAAGCGCTTTACCGCTCAGCCACCGCAACTCCTCATACCCCCTATACCATAAATAAAGTCTCCGGTGTAACAAATACGGAATAATCCAAAAGCTATGTATTTTTTTTTTAAATTTATAGGCCTATTTTTAATGCACAGTTGAGTATAGAGGAACCAAATTTATAAGCTTATGTTTGTAGCACAAACTAATTTTAAACATTATATACACTTTAGTTACACTGGTAAGACTCTCTGTCAGACAAGATACACCATTGAAACAGGCCCGTAAGAGAGAGCTCTTGTTCGTTTTTGCTGGCCAAGAGTTTCAAGAGCCTCATCTCTACCAGACAGTTTCAAATTGGTGTGTGACCTACCTCGTCAATAATCTCAAACCCAAGAGTTTCAAGAGCCTCAACTCTACCAGACAGTTTCTAATTGGCGTGTGACCTACCTCATCTATAATCTCAAACCCAAGAGTTTCAAGAGCCTCAACTCTACCAGACAGTTTCTAATTGGTGTGTGACCTACCTCGTCAATAATCTCAAACCCAAGAGTTTCAAGAGCCTCAACTCTACCAGAGAGTTTCAGATTGGTGTGTGACCTACCTCGTCAATAATCTCAAACCCAAGAGTTTCAAGAGCCTCAACTCTACCAGACAGTTTCAAATTGGTGTGTGACCTACCTGGTCTATAATCTCAAACCAGACAGTTTCAAATTGGTGTGTGACGTACCTCGTCTATAATCTCAAACCAGACAGTTTCAAATTGGTGTGTGACCTACCTCGTCTATAATCTCAAACCAGACAGTTTCGAATTGGTGTGTGACGTACCTCGTCTATAATCTCAAACCAGACAGTTTCAAATTGGTGTGTGACCTACCTCGTCTATAATCTCAAACCAGACAGTTTCAAATTGGTGTGTGACCTACCTCGTCAATAATCTCAAACCCACGGATTATGTTGACCTCGTCACGAACACTGCGTACTAACTTGGACATGGTTAGGTCAAAGAAACCCCCGTTGTGAAGTTCTGTCCACTTGTAAGAACTCAACTGCAGTTTTCTGAATGAAATATAATTACACAGTTGGATAACTAACATGTAGAATATAGCGTATTCTCATGAATTAACTAAACATTAAACAATAAAAAGATAGTCGACAGAAATAAAATTATGTGCGCGGATGCATTCTGGGTAAGTTATATTATGGCACAAGAGTTTTTAACCCACCTGCCCAAAGGCCACCAATTATCTATTCTGAATACTAAAAATCAATTAAGGGTAAAATTAGTCTTTGCTAAGAAGACGCGGTGTCTGAGAGGTAAAAGCGCTTGGATTCCGAACCGAAGTCCCGGGTTAGAATCCTGGTGGGTACCTGACATTAGTTGAGGAAAAGTAAAGGCGGTTGGTCGTTTTGCTGGCCACATGACACCCTGTGGGCCACAGAAACAGATGACCTTTACATAATCTGCCCTATAGATTGCTGGGTCTGAAAGGGGTACTTTCCTTTTTCTTTTTTGACTAGTTTTGCTAAAGATATTGTTTCGCCATTCTTTGTTTATGTTTGAAGAGTACACTTTTTAATATTTAGTAACGATTATTTTAAAAACAAAAGTAAAAAAAAAAATTCTCCAAAGAGTTATTGTTGTATCTAGAGATTTAGTAGAGAGACTTACAGGCCCATGTCCATGCTGGTAATAATGTCCAGAGATTGGTCCAGAGTGACTGGAAACACAGAAGTCTCCGAGACATGAGCCAGACATACCTGGTCTCTCAATGACCTCATCTTGATGGACTCCAGACTGAGAAGCACAACCATGACCTTAAGAAAAATAAGCATATATAGGTGGACCTAACTAAAACATTCCTATGTAGGTGGGCCTAACTAAAACATTCATATGTAAGTGGACCTAACTAAAACATTCATATGTAAGTGGACCTAACTAAAACACTCATATGTAGGTGGATCTAACAAAAGATTCATATGTAGGTGGACCTAACTAGACCATTCATATGTAGGTGGACATAACTAGACATTCATATATAGGTGGACCTAACTAAAACACGATTCATATGTAGGTGGACCTAACTAAACCATTCATATATAGGTGGACCCAACTAAACCATTCATATATAGGTGGACTTAACTAAAACATGCATGTGTAGGTGGATCTTTGTAAAGTATTCATACAGAGGTGGACCTAAGAATGATACGTGCTCTGTGTAAGAAACCTCACTCGTTACAAGTCAGCTATACTTGCCACTAGAAACAAAATGTCAAAGCGAATGTAATTAGTGAAAAGCATTCTATGTGTGATCTTAACATTGGAGCTAACTCTTTAAATTTCTTACTGATCGATATGTTTGTTAAGTTTGTGTCTGATGACCCGCAATTTAAATAACATCAATAGAGAGAACATTGATTATTAATGGTGCCCTTCGATCACACATTTATGCACACTGAGGCGCGCACGAATACTTTAATATCTAAAACAGATTTTTAGTTTCAACATAAAAAAATGACACAATTCTACAACAGTTAGATGCTCTAGAATAAATGTCCATGTAACTTTTAAATATTACAATTTAGAAAAATAATTTTTAAAAATTTAATTGTTCTAAACTATTTCTATGGTTATAAATCATACTTTTGACTCAATGACTGCATGCGCTGAGGTAGTGCTGTCCCCTTTTGAACTCAAGGGACTGCACTTGGATAAACAAACGCTTACTCCTGCTGTCTCGAAAGTTTCTGAAACAAATAAAATCTTGTTGATTTTTCAAATTCATGATTGTCAACAAAATTTTGTACAAGGAAAAAAAACTACTAAATTTAAAATCATGATTCAAAAAAGAAAATTACTGAAACTAAAGACTGACTAACATAACTGTGTTGGAAGTGTTTAAAGGGAAACTCCGATGGTTTTGACAATTTTTGATATAATATGTGTTTTGATTTCCAGATTATGAATATATTATTATTTTATTTTTATTTGCAATAATAACTTAGTAATTGATATTTTTCTGACGTAATTTTCCTGCGCATCCAAAACGGTCAGACTTTCACCGGGTTTCTATGTGACGTCACGCATGCCTATTAATTTAATCTATTGACTTACTGTATAACGGAAAACCATACAGTTACCTTTACATTCTCGTAAAAGAAATATATCTTCGACTATGCAGTTAGATCTAGATCTTGTAAGCAAAGAAAAAAAAATGCGTGTTAAAGGAGATTTACATGCATGACTAACCACGGCAGTGTGTATCTTCTCGCCTGACCACTCAACACACAACAAACACTATCGCTTGGTTGTCTTGTCATGACTGACTACACGTAGTCTAGACTAGCCTTACACTGACCAGTTTGTGGACGAATCAGTCAGACCTGCGATCTATTTACTTCTTGGGACAGGGAGGGGCTTAGATGAAAATATTACTTTTTTTCTCGAGGTGGTTGTCCTAATGCTTTTAAATCTATCTATCTATAACTGTACCATAGCGCTTGGCTAGGCCGTCACTAAGCCTAACAGCCTAACAGCTACTTATCTTATCTTATATAATACAGACGTTACTTCAAAAAAGAAGATGATTACGTCCTACGCGTCATGCATTTAGTCATGCATATTAACCAAAGACTTAAATTCTGCCAAGTCATTGGTCACTGTAAGAATGAAGCGATACGATTGGTCAAATCAAGTTTTCCTTTCAGTATTGTTGAGGGAAGTGACGTATGCCTAACCTAAAAACAAAATCTTAAAGCACCCCGTTTTTTTTTTAGATGTCAAGAATTTACTGTCTAGTTTATCAAATATAAATGTTTCTAAGCATTTAAATACAAAATGGTAAAATGTTTACTATTACAACTTTTTACGCAGAATTTAAATATGTCAATAGCTCAAATTTGAAATACCATCGGGGTTTCCCTTTTAAGGCCATGACGCGAAATTATTTTTTAGCCAACGGTCCATGCAAATTTCAGACACCTATGTTTAAAAAAAACAAAAAGAAGCTTATAATGAGTAAAGGGAGAGGACTTCCCATCAGTATTTGTGAATTTTAATATTGCAAGGTTTATCTCCATTTTATGTTTACTACAAAATTAATTAATTACCACTAATCGATTTACTTTATTTTTTTTAAATATTTAATTAATGTGTTGTCCTCGACAATAGACACTCGTGCTAATTTCCGCTTGATCCGAGAATGGGAAGTGGGAGATAGAACCAGACAGAGTGAGATGGTAGAAGCTTTTCAAAAAAATAAGTTTCTTAAGCTTGAGTCATTAATTTCTCTCTTATACATATATTTGAGACATTTTTTTTTCGATAATTGTAATAAAGTAAAATTTCCATTCAAACTCTAGCGGTTCATGAGTAGGTAAAGTGGAGTAGGAAGACTGAGAAAGAGGGCAGAGTTTCACGTGGATTGGCAGACTCAGCTGTGACCTACATACGGATATTTACTATTGTCGCAAAGCTGTCGTCTGCCGGGGCTTTTTGAATGTCGTAAGAGTTGAGTTGAAAACTCTGAAACTCCAAGGCCATGAAAGTTTCCTTCCACCGGCATGTCTGAACAAACTGTTTTGTCTGAGAGTTATCCAAACATATGTAAATTGTTTCACACCTATTGCAAGACAATTGGGCTAGAGACGAGGTCAAAGGCTGCGCACACCGAGGAACTCCACTATTTTCTGTTTCTTTCCGTAAAATGCCCCCCCCCTCCCCCCCCATGAGAACGATGTGTGGATAGTGACAAAATTGTTGAAGCCCTTTTCCCCAAACAGCGCAAGGGACTTTGACGTCACACCTGGGACTCTGCTATGCTTCCCTATTGACAAAATCGTCTCCCATAACGACCGTGTCCACCCGGGCGCCACGTTGAGACTGAGAAGCGTTGCCCAACTTGACCACTTCTGCCGGCACAAATCCATAAGAGAGCAATGCCAATTTTTTTTTTTCGGTGATCAAAAGTTAATCAGCCATTGCCCCCCCCCCCAACCATTCAATTCTCCCCAGTTGAAGCTCTAAACCAGCGATTCTCAACCTTTTTTTGCTCGGCGACCCCTTTTTACAACTTCTCGCTACGCCGCGGACCCCCCCCCCCCCCCCCCCGCCCAAGCCAGTAATTTTTTTTTCATTCATGAGTATAAGTAGCTGTGTTTTCGCTAATGTTGATGTAGAAAGCTCGACAACTGATGAGCGAAAACTGACATTATCACTGACTCTTGACCTTACAGACGACAGTGCAGAGATTTAAAAAGCACGACCAGGCGAAACGATACGTTATGCATTGATGCGAATTAACTTTAAAGCGTTAAAAATTGTTTTGCTGCGACAAAATTGCTGCGACAATTAAAAGTTTTAAAATCAATTCTGATTCAGTTGTCTGAAACATCTTACAATAAAAATAGGATATATATATATATATACATATTCCATGTTTTGCGTATTCCATATTTTCGATGGCCTTTAACAACCCCTGACAAATTGTCAATCGACCCCCCCCCCCAAGAGGGTCGCGAACCACAGGTTGAGAACCCCTGCTCTAAACGAAACAATTTAAAAGAAAAAACAGCAACAAACTATTACTTTGAATTTTAACTGCCACTGCCTCGTGTGAACCAAAACACAACACAACGTCGGAAGGACGAAACAGCGTCGGAGCTGCGCCGTAACTCATTAGAACGGACTGCAGGCTTAAACCTGATGACGTTGCTGCTGTTTTAGTTGCATCGGCGGCTGAAGTTTTCGGGTGGTCATCAACAAATATCTTAAAAACGCCGTCCTCTTCATCAGCTATGTCCTTGAACCCGGACTCGACGCTAAGCACTTCCGCTTCCTGTTGGCTCAGTTCGTCTGCTGGCGGAGCGGGTTTCGGGTCGTCTTCAATGTAGGTGATATATGTAGAGCCTCGTTGTGGAAGTGTGTCAAATGTGTTCTTTGGTTGAGCCACCTGACAAAACAAAATATTCACATCAATAATTAGTTAACTTGTTTTGGTTAATAATTAAAAAAAAAAGTTGCAGCATTTCCAGCTCCCCCCCTCCCCTCGTAAAATAAAGAATATAATAAAATAAATAACTCCTAATTATATAGTTAACTTAACCTTTTTTATTTGAAAAATATACAGAGGAAAAAAAAATAGATACTTTAAAAAATACTAATTAATTAAATTATATAAAGCAAAAAGACTGTCATATAAAAATGTATATGTATATTGAAGACATAAATGACTCAAGTTTAAGAGACTTATTGTTTTGAAAAGCTTCTACCATCTCACTCTGTCTGTTGTTATCTCCCACTTCCCAATCTCGGATCATGTTGAAATTAACGCCATTGTTTGGGGTCGAAAACAGCACATGAATCATATAGAAATAGTTAATCAATTAGTGACAATTACTTAATTTTGTTTTATACATAAAAAGGGAGATAAATCTAGCAATATTGAAATATATTGCAGCCATTGGGCAGTCCTCTTCCTTTACTCAATATAAGCTTTGTTTTTTAAACACAGGTGTCTGAAATGTGTATGGAACGACGGATAAAGATTTCAGGGTTCGAATCCTGGTGACTTGATTTTTAATTTCGGGATCTTTGGGCGCCTCTGAGCCCACCCAGCTCTAATGGGTACGTGACATTTGTTGGAGAAACGTTAAGGCAGTTGGTCGTTATGCTGGCCACATGACAACCTCGTTAACCGCGGGCCACAGAAACAGATGACCTTAACATCATCTGTAAGGCCTGAAATGGGACATTTTTTTTTACTCATGAGTCTACACAACTCTAATGGGTACCTGACATTAGTTGGGGATACGTAAAGGCAGTTGGTCGTTATGCTGGCCACATGACACCCTCGTTAACCATGGGCCACAGAAACAGATAACCTTAACATCATCTGCAAGACCCGAAAGGGGACATTTTTTTTTTACTCATGAGTCCACTCAACTCTAATGGGTACCTGACATTAGTTGGGAAAGTCAAGGCAGCTGATCGTTGTGCTGGCCACACGACCCCCTTGTTAACCGCGGGCCACAGAATCATAATATCTCAACGTTATACACCCCTATAGACCGCAAAGCCTGAAAGGGATATTTTATGCGGGCCCTGTGACCGCCTGCTTAGTGGATGTCCATGTTTGATGTTAGTTTGTTATCAAGTCTGAGGTCGGAATGCTCATTTCTTATATCTAGAACCATTATGGCGTGTGTGAACTCTTGTGTCTGTTCCAGTGGCGTAGCTAGTGTATATGGTGCCTGGGGCGGTACCTCATCTTGATGCCCCCCCCCCCCAAAAAAAAACAACTAATCAATAACATTGCAAAACCTTATTTTTTTGTTCAAAATAATATGTATTCATTAATCAAATATTGTTAATTCAAAAAAATCGCTTTTACATAAACATACTACAAATGAATTTTATGCGCTTTCTTGCTGGCAGAAGTATCAATAATTTTATAAATTTTTTCCACCAGCTCTTGTTTAATGCACAAAATGGACAAATTAGTGAGTCGTAAATTTGTCATCGTTGATCGCAAGTAATTCTTGATCAGTTTAAGTTTGGAAAAACTTCTCTCGCATGTAGCGACGTTTCCCGCAATAGTAAAAAATATGCGAATCACGATGACGATATTCGGGACTGAATCATCTAGCTGATCTTTTTTTTAATAAATTTCAAGAGCTCAACAGGTCCTTGTTTTTGGAAGTTCGGAGGCTTCAGATGAAACTGAGACAAAACGTTGAAGCCTCTTTCGCTCCAGCAGAAATTCGTTTTTATCAATGTCGCTAGGAGTACTATCGAGATGGATTTCGACCTGAGGATTCTATAGCTGGGAAGGCGACAAAAATTCATATCTATCTACTACATCATGAAGTTGCTCTAATCGGGTGATTATTTCTTGAACAATCCTGTCCAAGGTAGAATAAATTTCCCTTCGTAGCTCTTCTTTGTGTGTAAGTACAGAGTAGTCACTTTTCTCACCAGGCATCTTTTTCTTATGGCCAATACGTTCTTGAGGTTCTGTACTGATTCTCAGATCTGAACACACGCTTTTGGCAATTTGATTTGTTTTTTAGCGTGATCCCCCAATATTGTAATAAATTCATTTTGTATTTGTGGAGACATGTATGTATTCGGTCTGGAATAAAGCTTAGTTCGAAGCACATGCTCCCTCAAGAGTGGATCGTACTTTGATAGTAATTTTACTAACTCTCCAGGTTTTTGTCTCTTGTATGATCAAATCTTGGGCCTTGTTGTCAATATTGTTCCCTACTCTCAGTCAAACTTCAAGTTCACTCCAATCAAGCGATGACTGAATGTGAGCTCTGCTGGTCTCATGTTTTTCTATTTTCGGAGATACCCTCCAACACTCATTGAATCCATCTTTGGATTTAAATGAAGATTTGGTACTTGATCTTGCTGAGAAAAGTATGCAGGGGAAGCAAAATAAGGATTCTTTTTTTTTGGCGAATAACACATCCACTTTCTAAGAACTTTCTCGCCGTTTGACATTTGCCGGAAAAACCAAGCCTTTGAAAGCTTTCTAGCCTTTCCTTTTGCTGATTCTTGATGTCTCTCTGAATTTACTGTCCACACGCTGAACTGTTTCAGATCCTTGAGTGACAAGGTGTATGCGAATATTATCTGTGATGAGATCAGGCCAAACTCCAATGTCGTTCAGTCTAGAGTTTATTATCCTGCTTTCTGTATTGTTTACACTGTCTGATGGTTCAGCTTGTTCAGTATGAATTTTTGAGGAGTGTGCTAAAAACATGCTTGTGTGCTGTCCTTTAGTCTATAGAACCTGCGGTATTGAAGTATTTTCTTCTTTTTCATCATTCAGGATGTTTTTCTGGATTCAATGATAACCGTCTCATCTTGCTTTGTTGCTTTTAATTGTTCAGTTAATTCATACCCAATAACAGCTCGCCTATAGTCAGTGGACTCTGGCAACGATGCTTCTTTAGACTTTATAGTCTACCCAGACCGGACAGAACCAGATATGCCGATTTCTCCGTCTGAGCTTAAAATGGTTTTGAGGCGCCAGACTGACTAGTCAGCCTTGAGCACTGTTCATCATTTTTTTTTACGTTACAGTATTATACTAGTTAGTTTAAAAAAACTCGTAGAAAACAAAGGTTAGCTTATTTAAAAATATTGACATTACAATAGAATTATTTCCAAAATTAAACTATAAAGAATCATAAAGAAATGAATATACTAAGACAATGGTTTAGAGCTAGAGTTTAGAAATATATTTGTAAACTCAATATCTAGATTCAACCAATGGACTAAACAATGAAGTAAAAAAAGGTTGGCCTATCTTCTTCTTTATATTACAGAGCATTGATCAGTGTAGTAACAACATGTGCTGTGTGTTCGAAATAAATGTAGTAAATTAGATTCAAACTGTTCTATAGCTTACATTGTATTGAAGAAATAGTCAAGTAGATGAAACAAAATAGCGACATGACTGGTTTATAAATCGTTAGTTCATTTTTAAAATACAGTAGTTTATGTTTATTCGTGTCCATACAATTAGTCGTTTTTACTGAAAAGCTCAGGGAAATAGGAAATTAATACAAACTGGGGGAATTTTGGTGCCCCTCTCCACTTGGTGCCCTGTGCGGCCCGCACCACCCGCACATTGGTAGCTACGCCACTGGTCTGTTCTATTTATGTGTTATGTTTCTGTTGTGTTGTCTTTATATGAGAAAAGATGTCTTGTAATTACAACAAATTTCCGTACGGATCAATAAATAATAAGCAGTCTTAGTCTTAGTATGAGTGTTGGTCTGTATCAGCTTTGTGAATTCTGACGTAACCTTTGATTAAGCTTGATGCAGGTGCTCAATAGAGATATCGAAGACACGACTAGTCATCTAAACAATAGAACTGATGCATGCGGGGGGTCCTGCCCTGTACGGAGTCAATCAAACCCTACAGGACATTGCCGGATACCTGGGCCGAGCTATAAGAGAGTAATCTCAGCGCATTTTCCCTACTTATAGCATGCTCAGAGCGCTATGGTCCAATCTCATTTCTGGACCAGTTGTTTAGGGAGAGGGGTATCTAGAAAAAGGTTTTCCGTTTTAGGCGCTCAGCAAAGACAACTCAGCACAAACTCGAGCAATGTTATATGGCCAAACCTAGCGTAGCCAAGCAGCTTTGGCCTCTCGTCCACACATCCCTTATTTATATTAGTCTATTGAAATCAATAAACACTTTTCTGACCAATTTATAGACTTTTCTTTTCGACCCACTCAAAGCTTAATTAAAAAAAAAAAAAAAAAAGATTACAAAGAGAGTTTGTGTTTTATCACAACAACTCACAGGCGGCCCCCGTCGGATTCCTATCGGATACGCCCATTTGCAAGGAATATTCAAGACATGATTTTGTTGTGAATGGCAAAATTTTCGACCCACTCAAAGCTTAATTTTTAAAAAAAGATATGGTTTAAGACCTTGTCTGCCCTTGGTGGCGCAGGTACTGTAGATGTCACTACTGTCTTCTTATTAGACATGACGCCACTTTGAATCAGTGGGGCTTTGCCTGAGGTTATGATTTGAGAACCTCCCTTGATGACGTCTTCATTTGGGTTCAGACTAGTAGTAATGATGACAGAGTTAAGATATTTTCTGTTGACCTTGTTTTGCCGCTCAGTAACGTCTGGAAGAATGAAAGATGAAAGCGTAGGTCTAGAGAAGCCAACAGATATTTGTATCTAATATAGACTTAACACTAGATATTTTTTTGCTTATAACTAAAAACTATAATATGAAGTAACTTAGACTAAAAGGGGGCATAAAAATACTGGAATCTCATTAATCTTCGACTCGAAAGCAAGCGTTTTTAAAACTTTAAAATAAATAAATAAATTATAGCTTTAATATAGCGCTACTTTCGTGCTTACAGCATACTCAGAGCGCTTTTGGTCCAATCTCATTTGTGGACCAGTGGGGGGGAGGGGATATCTGGGAGAAGGTTTTCCGTGCTGCCTTTAGGCGCTCAGTAAACACAACTCTGCTCGAGTCGGGTGTGGAACCTTGAGCCCCCTTCATAAGTAGATCGGGACAAGCCAAGTTCAAGCGTACTTAGCCTCTCGACTTCGCACTGCAACTATAATTTATTATTATTTAATTATAGCCTGATGTCTTATGTGTTCAGGGCCGGCCTTAGGCCACTGCAACCAATGCGGTCGCAGTGGTCCCCGCGCTTTCATAGGCCCCGCCCTTATTCTGTGTAAATTATTAAACTAAACCATTATAGCTTATATATAATGACAGGGTTCCCGCGGCCTCCTGGTTTTCAAGGGCCTCCGGGAAATCTCTAGAAAAGTCAAAATATACGAAAAAGTCCTGGAAATCTCCTGAAATTATTAAAATCTCCTGAAAAATGGACAAGATTGTCATTTGTGAAGTGCCAAAAAATAAAAACAGCCGTGTGAGCTTTCATTTAATAAAAATTGATTTCAAAGACGAAAGTATTTTCTTATTTAAAAAATCTTAATTTTGACATTATGCTTATCCCTACTAGGGGTGCACCGGATAGTACTTTTTGATATCCGGCCGGAGCCGGATATGACAGGATAGTAAAATTTGATATTCGGCCGGGGCCGGAGCCGGAGTCGGATACCTAAGTGTCTTGTTAATAGCTTGTGTTGCTGAACATTTTACGAAACTGTTATATAAAATAC
This sequence comes from Biomphalaria glabrata, assembly GCF_947242115.1. Lineage (NCBI taxonomy): Eukaryota > Metazoa > Mollusca > Gastropoda > Planorbidae > Biomphalaria > Biomphalaria glabrata. Next base: position 36,768,664 of record NC_074722.1, on the reverse strand, counting down.
CTATATTGGTTGGTTTTTTTTCCTTTTATATACCGTATTGTTTTAAACTCTGTTACTGATTGATTTATTCAAGCTTAACAGTATTTCTAAAAATCGGTATAGCATGAGTGTGTCTGTGTGTATGTACGATGCCACCAACTGTAAAGGATGTGTGTAGGAAGGTCAATGTAAATAATGTTAGTATATATTTAACTAGTTACTAATGTAAATCTCTCATAAGTAAATTGCAATCTGCCTTGTATAGTGGTCGGATGTATGTGTTCATGAATTTCAGACCAACAACCTGGTCAGATATACCTAGCAAGCCTACACATGTAATCCTAGTGTAGTGTGTATAGTTGTTTGTGTTAACCATCACGCATTGTTTTTTCCTTGAGCATACGCACGCAATAGAGTTGGGTGTCAGTCAAAAAAGATAACACATTGGCATGGTCAGTCAAGCATGTAGATAAATTATACCCGTCCACTAGTTAGAGGTCAAGGTTGTTTTTTTTTACGCTCCAGCATATTGTTTCTTTGTTTGCTAGATCTAACTGCGGTACTATTATTCAATTTATTTTATGCGATTTTACAATTTACTGTAAGGTTTTCCGTTATTCATTAAGTCAAAAGAATTAAACAATGAAATTAGCTTTCTTTCTAAAGGTTTTAATACAAGGCAAAAAAAAATACACACAAGCAAACATGCACATCTTTGTTTTATTTTATTGTGCAAAGAACGTACGTAAGAAACATTAAATGCAAAGAACGTATGTTAGAAACAGCTTCCTTAATTATTACTTATTAATTATTTTATTCGTGGTTTCAGTAACTGTTACAAAAGGGAACGATAGTAAGCCTATGGATGTCAGGTGTGTAAAAGTTGTCCTAGCCTGATACACAGTGGCTAAGTACGCATCTTAAGTAACAAAAATTAGTAATAACAGGGAGTTAATTGACTGTCACAAATTATAAAGAATATTGATATCAAATCAAGACACTTAACTGCAGGAGTAATATTCAAGTTAACACGTTAGAAAAATATTTATTGACAGTGTAATATCCTTTGTTAGCACGTTGTGTTTTTTTCATTCTGGCTTAAAAAAATGATCAATGTCTATCAATACATTGGGTGTCAAGGACCAAAGAAATAAAGAGTAGGGGGTGTTTAGCTCTCCATTTCAAGATATAGCTCTGGTCGTGTCTTCTACAAAATAATTAGTTACTGGCTTACTGGGCTATATAATCTCGCGGTTTGTGTTCTGTGTAGCTAAAGGTCACTCGTTTAGGTGCGTGTGATCTTTAGTCCAGCTTACTAATTGAGATTTATGTTCAAGTAACTCGGCACACTTGAAAAGGTGTGGCCTCTAGCCGTGATTAAGATTTTTCTCCAAATAAGCAAACTCTTTGTCCGGATACCCGTGTAGATGTTAGGCTTGAAGTTCAGTCCACTCCCCCCCCCCCCAATTAAGATTAGCTATTAAGTAAACAAACATAGTTCCCTCGTGTGACCTCTAGAGAGTGCTTACGTCCATCGTATCTTACTTGTGGTCACCTGTCAATCAATGAACTCAATGGGATGTGTCTAGTGTTGTTCATCTGGAAATATACCTGGTTACCTTAGAGGTGTGGCTCTTGTAGTCCAGCCCCCCTAATAAAGATTAACTACTAAATAAACAAACTCAGTTCCCTCGAAAGGTGTGACCTCTAGAGAGTGTCAATACGCTGACATTAAACCTACGTCCATCGTATTTAACTTGTGGTCACCTGCCTATAAAAAAAAACTCAATGTGATGGACTAAACAAATAAAAGGGGTGGGAGTTGTTCATCTCTACCTCTGGAGATATACCCGCACAGCTAGACAGACGTCTGGTCAGCTTGACGTAGTCAAGGAATGTAGCATTTTAACATGTTAACTAACCTACTCAAAGGTCGAGACAAATTGAAAAAAGTGTCAGCCATTGCTGCTCTGTATGTAAAGCGCATTTATGATGTAAAGTTTCATTTCTATTTATAATAAGTTATTAACACGCCTTGTCTTTATAATAAACGATGTTTGGTGCATATTCATAATGGCTCTATTTTTAAGCACATTATTTTGTTTTAATATAAACATTAATACATTCTACAACAGACATTAATGGAACGAGGTCCACTTTATGCATATTAAATAGGTGTATTTTTTACTATCCGGTTTACTATCCGGTAGTGATATCCGACCGGAGCCGAATAGCACCGGATAGTAAAAAACGCCGGATATTCGGCAGAAGCCGGAGCCGGAGCGACTATCCGGTGCACCCCTAATCCCTACCCAGACTAGGCCCTGCGCAATCCGTTTCGCATAGGGCCCCGCAACTGCTAGGGCCGGCCCTGTATGTGTTTCTGCTACTTTACTTTTTTTAGTCTCCTGTCCTGAAGTGACTCTAAATTTAGCGATTCTTCTAACGGTGGTGTTGTTCTAAATTTATAATTCAAAAATGATTTTGCTCAAAAAAAGTTTATGATAGTTATTCATTTCCCTTCCTTTTCACACACACACACACACACACAAATACATACTCACAAACACATATACACACAGATTTTACACAATCATTGTAGACCTATGTAAGGGAAAAAATGGTTTAAAAAAATATTGTTTTGTCTACCTTCAATGATCGAGTCCGCTCCAACTTTTCGATATTTCTTGTGACGTCTGACTTCCTCGAAATTGTCAGACGTGAATCCATTGGTCCAAAAGTCGTCGAGGTAGTGCATGTGCATCGGCTGGTAGAAGGATGGGTGAACTGGCTGGTAGAAGGATGGTATGCTGGGGGCCGAGGTGGTAGCGTACGCTGGAACCAAGTGACCAGGCAGACTATAGGGGGGGAAGGCGCTGGTTCGCAAGAGAGAATGGGTGGAACCTGAAAGCAGCGAATATTCTTTTAAAATTCGAATTAAATCAAAAATTAATTAACATTTTCATCAACTTTTTTTCAACTTTTTTTCAACTTCTGCAGACCTGCCACATCACCAGAAAATTCCTCGGTGGAAACTGATAAAGGGACTACTATGAATTTTGTTTCTCTTTAACGAAACTCGACCCTTGCTGCGCCAAAGAATGAATACTCGCTCTTTTATAATAACAGTAACAACTGACCTTACAGATATACAGATACCTTCATGGACCACATTTTTATTTTGTTTAATTTTTAGATCATATCACACAATATATATAAATTTAAATAATTAAAAAAATGCTTATATTGAAAAACGTACTAGAAAGTAGAAAATATTTTTGTTTCTAGGTCTAATTACACATTTAGCCAAAAAATTTTGGTAGCGAAAGATTTAAGTTTCCGGTGGTGTTTTGCGTAAGAGAAGGGAAAGAACCATAATCTTCTATTGGAAAGATTTCTGCTTGTTTTTATTTCCCTTGGCTATTTTTTTAGTTCTATTGGAAAATAACTGTTTCTCGAAAAGTAAAAATTGTTTATACAATGAAACGAACCTTGATCTTGACATTTAATATTACAGGACAATGATAGAATACAAATATTGTAATACTCACCACCAAACGAAGGCGCAGATCGACTGTGGGCGCCACTTGAACGAAGGTGTCCTGCCTTCACTCCCTTGGAGAGTGGGTCCGGAGTGACGTCCAGACAGTTGCCCATACTGTCCAGGACCACGTGATCAGTTCACTGGCCGCGACATTTCAGGGTGTTCCGGAGCTGTAATAGTCGATGAGTCGCAGCTAACTCTGGCACAGAGACTACCACACAATGCCAATGAATAGCTCCCTGGTCTTGTTTGTTAAATGTGTAAACACCTGGAGAGATAAACAACATCTCTATACATTCTTTTTTTTTTTTTAAAAAAAAAAGCTTATATCTGTATGTCTGTTTGTTTGTCTGTCTGGTAAAAACTCCGTTCACGTTATATCTCCGACATCAAATCTCGGATCAAGCTGAAAATTTGTCAACATGACGGTTCGGAAAGGATCGCCGTCGTGAACAGAGCTCAGGAGCGTCACGAGGGATGTAATCATGTGACTAAGCTAGAAACGTCAAGCGATGTTCCGTCCGGTTCTCGAAGGCCAGCAGGGACCCTACATAAAGAGCGGAGGTGTCGCAGTCAAGACGGTTCACGACAGAAGGTCCGCTACAGCCCGGTTAACTACAGTCCGGTTGACTACAGCACAGTTCAGCGGTGTGGTTCTGTACGGAGCATTACGACGGTTCAGTGCGGAGAACTATCAAGTACAGTTGAGACGAACGGCGTCTTGATCTTGGTCTGTGAAGTCAGTCCTGAACTGTTGAACCCAGAGCAAGCCCGGAACGAGACGGAGAGGCCAGTGCAAGAGTTGATACGTCGGTACGGTTGATACGGAGAGAATTGTACAGCCTGTGTTACGTGTTGCCAATTGTTCAGTATTGGCTGTAATTTATTGGACTGTTACGTTACTTTGGAGCCCTGAGTTGTCAAGTTCTTTAAGTTGGTGGTTTAAGGTTCAGGTGCAGTTTGCAGAGAGCCTGGATAGTGAGATTCGTAACAATATTTTTTTTGTCGTTCTATGAATCATAATTTTTTTCAGCTTGACAGTAATAAAAAAAAAAGATTGTATAAAAACAATTCGCCCCCCCAACCCAAAAAAAAAACCCAGAAAAAACTCAAGCTCTTGCTGTGCAACAAGTTCTCACGTACATTGTTTCCGTTGAGAAGGTTTAGCGGTGGTCGAGTGGTAAAGTGCTTGGCTTCCAAACCGGAGGGTTTCTGTCAACACTGGCATTTTTAAATTCGGAATCTGTAGGGCGCCCCTGAGTCCGCCCAGCTCTTACTGGTACCTGACGTTAGTTGGGGGAAAAGTAAAGCTTGCTATACTAGCCACATGACACCCTCGTTAACCCTTATAGTGCTGAGCTGTTTTACAACAAGCGCATACAAAATGGAATTACAATTCTGATGTTTAGAGGCTAAACTACCTCAGGCGTTTTAAGGGTTAACAGTAGGTCCAAAAAAAAAAAAAAGACTTTTACATCATCTGCACCATGGCTGACTGAATATGAATTATCTGTTCTCCGAGAAAGAGCTTTCACATACAATTCGTATTAGTGTTATACGTCGACCCCTTTTACAATCCCCCACTCTGCCGCGACCCCCCCTCCACACACAAATACAGCAATAGAAAGAGTAGACAATAACAATCCATATTTTCGATTATCTTAGGCGACCCTTGGCAAATGGTCAATCGACCCCCCAAGGGGGTCGCAACCCACAGGCTGAGAACCCCTGGCATAGAGCCAAAGAGTTCTGCTCCATTGGATATTTGATCCGTTTTTCGCGATTGTTTTTCTCTAAAAAAAAATGTCTTCGAGTCCTGTGCGAGGCCCCCCACCAATCGGAGGCCCTATCTAGGCGGCTGCCTAGTTTGCCTATGCCTAAGGCCGGCCCTGAACAAGTGGCGTAGCATCCATGGCGCGAAGGGGTTCAATGAGCCCGGGCCCACGACCATTAGGGGCCCACAGCCCATGGTGTAGCAACAATGGCGCAAAGGGCTTGATTGCACTTGGGCCCATAACTCTTGACCAGTTGGGACCCACGTGAGAACTTAAGGATGACACTAAAGAAAAAAATGCGCTTTTGTAAAAAGTAATGGCGTGTAGAATCTGAAAAGCTCCCTCTCGAAATATCCAAAACGTGGCACGAAACTTTATATTAGTTTTAAAACATTAACCCTGTGTTTGAAGCTAGAGTTAATATACCAACAGCCCATAGTATCTAAATGTAAGGAAATGGTCACCATCAGGTTTATTGTCATGGTGCCACTGGTTACTGACTTTGCTTCTTAGAAGGCCAGAAAAATGTTCGATCTAGTTTCTGTTTAATGATGGAAGTAGAATTTGATTATAGTTTGTATCAATATTTAAAAGTTTTAAACCTATAAGTGTTTTAGGAATGTAAATATGTAGAATGTAGAATTCCTAAAACATTTCTTTAGTCAGTTGAAACATCTTTTAAGTCGTTTAATTCTTTGAAGAAATTGTACAAACATTGACTTTTAAGACGCTATTATTTGTCCGAGTCCTGACTGAATCAAACTTAAAGACATTATTACTTATAAAAAAAGGCTACTCTACTTGTATTGAAATGTCTTTTGGTAAATTTACCAATACATTCAAATTACTCAATTGTTCTGTCTCACTTTACATTCGACATATTGGGGAAGAGGGCCCACCAATATATTCTTCCACTCGGGCCCACACGTGGCAGGGTACCCTGAACTAGAGACCTACACATCAAGCAGGTAGTGGCTTCTCTTTCTTTTTAGATCTCTAGATCTGCGTTCTCGTTCCAATAGACTCTGGGCCATGGTTTTAACTTCCTGGTACCTTCGCTGATTTAGCTCTGATTAGATATACCTGGCTGACAATCAATTAGCATTCCAATAAAGTCATGTCAACAATGTCAATTACTTAGCCTTTTCAATTATGGGTTAAAAATAGACTATGCAATGTTTCAAGCTTGGAAAGAACAACAATGTCACGTGATTGTAATGACACAGTTTTGTAAAAACCAAATTATCGACTAGACATTTGCGTGAAATCGACTTCCTCCTGGAATGAAAGGTATTCACAAGACCAGGGATTGCAGGTAGGAATATTTTACTACACCCCCACGCTCCCCGCACTATTGTCAACCTAGGATCTGAATTCGAGATCACTGGTCCGTTACTTAGTATCTGACTATCATTCCCCTAGTTCGGAGTGGAAAATAGTGTTTTGACTGCGAGTTGAACAAGCCAAATATAAAAAAACTAGTCGACCGGCCGCGTAGCATACGCGCTATTTTGCAGGGCCGGCCTTAGGCCACTGATACCTATGCGACCGCAGTGGGGCCCGCACTTTCATAGGACCCGCACTTTCATAGGACCCGCTATAATTCAAGGTGTATACATTATTAAATTAAACCATTTTATAACAAAACAGATTTCCCGCGCCCTCCTGTCGATTTACCCTCCTGGAAAGCTCCCAAAATCGCAAAATATACGAAAAAGTCCTTAAAATATGCGAAAATATATACACAAAAATTGTCATTCAATATGGAAAAGGGCAATCTTTTGCGCGGCATTATGCATCAGCCGTAATTGTGTAATCTGGTGAAACAAGCTTTTCGCGCCTCAAACTAATGAAGAATTACTTGAGGTCAACAATTCTCGTATATAGATTGAAACATTTGGTATTGAGCGTGATCTATGTTGGAAATAGATGTACTGAACGACTTCGCTACACGCAAGGCTCGTAAAGTAACTCTGTACGTAGTAAAGGATGAATAAAATGCAAAGACAATTTTCACTTATTATCCGTATCCCTACCCAAACTTGGCCCCGCGAAATCCGTTTCGCACAGGGCTCTACAATGGTTAAGTCCGGTTATGCTATTTGGTGACGGATGAATACTACTTGCTCCTCGCCCCTCTTTTTTTCTTTTTCGACTCTTAAATTACCTAGGATAACTCTCTCCGTCCGAGTTGCAAAAATAAAAGAGTGGTCTTGCCATGGTGTCCAAACTCTTGGGCTTGCTCTGTCGCCTCGATAGTTACAACAGAGTAGATTACCCCCCCCCCCCTTCCTTTTTTTTTAACGTGAGATAGAAATTTAAAAAAAAAAGAGTGATATTTCTTGGTTAGAACGGTCCGCCCCTGCTATTTTGTGACTACGTTTAAACTGTTGAGGGATACGCCGCTATTTGGTCTTAGGCCACTGCAACCTATGCGACCGCAGTGGGCCCCCACTTTCAAAGGATCCGCACTTTCATAAGACCCGCACTAATTCAAGGTGTATACATTATTAAATTAAACCATTTTATAACTTAAAACAGATTTCCCGCGCCTTCCTGTCAATTCACCAGGAACTCCTGGAAATCTCCCGAAATTGCAAAATATACGAAAAAGTCCTTAAAATATACGGAAATACATAGAAAAAAATTGTCATTTTGGGGTGTCATTCAATATGGAAAACGTCAATCCTACGCGCTATTAATAAAAACGTCATTATGCATTAGCCGTAATTGTGTAATCAGGTGAAAGACGCTTCTCGCACCTCAAACTAATGAAGAATTACTTGATGTCAATAATTCTCAAAGATAGATTGAAACTTTTGGTAATTCTTGCTAATGAGCGGGATCTATGTGGGAAACAGAATTTTTATGATATACTGTATGACTTTGCTACACGCAAGGCTCGTAAAGTAATTCTGTAGGTAGTAAAGAATGAATAAAATGCAAAGACGAATTTATTTTCTAATACAAACTCTTAAATTTCACTTATTGTCCGCTTTCCTACCCAAACTTGGCCCCGCGAAATCCGTTTCGAATAGGGCCCCACAATACGTAAGTCCGGCCCTGCTATTTAGTGTTTGTAAAATGTTTTACATGTTTCGGATGTTCCTTCAGAGTTGACGATAGTTTACTTCCTAGTCCAAACCTCCCGCATGGGATGGGAGCGGGCAGGGTTTGACAGTCCAGCGCGCAGCCATCCGTAGCGAGCTGTGAAAACGTGTTCTCCCCCCCCCCCCCCCACCCACCTCTTGTTTTTTTTCCGTGGGGTGACTATCCGCAAAAATAAGAGAGTGATCTTCCCATTTACTTCTCGTCTGACCTGATTAGGGAAGAAGAGAATTATATATTATAGATTCTTTAAAAAAAAAAAAAACAACAAAGCTTATCCAAAGGGAAAGAACTCCGAGCTTATTCCCCTCATTCGATATCAAAGAAAGTAATTAATTACAAATAATTAATTGACTAATTGAGTATTTTTGTTTACTCATTCATGTTTTGTTAGGTACAATAAATAATTGGTTATAGTATTAACTTGATCGGAGAATGCGTGAGGGAGAAATGGCGTTAACAATTATTTAACGTGACTAAACCCGACAAAATTTAGCCAGATTATTATTATTATTATATTATTATAGCTTTTATATAGAGCTACTTTCATGCTTATAGCATGCTCAGAGCGCTTTTGGTCCAATCTCATTTGTGGACCAGTGGGGGGCAGGGGGTATCTAGGAGTTGGTTTTTCCGTGCTGCCTTTAGGCGCCCATATATGTGAACACTGAAGTATTAGTTTCCTCTGCCGTTATTAAACACAATTATTACCAGTAATTAATCGTCTGATTGGTCCCTCTTTTCTGTATTGATTCAGGTCTTGTCTATCACATCTATGCCAATAGATAAGTGTGCGAAGTTTCAACTAAGTCCGATAATGGGTATGGGAGAAATAACGCGTACACACTTTTTACCATACAGACAGAGTGAGTTGATATAAGCTTTGTAAAAATCTATTAAGAATAAAATTGGATGGTTTTATATTGCCAATGTTAACTGAGAGTTGAAAGATATATTACGAATGAAAGTGGGTGGTCTGTCTTTGTCAATGTTTTCTGTAAACAGAAAGAAGGCATTAGGCGAGTGTTTGTTGTGAATAGAATTTTCGCACTTCTGTTTGCTTCCCTTGATGTGCATCTCATTTTGGTTGAATGGTGCGGTGCGGTGCGGACGTGATGACGTCATGGTAGGGTGACATCAGAAAGCTAGCAGACGGAACGATGGTAGTCTTTAAGGGCCACTACATGTATTCTAGATTTACAAAAATTTTATTCATTTTTATTCTGTACAACAAAGTGGTTTCATTTATTTGCATGTGTTACAAATTGGCTTCAATAGTACTCTCGATCTTCACAAGAGGAAGATCTACGATAACAAAAGAAAGAAAGACTAGAGAGAGGTGTGTAGAGAATAGGGGGTGAGAGTATTGTGAGCGACGCCCTAACGTAGAGAGAGGTGTGTAGAGGATAGGGGGTGAGAGTATTGTGAGCAACGCCCTAACGTAGAGAGAGGTGTGTAGAGGATAGGGATGAGAGTATTGTGAGCAACGCCCTAACGTAGAGAGAGGTGTGTAGAGGATAGGGGATGACAGTATTGTGAGCAACGCCCTAACGTAGAGAGAGGTGTGTAGAGGATAGGGATGAGAGTATTGTGAGCAACGCCCTAACGTAGAGAGAGGTGTGTAGAGGATAGGGGGTTGAGAGTATTATGAACAACGCCCTAACGTAGGGAGAGGTGTGTAGAGGATAGGGAGTTGAGAGTATTATGAACAACGCCCTAACGTAGGGAAAGGTGTGTAGAGGATAGAAGATGAGAGTATTATGAACAACGCCCTAATGTAGAGAGAGGTGTGTAGAGAATAGGGAGATGAGAGTATTGTGAGTAACACCCTAACGTAGAGAGAGGTGTGTAGAGGATAGGGGATGAGAGTATTGTGAGCAAAGCCCTAACGTAGAGAGAGGTGTGTAGAGAATAGGGAGATGAGAGTATTGTGAGTAACACCCTAACGTAGACAGAGGTGTGTAGAGGATAGGGGACGAGAGTATTGTGAGCAACGCCCTAACGTAGAGAGAGGTATGTAGAGGATAGGGGACGAGAGTATTGTGAGCAACGACCTAAAGTAGAGAGAGGTGTGTAGAGGATAGGGGACGAGAGTATTGTGAGCAACGCTCTAACGTAGACAGAGGTATGTAGAGGATAGGGGACGAGAGTATTGTGAGCAACGACCTAAAGTAGAGAGAGGTGTGTACAGGATAGGGGACGAGAGTATTGTGAGCAACGCCCTAACGTAGAGAGAGGTATGTAGAGGATAGGGGACGAGAGTATTGTGAGCAACGACCTAAAGTAGAGAGAGGTGTGTAGAGGATAGAAGATGAGAGTATTGTGAGCAACGACCTAAAGTAGAGAGAGATGTGTAGAGGATAGGGGACGAGAGTATTGTGAGCAACGCTCTAACGTAGAGAGAGGTATATAGAGGATAGGGGACGAGAGTATTGTGAGCAACGCCCTAACGTAGAGAGAGGTATGTAGAGGATAGGGGACGAGAGTATTGTGAGCAACGCCCTAACGTAGAGAGAGGTATGTAGAGGATAGGGGACGAGAGTATTGTGAGCAACGACCTAAAGTAGAGAAAGGTATGTAGAGAATAGGGGATGAGAGTATTGTGAGTAACGCCCTAACGTGTTTTGTTCAATCTGGTTGACCAGTGTTTCTCAAACTTTTACCAAGGGGCGGACTGGCTATATGGGCATTTGGGCTAATGCCCGGTGGGCCGGTACTCAAATGGGCCTAAAGGGTCTCATGAATGCCACTATGGAATGTGGAATGATAATCAGCCGAAATAAGAGAGTAATCTTTCCTTTACTTTTTGCTTCTCGTCTAAACTCTTGAGGGAAGAAGAGAATTATATATAGAGATTTTACAGATATTAGTGTAAAACTGGAGGCGCAGTGGTTGAGCGGTAAAGCTTGGCTTCCGAACCGAGGTCCCGGGTTCGAATCCTGGCATTTTTTAATTTCGGGATCTTTGGGCGCCTCTGAGTCCACCAAGCTCTATTGGGTACCTGATATCAGTTGGGGAAAAGAAAAGGCGATTGGTCGTTGTGCTGGTCACAGGACACCCTCGTTAACCGTGAGCCACAGAAACAGATGACCTTTACATCATCTGCCCTAGAGATCGCAAAGGTCTGAAAGGGGGACTTAGTGTGAAACTAGCCTAACGCATTTTACGTAAAGGCCCGAGCTTGTGGTAAGCTACATTCCCGTAGAGACACAAAGCGATTAACAATCAAATATTTCTCATCATCTAGTAAAACAGCTAGGACTGGGCGCCCATCATATGGTATGCAACTTGTGGACCGGATAGTATACTAAACTAATAGCAAGGCCGATATTGATAGCCTGCGGCAGGTCAGGTTGGAAAAGAAAAGGACATCATAGTTACTTTTAAGTTTCAATTACTATGTGTATCTCTATCTATCTATCTGTCTATCTATCTATCTTTCTATCTATCTGTCTATAGCTATCTATCTATCTATCTATCTATCCGTCTATCTATCTATCTATCTATCTATCTATCTATCTATCTATCTATCTATCTATCTATCTATCTATCTATCTATCTATCTATCTTCTTATCTTCTTCTTATCTTATATAATACAGACGTTACTTTAAAAAAAAAATGATTACGTCCTACGCGTCATGCTTTTAGCCATGCATCTATCTATCTATCTATCTATCTATCTATCTATCTATCTATCTATCTATCTATCTATCTATCTATCTATCTATCTATCTATCTATCTATCTATCTATCTATCTATCTATCTTCTTATCTTCTTCTTATCTTATATAATACAGACGTTACTTTAAAAAAAAAGATGATTACGTCCTACGCGTCATGCTTTTAGCCATGCATCTATCTATCTATCTATCTATCTATCTATCTATCTATCTATCTATCTATCTATCTATCTATCTATCTATCTATCTATCTATCTATCTATCTATCTGTCTATCTATCTATCTATCTATCTTCTTATCTTCTACTTATCTTATATAATACAGACGTTACTTTAAAAAAAAAGATGATTACGTCCTACGCGTCATGCATTTAGCCATGCATCTATCTATCTATCTATCTATCTATCTATCTATCTATCTATCTATCTATCTATCTATCTATCTATCTATCTATCTATCTATCTATCTATCTATCTATCTATCTATCTATCTATCTATCTATCTATGACTAGATTAGTGAGTTAACTTATGCCTTGTGATAAAAAGAGAAGTACTGCTGTCAACGTGACTGACAGTTTATGAATACACAACTAACACGCAATCATAAAATGTCTTATCAAAATGTCCCTAAACATTTAATCCTGGAACAATCAGCTGCAGACAATTTTATGATTGTGGTTACAATTCGTTTATACAGTCTCGTTTTCAGAAAGAGGCTACCTCGTGCAAAAAATATAGAATAGGGCAGAACATGTTTTTAGTCACGCAAACTTTAAGAATGACAAAAATGGGTTTGAGAGTTAACTACTTTATTTTTTTGTGTGCAGTGTGAGTGAATGGTGGTGAATATAGCTGGTTCGGCTTAACAATTACCACAGACTATGTATATATGTGGCACTTTAAGTCTACTGTAAGTCTCGTTTCCAGTTGCAACTTCTTGAGTGTAAAGAGGCCTATCCTTAATACACAGCTGCGGTCACAGGTTGGGTATATGTAATCACCAGGCGCCGTTGCACTTTCTCCCTTCTTTTACAGACTATGTCTGTGGCATTTTACGTCTCGAGAGACGATCTTTTCCCTTTGCAACTTCTTGTGTGACTAAAGAAGCCAATCCTTGATACACAGCTGCGATCGCAGGTTGGGCATATATAATCACCAGGCGCCGTTGCATTTTCACCCTTCTTTCTGCTTCTGTTGTGTATGACATCTGCAATCTGTGACCCTTCCTATATGCTCTCTCTCTCCATGTGGATCTGTCCAGTGCCACCTCTTCCCAGTTGCCAGTGTCAATTTTGAAGAGCTTCATGTCGCGTTTGCATACATCCGTATAACGTAAATGTGGGCGACCAGCGGCTCTCCTGCCTTCTATTAGATCGCCATACAGGATGGCCTGTGGGAGTCGACCTACTGGCATTCTACGAACGTGGCCAAGCCAGCCAAGGCGTCTGCTGCTGATAACAGAACGGATGTCCTGGCACCCTGCTCTTTGTAGCACTTCCTCATTGGTTATCTTATCTTGCCACCTTATGTATAGTTTAATAAATATACTTTTTCTAAAGTTGTCATTAGTAAAACCTTTATAAGTCGTAATTCTGAAAGTGTACAGTTAAAGAGTTTACTGTTGTCTTATTACAAACCAAAAAAAACAAAGAGCATATTTCAGAAAAGGGAAATAATTACATTTGTCTGCGTGAATTTTATCTCACTTAGGCTATTAACCTCACCAAGAGCATAAGTGGATATTGAATATCGAGTCTATCTTATCTTATAAAATACAAACGCTACCTAAAAAAAAAGATGTTTGTTTGTTTGTAAAATGTTTTCCATGTTTCGGATGTTCCTTCCGAGTTACACCCTAGTCCAAACCTTTCGCAGGACGACGGGGGGTGGGAGCGGGCAGGGTTTAAACCCGGGACCATCGATAAATCCTAACGACAGCCCAGCGCGCAAACCACACGATCAGGCAGCCATCGAGCTGTGATAAATAAGAAAAAAAAACAACCACAACAACACAAATAATAATAATATTACACAGAGAGTTTGTGTTTCACAAACAAACTCAGCGGCGGACCCCTATCCGAACCTTTTGAAAAAGTCATTCCTGTTGGTAAGGTTTGTAAAAAGTCCTCGACTAGACCGCATAGTGATGAAGAAAAAAACAACAACCACAACAACACAAATAATAATACTATTACACAGCGGCGGACCCCCATCCGAACCTTTTGAAAAAGTCATTCCTTTTGGTAAGGTTTGAAAAACGTCCTCGACTAGATCGCGTAGTGATGTAGTAGAAAAAAAAAGGTTAAAACCACCACAACAACCACACAAATTTACACACACAAAAATAGAAGGTTTAACTAACTGCCTTTTTAAAAATTTCGAAACAAATAAGGAATATGCGTTACTGTGACAGTTAATCATAATTGTAGGTCAAGAGGACTATCAACATTAATGGTAGGTTATTTCAGAAAGTTATCTACTTGACGTAATACCAGATGAAAAAAAAAATACAAAACTATGCGCTAGAATGTTTGCTGTCAATTTCATGTTTTTTTTTTCTTTTTGGGTCCATTTCTTATCTTATAAGTTTCAGACGTACTTTCGAAAAAAAAGATAATTACGTCCTACGTGTATCCGTGAATTATCCACTTGTCCATTTTAACTAGGGGTTAGTTATTTATTTTCCTGGCTGATTCAGGCAATCTGTTCCATGCTAAATGACACTAGAGAAGAAGAAGCACTTGTACGAATTTATCCTAAGAAATGTGTCTTAAAGCTTCATGTCTTAAAGCCTCGTGCCTTAAAGCCTCGTGTCTTAAAGCTCGTGCCTTAAAGCCTCGTGTCTTAAAGCTTCGTGTCTTAAAGCTTGTGTCTTAAAGCCACGTGTCTTAAAGCTCGTGCCTTAAAGCATCGTGTCTTAAAGCTTCATGTCTTAAAGCCTCGTGCCTTAAAGACTCGTGTCTTAAAGCTTCGTGTCTTAAAGCTTCGTGTCTTAAAGCTTCGTGTCTTAAAGCCTCGTGTCTTAAAGCTTCGTGTCTTAAAGCTTGTGTCTTAAAGCCTCGTGTCTTAAAGTTTGTGTCTTAAAGCTTGTGTCTTAAAGCTTCGAGTCATAAAGCTTCGTGTCATAAAGCTTCGTGTCTTATAGCCTCGTGTCTTAAAGCTTCGTGTCTTAAAGCTTCGTGTCTTATAGCCTCGTGTCTTATAGCCTCGTGTCTTAAAGCTTCGTGTCTTAAAGCTTCGTGTCTTATAGCCTCGTGTCTTAAAGCCTCGTGTCTTAAAGCCTCGTGTCTTAAAGCCTCGTGTCTTAAAGCTTCGTGTCTTAAAGCCTCGTGTTTTAAAGCTTCGTGTCTTAAAGCCTCGTGTCTTAAAGCCTCGTGTCTTAAAGGCTCGTGTTTTAAAGCCTCGTGTTTTAAAGCCTCGTGTCTTAAAGCCTCGTGTCTTAAAACCTTGATTTCTATTCGACATTGTGAACTGGGAGAAAGGTATTTAATTCTAAAGATGAAAGAAGAGACACAGTGAAAGAGGCAGCATCGTGGAAGAGGTGGTATAGTGAAAGAGGCGGTATAATGAAAAAGGCGGTGTAAAGAAAGAGGTGGCATAGTAAAAGAGGTTGCATACTGAAAGAGGCGGCATAGTGAAACCATCACTGGCCTTCACAAGCCTCAAACAGCCTCACTGACCCTCACATTTCATAAAGCCTCACTGGCCCTGACACACTTCATAGTCTCACTATCCCATAGTCTCACTGTCCCATAGTCTCACTGTCCCAAAGTCTCACTGTCCCATAGTCTCACTATCCCTCACATATGATGCCTCGTAAAAGAGACAAGATTTTTAAAAATAGGTTAGCAAAAGACATATATGTCTATATCTTTATCTTATCTTATCATATCTTATCATATCTTATCATATCATATTTTATCTTATAAAATAAAATATCAATACTCTATACCTCTTTTGTAACCAGCATCCACGCAAATCACCTCTAAAAAGATCTATACGGAAATGGAATGTAAAATATCCAGGAAGCAGAAATCAGAATAGCATACAATTGAAACCCGTACTTTTCTTGATTGGAAATGTCATTATTCTCACTTTGCACTGCAACAGATAATGATCAAGACGCCAAACACTAACTACCTACTAACACGTTTGTTGAAGACTTTTTATGACCTGTGCACGGCCTGTTTGTGCAAATAAATCACGCGGAACAAAGAAACTATTGAGGACCCATGCACAGGGTGTGTTGTGTGTGCGTGTGTGTGTGTGTGTGTGCTGCCGTGTGTGTGTGTGAAAGATAAGTTTCTTTTATGACAAGCCAGTCATCTGTGCTATGTTGTTACGATTGGATTGCGGAAGATAGGTCTCAGAACCTGTTTTGAAATGAAAATAAATATGCAAGTCTGTATGGGGGAAACAACATTCGCTCAATGGAATTTAAAATCCAATGTTGACATTGACGAACTGCAGTAGGTGGCGGTGGGGGAGGGGGGTGGCTATTTCTAGATGAACATTTTATTGTGCAATTTGTGTTTTGTGTGCGTCTTATTTTAGTGTATGTGTGTTTCACTATTCAATAAAATCTTATCTTAAAAGTCCTCCAGCATTGGTGTCGTGACATCAAGTGACCTGCTGAAGTTTAGTAGCAGGCCTACCAAAACTGAGTTTTGTATACCCGAGTGGAACACTACTAACTAGTTACTAGACTATCGATGCGCACTGCTTAAGTCAGCGTTTCTCAATCTTTTAAGCTCGGCGACTCCTTTTTGCTATCCCCCCACTCTGACGCGACCCCCCCCCCCCAATAACATACACAGCAATAGAAGAATACAATAAATACAACCCATATTTTCGATGGTCTTAGGCGACCCCTGACAAATCGTCAGTCGACCCCCTCAAGGGGTCGCGACCCACAGGTTGAGAACCCCTGGCTTAAGTGTAGTACTCGAAATAGAATTTTTATTTGAGATTTTCATACGTGAAGGAAAAACTTTAAACTGCAAACCTTTTAGTGCATCGGGTATACATTGGCCTCCGTCAGTCGTAGAATGACCATGGGTCATCTCGAACACTTTTTCATCTGGCTGTGGAGCCCTTATTTTGGAGAGACACTCCCGTCCCTATATATTGCAGGTCAAGGTGGCTTTTGATTTGGTGGAAGAGGAGCTGGCCATCTTTCGTGTGGCACGCTTTTCTTCAAGAGCCGAGGCCCATGTTTTCTCGCTGTCCATAGCATTCTTGGTCACCGTCTCTCTCCAGCTAGTGCGGTCTAAGGCTATGTCTTCCCAGTGGTCTGTATCAATGTGCACTGATTTTAAATCCCTGTTTATCACATCAACGTAACGGAGGTGGCGGGGTCGACCAGTTTTTCTTGAGCCAGACGCAAGTTGCCCGTACAGAATGATTTTCGGGATACGATTGTCCTCCATCCGGCGAACATGTCCGAGCCAGCGCAGGCGGCGTTGCCTGAGGACTGTAAAGATGCTGGGAAGGCCCGTTCTCGCGAGGATCTCAGTATTACACACTCTTTCTTTCCATGTTATTTTCAAGATCCTTTGAAGGCAGTGCAAGTGGAATGAGTTTAGTTTTCTCTCTTGCTTTATGTAGGTTGTCCACGACTCACTGCCGTACAGTAGCGGGCTAAGAACGCATATGCCTTGTAGACCTCCATTTTGGTCGCTGTAGTGAGCTTCTGGTTTTCCCAAACACTTATATTCCTGGTTACCCAAACTTATATTACTGGTTACCCAAACTAATATTCCTGGTTACTCACACTTATATTCCTGGTTACTCACACTTATATTCCTGGTTACCCAAACTTATATTCCTGGACTCCTGGTTACCCACACTTATATTCCTGGTTACCCAAACTAATATTCCTGGTCACCCAAACTTATATTCCTGGTCACCCAAACTTATATTCCTGGTCACCCAAACTTATATTCCTGGTTACCCACACTTATATTCCTGGTTACCCACACTTATATCCCTGGTTACATACACTTACATTCCTGGTTACCCACACTTATATTCCTGGTTACCCACACTTATATTCCTGCTAACCCACACTTATATTCCTGGTTACCCACACTTATATTCCTGGTTACCCACACTTATATTCTTAATCTCGTATTTCTATTTATCAATTCTTTATGTAAATTGTTAATGCTGACTAGAGTAACTCAAAGTCAAATAGCATTATTGTATTTCGCATCACTACTCAAACCAAGTGTCGACCTGCATATTTTTCCACGTCTGATGGAGACACGGCCGTTGTCCGCCGGGGATCTGTTTCTGTTTTCAGATCGTCGTCTGCTCTTGTCTTCAAGACACGTCTGCTCTTGTCTTCAAGACACTAATTCAACTTTAGTGACAATGACAAATATTTGTTTATGTATTTATATTTTCAGACCGTTTGATTGTGTAAGAGCTGAGCCGAAGCCTCTTATAGCTCTAGGTTTGAAAAAAAGAACCCAATTGAACAGGGGAAAAAAACACCTGTTTGAACAACCGCTCTGTCTGGAGGAGATCCGAGTCAATGCCTATGTAAAGCATTGCTATTTCCGATATATCTGGCACTCCGGGCTAGAATGCAAGGCCGAAGGCCGAGTACACCGGGAGCCTCCGCCATTTTCCTATGTTGTACCAAGCTAACCGTACAGGACTCGACATTAATATAACGGTCCTTTGAGGAACGGCGCATGTCTTATCGACAGGGCCGTAGGAGCTCTCTTTCAACTCCGCTCCGTGCAATGGGACCACTCTCGTGTTCTCTTGGACACTCCCACTGGAGTTTTGTTTTGTTATTCATTTAGCCTAACCTAACCACTTCCTCTAATGGTCGTTTCCACCCGAGTGCCACGTTGAGGCAGAACCGCTTACCCGGGTATTTTCAGACCTGAAAGATCGGAAGAAATACGCCGTCGTAGTCAAAAAGGGGAGGGGGAAATAACTACATCAAAGCTGCAAGAGACAAAATATAATGAGCTATCTTTCTTTGATTGTTTCACGTTGATTTTGTTATCTTGGTTAAAAAAAAAAAGAAAAAATTAAATGACATAAAAAAAAAAGAGTTAAAAAAATGTTTTCCTTTCAGACCTTGTGATCTATAGGGCATATAATGTAAAGGTGGTCAGCAAAATGACCAACTGCCTTTCCTTTTCTCCAACTAATGTCAGGTACCGATTACAGCTGGATGGACTCAGACTGACTCAGAGGCGCCCTAAAGATCCCGAAAGTAAAAAAATCCTAGTCTTCACAATATCGCGATCTTAGGATGCCCCTGAGTCCACCCAACTCTAATAAGTAATGTCAGATGTTACGAAAGTAAAGTTAATTGATCGTTGTCCTGGCCACATGACACTCTCGTTGCCGTCGGCCATGAATTGAAAGGTCTTAAAGGGGAATTTGTTACATTTTGTACTTACCTACTAAGACTTGTGGTCAGACTATTAACGAAACTTTGAGCAATTGTCTTTCAGTTTTCAGACTATTAACGAAACTTTGAGCAATTGTCTTTCAGTTTCTATGTTTTACATGTCTCATATGTTTGTAGAATGTTTGACACATCTTCATGGCCCTCATATGTTTGTAGAATGTTTGACACATTTTCATGGCCCTCATATGTTTGTAGAATGTTTGACACATCTTCATGGCCCTCGTATGTTTCTCAAATGTTTAACATGTCTTTATGGCCCTCATATGTTTGTAGAATGTTTGACACATCTTCATGGCCATCATATGTTTCTCAAATGTTTGACACATCTTCATGGCCCTCATATGTTTCTCAAATGTTTGACACATCTTCATGGCCCTCATATGTTTCTCAAATGTTTGACACATCTTCATGGCCCTCATATGTTTCTCAAATGTTTGACACATCTTCATGGCCCTCATATGTTTCTCAAATGTTTGACACATCTTCATGACCCTCATATGTTTCTCAAATGTTTGAGACATCTTCATGGCCCTCATATGTTTCTCAAATGTTTGACACATCTTCATGGCCTTCATATGTTTCTCAAATGTTTAACATGTCTTCATGGCCCTCATATGTTTCTCAAATGTTTAACATGTCTTCATGGCCCTCATATATTTCTCAAATGTTTGAGACATCTTCATGGCCCTCATATGTTTTTCAAATGCTTAACATGTCTTCATGGCCCTCATATGTTTCTCAAATGTGTGAGACATCTTCATGGCCCTCATATGTTTTTCAAATGCTTAACATGTCTTCATGGCCCTCATATGTTTCTCAAATGTTTTTGTCATGTTTCGAATCTTCCTTTAAATTTGAAGAGAATTACATCCTAGCCCAAGCCTTCTACCGGACGACGAGCGCTGTCAGAGGACAGGGTTTAAATCCAGGACCATCGAGACCATCGACCAACACAGACACCTCAGAGCGCATACCACACGAACAGGAAGCCATATTCCGCCTGCCAGGTTTAGATTGGTGACTTCGTTGGGGGCTGCCTATGAGTTTGTGTGATAACACAAACTTCCTTTGTAATCTCGTTTTTTGCGTTTGTTTTTTTAACATCAAATTTCACTTTTTGTAACGAAATAGAAGCTTCCGCAAAGTCCTAACAAGAAAGGGTCGGAGGATGAAGGTGGAATATTAAATTTGCCAACCCTAAAAAAAATCACATAAAAGTACACCTATTTTAAAAGAATATTACAAAATATATAATGATATTTTTTTTAAATTATTGTATCCGTATACAAATAATCATTTATGGTATCGTGCTGGGCTCTAGCTATAGTTTATAGTCCAACTTACTTACAATCTTTATTTTTAATAATAACATAGTGTGGGAATATAATTTTTATCAAGTAAATTACTCAAAGACCTTGCAAACCAAAGGGCAAACGCCCCAAAAGATGTATTCATTTAAACACTATTATAATTACAAGATGCCTAATGATTTAGAAAATACTTCACCCCCGTCTTGAACCCTGCAAACACACGGCTCCAGCCTGTCGTCACTGTTCCCACATTCGTTCACATTCTTCTCCCGCACATGTCGTAATCCTACTGAATGTTACATCAGACACTAAGCACACACAGACACTCCATAACAATAACAATGGTGAGTGACATGACTGTAACGAACGGAAAGTGACATTGTTTACAAACACTTATAGGCATATATATATATATATATATAATGTCTTATTATTTGTTAATATTTTTAAAAATTTATTACAAAGTTTATAGCAACTCACTCTGTCTGTGTGTCTGTCTGGCCAAAAAAGTTTGTACACGTTATTTCTCCGACACCCAATCTCGGAATTAGTTCCAAGGGAGAGAGATAGTACTTGGTGGTATATGCTGAATTAGTCCCCCTTATGGACTGATACCTATTACAAATTTAATTACAAGACTGATCCAAACTAATTGATACACTTAATATTTGTTTGTTTTTTTATTTTGCTTATTTTTTTGTTTGTTTGTTTGTTTGTGGTTTGCTGTTATATGACGTAGTTGAGTTTCAATACGTCGGGTTAAGATAAGATAAGATAAGGTAAGATAAGATAAGGTAAGATAAGATAAGATAAGATAATTTTTATTGATCTAATTAAATAGAAATTTAGTTTATGACTATAATTGACAACCTCAGCGTAACTACTGTAACAATAACAGTATAGATGCAAATTCGAACAACATTCACATACGACAACATACACACTTACAACCAGCGCTTTATGAATTTGACTTCTGTGTACTTCTCGATGACGACAGATGATCTTGTAACCGAAAGTGGGATAAAGGAGTTTTTAAATCTTTCTGTTTTAGTCCTAATGGACCGTTGTAGAAATGTAAAAACTTGGACCAACTTCTTTTTAAACATATTAAACTTTTTTTGTTTTAATTGCTTTTATATTACGCATCTTTCATGCAAACAGCATGCTCAGAGCGCTTTGGTCCAATCTCATTAGTGGACCAGTGGGGGGAGGGGGTATCTGGGATAAAGTTTCCATGCGGCCTGTCTATAGGCTGAGCGCCCGAGTCGGAATTAGAGCCCCATTGGTAGGTGACCGAGCCGTAGCGGCTTTTGGCCTCTTGACCACACATCCCACAACTTTTACTGACAATAAATAATTTTTTTAAAAACAATGTACAGCTTTCAACGTTATTGTGGATGTACTTAGAAACGCATCACAATCACGTGACTCCAACAATGACACTGGGCACAAAGTTCGCTATTTCTTACTTAAAAGAAAAGTTTACGGTCCTGTCCGAGGCCCCAACCAATCGGAGGCCCTAGGCAGCTGCCTAGTTCGCCTATGCCTAAGGCCGGACCTGATAGGGGTGCTGTGTCAGTTCACGTAACCCAAGCCCCTCCACTTTTCCCAGTCAGCAGCTGTCAAGAGAGAGGGACAAGCCGGTCCGTTGTTTTAAGTTGTCCAGTAAGCTTTTTTTTTTTTTGGATGACCCTTTCTTTGTGGCTCCCTCCACTGTACCTGGTCAACATGCATGACCAAATGCATGACCAAATGCATGACTAAATGCATGACCAAATGCATGGCCAAATGCATGACCAAATGCATGACCAAATGCATGACCAAATGCATGACCAAATGCATGACCAAAAGCATGACTAAATGCATGACCAAATGCATGGCCAAATGCATGGCCAAATGCATGACTAAATGCATGACCAAATGCATGACTAAATGCATGACTTAATGCATGACCAGATGCATGACCAAATGCATGACCAAATGCATGACCAAATGCATGACCAAATGCATGACCAAATGCATGACCAAATGCATGACCAAATGCATGACCAAATGCATGACCAAATGCATGACCAAATGCATGACTAAATGCATGACCAAATGCATGACCAAATGCATGACTAAATGCATGACTAAATGCATGACCAGATGCATGGCCAAATGCATGACCAAATGCATGACCAAATGCATGACCAAATGCATGGCCAAATGCATGACTAACTGCATGACCAAATGCATGACCAAATGCATGACTAAATGCATGACTAAATGCATGGCCAAATGCATGACTAAATGCATGAATAAATGCATGACCAAATGCATGACCAAAGTATGACTAAATGCATGACCAAATGCATGACCAATGCATGACCAAATGCATGACCAAATGCATGACTAAATGCATGACCAAATGCATGACTAAATGCATGACGCGTAGGACGTTATCATCTTCTTTTTGAAGTAACGTCTGTATTTTATAAGATAAGAAGTAGCATGACTTTTTTTTTTGAGTTAGTCAGTGTCTTTCAATATGACCGAACCAGCTCAGCCTTCAGATAAGCTGTTGAGAAATTTAAATCAAATAGTTGAAGTCACTTCAGACCCACAATGTTCTCTCGTTTCTGACTTTCATCAGCTGTTCATACATTTACACATGATTACATCAGAATTCATCAACCAATAGAAAAGCACACTTCGTAACACTGTGTCTTAGATATTAAACCTTTACCGATAACGTTTTATTTTGTTGTTGGTAATATTTAAAAAAGAATACATATGCAAATATTTATAATAATAAATTCGTACAATTGCTCCTTCTTCCCTAGTGCCATTATAGAATGGAATGGGTTGCCTGAATCAGCCAGGAAAACCAATGGCTTAGCAGATTAACATTGATCATTGATTAACATGCATGACTAGATGACAAGTGAAGTTAGCTACTTTTTAGAAGTAACGTCTGAAATAAGATACGATAAGACGAATGGCAATGTCTTCGATTTCGAGGATTAAGAATAACCGCACTGTTATGCAAACCCATTTGTGAAGCACATTTTTGTCTACATATGAATGCACTCTGCTGTCCACAACCGTCTCAGAGGACTAAGCCCCATATCCTATAATTAGAGCATGGAATGGAGTGCCTTAGCCAGCCAGGAAAACTAATGATTTGGCAGGATTTAAGTCATTTGTTAACATGCATGACTAGATCGAACTAGGAACACGCGTAGGACGAAATCCTTTTTTTTTTTTTTTTTTGAAGTAACGTCTGTATTTTATAAGTTAAAGATAAGATAAGACATATGACCTAACGCGTGATTAAGGCCTGAGCAAGCCACTTTCCACAAAGAAATACCTAGCGCAGGATTATGGCCTGAGCAAGCCACTTTCCACAAAGAAATACCTAGCGCAGGATTATGGCCTGAGCAAGCCACTTTCCACAAAGAAATACCTTGCGCAGGATTATGGCCTGAGCAAGCCACTTTCCACAAAGAAATACCTAGCCCATGATGGATGCCTCAAATTGTTTCACAAAACCCACGCAATTTAAGATGCACATATTTATGTATACATTGTGGAAACAGCAAGATTGATTAGAAAATGATTCGTGTTTTAGCTCTGACACCAATTTGTCTTTTAAAGAATAATTCTTTCACTCTTGCTACCTTCAGACGAACACCGACGTAATCTCACGAAGTCACGTTCGGAGAGGCGACAAGCAGGTGATCGTGGACTGGATGTGAGTGAATGCAGCTAATTGTTTAATTATACATTTAGTATGAAAGAAAGAATGGTGGTTATTGATAGTTTGATATAAACACACAATCTAGTTTAAATTTCAATTGTAGATCCATAAAGGTAGACTTGATATGGAGTATACAACTATGTCGACTGCCCCCCCCCCCGGCCCCCGGCCCCGGCCCGCTTCTCTTCTCTAGTTAGAGTTGTCATTTCGACTTCTGCGCCCGTCTTCGGCCTGGGCGTTTCTTTGGGCCTTAAATGTACGCCCGGCCCGGCCACTTTCTTGAGAGCTCTCCATCCGTCCCTTTTAGAGACTATCTGCGGCCAGCTACTTGGCTGATCTTTATAGCGACTCTGTTTATCCATTATGAATGCTAAATAAAATAGACAAGTCAGATGAGAAAAGTGAAGTAATCGTGAAAAAGAAACAAATATTTGAAGACGTTTTATTAAAAGCTCAAAAGAGAATGCTATAAATAAATATATACTTTTTTTCTCACATTTGAAAATTAAATATAGAAATAGACCGATTACTTGTTATTGTTTCTTTAAATTAAACGTACAATAGAGTTGAATAGAATAAAGCTGCTTAACTAGGCTAAACAGAATGCTGATATAGACATTAGAACTGTTAGGCTTTGAAATATGAATACATTCTCAGTTTAAGCATATTATACTAAGATCACTCAACAAACATCACACCACAAACACCAAATTACATCACAAACATATCACATCACAAACACCAAATTACATCACAAACATATCACATCACAAACACCAAATTACATCACAAACATATCACATCACAAACACCAAATTACATCACAAACATATCACATCACAAACACCACACCACAAACACCAAATTACATCACAAACATATCACATCACAAACACCAAATTACATCATAAACATATCACATCACAAAACACCAAATTACATCATAAACATATCACATCACAAACACCGTATGCCATCGCAAACACCAAGTCACTTCACAAACATAGCATTACATCACATCACAAACAAAACATTTCATCAAAAACATCACATCACAGACACTATATCACACCACAAACATAACATTGCATCAACAACATCACATCACAAACACAGCATCACAATAGAAACACCACAATTATTACATCACATATAGAACATCAACAAGAATAAAAGAAACACAACATCTCATCATAAGCACTATACCATATCACAAACACTACATCACAAACACTACATCACAAACACTACATCACAAACACTACATCACAAACACTACATCACAAACACTACATCACAAAACATCGCATCACAAATACCACAATTATCACATCATATATAGAACATCAACAAACCTAATTTCCTTCTCTCTCTCTCTCTCTGAACCATCCAACACCCACCCAACAAAGAATGTTTTTTCTTTCGAGTCCAAATCTAAAAATAAATATGACGTTTTATTTCTTAGTTTTCCATTAAGGGCACAACATAGGTCTACATAAAATGGATTTTTTCAGTATTACAGTATCCTCAATCCAGACTGGAGCGCTACAATCAACACAATCACGAATCCACCAATCATCCGATGTGATCGATTGTTGCCTGTGAAGTCAAGAGTCTCGGCTTGAACACTCAATCCAGAGGCTTTGAGATTTTGCTGTAAGCATACACATTGGTTCAAAAGTTGAGTTCACTATTTCACTACATAGACATGCAGACATCCATACACCCGTTCTAACTCATTAAAGACGTTAATTAAAAACAAACAAGAAGGTATAGAAAGACACACAGAGTGCACATGCTAAAATTATACATAGTTGTATGAATTAGTTTGGATCGGTCATGTAATGAAATTTGTAATAGATCAAGACCAACAGTAATACATCTGTTTGATTGAAAATATTTTAATAATTGTTTTTGTTTAGCGCAATATCATGATTAAGGCTTTCTCAGTGCGCTATGATTCTATCGCTTGTCTGGCCCAGTTGTAAAAAGGGGGGGGGGAGAAAGAATAGGGTATCTTAGTGAAGGTGAAAATTACCTTGATAGCCTTCTACAAGTGCTTAATAAAAAAAAAAGTTCGGCTTGAATCTGAACTCGAAAGCTCTAGCCAACACACTAACCACTGTGCCAGAGAAGCGCTTATGAAAATAGGTTTCATAGCTATCGATTGTTAGTTTCGAACTTTTAAGTGATGACATGATTCTATACACAAAGCATATAAGGATAACTTATACCGCCACATCTGTCAAGTGCAATTTCTTTCCCTTGTTTGATACCAAACAAAATAACTAATTACTAATACTCTATTAAATAATTGTTTTTTTTTTATATTTAATTCTAGTTTTGTCAGGTACAAGAAATAATTTTGCAAAATTTCAACTTGATCCGAACTTGGCTGTGGGAGAAATGACGAATAACGAGTACAAACATTGAACAAGACAGACGGGAGAGAGTTAATATAAGCTTTGTAACAAATGAAGCTATTTATTTCTTTTCAGACTTAACATTTATGAATTAGATTCTACAGTTTGCCGGATTTCGTACAGCATTAATGAGTTAATGAGATTCACGTGTAATTAGTAAAAATAAAGTTCCCCTTTCAGACCTTGTGGTCTATAGAACATCTGTTTGTAACATCTGTTTCTGTGGCCTACGGTTGACAAGGGTGTCATGTGGCCAGCACAACGACCAACCACCGTTAATTTTTTTTCCACAGTTAATGTCAGGTACACATTAGAGCTGGGTAGACTCAGAGGCACTGTTGTGACACGGTTACTGTGTGTGGTCAACCGTGACACACGGTCAAGTGTTGGGTATCGGAGAGTTAGGGGACTTTCGGGAAGTGACGAGTGTGTAAACAAGAAGAGAGGAAGTCATCTAGTGGAGTTGGTTATCTGTATATAATGTCTGCCGTGTATATATTTTATGTTGAAATGCTTCACAATTAAAAGGCACTTTAAACATAAACTTGTTTCTTCACAGGCACCCAGGATCCCGAAATTAAAATTCCCAGTCTTCACCAGGGTTCGAACCCAGGACCCCCCGGTTCAAAAGCCAAGCGCTTTACCCCTCAGCCACCGCGCCTCCGTTAAACAATGCACCATTCCTTATGTCAATAAGTAGATCTAGTTCATGGCCGGCTAAACTGTGGAATATACGCATGAGGAAAAATCGGAATGTTGAATTGGATTGAATTAGAAAGTTGTCTTCGATCTGGATCTAGTTCTATTATTAGCTCAAATAATAAATCTTGCTCTAGTCCAGAGAAAATTAGGAAAGAATTAGGAAAGAATTTGGTTAGCTTTATGTTCATAGGCGTTTTCTTTTGTTACTTTTGTAATCCAATAAAAGTGTAGCCCCTACTTGTGTTTCGGTGAGGGGGGGGGGGTATTCTGGGACAGCTTTACTCAAATGTTTGCCTGTATGCTTTGTGTGTGTGTGTGTGTGCGTGTGTGTGTGTGCGTGCGTGTGTGTATGTGTCGGGGTTAGCTCAAGTGAAGAGTGACAGTAAATAGAGCCGAAAGAAAATAGTGTCTTAAGACCGAAGTGTCTTCACTGCGACAGAGGGTCGTACGCGTCATTGGTGGCGTCACCACAGCACCTCTGAACCGGAAGTAAACAAGCAGTGTCAACATCGCAAAGACTGAACTGAAAAATTGTATTCAAACAGACGAATAAGAAGATCTAATATAAGGTACTAATAACTTCCAGGGGCGTAGCTAGTGTATCCTTCTGTGCGTTTTGGGGGTAAAACAGTGAAAAATATATAAAATATTTAACAAATTGTTTTATAAAGTTTTTAAATTAATGGCTTTTTGAAATAAGGTTTTTTTAACGGAATAAGAGGAATGCCTGGGCCTCTTGGTTCCCTTTTGATCACTAGCCACGCCCCTGGTAGCTTAAGATTAAGTCTATAATTCGATAGATCATTGAAACGGGATAAGAGGAATGCCTGGGCCTCT
This sequence comes from Biomphalaria glabrata, assembly GCF_947242115.1. NCBI lineage: Eukaryota > Metazoa > Mollusca > Gastropoda > Planorbidae > Biomphalaria > Biomphalaria glabrata. The sequence continues at coordinate 36,740,125 of NC_074722.1, read as the reverse complement.
TAATTCCTTTTGAACACTAGCCACGCCCCTGGTAGCTTAAGATTAAGATTATAATTCGATAGATCATTGAAACTGAAGAAGAGGAATGTCTGGGCCTCTTGGTTCCCTTTTGATAACAAGCCACGCCCCTGGTAGCTTAAGATTAAGTCTATAATTCGATAGATTATTGAAACCTGATAAGAGGAATGCCTGGGCCTCTTGGTTCCCTTTTGATAACAAGCCACGCCCCTGGTAGTTTAAGATTAAGTCTATAATTCGATAGATCATTGAAACGGGATAAGAGGAATGCCTGGGCCTCTTGGTTCCCTTTTGATAACAAGCCACGCCCCTGGTAGCTTAAGATTAAGTCTATAATTCGATAGATCATTGAAACTGAAGAAGAGGAATGTCTGGGCCTCTTTGTTCCATTTTGATAACAAGCCACGCCCCTGGTAGCTTAAGATTAAGTCTATAATTCGATAGATGTTTTACCAGGGTGAAGAAGCGAACCAGTTCTTGCCGAGTCACTGTACCATCACCTAGAAACAGAGCAGAAGTGAGTTTTTTAGAACATATAGGTACCATTTTAACTCTTTCTCTCCTAATTGACGATACAATCGTTGATTTGACCTCATTAAATTAAATTAACGTATGATTTTATAAACTTTACTTTGTGCTATATAAAAAGAGCATGCATTCCCCTTTAACTCTAGACCAAATAAAACACTTTCTGGTGACAAACAAGAAATTAAATCAAGCTTAATCATAACAGGGTAAAAAATACTAATGAGAAAAGGAAGAATTCCATCGGAACGTGGAAAATAATTACGGAGAGAAAGGGTTAACATACTGCAGCGTGTCTCAACCAGAAGAGCGCCTAAAAAAAAAACAATCTGTCCTTTTTTTTATTCAGGTTATAGTTACCGATTTCATAACTGATTTAAAAAATTAAAAGAGTTATCTTTCCAGCCCCAGTTGTATTTGAAAATATAAATACACATACAAAGATGTGAGTTGTGCCTAAAAGTCCATAAGTGTATACACACATAGATGTGTACGCAAGTTCGATAGAAGTTAATATAAAGAACTGGGGTAATGTAGCAAAGCACAAAGGAAACAACCATAAGCAATGTAGACAAAGTGGGAAAAAATGTGTCTACGATCTGGTATGTGGTATGTGGTATCTGGTATGCGGCATCTGGTATGTAGTATCTGGTATGTGGTATCTGGTATGTGGTATATGGTATCTGGTATGCGGTATGTGGTATCTGGTATGTGGTATCTGGTATGTGGTATCTGGTATGCGGTATCTGGTATGCGGTATCTGGTATGTGGTATCTGGTATGTGGTATCTGGTATGTGGTATCTCGGTATCTGGTATGTGGTATCTGGTATGCGGTATGCGGTATGTATATATACATATAGCTCCAAGATGAGCACGTCTCTCATTTCTCATGATGACTGTAAAGTCCAAACCTCGCTTTAAAAAGCCGTCCGCATACGTGGCATGGGTAAATTGGGTCAACTGCATTTAGGTCTGCTTCTTCTCTCAGCTTTTTTTGTTCTTTCATTCTGGCCGCTCCCCTTGCCTCGTATCTCGGGACTCTCCCGGCTTCACGACATGAGAAGCAATCTCAGTATTCTAGACCAACTGGTGAAGTAAAGTTTCCCTTTCAGACCTTACGATCTATGGGGGCAGATGATGGGAAGGTCACCTGTTTCTGTTGCCTACGGTTAACGACACAATCATGGGGCTATATGAGTTTTTTTTTTCTTTTTTTTAAGTTTTTTTTTTTTATATTTTCTAGTTATAGGATAAAATAATTCCATTTCGTAATGAGAAATAACGCTTTGGAAGTTGAGTCATCAGGTTTAACTTCTTGATTACCAAAACGTATCTACACACAGTCCATCAGTATTTTTAAACCTAGAAAAATATTTTTAAAAATACTTTTTTTTAAAGAACAAAGTTTATATTAGGCGTACTTGTGTCAATCAGTTTTGATCAGTCACGTCATTAAATTTGTAATAGATTTAGACTAACAATAAAATAGAAAAAAAAACAGAGGAAACGACCTTAAATCAAACTTATGGCTCAAGCTTTCCCAGGCTTCTCAAGCCAACACTTTAACCACTTTGCTAGTGGAGTGCTTATGAACATGGAAGATGGTATAGTCAGCTATTCTTTCTATAGTCTTGACCTATTTTTTAGGTTTGTGTTCACTTGGACTCTAACGACGACCCATAAAAGGGACTACTTCAGCTTATACAAAAAAAAACTTCAGTTCGAGATACCAAACAAAATAATTTATTATCATTAGTTTCATTAACTAATTGGTTATTTTCACAATAGATTCTTGTGTTGTCAGGTGACAGAAACATAATTGAGCAAAATTTCAATATGATCCGAGAACGGGTTTGTGAGAAATCACGTGAACAAACATTTTTCCTGACAGACAGACAGACAGACAGACAGAGTGAGTTGATATAAGCTTCGTAAAAATACTTGCTTGCCTTAAATAGCTAAATATAATATCCTTAAAGAGCCTAGAATATTTATTTTTTTAATTTACCATTGTCGTCTGCTGCCTTTAAGAAAAAGTCGGAATCCACATCCGCCCAGGTGACAGAAACATAATTGAGCAAAATTTCAATATGATCCGAGAACAGGTTTGGGAGAAATCAAGTGTACAAACTTTTTTCCAGACAGACAGACAGACAGAGTTGATATAAGCTTCGTAAAAATACTTCCTTGCCTTAAATAGCTAAATATAATTTCCTTAAAGAGCCTAGAATATTTATTTTTTTAATTTACCATTGTCGTCTGCTGTCTTTAAGAAAAAGTCGGAATCCACATCCGCCCAGGTGACAGAAATATAATTGAGCAAAATTTTTATATGATCCGGGTGTGGGAGAAATCACGTGTACAAACTTTTTTCCTGACAGACAGACTGACAGACTGACAGAGTGAGTTGATATAAGCTTCGTAAAAATACTTCCTTGCCTTAAATAGTTAAATATAATTTCCTTAAAGAGACTAGAATATTTATTTTTTTAAATTTACCATTGTCGTCTGCTGTCTTTAAGAAAAAGTCGGAATCCACATCCGCCCAGGTGAGGTCACGCTGGTTGAAAATATAATCGTAGAAGTTCACAGCGGCGGCGCCGTGCTGCTTGTATGACGTCATGGTATCGACAAAGTTACACTTCCGGACGCCAGAGTCATCTACAGACAAACAAATGCAGAACAGAACAGTTGAGATACCAGTATTCAACACAACTTTAAACACCACATATCAACCCGCTTGGCACATCGTACTGTACCCATACGCTATAACCACAACTCGTTGCCACGTCACAGGTCATGACGTCACGACCTGTGACTTGGTGACGAGCTATTGGTCTAAACTACCCACAAGTTGTGACGTGGCAGGTCAGTGTTCAGGCCTTCTGTAACGATGGCTCTTGATTGGATTCATTCCAAAACAATTCTCCTAAACAGAAACTTGCTAACCAATTTTAAATCAATATTCTTCAAGCCTTTTCAGCATCTTTACAAATTACATAAAAGCCGTGCGGTATTTCAACAGAGTTAGACCTGGCTTACCATACTCGCCCAGGGCCACCTCCTCTGCAACCCCATCTCTCCGCGTACACCAAGGGATATTCAGGACACAGGGAAAGAGGAAGAACAGGGAAAGATGGATCGATGAAGTTAAAATGTACTTACTGTGGTCATCCATGGTTCTCATCGCCATGGTAACCTCGTATCGTGATATCTTCCCGTCGCTATTATTGTCGAACCTGTTGGCCAGTCTTTGGAGTTCTAGGTCAGTGTATTTATACCACAGGATTCTGGGTAGAAATATTGGACAAGTGTGAAAATTTAAAAAAAGCACTGATAGCTTTGAAACTGTAAAAAAAAAAAAACTTTAGATTTCACTGATTATTTATTACTGTAATTAATCACTAACGTAAGAGATTATGTGATTATTAATCTTTCAATCAACATCTACAATTCTTCTCTTTCTTCTCTTCTTTTTTTTTTCTCTCTTTTCTCTTCTCTTTCTTCTCTGTCTTCTTCTTTGTAATTGTCCTCCTAAGAGTTGAATGGAAGAGAAACTCTAGGCTTATGATAGTTTCCCCAACATCGGCCTGCCTGAGCTACTGGTCTGTCTGGGGTTCAACTCCAGGCAGAAATACTAACTTCTTCTTTCTCGTTCTCATTGTTATGTGGGAGCGTTCAGATGACTAGACCAATACACGAGATGAACTGCGCAGTGGTTTCCAAATCAGGGAGCTCTCCATATAGTTTTATTTCTATTGGGGTGTTTTGGGGCCAGTGTCTTATACGGGCGTCTTGGTAAAGAGAACAGTTTTTGAGGACATGGTCAGCATTCTGTGGCGACACTCCACATGGGCAGATTTCACTGGTTCCAATTTTGAGCTTCCGGTACATGTGTTGTCGCATTCTGTTGTGTCCGGTCCTGAGTCGAAAGATTAGACGCTGATCTTGTCGGGATAGCTTATAATAGGCATCATCTTACTTGTGATTCGCATGTCCAATTCTCATTTATTTTATTCTCTATTAGTTTCTTCATTTCTTCTGGATAGAGTGCAATGTATATCCTTACTAACAACATTACCCTATCCTCAGATGCTCGGGTTACAGGCGGGGCCAAATTCCCTCCATGTACCACCGCCTTGAGGAGCAGCTGTTGCTGTTGGGGCTCTCTTCCATCACTATTGGTCTAATTGTCTCCTCTAACGACCGTTCCCACCAGGACGCCACATTGAGGTTCAGTACCAGAGCCTGGACTCCTCATCTCTTACAATCTCATAAAAAATATTTAAGGATTAGTTAAGGGAAATAACTCAATTTATTGATAGTGCGAGTGGTACTTTTGTTTTTTCAGTTATAAACAATAGAATAATTTTAAAAAAGCTAATTTATTCAAAGGAAAATAATTTTAAAAATCATTTTGTTGATCAGCTAAACATTTCTTTCAGAGGCCACGGGATAAACAATAGAGACCAATAGGAAATCTACTGCCAAGGACAGGCGTTTAGCGTATTTCAAGAGAACTTTAACTGACCACCTGGACAACTGGCCAATCCTACAGTGTCTCAAGGATATTTCAGTCACAGCTAAATGTTTTTTAATCACATCTTTAGAGCAACTTTCAAAGACCGAAAACGTCCCTAAAATGCTATGTTGGTATTCTTTAAAAAGCCTTGGAGATCCCCAGCCTACACCAAATGCTAAGAAAACTGACCTCCTCCAGATAACTGCTATGTCTGCTCTTGATTTGGCAAAATATGTAGGTTACAGTTAGGACTGCGTAGCCTCGCTTAATACCACACTCCTCATTAATCCTCGGACTCGAAGACTAGCGTTTTTTTTAAATTTATTATTATATTTCTGAGACAACCGAACTATTGAAAAAAAAATGTGTTTCCTTGTGATTACCTGTCTGTATGTTCATACGGTCTGGTTAGAGCTCGCTCTGCAGTGTCTTCCACCTGAAATCAACAAATCAACTGATAAACACACATTCTTGGTGTTCTATAACAGAGTGTGAGATGAAAGTTTTCAGGTCAGAGTTCAAACTTTAATAAGAGGTGCTTATAAGATGACCAACACAAAAAAGTCGCATCTATTGGCAAAGTGAAAGTTATAGCTTGAAATATTTATTTTACTAGATATAGATCGGATCATGTAGTGTTGGGGAATTTATATATGTCTTGTGGGATTTATATTTGTATCTTAGAGAATGCGAGGCATTATCGGATTTCCTCACGTATTTACGGCCGAGATGTGTAGGTGTCAAGACTCCTTTCTTCTCTAATATACGTATGTGTACTTCAATGCTAATTACTAAATGTACCCAAGTCCTGGGCAATACCGTGACCACACATATAACGACAGAATAAAGATTCAGAATGCCAATTCACGGATAAATAACATGTTGTATATGTTTTCAAAAACTACAGCCTCAGTTCAAACAATTGAAATATCCAGTATCAATTAAATAACAGCTCAATATCCCATAGACTGAATAAGGACTACACAGAGAAATATTTAGAGTCTACACTTCAACTCTATCTATAACCAAAAGTCCAACTGTCTTGGACTAGGAACAAAACCACACTACTTTATTAAGAGTTACATTCTCTTCAAAAAAAAAAACCCATCCCACCAAGTAAAAACAATCCAAAACAAAAACAGTTTTGAAGTCAACAACCCTGAATTGCCCCCCTTTCTCCTCTACAGTAAACAGGAGACCCAGGCTGCCCAGAACTCAGTCCTGACAGTAGGTCTAAATAAAGGGAGAGAACAGAGAATTCAATAGTGAGGTAGAACTGAGTCTTAGCAGTTTGCTGCAGTATTAAAAGTGAGAGAAATACCACCATAAAACTGTCATTAGGAAAGAAAAAGAACGTGTCATAAGTGTCAAGTGTTAGTGTCTTGATTTAAGCTAAATATTATGCGATTAATATACCTTTATTTTTTTTTTCTAAATAATATTTGAGTTATGTACCCTGGTTTACGGTTCTATTTTTCATTAATATTTGAATTTGAGTTATCTACCTTAATGTATTCTTAATTCTAAATAATATATAAGCTATGTACCTTCATCCAGTTGTTTTTAGCAGTAGAAACACTCACTGTAAAAAAAAAATCAGACTTGACGTAATTAAAGCCAATGTTACAAAATATAACATTACATTGTTTTAAGAATAATTTGATAATATGTTGATAATATGTTGATAATATGCGCACACATCATCTTTGTAAAAGGACAGCAGGGAAATCAAACGAAATTAAACGGGCGGGAGTGGTTGCCATTTTGTTGAAATTAAAACATCCAATCAAATCGGAAACTGGTTTGTTTCTGGGTACAGTAAATTGGTTCCCGGTCATTTCACCCCCGGTCACTTCATCCCCGGTCACTTCAATCCCCGGTCACTTCATCCCCGGTCATTTCATCCCCTGGTCATTTCATCCCCTGGTCACTTCATCCCCGGTCACTTCATCCCCTGGTCACTTCATCCCCCGGTCACTTCATCCCCGGTCATTTCATCCCCTGGTCATTTCATCCCCTGGTCACTTCATCCCCGGTCACTTCATCCCCTGGTCACTTCATCCCCTGGTCACTTCATCCCCGGTCATTTCATCCCCAGTCACTTCATCCCCGGTCACTTCATCCCCGGTCACTTCATCCCCTGGTCACGTCATCCCCGGTCACTTCATTCCCGGTCACTTCATTCGCGGTCACTTCATCCCCGGTCACTTCATCCCCGGTCACTTCATCCCCGGTCACTTCATCCCCTGGTCACTTCATCCCCTGGTCACTTCATCCCCGGTCATTTCATCCCCGGTCACTTCATCCCCGGTCACTTCATCCCCGGTCACTTCATCCCCGGTCATTTCATCCCCTGGTCACTTCATCCCCTGGTCACTTCATCCCCGGTCATTTCATCCCCAGTAAATTATATTGAAGCTGTGTTTCTTTTTTATGAATTCACGTAAAATACTGCACTCGCTCTTAATCTTCGGACTCGAAGACATTCGCTTTATTATATCTTTTAAATTTCTTCTGTATTTCTAATACAACAATGTAAATTAAATCGTCTGCCTAAAGATTGAACACGATAAACTAAGCAATGTCAAGGACGCTAAATTGAGCTTCAATGTTGTGAAATAAATAAAAGATAGCAACGGAAGTGCTTAGAAAAATATTTATTATGCAGAGCTAAATACACCAAAAAAATATAATATCATTTAACTTTAAAAAAAAAAAAAAAAAGGCAAGCTCTCCACCACTCCAATAATAGAGAATATTGCTATTTATAGATTCGCCCTCATACATGAGAATATCCAATTAGCTCATTATTGTGTCAAATAGAAGTAGACAAAACCAAGTAGTAGAACTCACCAAAAGGTTCCGATCCCATCCAAGCTGCCCTCCATTCGGAAGCACCTAACCACTGACCATCCGTGGACTGCAAGGCGTCAAACAGGACAGACAGACGTGAGGGATCGCCGCTGTACATGCTGACCAGTCTGTCCACGAAGCCACATCGCGTCACGTTTGGACCACCTGTGGGTAATTAACCACGATACATTTCGACCTGTTAAGAACAGCTGCTGATCAGGAAAAGAGGAGGCATTAGGTCACGTGAACTGTCACAGCGCCCCCTACGACGAAAGTCAAGGGACAGGTGATGATAGTTCGTCTACTTTAGATTATATGATACTTTTAGTTCAAAGACCGCATCAAAAAAACAAGAGACAGAAGTTACTGCAGCGATTGGACCCCACGATGACCTGCTAACTATCGTAAAAAAAAACGCAAGCATAAAATCTATGGCCATATTACAAGATCTTCGGGGCTCACAAAGACCCTTCTTCAGGGAACAGTACCAGGAAAAAGAAGAAGAGGCGGACAGAAAAAGCGATGGGAGGACAGCATAAAAAAATGGACGGGCCTACCACTGAAAGAAGCTCTAACTAAGGCAAAAGACAGGGAGGAATGGCGAAAGACGGTCGACGAATCTTGCATGGTGCCCCCAACGGTCCAACTAAGGGATAGGCAAAATGTTTGTTTGTAAAATGTTTTACTTATTTCGGATGTTCCTTCAGAGTTGAAGATAATTACTTCCTAGTCCAAACCTCCCGCAGGACGACGGGGTATGGGAGCGGGCAGGGTTTGAAACCATCGATAAGTCCGAACGACAGTCCAGCGTGCAAACCAGGCAGCCATCCAGGTAATGGTAAATAATGTAGCCTTCATCACCAGTAGAGTACCCGTGGGCCCTGGTTCAATAAGTTCCTGCACCCTCCCCTTTTGTTAAGAAACTAGAAGGTTGATAGTGACAAAAAAATTTCACATTCTGTTTGTAGTAGTATGACATTCCAATGTATCACTTTTACAACTAATAATTTCATTACTCTCAATTCAGTTACTTCTTCGTACAAGTACTAGTGTCATGACACTCAGTTCATAGTATTTGGCGCATTATACAGTTTATCCAAAGCCCCCGTTGGCCCCTCTCCGCCACGTTTCTCTGCGCAATGAGCCCGTGCTCTCCAAGGTGGCTACGCCACTGCACAGTACATCTCCTTACGCGACTTGACAGGTTATTGACTTCAGGTATCGAGATCTGCACAAATGAGTAATATTGTCAGTCCTGGATTTACCTGTAGGCAACATTGACTGTAGCTTAGCCCCCCCCCCCCCCACCCAATTTTTTTTTTTTTAAAGGAAACAGAAGAATGAAATGCTCTATGTTTATTACTAGAGGCCCAATCTCTAATAGCACAAATTATAGCTTAGGGCCTTATCAAGTTTAAATCCGGTCCTGAATATTGTAATAATGGGACTGCTTTTAACTCTGGAAAATTGCAAATGATCACCAAATTGACTGGACTGGCCAGCCATGCATATAAAGCTGATAGTTTCTCAGTTATCTTTCTCCTTGTGACTAGCTAGAGAGGGAGAGAAGAAGAGAGAGAGAGAGAAAGAGAAGAAATAAAAAGATTTAAAAGAAGAGGGAAAGAGAAAAATGAAAAAAGAAGAAAAAGAAAGCAAAAGAGAAAGAAAAGAAAGTGAGAGTAAGGAAAAAGAAAGCGATAAACTTTAAGTTGAGAATGTTTTAAACAAAAAGATAATAGAGTGTTTCTCTTTGTGTTCTATAAATTTCTTGTCAACTCTTTAATTACACACATATATAATAATAAAATGTAATAAAAAATAATGAACTAATTATTCCTAGCCCTTTCTTATAATCATAATAAATCTTATCAAACATAGTCCACCTTTCTCTTCCACAAAATCCATATTACATAGAGACTATTGTAATATAAATTTAACTAATGTTTAGTAAGTCTTAGTAAGATTGATTATCTCCCTTAAAGTGTAGATTACTTCCCCTCCTCCATTAAAAAAAAATGTACGAATCTTACTCCAGAAAGTTCCAAAGAAATTGTCCACCTCTCCGACTGACACTGTTGTATTTGTGTTGTCAGTGTTGATACTTTGAATCAATGTATCAACATTCAGTGTGCTCCCTTGACTGTTACTGAAAGAATCAAATAGATCAAGGTATTTTTTTTTTGGGATGAAATGTAATATTTTGTCAAATGATTTCTGAAGTTTATCAATATTGCTTGTAGCCCTTTTTTTTTACCAAGTTCAGTGAGTAAGACTTAGAGTGACAGTACTTAGAGTGATACGACTTAAAGTGATACGATTTGACGTGATACGATTTGACGTGATACGATTTTAAGTGATACGATTTTCAGTGATACGATTTTAGGTAATTCGATTTGGCTTGATACGATTTGAGATGATACGATTTGGCTTGATACGATTGGTTAACTTACTTAGACGTCCGCACCCACCTTCTCGCCTGAAGAAGGACGGAAAGGAGGACATGACAGAGAGGACATGACAGAGAGGACGTGACAGCGAGGACATGACAGAGAGGACATGACAGAGAGGACATGACAGAGAGGACATGACAGAGAGGACATGAAAGAGAGGACATGCCAAAGAGGACATGACAGACAGGACATGCCAAAGAGGACATGAAAGAGAGGACATGCCAAAGAGGACATGACAGACAGGACATGACAGAGAGGGCTGTGACAGGTGGGGAAATGTGACGTGTGTTTGGCACGTTTTATGTCTAGGGGATGATTATTTTTAATGCTATCACACCCCCACTTATCAGCATATGAATCGGGAGCAGACACGCAACGAGACAAAGCAATGAAAGATAGATACAAAAGTTAAAATAAAGGACATTTATTTACATAAATATACATATAATAATAAAAAGGGGGAGGGTTTGCATCTATCTCTAGTATATTCTATGTTTAATCATCACTCTTGCACCTAATAAGAGAGTATGTCACTTTGTCCTCTGACTTAGCTGGTTGTCCTGTTGATGTCGCAGCTGGCTGTGTCCTGGCTTGAGGTTCTGCAGCTGGAGGTGGCGCTCTAGCGGATAGAGGGACGCCGGCGATATAGTTCTTGTGGAGTCTCAGTCCCAAGTTCTAGTATCTGTAGTGGGCACAGTAGGGCGGGTGGCCGGCTACCGTGGGCACAAGGTTACTGCGGGCAGAGCTGATCTGCCGTGGGCAGCGTAGTTGACAGGATATGTCCAGTGAGTTGCAGAGGGTTGGCGTAGCTATGACGTCTCACACAGACCTGAGCCCATAGAGACGTCGCACCTAATAGCTTGACAGGTGGGCTGTCGAGTAGGCGGGCAATGCCGATAGCGCCAAGTAGTAGAGTTGAGTAGTATCGTGTAGACACTGAACAGCAACAGCAAATAAATAGGCAGGTAAGTAGGCAAATACAGTGCTGAATAGCACTAAGCACCTAAATAGGCAATGGGCAGGTAAGTGATCCGATAATTAAATAGGCAGACACCTGAGGGAGGCACCAGGTATTCCTCTAGGAGAAAGAATGAGTGATATAGTCCAGACTCGATAGCTCAGCTCGAATGAGAAAGAGAGGGTCTGATTTGATTTGGATCTACTTTATATATGCCTGGAAAATGTGGGCGGGCACAGAAAATGTCCTAGGCTAAGAATTAGCTTACACGTGGGTGAAGTCCGACAAGCGTCACACCTTGGAGTACCACGCGGTGTATTGACCCGTGTAATCTCTTAGATCAAAGAGAGACGTGGGGGGAAGAGTGACCTGCATTCCACCCAAAGGGGGGGGGGTCAATCGCGGCGGACATCCGCGGATAAGACTAAAGAGAACGTGTCTATCTTTGCCCCGGTCAAGGGCAGATAAATGAAAGGACTGGCCTAATTTTCTCCAAGGTGGTGTCAACCGCGACCGTCCTTCAGACATCCGGCGGGCAAGATAAAAGAGATTGTGTGTTTACCTTTCCCCGATCAAGGGCAGATGAATGAAAGGACGCGCTTTAGCTATCTCCAATGTGGTCAACTAAGTCTAGCCTGGAGCGGAAAAGGTGGTGAGGGTGGAGAATTCAGGGGTAGGATGGGGAAATAATTAAAATAAAATAAATAAATAATGAAAAATAATAATTAATGCTGTGATAATTTAGAGTGACTCTGACGGCGAGTTTTTGACTTGTCACAAGGGCATGACAGAGAGGACAGATAGAAGTTTTCCATTTTAATATATGTGATAACTATTGTTTAAATGAAACAAACAAACAAACAGTATACACGTTGTGTAATCAATGAAAATGTGTTTGTATCTCACTGTCTTAGGGACCAGAAGAAAAAAAACAAGAAAAAAGTATTAGTTGTTTGGAGATGAAGTATGACATTATGGAATAACCGCACCGACTGACACTGACCCTCGTGTCGCCACCGAAGTCTGAATACGAGATATTAATAATTGGAACATGCACTGTGTGTTGATATGCAGAGAGAAAGAGAGACAGAGTCACATAGAGACAGTGAGAAAGACGAAGAGAGAGAGAGAGAGGAGAGAGAGAAAGAGACAGAGAGAAAGGCAGAGAGAGAGAGAGAAAAAGACGAAGAGAGTCAGAGAGAGATAGAGAAAGAGAGACAGACAGAAACAGAGAGAAATAGAAAGACAAAGAGAGAAAGAGACAGACAAAGAGAAAGAGAATACACAATGTCAATAAACAGCTCAGCAAAAATAAATAAAAACAAATATAACAAAATATTACCAGTTTCGTTTACATACCTGAGTAGATTGAGTATCAGAAAACTAACCAGATCTCTCCCTGGAAACGTACGTAACAGACTCATTCTCTCTCTCTATCTAAACCAAACTCTTTGTCAGACTAATGTAATTACTTAATTCTTTCACTGTGTCACTATCAACACGCTAACAATGCACTTGTTCTACTAAAACTAACAACTCATCTTTCAATTCACATATAAAATGTAAGCCTATAAAATGTTAGTGTTACTTATTAATCGAGCTCAGCTAGGATTTCCCTTACAAAGTGAATACAACATAAACCTATAATTAATCAAGTATAAAACTTAAACTTGGAGTTCCAAAGATACACACACGTCCATGTTTTGCTGGTAAATATCCAATTAGTAAATATAGATCTATGCCCATGTAGACTAGACTATCCCGTTATTCCACAGTCTAGAACAAGCTTTACGAGATATATGTTATAATTTTCAAAGAACATGTCTTGGTCAATACGAGGTTTGTTTAAGGCAAGCTTTAAAAGATCTTTTAGAATTGAGTGAAAGGAAAATGGGCTTGACACGCTATTGAGTGGTTTATTATTAGAAGGGCGGGTGTCTATGTGTGTGTGTGTGTCTGTCTGTGTGTGTCAAGGTGTAGCTGTGTCTCTATGTCTCGGAGTGTGAGTGTCTGTGTACGTGTGTACAAACTCTTTTCGTTTTGTAAGGCGTTGAATGGCTGGCGATTCATTGAGTGATTTGTACTTTTTGCTTGAATGAAGTATCATATCTGATGATTTATAAGTGATTTGTACTTTTTGCTTGAATGAAGTATTATATTATGATTCATTGAGTGATTTACTTTTTGCTTGAATGAAGTATCATTTTTATGATTCATTGAGTGATATACTTTTTGCTTGAATTACTTTTGCTTGAATGAAGTATCATATTATGATTCATTGAGTGATTTAATTTTTGCTTGAATGAAGTATCATATTTTGACTCATTGAGTGATTTACTTTTTGCTTGAATGAAGTATCATATTATGATTCATTGAGTGATCTACTTTTTGCTTGAATGAAGTATCATATTATGATTAATTAAGTGATTTGTACTTTTTGCTTGAATGAAGTATCATATTATGACTCATTGAGTGATTTAATTTTTGCTTGAATGAAGTATCATATTATGATTGTTTTGCCACTAAGCACAAGTGCTTCAAAGGCAGTCAGAATGATAAATAATAACAATCTACACATAATCAAGATAATATCAAATGAACAGTTATAATAACGTAAGTGATAATATAAATTATAAATTATCATTAAAACGGTAATAATTAACAGCAATACCGCAGCTATCCGATCACGTGATTTACAAACATCGCAATGGTTATCTAGCACCTAATTACAATCCGAGCCATCGGCAAAACAAGACACAGTTTAAGAATAATGAACACAGTTTAAGAATAATGAACACAGTTTAAGAATAATGATTTCAATAATGTCATAAAGTTAGAGATTAAAATAACACTAAGAACTTCAATAACAGAATTTCACTTCTGAAATAAAAAGGGAGAGAATTAACTTTAGGAATACACTGAGTATTTTGTAGTAGTTTTACAGAACTAGAATTTAACAGTTCAGCTAATTTGTCAACATTGAGCAGGCGACCCAAGGGCAGACCCCGAAAGCGATGGATTGATGATGTGGAGGCAGAGCTACAACAGCTTGGGGTTAGGGCGTGGAGACGAAAGGCCCAGGAGAGATCTGAATGGAAGGGTGTGTTGAAGCAGGCCAGAGCCCTCCATGGGCTGAATCTCCACTTGGATGGATTGATATTTTTTTTACTAATCTTATTTAAACGCTTGTTGTTGCGCACCTTCATTGATCATGCTTCAGTGCTCATGCCATACAAGACTAGACAACTATACACAAATCAGGCAGCTGTAGAAACAGGCAGGCAGCCAAGCCATAAACAACCAGGCAGCCATACACAACCAGGTAGCCATACACAACCAGGCAGCCACACCCGTCCAGGCAGCCACACCCGTCCAGGCAGCCATACACAACCAGGCAGCCACACCCGTCCAGGCAGCCATACACAACCAGGCAGCCATACACAACCAGGCAGCCATACACAACCAGGCAGCCACACCCGTCCAGGCAGCCATACACAACCAGGCAGCCACACCCGTCCAGGCAGCCACACCCGTCCAGGCAGCCACACCCGTCCAGGCAGCCAAACACAACCAGGCAGCCACACCCGTCCAGGCAGCCATACACAACCAGGCAGCCATACACAACCAGGCAGCCACACCCGTCCAGGCAGCCACACCCGTCCAGGCAGCCATACACAACCAGGCAGCCATACACAACTAGGCAGCCATACACAACCAGGCAGCCATACACAACCAGGCAGCCATACACAACCAGGCAGCCACACCCGTCCAGGCAGCCATACACAACCAGGCAGCCATACACAACCAGGCAGCCACACCCGTCCAGGCAGCCATACACAACCAGGCAGCCACACCTGTCCAGGCAGCCACACCCGTCCAGGCAGCCACACCCGTCCAGGCAGCCACACCCGTCCAGGCAGCCACACCCGTCCAGGCAGCCACACCCGTCCAGGCAGCCATACACAACCAGGCAGCCACACCCGTCCAGGCAGCCACACCCGTCCAGGCAGCCATACACAACCAGGCAGCCACACCCGTCCAGGCAGCCACACCCGTCCAGGCAGCCATACACAACCAGGCAGCCACACCCGTCCAGGCAGCCATACACAACCAGGCAGCCATACACAACCAGGCAGCCATACACAACCAGGCAGCCATACACAACCAGGCAGCCATACACAACCAGGCAGCCATACACAACCAGGCAGCCATACACAACCAGGCAGCCACACCCGTCCAGGCAGCCACACCCGTCCAGGCAGCCACACCCGTCCAGGCAGCCATACACAACCAGGCAGCCACACCCGTCCAGGCAGCCATACACAACCAGGCAGCCATACACAACCAGGCAGCCATACACAACCAGGCAGTCATACAGGCACAGACAGCCATACATTATCACAAAGGGCCCAGTATTTCATAAAAGTTGCCGCCTTATTATTTGTAACTGTAGTAAGGTAAATAGGTCTGATTAAAGTAGCTGAATCGCAAATCTTCTACAACTTAAAGCCAGCATTATAAAGGCGTTTGCCTATATAGTCAGTATCAACGGTGAACTTATCATCTCTTCGCCTAGTCTCCACTGTTCACTTATCATCTCTTCGCCTAGTTTCCACTGTGCACTTATCATCTCTTCGCCTAGTTTCCACTGTTCACTTATCATCTCTTCGCCTAGTTTCCACTGTGCACTTATCATTTCTTCGCCTAGTTTCCACTGTTCACTTATCATCTCTTCGCCTAGTTTCCACTGTGCACTTATCATCTCTTCGCCTAGTTTCCACTGTGCACTTATCATCTCTTCGCCTAGTACCCACTGTGAACTTATCACCTCTTCGCCTAGTCTCCACTGTGAACTTATCATCTCTTCGCCTAGTTTCCACTGTGCACTTATCATCTCTTCGCCTAGTTTCCACTGTGCACTTATCATCTCTTCGCCTAGTACCCACTGTGAACTTATCATCTCTTCGCCTAGTCTCCACTGTGAACTTATCATCTCTTCGCCTAGTTTCCACTGTGCACTTATCATCTCTTCGCCTAGTTTCCACTGTGCACTTATCATCTCTTCGCCTAGTACCCACTGTGAACTTATCACCTCTTCGCCTAGTCTCCACTGTGAACTTAGCATCTCTTCACCTAGCAAGAGCTTTTAAATAAGATTTGAGTTGTGCAATTGTCAATATGAGTTTAAATATCACTGCCTCCTAAGGCAATCTAAACATTACAAATAATAATAAACTTCACAGAATCCTAAATGGTTCTGGTAAAGTCATGGGCAAAAAACAAATCCTATTTGGGCAGCTATTTGAGACAAACATCCCTAAAAAAGCTAAAAAGATTCTAGAAATAAAAAAAAAATCACCCTTTGGGTCAGGAATTTGTGATTTTACCATCACAAAAGAGATACAAGACACCGATAGCAAAGACAAACAGACACAAAAGCTCTTTTGTTCCCCTGGCAATCAAATCATTAACAACCTGATATAAACTTTTCACATGTAAATTATGAGTGAGTCGTGTGTATATTTTGTTTTTTTCTATAGTTACAATGTTTTGTCTGGTGTAATGCACAGATTTTAAGACAAATTTCCTTACGGACAATAAAGATTATTATTATTATTATTATTATTATTATTATAAAAGAACGAGTATTCATTCTCTGGCGAAGCCAGGGTCGAGTTTCGCTAAAGAGAAACAAAATTCATCGTAGTCCCTTTATCAGTTTCCACTGAGGAATTTTCTGGTGATGTGGCAGGTCTGCAGAAGTACCGCCCTCTGGCAGGCAACGAGAATGTTCCTAGGAATGACAAGGGCCTTGAAGGTATCTGTGAGGTCAGTTGTTATTATTCCCTCGGTTGATATGACAATGGGGTATATTGTTATTTTAGATAATTTCCATAAACGCTTAATCTCCAAGCCAATGTTCCCATATTTTCGTTGTTTTTCCAGCTCAGTTTTTTTTTTAATTATGAGATAGTGGTACGGCGATGTCAATAATGGTAGCGGCCTTTTCTTTTTTATCGATGAGCAGCAAATCAGGGCGATTAAAATCTACCATTTTGTCAGTCAAAAAAGGGCCTATCCCAGTACAGTAGATGATCCGTAGACTCGAGAACCTCTTGTGGTGAGTATTTATAATATGGAGGAGTATCATTACCGATCAAATTGTGTGTCAAAGCCAAGTGCTGGTGTATTAGCTTTGCAACTTGGTTATGGCGACCTAGGTAGGCAGATTCCGATAGGTCTGAACATCCCGCCATTATGTATTCAATTGACTCACCCACATTTCCACATTTTCGGCATTTGTCAACAATATTGAGTTTTAGGATATGTTTATCGTAATTTTTTGTTCTAATTACTCTGTCCTGTATTATTATTATTATTATTATTATGTTAGAAATGAACGAGTAGTAATTCTCTGTCGCTGCCAGGGTCGAGTTTCGCTAAAGAGAAACAAAATTCATCGTAGTCCCTGAGTGGTTAAGCGCTTGGCTTCCGATCAAGAGGGTTCCGGGTTCAAATCCTGGTTAAGACTGGAATCTTTAATTCAGTCCACCTAGCTCTAATGGGGATATGACTTTAATTAAGGAAAAGTAAAGGCGTTTGGTCGTTATGTTGGCCATGTGACACCCATGTTAACTGTGGGCCACAGAAACAGATGAACTTCAAATCATCTGCCCTGTAGATCACAAGACCGTCTGAAAAGGGAAAAGTGTTACTTCATTTGCTTAAATCTGTTGTGATCATTTGTTCTGCACAGATGTGTTACAAAAATTAAAAAGATGAACATTGTGGTGAAATAGTTATCAATTTGTTTATGTTTGTGTAACGTCGTGAGAATGTGTTCACAGCATTGATTTAGTGTGCTACTGTCCAAGTCTCTATCGTCAGTTCATGTGTCGTTCTAGTTTAATAAAGCCTTGTTTTAGGTTACTCTTCAGGGTTCCTTTATTTCTTATTACAATTGTTTTAGGTTACTCTTCAGGGTTCCTTTATTTCTTATTACAATTGTTTTAGGTTACTCTTCAGAGTTCCTTTATTTCTTATTACAATTGTTTTAGGTTACACTTCAGGGTTCCTTTATTTCTTATTACAATTGTTTTAGGTTACTCTTCAGGGTTCCTTTATTTCTTATCACAATTGTTTTAGGTTACTCTTCAGGGTTCCTTTATTTCTTATTACAATTGTTTTAGGTTACTCTTCAGAGTTCCTTTATTTCTTATTACAATTGTTTTAGGTTACTCTTCAGAGTTCCTTTATTTCTTATTACAATTGTTTTAGGTTACTCTTCAGGGTTCCTTTATTTCTTATCACAATTGTTTTAGGTTACTCTTCAGGGTTCCTTTATTTCTTATTACAATTGTTTTAGGTTACTCTTCAGGGTTCCCTTATTTCTTATTACAATTGTTTTAGGTTACTCTTCAGGGTTCCTTTATTTCTTATTACAATTGTTTTAGGTTACTCTTCAGAGTTCCTTTATTTCTTATTACAATTGTTTTAGGTTACTCTTCAGGGTTCCTTTATTTCTTATCACAATTGTTTTAGGTTACTCTTCAGGGTTCCTTTATTTCTTATTACAATTGTTTTAGGTTATTCTTCAGGGTTCCCTTATTTCCTATTACAATTGTTTTAGGTTACTCTTCAGGGTTCCTTTATTTCTTATTACAATTGTTTTAGGTTACTCTTCAGGGTTCCCTTATTTCATATTACAATTGTTTTAGGTTACTCTTCAGGGTTCCTTTATTTCTTTATTACAAACATGTTTTATTTCGTGCATGATTGCTACTTTACTTTAGAATCTTCTTTCCTGAAGGCTTTCTAAATTTAGTGATTTTACTAAAGGTGAATCAAGGGTGAATATTCGTTTGTTATTAAATCTCACTGCTCTATTTTGTATTTGTTCTAGTTTCTTTATGTTTTCTTGAGGTTGAAGAGTCCCAAACAGAGGATGCATATTCTAATATTGGCTTAACTAATGTTTTAATATATGTATCCAATGACAAACCAACAATCCTCCATAAATGTATTTTGCCCATAATTATTTTATTCGTAAGAGCAGACGTGCCCTTCTTAATTTCCAGATTTTTTAAAAAATCAGACATGATTTCAAATCAAGATTTTGATGAAGTGGATAGACTTGAGAAAGCTCGGAAGTTGAAATCTCAGAAAGCAGGAAAATAAAATTGATAAAAGTTGGCATCACTGTGAAAAAAAGTAGTCCTTGTTTTATAAATCTTCATTTCTGTTTATCACTTCTATATTTTCCTATGCGAAAATGGCGCACGAATTTCTAGCTGAAAGGAAAAATTGTAATGAGAAAGATGTTAACAGTCCGCCAATCAGTTTGCATTGATCATTTTTGTCATCAGCTTAACGAGGCACAGGGGTGATGAAGGTCACGGGCCTGTGGGCACACAAGCAGGCAATGGGAAGACGCTCCTGAGTGAAGAAATATCTGTACAGCCCGTTTTGACACATACGTTTGACGACTTGAAACACGTAATAGAGCGGCCTACACCTCATGACCCTCCCGAATCGTGGGTTCCCGCAGTTACCGCAGGTACACACTGCGTAGACCATATTAGGCGGAAATCTGGGGACAAAATCACAATTACATTAAATTACATTCAATCGCATTCAATTAAATTCATGTAATTTAACTTATTGGATTAATATTGATAAATCATAATATAAAATAGTATTCTGAACAAAAATCCAACTCACTACAGTAACACTGCTTTTCAGTCTGGCCTTCTGGGGGTCTTCTGTCCTCGAAGCAGGACGTTTTGGCGCCGCCGTTTTGGCGCGAAGGTCGTTTTGGCGCAAGCCGTTTTGGCGACGGGACGTTTTGGCGCGAAATACATTATGTACGTTTATTGTATTATTTCTTTTAAAAGAATTATTCATATCTATGTTTTGCATGAGTGTTTGTGTTAAGACATATTTTCCACGTACTAAATGTAAATGTGTGTTTGTTTTTCACATCATTTTCTTTAATAAACATTTTGGCTTGTGTATGTGTGTTTATTAAGAGGCACACTTTTATTTTCAAAAAAGTTTTTTTTAGATATTACTTTAAAATTAAAAACAAAATGAAACGATGATAGACTAAAAATGGATGCCATTATTTGTTTACATTAACGTTGGTTTGTTTAATGACTGTATGGTATCTCCAGCTATACATACCAAACACTTGCTAATAATAAGTAAAAATATAATACATGTGCCATGTTTGTCAAAATACTTTAAGTTACGTATACATAGACACCAGGGTTATTTGCCTAAGTCGCTGGAATTCAAGGGTTCATTAAAAAAAACAACTACGTGCTTATTAAATTATCGTCAAATGATATCTCGCGCCAAAACGTCCCATCGCCAAAACGGCGGCGCCAAAACGTCACGTACCGTTCTGTCCTACCTAAGACAGCTGACGACAATGCCGCCTATCTCGCATCATTCACAACCAATCGCAAACCTCTTCCCACCGTCACCATAGAAACACACACACACACTCAATAACAAGCGGATGCCTCTCCGAGACCAACCGTCTGACCTTACGACCTGTGACGAGGCAACGCTTAGTCAGTCTACACTGCCCAAAAGTTGCGACGTCACAGGTTAGTGTTCAGGCCTTCTGTAATTATTGGTCTCGGCCTCTCTGAGTTTTCCATTGTGGTGAATCGTGTAAGGCGTAAGGAATTTGTATTTCTTTCGTCCATAGAGACCAGGAAGGCTCTGCTCTTTCCTTCATAGCCCCTTACGAGTGTTATTTTTACTTGTCATGCAAATATATTTCGAGTTATAGCCCTTTATCTTTTTAAAGAATAGAAAAATTTTAGATAGAGAAAAGAGCAGACGTGACCTACTTAATTTCAAGATCATAAAAACAAAAAAAAAATCAGACACTATTTCAAATCAAGATTCAGATGAAGTGGAAAAATAGTATCTTTTAAGTTTTTCTTGGTTATAACATAGAACTACCTTTCATGATCGGTGTGTACAGCCCAATGCCAAGGACACAGTGACAATTCTTCAATGGAGTAGCCAGACGAGTATGACGGGCAATCCGGTACATAATTATGGGGGACGCTCACGTTACCTGCACGAGAAAAAAAATATATATCATTTGTAGTCTACTTACTTCACCATTATCTACCTTTACCTATCCCTTAGTCTGTTAGACCCTTGGGGCACCATACAAGATTCGTCGACCGACTTTCTCCAATTCTCTCTGTCTTTTGCCTTAGTTAGAACTTCTTTCAATGGCAGGCCCGTCCACTCTTTTGTGTTGTCCTCCCATCGCTTTCTCTGTCTGCCTCTTCTTTTTTCCTGGTAATGTTCCCTGAAGGAAGGTCTTTGAAAGCCTCCAATATCTTGTAATATGGCCATAGATTTTTAGCTCGCGTTTTTTTTACGATGGTTAGCAGGTCATCATGGGATCCAATCGCTGTAGTAACTCTGTCTCCATTTTTATATGCTTGCGAGTCTTGTACGCTGACTGTAACGCTAGTGAGGAATGGAATTCAGATGCTCCATAAGGATCCTAGGTATTACATTCAAAGACCGTAGCCAACGCACTTCTTCTTCTTCGTTCTCATTGTTATGCTGGAGCGTTCAGATGAGTAGACCAATACATGAGATGAACTGGTTTCCAAATCAGGGAGCTCTCCATATAGTTTTCTTGCTATTGGGGTGTTTTGGGGCCAGTGTCTTGTACGGGCCTCTTGGTAAAGAGAGCAGTTTTGGAGGACGTGGTCGGCATTCTCTGGTGATACTCCATATGGGAGCCAACTTACAATCTACAAACAATTTGTCTGAGTACAAAGGCAGTGTTTACGTTATAAAGACGTTTAATCGTTTGAGTCTTGTTTGTCGAAAAAACCTAGACAAAATGTTCGAACCCAGCAGTCTACCGCATTCGCGACACATTAATATTAAGGCACGATTTTACATCTTAGTGACCAGTCCTATGTATATATATATATATAATATTAATGCTCGTCAAACAGAACCTTTACAATTAGCAACTTACTGGTGTGAATGTGGTAATTGACTGGAATCTGTTGCGTAAGGCTGGCCCAAGTGGTCGTTGCATCATCCGCTGACACACACAATTCCTCCTCTTCATTCAACTGTGAAAGGCTGACGTCACACACCACCAGAAAGACTATCAACACCTGTTTGGGGTGGGGGGGGGGTTGACAATATATCATCGGGTATTTGAGATCTAGGTTTTTGTTATAGAGATCTAGGTATTTTAAAATTGAAATTTTAAAGAAGAAGAAGAAGAAAAAAGAGAGAGAGAGACAGCGAGAGAAAAAAACAACATAAAACTAGGTTGACCTAATTTCACTACCTTTGAAATTCTATCCAGCGCCATACTTGATAAGCGATGGAAGGCTAAAGACTTGGGACTGAAATTTAAAATTATAGAGAAATGACAAAGAACCGCATTAGACTTATATTAATTAGAGTTTTGTTAGTTCAGAAATTGAACTTTTTTGTTCTAAAGTGAGGAGAGTGACACTTTTTTTATGATACCACAAGTTCTAGAGTGAGGTGATTGACACTTTTTTATGATACCACAAGTTCTAGAGTGAGGTGATTGACACTTTTTTATGATACCACAAGTTCTAGAGTGAGGTGATTGACACTTTTTTATGATACCACAAGTTCTAGAGTG
Organism: Biomphalaria glabrata; assembly: GCF_947242115.1. Classification (NCBI taxonomy): domain Eukaryota; kingdom Metazoa; phylum Mollusca; class Gastropoda; family Planorbidae; genus Biomphalaria; species Biomphalaria glabrata. Next base: position 36,717,118 of record NC_074722.1, on the reverse strand, counting down.
AGGTGATTGACACTTTTTTATGATACCATAAGTTCTAGAGTGAGGTGATTGACACTTTTTTATGATACCACAAGTTCTAGAGTGAGGTGATTGACACTTTTTTATGATACCACAAGTTCTAGAGTGAGGTGATTGACACTTTTTTATGATACCACAAGTTCTTGAGTGAGGAGATTGACACTTTTGTATGATACCACAAGTTCTAGAGTGAGGTGATTGACACTTTTTTTATGATACCATAAGTTCTAGAGTGAGGTGATTGACACTTTTTTATGATACCATAAGTTCTAGAGTGATGTGATTGACACTTTTTTTTATGATACCACAAGTTCTAGATTGATGTGATTGACACTTTTTTATGATACCACAAGTTCTAGAGTGATGAGATTGACACTTTTTTATGATACCACAAGTTCTAGAGTGAGGTGATTGACACTTTTTTATGATACCACAAGTTCTAGAGTGAGGTGATTGACACTTTTTTATGATACCACAAGTTCTAGAGTGAGGTGATTGACACTTTTTTTATGATACCACAAGTTCTAGAGTGAGGTGATTGACACTTTTTTTATGATACCACAAGTTCTAGAGTTAGGAGATTTACTCTTTTTTATGATACCACAAGTTCTAGAGTGAGGTGATATGTTACCGCCAGCTTGTTCGAAGTTTAATAATAGTTCTCTATATAAGTTACCTATAGGTCCTCCTTCGTGATCGAAGATGGGCATATATCTCATTTCCTATGGACTCGAAGATGACTGTAAAATCCAACCCTCGCTTTAAAAAGCCGGCCACATACGTGGCATGGGTAGGCTAGGTCAGTTGCAGATAGGCCTGCTTCTTCTCTCAGCTTTTTGTTGGTTCGGCGCTCTTTTACGCTGGCCACTCTTCTTGCTTTAAATCTCGAGACTCCGAGACTCACAGCTTCACGCCATGAGGAGCGATCGAGAGCTATTGCTTCCCAGCCGTAAATGTCGATTTCGCATTCCTTGAAGGACCTCTTGAGAGAGAGTCTTTATAGCGCTTGTATTGACCTCCATGGGCGCGTTTTCCTGCACACTACTGCCCGTACATATGTCTTTGGGAAGGCGATTGTCTGACATGCGGACTACATCGCAGTTGAGACCTTTTTACTGTCGCATTGATACTGGTCATGTTGGACAGCTTTAAGATTTCTGTGTCTTGAAGGTATCTGTGAGGTCAGTTGTTATTATCCCTCGGTTGATATAACAATGGGGTTATTGGGTATATTGTTGTTTTAGATAATTTCCATAAACGCTTAATCTCCAAGCCTAGGTTCCCATATTTTCGTTGTTTTTCCAACTCAGTTTTTCTTAAATTATGAGATAGTGTTGCGGCGATGTCAATAATGGTAGCGTTTTTTTTTTTCTTTTTTATCAATGAGCAGCAGATCAGGGCGATTAAAATCTACCGTTTTGTTGGTTACAATAGGCCTATCCCAGTACAGCAGATGATCAGTAGACTCAAGAACCTCTTGTGGCCTGTCAGAGGGCGGTACTGCTGCAGACCTACCGCATCACCAGAAAATTCCTCAGTGGATACTGACAGAGACTACATTGAATTTTGTTTCTCGACCCAGGCAGCGCCAGAGAATAAATACTAAATCCTCGTTCGTCTCTAACATAATAATAATAATAATAATAATAATAATAATAATAATATGGCTTGTCTTCGAATTAAGCAGTATCAGAATCTTTTAATTCAGTTGTATGAATCGTTTAATAAATTTAGGAATTTAATTAGTATTTTTTGTACATAATAACATAGTTCAACAGAAACTTACGTGCTAAAGAGAATATCGTGTAGTATCTACAACTCTTCGTCACTACGCATGCGTACAATAAAATTTATAGAAGACACGAGGATTAAGGGTTAATACAATAATTATTAAGCATTAAACACTGTTGTTGTATTTATGCTTTGCATTGTTTGCTTTTCGCTAAGCAGGCTTTAGTCCCGTGACTGTTGTATGACCAAGTATTACTGGCTGTCAATAGTCAATGCAGTTATGATTACAAAGAATGATTTATTTGATAAAGTCGACTTCGGATAAAGAAGCTTATACCTGTGGCTAGGTTTGTATAACTTGGTCAGTACAATCAGGCTGCGTTATCGTATTGCTTGTAAGGGGTCCCATAGCTGAAAATGTTTGAGAAATCTCTGGTGTAAGTAACTTTACTCTTAGTGAAAAGACTTGCCGAGCTAACATACTATTGGTGCGCAAATGTGTAATTAGGCCTATTGGTTCATTTCATAGACTATATATATATAGTCTATGGTTCATTTAAACTCTCGTATTTTTTCCAAATAAATGTTTTAGTGTACAGATGTAAGTCTTTGTGACGTAGATGGTGTCAAGTTTTTTTCCTTTAACGTCATTCAAACCACTTTCGAGTAATTTGGAACTCGTTTGCGGTGCCCATTGTCTGGCGGATTACATTTCCTTTAAAATCTAGATTTTTTCTTCTTTTTTTTAGGTTCATAGATGCCTGAATAAAATTAGACCTTCTGTGAATTTTGGTTTTGAGTGGTGTTGTAGACTGTCGTTGACTTGTAACACCAAACTGCTGGCAGACAACTAAACTTGAAATAACTTGAACGCAACCTGTGGGCAGTTTACACCAATAACGCGTTGCCACGTCAGAGGTTTGACGTTACGACCTGTGACGTGGCAACGCTCAATTGGTCTACACACTCTACACTGCCCACAAGTTGCGACGTCGCAGGCCAGTATTCAGGCCTTCAGTAAAGATAGGCCTCGACCTCTATGAGCTTTCCATTTTGGTGAATCGGGTAAGGAAATTGTATTTCTCGTCTTTCGAGACCAGGGCGGCTCTTTCCTTAATAGCCCTTATGAGTGTTGATTTTACAGCTTTATGCCAATATTTCGAGTTATAGCCCTTTTATCTTTTTATAGAATAGAGCAATGTGAGATTGAGAAACGAGTGAGTGGATACTTATTGTTTAATGTATGCCAGGGAAGAATTTTAGAACAGCGGAATTGCATAATACCTGTCATTGACTAGATTTATATTATGTTTAAAAAGTCATTTTTATAGCGGATAGGGTCGGATCAGGTCGTCAGGGTTCGAAAGATAACCCTTTTGTATTTTGTACTATCAAGTAAAAACAAATCAACAGATTTTGTGTGGTTCAACACATTTAAGTATATGGATAGGTGAGGATGAAGCGGAATAAACTTTTCTTTTTATGAAAGAAAATATTTCCCCTTCTCTCTTTATTGATATTCCAAGTCAGTGTTCATCATTCATTTTTGAACTGTCTAATATTTTTTAATTACATAAATCAATTATTGCACGTTGTGGATTGGTAAAGGGGGGGGGTATGGTAAAAGCGCTTGGCTTCCGAACCGAGATGTCCCGGGTTCGAAACTAATTATTGTATTTATAAAAGAGTTCTGCAAAGAGCTGGGAACAGACAGAGATGTGTGGGAAAAACTTCATACAGTGGCCAGGGAAACCCAAGCCAGTTTGGACATTTTTAATCCAGAATCAAGTGTTCGTGCAGCAGCTTTGAATAAACTTGGTATATGGATTTATTATTATATATATATATATATATATATATATATATATATATATATATATATATATATATATATATATATATATATATATATACATACATATATATATATATTTATTTATTTATTTATTTATTTATTTATTTATTTATTTATTTATATACACTTGCGCACGCACATGAATGCATACACAGATACATACATGTATATAAACGGTGGCTGAGTGGCAAAGCGCTTGGCTTCCGAAGTGAGGGTTCCGGGTTTAAATCATTGTGAAGACTACGATTTCTAATTTCGGGATCTTTGAGTCCACCCAACTCTAATGGGTTCCTGATGTAAGTTGGAGAAAAGTAAAGACGGATGGTCGTTGTGCTGACCACATGAGACCCTCGTTAACAGTGGGTCACAGAAACAGATGACCTTTACATCATCTGCCTTATAAATCGCAAAGTCGTCTGAAAGGGGAACTTTTGTTCATTTTGCTTAAATTTAAATCTGTTTTAATCGTTTGTTTTATGTTCGGAACAAAAGTTAAAAATATGAACTTGTTTTGTTTCATGTCTAACAGCTTTCTTACTTTTAAGTCCTCTGTCCTGAAGGCTTTCTAAATTTTTTCGATTCTACTAATGGCGTTACTTTAATCAAGTGTGAATATTCGTTTGTTATACAGTTGAGTTGAGGAGTCCCAAACAGACGATTATATGTATGAAATGACAATAAATGTATTTTGCCCATAATTATTTTATTTGTAAGAGCAGACGTGACCTACTTAATTTCCAGATCATTAAAAAAAAATCAGACATGATTTCAAATCAAGATTTTGAGGAAGTGGATTGACTTGAGAAAGCTCGGAAGACGAAATCTCAGAAAGCAGGAAAATAAAATTGATAAAAGTTGGCATCAATGTGAAAAAAGTAGTCCTTGTTTTATAAATCTTCATTTCTGTTTATCACTTCTATATTTTCCTATGCGAAAATGGCGCACGAATTTCTAGCTGAAAGGAAAAATTGTAATGAGAAAGATGTTAACAGTCCGCCAATCAGTTTGCATTGATCATTTTTGTCATCAGCTTAACGAGGCACAGGGGTGATGAAGGTCACGGGCCTGTGGGCACACACGCAGGCAATGGGAAGACGCTCCTGAGTGAAGAAATATCTGTACAGCCCGTTTTGACACATACGTTTGACGACTTGAAACACGTAATAGAGCGGCCTACACCTCATGACCCTCCCGAATCTTGGGTTCCCGCAGTTACCGCAGGTACACACTGCGTAGACCATATTAGGTGGGAATCTGGGGACAAAATCACAATTACATTCCATTAAATTCAATTCATTTAACTTTATGAATTAATACGTTCTTAAATTATTGATGAATCATAATAATATACAAGGTTACAAAGACAGTTTGTGTGGAAACGCAAACTCAAAGTCGGCCCCCGAAGTGGTCCACACAGGCAGGTAAATTATGTTCCACCAATATGCATATTAAGTAGATTTTTTTATCTTTAAAAAATAGAAACCAATTTTTTTAAATTTAGTAGCTAGTATGACAGAACTTACATAACTTACCAATACATTTGTAAAAAAAAAAATATTTTGTTGACAAAAAATCTAAATGTGTTAAAAATATGGTAAATAGTCACCTGCCTTACTAAATAGCCTCCAGTGTTTGTTACTATTAATAGTGAATAATTGTAAAAATTGTGTATTTTTATGAAAACATTGCTCTTGCATAGTTGATATCAATAATTAAATTTATCACTTTCAGAAAAGAAAAAGTAGCCGCTGCATCAGAGCTTTGAAAGGTCTAAAATATCATGTTGTCGGGTGTTTAATATCTTTTTTAGTTTAAGAGATCTAAACGGGACGGACGGACGGACAGACATTCCACACAAAATCTAATAGCGTCTTTTCGACTTTCGGGGGCTGCAAAAAAATGGTGTTCAGAACAAAATCTAACTTACTACAGTAAAACTTCTAGGTCTGGCCTTCTGGAGTCGTCTGTCCTACCTAAGATCTCTAACGACAATGACGTCTATCTTGCATCATACACAACCAATAGCAAACCTCTTCCCACCGTCACCATAGAAACCCACACACACACATACATACTCCACAACAAGTGGGTGCCTCTCCGAGACACAATCGTCTGACGTTACGACCTGTGACGTGGCCACGCCCTAATGTTCTAAAATGCCCACATGTTGAGACGTCACAGGTTAGTGTTCAGGCCTTCTGTGATGATTGGTCTCGGCCTCTATGAGTTTTCCATTCTGGTGAATCAGGTCAAGAATTTGTCTTTCGAGACCTTCATAGTCTTTATGAGTGTGGTTTTTACTGCTCTTGCCAATATCTCGAGTTATAGCCCTTTAGCTTTTTATAGATCAAAAAAAATTGAGAAAAGAGCAGACGTGACCTACCTAATTTCAAGATCATAAACAAATCACTATTTCAAATCAAGATGCATATTAAGTGGATTCCATGCCTGTTCCAAACTAATGGACCTCATTCACCAATCGTAAACAAACAACATTTAGTCACGTGACCTTATTGATAAAACAATGGAAAAAAAACTGTCACGTGACAACCAACATGAATTAAACATGAGATCGTAAATTATATAGAAGATATAGAGCGCCACGTGGCTAAATGTTGTTTGTTTACGATTGGTGAATGAGGTCCGTTGATATACAACTACGCTTAATATAAGCTTTTTATTATTTTAAAGTATTTTTAAAATGTTTTTCTTGTCAATAATATACCTTTCATGATCGGTGTGCACAGCCCAGGTCCAAGGACACAATGACAATTCTTCAATGGAGTAGCCAGACGAGTACGATGGGCAATCCGGTACAAAATTATGAGGGATGCTTACGTTACCTGCACGAGAAAAACATAGTATCATTTGTAGTCTACTTACATCACCTTTACCTACCTTTACCTATCCCTTAGTCTGTTGGACCCTTGGGGCACCATACAAGATTCGTCGACCGTCTTTCTCCATTCCTGTCTTTTGCCTTAGTTAGAACCTATCTTAATGGCAGGCTCGTCCATTCCTTTATGTTGTGAGAAGATCTTGTAAAATGGACATAGATTTTTCGCTTGCGTCTCGTGTTCACATCCTGGTGAAGACTGGGATTTATAATTTCTGGCGATTCTGAGACGACCCAGCTCTAATGGGTACATGACATCAGCAGGGGAAAAGTAAAGGCGATTGGTCGTTGTGCTTGCCACATGACACCCTCGTTAACTGTCGGCATTGAAACATATGCCCGCTAAATCATCTGCCCTGCAGATTCAATGTCTGAAAAGGGGGGGGGGTTACTAATTCTAAGCCACAAACACGGAGGGAGAGGGGGAATGGATTACTTATCACTCAGGGGCGTAGCTAGGAATTTTCCATGATTTGGGGTCCAGGGGCGGCTCGGCCTCTTTGGGTGCCCCTGCATTTTGCGTAATATTTAATATTTAATATAAAAGACACTCATTTGGGGGTCTCCCTCAAGTGGGGACCTCCTTCCCCACCCCAGCTACGCCACTGTTTTCACTGTTGTATGTTAATATCTATTTTAGATTTGATATATAGATCTATGTTCAACTAAAATTACGGTTACTTTCTGGATGGAAATCTTTAATGAGAGTAAAGTAATATGTCCTTATTCCATACAAGCAACGACCTATATGAAAAGAAAACATCTTATAATGACAGAGGGCAAGTGCCGGCCTTTAGTGGAGACCCTGGACATCATTTTTGTGGAGGTCCCTACCCTCTTCAAATACAATGAACTTAATAATACTGTTCCCCTTTCAGACCTTGGTGAGATTCGAAGCCAGGACCTTTCGGTTCGGAAGCCAAGCGCTTTAAAACTCAATCTAAAAAAAAAACGCGTGTAATATTGTGAAGAAGGAATTAGATGACATTTCCAGTCATTTCGAGTATTTTTACTATATTTTTGGTTAATTAAAGGCCTATATTTTTAAATGGCAAGCCCCCCTCCCCCAAACCCCGATGCTTTTTGAAGTGCAAGGCCGCGGGTGGCTGCTGCAATCATTTCATCTCCAGATCTGCTAGATCAGGGGTTCTCAGCCTGTGGGTCGCGACCCCTTTGGGGGTCGATTGACGATTTGCCAGGGGTCGCTTAAGATTATCGAAAATATGGATTGTTATTGGCTATTCCTCTATTGCTGTATGTGTGTGTGTGGGGGGGGGGTCGCGGCAGAGTGGGGGATTGTAAAAAGGGGTCGCCGAGCCTAAATGGTTGAGAACCGCTGTGCTAGATTGTAACTAGGTCAACAACTTACTGGTGTGGATGTGGTAATTGACTGGAATCTGTTGCGTAAGGCTGGCCCAAGTGGTCGTTGCATCATCCGCTGTCTCACACACTTCCTCCTCTTCATTCAACTGTGAAAGGCTGACGTCACACACCACCAGAAAGACTATCAACACCTGTGGGGGGTGGGGGGGGGGTGACAATATATCATCAGGTATTTGAAATCTAGGTTTTTGTTATAGAGATCTAGGCTTTTTTTTTAAATTGAAATTTAAAAGAAGAAAAAAAAAAGAGAGAGAACGAGAGATAGAAAAAGAAAAAAACAACATAAAACTAGGTTGACCTAATTTCACTACCTTTGAAATTCTATCCAGCGCCATACTTGATAAGCGAGTGGAAGGCTAAAGACTTGGGACTGAAATTTAAAATTATAGAGAAATGACAATGAACCGCATTAGACTTTTATTAATTAGAGTTTTGTTTGTTCAGATATTTAACTTTTTTGTTCTAAAGTGAAGAGAGTGACACTTTTTTATGATACCACAAGTTCTAGAGTGAGGTGATTGACACTTTTTATGATACCACAAGTTCTATAGTGAGTAGATTGATGACACTTTTTATGATACCACAAGTTCTAGAGTAAGGAGATTGACACTTTTTTTTAAATGATACCACAAGTTCTAGAGTGAGGGAATTGACACTTTTTTATGATACCACAAGTTCTAGAGTGAGGAAATTGATACTTTTTAACGTTACCGCCATTTAAATAACAGTTTTCTATAAGCTACCAAAGTTTTAAAGTATTGACATCAGCAACTCGAGAACAGAGATGGATAGAGTGTCGAAATCGGCCTTGGTATACCATATCATTCGGTCCACAAATGTGTGCAATTGTCTGGACTATCACTCTATGGATTAAGACATATTTAAAAACAATCGGGCTACTAACCAGCGGTAATCTAAAAGATTCTCTAGTGCTACTAGAGCATGGAATGGGTTGCCCGAGCCAGCCATGGAAACCAGTGACTTTTTTAGACATTGGTTAACATGCATGACTAGATACATGACGCGTAGGACGTAATCATCTTCTTTTTGAAGTAACGTCTGTATTATATAAAATAAGAAGATATTCTACCAAGACTTTATTGCTACGCAATTATATAGTGTAGAAGTAGAGCTGAAGTCTTTTTAGTTGGCAACAGTCAATTTCTTTTTAGCGACCTTGACATTGTTTAGATCATCGTGACAAATTTCCAATAATGAAAGAGAGACTTTTTTTTCCAATATTGTTTCTATTCTAGATATATAAAGCTTATCTAATAGCACTAGGAAAGAAGGAGCATTTGTACAAATTTGTCCTAGCATATGGGACGAGGAATGTGCCTTTATCTTTGTGTCTCTGAGTATTTTATTAAATTTTGTTTTTGTATTTGAAGATTATGGTTCAGTGTTTTATGTATAATTGCTACTTTACTTTTGAGTCTTCTCTCCTGAAGGCTTTCTAAATTTAGTGATTTTACTAAAGGTGTTACTCTAGTCAAATGTGAATATTCGTTTGTTATGAATCTCACTACTCTCTTTCTGATTCTAACCTGGCATTAGACCCTTAAAATGCTCAGCAGTTTTACAATGAGTGCATACAAAATGGTATTAAGCCTACAATTCTGATAGAGGATAAACTACCACTCGCGTTTTAACTCTTTCTCTTCGAAATTATTTACCACATTCTGATGGAGTCAACGTTTGTATCGTCGGTAAGGAGAGAAAGAGTTAAGGGATAAATTATAATAACAAGAGAAACCAACTAATTGTTCTCACCTATTTAAAAGGCAACTGCTGGAGTTTCTGTTAACCGTGACGAATGCTACTTATAGGTCCCCAGTCTCTTCTGGTCACTTGGTCACCTGTTCTGAGGTCTAACTTCTTGTGCCCAGAGAAAGATATGATTCGGTGACCACCGCTGGGCCGTTTGGTCAACTCTTGTTGTTTATATAGTCATTGGACATGCTATTAAGAAAGGAGAAACAGTAGAAGTAATAGTAATCCTCCCCCCCCCCCGCACTCCTGAGATCAACTCATCTTTCTACCTCTCTTCTACTTCAAGACCTGATTCCAGATTTTTTATTTTTTTTTGGTTAAAATGCAGGGGAGTCTCAGCTATTATAGTCTAGAAGGGGTGTTATGACGAGAATGTACAGATTTTGTTTAACTATAATAGTAATACAATGTTTTCCAGAGGCGTTTCACTTAACGAACGAATAACAAGACTCGGTTTTGTTGAAACTGCATAATAATGTAGTTATAGAAGTGTATGTAGATAATGAGGTCAACTTGATAATAGAGTTTCTATTCAATGGCGGAAAAAAACTATACATATATAGCTAGCTTTTGGGGCATCCGGTGTGCAGAATAAAATAAGTGTTGATAAGCTAGGTGTTTTTTAATAAAGGTAAATGATAATAATTAAATGTGATGATTTTATAGCACTGCAGAATCCAATTTTCTAAGATCTTCTGCTTGTAGTGCATTTTTAGCTGCCCCCGAAAGGGGAGAGGGACGCTATTAGTTTTGTCTGTCCGTCTGTCCCGTTTAAGTCTCAGAAATTAGAAAAGATAGTGAAAGTTCTGATGCAACGGCTACTTTTTTTCTTTTCTGAAAGCGAAAAAGCTCATTTTTTGAAATCACTTATGCAAGCAGTTTTTTCATAAAATTTCACCACTTTTACAACTATTCAGTATTAATAGTAACATACAGTGGAGTCTCTTTAGTAAGGGAGATAACTATTTACCATATTTTTAATACATTTATGCAAATGGTTTTAGATTTTATGTCAATTTTTTTTACAAATGAATTGTTAAGTTAAATAAGTTCTGTCATACTAACTACTACATTTACACACAAAAAAAAATGTTTCCTTTTTTTTAAACAGAAAAAATGTATTTAGTATGCACATAAGTTGGACATAATTTAAAACAACAATTAATAAGTAGTTTTTCATATTACAGCGTGAACTGCAATGCCGCACACGGCACTCAGAACACTGAACTACGGAAATATTTTTTTCTTGAGGATTTGAATAAGAGATAAACCCTTTACAAAACAATTAGATCAATTAGATATTCATTATAAGACATTAGTTAGGCCAGGTTCACATTCACCTATCCTTTGGTCTGCTGCACCGAGGGGCATCACACAAGATCTGTCAACCTTCTTTCTCCATTCTTCTCTGTCATTTTTCTTTGATAGAATTTCATTCTGATGTTCTTTCTGAAAATATTGAAGCCTGCCTATTTACCTGCCTGGGTGGACCTTTTCTGGGACCGATTTTGAGTTTGAAATTCCACACAAACTGTCTTTGTAATCTTGTTTGTATTTAGTTCGAAACATTATGCATATCAAGTTAGCATCTTGGAGTTTACAATAAAAAAAAAAAAAAGAAAACATTTACGTTTTTCTTTCGAGAGTATTGCATACATTTTGTAGAGATTTTCACGAGAGTAACATACATTGAGGTTAAGCCCCCCCCCCCCCCAAAAAAAAAATATTTTTTTTTGTTTTTTTCTGGTGTATCAGGTATATAAAATCGGACGTATTCATAAGTGAAGTATTTTTATGAAGCATACAATAATTTTTGAGTGCAATTTTCAGCACTGGAGAGTCGAATTTCTCAAGTATAAAGTCATTTTTTTATAGTTTAGTTGGTACCTGCATGTGGTAGTAATACAGAGATTGTGTGGAAGTGATGCAGAGATTGTGTGGAAGTGATACAGAGATTGTGTGAAAGTGATGCAGAGATTGTGTGGAATTGATACAGAGATTGTGTGGAAGTGATGCCGAGATTGTGTGGAAGCGATACAGAGATTGTGTGAAAGTGATACAGAGATTGTGTGAAAGTGATACAGAGATTGTGTGAAAGTGATACAGAGATTGTGTGGAAGTGATACAGAGATTGTGTGGAACTGATGCAGAGGTTGTGTGGAAGTGATACAGAGATTGTGTGGAAGTGAGGCAGAGATTGTGCAAAAGTGATGCAGAGATTGTGTAAAAGTGATACAGAGATTGTGTAAAAGTGATACATAGATTGTGTGGAAGTGATACAGAGATTGTGTTAAAGTGATACAGAGATTGTGTAAAAGTGATACAGAGATTTTAATGGAAGTGATGCAGAGATTGTGCAAAAGTGATACAGAGATTGTGTTAAAGTGATACAGAGATTGTGTTAAAGTGATACAGAGATTGTGTAAAAGTGATACAGAGATTGTGTAAAAGTGATTCAGAGATTGTGTTAAAGTGATACAGTGATTTTTTTAGATTTATAAGATTTTAAATTAATGCAAAATTAAGAACAATTCAATATTTTTACAAATACAGAAAGTTAATTAGCAAAAGTGTTTATTATTTTAAAAAATTATGTGTTTCAAGATTCAAGAAAAATGTCTGTATTTTAATCCAAAATTGTCAAAATTGCCTGACTTTGTCATCGCTTAAATTTCTGAACAGAGCAGATTAATAGATTCAGGTAAACATTTACAAAACGATGTTTAACATAATCTATGGAAGACTGACTAGATCTATGACCAGAATGCCCAAATTTGTGTAAGACCGATCCGTACAAGTTCTCCTTCTTCCTGATTGCTATTAAAACATTGAACGGGTTGCCTGCATCAGACAGGAAAACCAAAGACTAAGCAGTGTTTAAGTCTCTCATTAACACGCACAACTATGGTTACGCATACGACTAATTACTATATAGTTCCTACGTTAGAGATTATTGTGCAACTGTGATTCTTATCTTGTATATTACAGACGTAATTTCAAAACAGAAGATAATTACGTCCTACGCATTTCATGTGTCAATCTAGTCATGCATATTAATCCTTGACTTAAAGTCGGCTAAACCGTTGGTTTTCCTGGCCGATTCATGCCAGCCATTCCATTTTCTGATGACACTAGGGAAGAAGGAGCACTTGTATGAGTTTGTACTAGCATAAGGAGTAAGAAATGTGTCTATATCTTTGTGTCTTTCTGAGTATTTCATTAGTTGTTTTTTTTTTCTATTTGTAAATTATGGTTCAGTGTTTTATATATTATAGCTACTTTACTTTTTATTCTTCTGTCGAGTCACTCGGGGAGGCGCGGTGGCTGAGCGGTAAAGCGCTTGACTTCCGAACCGGGATCCAGGGTTCGAATCCTGGTGAAGACTGGGATTTTTAATTTCTGGATCTTCGGGCGCCTCTGAGTCCACCCAGCTCTAATGGGTACCTGACATAAGTTGGGGAGAAGTAAAGGCGGTTGGTCGTTGTGCTGGCCACATGACACCCTCGTTAACTGCAGGCCACAGAATCAGATGACCTTTACATCATCTGCCCTATAGACCACAAGATATGAAAGGGGGAACTTTTTTTTTTTGTCCAGTCCCTCGGTAAACTGTCCTGATTTAGTGATGCTTGAAAAGGTATTTTGAACACTGGTCCTAGCTCGTGGTTTAGTTGTTGTTTTTCTAGCGATCTAGCTGGAATACCATCAGGTTCATAAAACTTTATTTTGGTTTTATGCGAACTAATATTTTTTGAATTGGTTCTTTTTTTCCTTGTACATGTGATTTCGCCCACAAACAAAATTTCCCCCCTATTTTCAAATAGTATCTCTTCGCTCAGTTTCCTGACAAAAACTCTCGTCGCCAAAGGGTAGTTATAAATGGAATTTGTTTTGTTTCGTTTCTAAAATAAGAGCTGATAACATTTTTTGACATGATCATGAAAAGATCAGCAGACGACTATCTTGAGTTCTGGTGTAAGATGGTAGCTAGAGTCGTGAGGCATATTTGACACCCACTAATGGTGGCAGACGTCATCGCCCCGCCAGACATTAGACGAACCGGAAATCAATTTCGGCTAGATCTTGTTTATTTTGTTTTATTTTCTGAAGTATAAAAAGTATAATTAATTTCTACTCTTAAAAAGAACGCAATGTAGATCTATATAGTGGGAGTTTCTTACAAGTTTTAATCTGGACCTCATTCACCAATCGTAAACGAACAACATTTTGCCACCTGGTTCTCTATCTCTTCTATACAAATTACGCAATCCATAAAGGCTGTCACGTGATACGTAACTTTCATTGTTTTATCTATATTATCACGTGGGCTAAATGTTGTCTGTTTACGATTGGTGAATGAGGTCCGATGTGGGTCAAAGAAGGGTCGATTTTTTGACTGGAGAAGAACAAAAAAGAATTTACGTCGAATTGACCAGTTGGCCTGAAGTGTTCACTCAAACCATTACGAGCTACAAGGCAGTGATACTTGTTATCAGGGCCGGGTTTAAGCATGTGGAGACCCCCTACAATTTTTCTAAAGCTTTAATAAAGATCAACTTATGAGTGAAAATACTTATATCTAAAAGCAGGTTACATTTTAGAAGAAAAAAAATAGAGTATTTTTGTCAATTTAATCTCATTTTCCTTTTTAAAAAAATATTTAATATGCATATTTTAGTTTTTAAAAAGTGTATAGTTTATAGTTTGTGGAGGGTAAGGTCCCTTGGTAGACACACTGTCGTAAATCTAGAGTTGTATTTACTTATTCCAAACATGCTAAGAGCATACACTTTTAAATCACATTTTAAATCACCCGTAAAATGCAAAAGAAAATGTTAGGAAAAATTATTTTTTCAAGTTTCTGACCCATCAAAATTCGAATAAATTTGTATCTCTTTTGCGGGGGCCCCTTTCTTGTGTTGTCCCCGAGGCTGTAGCACCGCATGCACTCCCTTTAATCCGGCCCTGCCACTTATATTTTCTTTCGAGTTGGCAACTGAACTTCTTCGTATTGACCGCTTAGAGACACCAGTTTCCTTCCTCCCTATTATCTGTAAGCAGGGGAACGGGTTGCGTGGATCAGCCAGAGAAACCAATGACGTCTCTGAATTGAAATGCAGGACTAGATGAACACGTGGAGAGGGAAGGGGGTTGCATTCTCTTCACGTCTGCTGAAACCGGTTGATGGCAAGACGTATGTGCGCGGTGGCTGGCTGGTTTAAGCGCCTGGCTTCCGAAACTGGGTTCGGATCTCGGTGAAGACGGATTTTGAATTTTGGGATTCACACAAGTCTAATGGGTACCTGACTTTCGTTGGTCATTTCGTTTTTTGTGCTGGCCACATGACACTCTCCTCGTTAACAGTTGGCCAAGGAAACATGACCATAACATCGTCTGCCCAATAGATCTCAAGGTCGGAAAGGGGAAATTTAGGCCTACTTATTTGATATGTGAATGTGAAGCTCTTCAGTCAAAAGATGTCTTATGGTCCTCGATAGCTGCTTCACTGCTGTTTTTGATTTCCTTAATAATAATAATAATCTTTATTGTCGTAAGGTAATTTGTCTTACAATTTGTGCACTACACCAAATAAAACATTATTGATTATAAAAATTTTTTACACTAGACTGACTCATAATTTGCTTGTGAAAAGTTTTTAACAGTTTGTTTCTATTTAATGATTAAATTGCCAGGGGAACAAAAGAGCTTTTGTGTCTGTTTGTCTTTGCTATCGGTGTCTTGTATCTCTTTTGTGATGGCAAAATCACAAATTCCTGGCCCAAAGGGTGATTTGTTATTTCTAGACTCTTTTTAGCTTTTTTAGGGATGTTTGTCTCAAATGGGGTCTGTTTTTTGCCAATGACTTTACCAGCAGCATTTAGATAATTACTATCATTTTGACACTGCTAAATTTAAACTTTGCTCTAGATCTGTGTTCTTTGTCTTATTAATTACATGTTGGCTTCCAGTTTGATCAAGTTATAATTGCTAAACAGTGCAGATAGTTCTGGAGCCTTCTCTTACCATAATAGAACAACGATTAAATAGTAATAGAATAAAGCATACAATACAAACGTGCTTTCCAACTGCTAGTTTTATTGATAGATCACTGACAACATAGAGAGACGATTGAAAGAGGGAGAGAGAGAGGGGGGGGTGACTTTCAAATACATCAACAAACACAATTCAATCATTTGAAATGAAAAGAGAACTCTGTTACAAGTTGGCTGTCAACACATTATGACAGTGTCCACAAAGCGAAACACGCGTAACAAACACGAGAACAAAAAAGGGAAACAACTACATACGAAATATGACTTTATATACATGGTTTGGTCCCCTGTCAGTTTCATAAATGTTGGATCATGAGTTCACGCGACATGAAACGAAACAATTATTTTTTTATTTTATCATAACAAGATGAAATGTCAGTAATGTGCAAGGGAAGACTACCTCCGTCAGAAACTAACAAAAGATTTCGATCTAAGATTTTCTCAAAGGGACTTAAAATTTAAAAAGAGCGTCAAAAAGCTTTTTTTTTTTTTTGTTTCAAATGTGGAACTATAAAACAACAGCTATGTGTCTTGAAAATATTTCAATCACTGGGTTAAAACAAGTCCACTCACAGACTAACTAAGTTGCTAACTGGATCTAGTTGTAACAAAAAACACACACAAAAAAGTCAATACTTTATCAGAAAATGACCCTGTTTCATCGACCAATCTATAAACAAATAAAATAATTCAGTGCAATACCCGGTACAAACGTTTCTGTTTACAACTGTTGTCATACATTCATTCTTTTGTCATCATTTCATACAGGAAACTGGGTTAGCATTCTGTCTCAAGTTTTTCATTGACTAGAAATCTCAATCCAAGTTCTTTCAACACACACACCTCTTACAGGGCCTACATCTTACAAGGTGTTGTATAGGTCCTAGATCTTATAAGGTCTGGATTTTATAGGTCCTAGATCTTATAAGGTCTGGATTTTATAGGTCCTAGATCTTATAAGGTCTGGATTTTATAGGTCCTAGATCTTATAAGATCTGGATTTTATAGGGCCTACATCTTATAAGGTCTGGATTTTATAGGGCCTACATCTTATAAGGTCAGGATTTTATAGGGCCTACATCTTATAAGGTCTGGATTTTATAGGGCCTACATCTTATACGGTCTTGGGCATACAGGGCTTTATCTAATAAGATCAGCACCACACAACCATTAAGCCATACATTTCTATATAATAATAATAATAAAATTTCTAATATAATCATTTCTTTATGGAATAATTCAGATATATTCTCTATGAAACACTATTATAAATTCTCAACAAAACAATTCTGTAGATCCAATACAATATCACTGATATTTCTCCTATGACACCATTTCCACTTCCAACTAAACCACTGAATGTGGTCAATAACACAATAGAGATTTACTGATACAATCAGATTATTGCATTAAAAAGATTGCACAAGTTGATTTAGAACAAAACTGAAATAGAATACATTTTTTAAAAAAGGTTAGACTAATGAAGAATTGATCAGAAGAAATCAAACCAGTGCTATGGATTTAAAAAGTTTGGGACATAGTTATATAAAAAAAAAATTGCATTTGATCTTTGAAGTCCTGACATAATTTCATTTTAAACTAAACATTTGCCATCTACTATGTCTCTTGGACATACTGAGTTGTCTGGAGGTTGAATGCTAGGAACAAAGAATCACAAGTAGAGAACATGGCATCTAAAACACCTAGCCTAAGTCTAAACACACACACACACACACATATAGTATATTTTACATATGGTACAAAGAAACTAAACAAGTCATTGCTTTAAGACAGTATAGTTACATGGATACATACATTAAGACTGAGACTTTATAGTTACATCAATACATAGACAGACATCACGACAGACATAAATGCCAACACAATAGTACTTAATCTTAATGATACATAATTGGACGAACAATTAATAATTAACCATGAAACCATTAGAGCCCTAACCATAGATACAACTGAAATAATGTTAATTCCTAAAAAAATTCATTGCTTAAAGACAGTAGAGTTAAATGGATACATACATAGAGCTCCTAACTATAGATACAACTGAAATAATGTTAATTACTTGATTCATCATCATCTGTCCCTTGACTTTCATCGTAGGGGTGCTGTGACAGTTCGCGTAACCAAATCCCTCCACTTTTCCCAGTCAGCAGCTGCTCTTAGCAGGATATCAAGAGAGAGGCCGGAGCATTATTTTTTTCTTTGGGCTGCCCTCCACTGCACCTTCACGAATACTTTTGATAGTGAGTCATGTCTTAGATTATATAGGTACTAATGTTTCACAGTGGATGTCATAAACATGGAAAGCTAATGGAGCTACCCAGGTAGAGGCGCAAGAGTGAATACGAAGCTGGTCTTGACTTGAGCTTGTAAAAGAATATTGAAGAGTTTTCCATGTCTCTGAGAGAAATCTTTTGAGAATAGAAGAAATTAGTAGGAGCAGTCAATGGAGTACTCAGTTTGTTTCAATAGTACAAGATTATTACTTGAATCATTGTGCAAGTTTTGTGTTTGACATTGTGTTCAGATTAATGAATGTTTATCTTATTAATTATAGTCTTGAGTTCCAGTTTTTCAAACCTGCATGGCATTCAACTAAGGAACAAAGACGTCAATGTGAAATCAATGGTTGCCAAGCTGAGACAACTCTGTTGTGGCTAACCAGCTCAACACACGCACGTGTTTTGTTGGTTTGTTTTATACGTGTTGGATGTCCCTTCAGAAATGAAGATGATTAAGTCTAGCCCAAACCTCCCTGGAGAACGACAGGGGATGGCAGCAAGGTTCAAACTCAGGACCTTGTTGATGAAACTCCACAGCGCACACCACATGAGCCACCCAACTGAGGCTTAACAGACAAATCCATGTGCCTGGATAGCATCTCTAGTGGTTAAACAGACCGATGCACATGTGAAATATACCCTCTTTGAATACCCCATTATAATCCACCGTAGGCAGTCCCTATTAACACTACAGCCCAACAGCGCTGAACAGCTGGGAAAAACATCATCCTTTTTTTTTTACTTTGGCTCAGACAGCAGAACAGCTAAACAGATTAGCAGCAAACAAACAAAAATCTGGCTAGAAGAAGAAAGTTAGGATAGAATCTCTTCTGGCTGAACAGACCATCACACAGGTTGGACAGAATTTATTTCAAGATAAAACAAACCTACACGTTTTCTACTGTAAGAAAAAATCCAGAGGCTTCACTTGTATGTCCTTTGCATTTGTTACTCGAAATCAGTTTACAAAGGAAGCTCAGACTAGAAGATCACTTGATAAACATGGAAGAGTTCTTCTAGCTTTTCATTCAAGTCTCATTGACGAAAGTTGATACTTTGAGCACTAAGAAAAAATATCACAAGAAATCAAATAAAAATAAACAAGAAAGGTCAATACATATAAACCTAGAAAACCAAGACAAATAACAAAAGACACATAGATCATGCATTATTGAGTTACATCACAGACTTCAATGTTCAACAAGTCAAAGAATTGGAAAAAAAAATTACACATATATATACATATATATATATATATATATATATGTGTGTGTGTATAAATTGTTATCTCTATAAATATTTATTTCTCTTTATACATCTCACCAAGTCTGATGCTGGTTAAAAGACAAAAAAAAAAAGGGAAACAACTTGTATAAAAGTACAAGAAAACAGGATGGAACACAAAAGTAAAAGAGTTATGAAACACAAGTTGTTTTTAAATAAAAAAAAACCTTCATTACATAAAGAAAGTTGAAAGTATATCACATTGGTGGGCTTAGCTATTGGTAGAGCTCTCCTTAATAGAAGGTTTATTCTCAAAAGTGTGCCAATCAGTGTTTCTAACAGCCTACCCTAAACATACAAAAGTATGTAGTTGTCTTACACTATGAGGCCAATGACAACCAGGGTAAACATTAAAGACATTATTGATTTTGGGCTTAAAAGCAAGTCAATAGGAGCTGCCAACTGTACTTTGTCCAAACTGTCTATTAAAGGGAAAGAGGAACTTCAAGAGGCTCTAAATAATCCACAGTATTGAATGGACCTTTCACTTGTGTCATCTCAATAAAATTTCATCAAATGAAATGTACATTTCTAAGTTAAACATAGGTCATGATTTATGTCAATAAAGGTCTGAAAGGGGAACTTAACTTTTTTTTTTCTAAACAGAGATTTAACTAGTAACAAACAACTAATGACTATGTAATTACACATCTTTAAACATCTAATGATTAGTGTGTAATTATAAATCTTTAATGGACATTTTCTAAAGTGACTAGCTTCTGGATTGACATTTCTATAAGGGGAGTTAAACTGAATGTTTCTGGGTTTGTTTTTTTCTCAAAAATATAGATCCAGGAAATAAAGAATGATTTTATAGCAACAACCAACAATATTCAACAATTGTTTCAATATGACATTAGATTAGATCTTGTAAAACAAGTATTTAACATCACAAAAATGGAACTCTTATTATTTAAAAGGTATAAATGTTTTAGTTACAAAAGTGTAGTAAAAAAAAAAACTAAGTATAAAAATATTAAAAACATGAAAATGTTTCAAGCAAATTTTTTGTTCATAAAATGCACAACCGAGGAACAATTTCTGCTTACAAACAAAAAATAATTTACAAGAATAAATTATTTTGATTTTCGGCTTTGCCTGACTGTAATAATTAGAACAAAAATAACATTAACCCCCAAAACATCTCTCAGTCCAACAGTTTCTCTGAAATTTCTTTGTTAGAATGATGAATCAGATTTATATAGAAGCGGTGGGAAGCGTGGTCGAGAGGCCAAGTGCGCTTGAACTTGGCCTGGCTTGGCTACCTAGAAGTGGGGGCTCGAGGTTCGACACCCGACTCGGGCAGAGTTGTGTTTGCTGAGCGCCTAAAGGCAGCACGGAAAACCAACTCCTAGATACCCCCTCCCCCCCACCGGTCCACAAATGAGATTGGACCAAAAAGCGCTCTGAGCATGCCATAAGCATGAAAGTAGCGCTATATAAAAGCTATAATAATAATAATAATATATCTGAGGCTATAGTACACATGTGGCACTATCTGAAGCTAAAGTACAGATGTGCTACTATCTGAAGCTGAGTACATTTTATGTATCTTGTGGTCTTTAAAAACTTCGCATACGTTTGCCAAAATATTTTGTAACAAAAATTTTGTTCCATCTAATTTTAAAAGTTGTTAAAATTAGTTAAGAACATTCCTATTTGTCTATAAATCTAAATGACAAGCGTCTAGACTTCAAATTTGTAAATAAAAATTGCATTGGCAAGTATCAACACACAAGTATTGTGTTACCCTTTTAGAGACAGTTACTTTTGTATTCACATGATAATCAAAATGAATCAATGTTTAAATATCAAATGATAAAAATAATAAGAAAATGAAGAAAAAAACTTGTTCCAAAATGAACATGCAATACTAAATCTTCTAAAACTAATTGTAAACTTAGTTTATATATAATATTTGCATCTCAATTTAAATGTAAGCTTCTTAGTTTTAATATATGTTTCAACACTAAGTTGACTTCTAAAAACAAAAGCATAACACTTTAAATTTTATTGTTGAGATTGAGATTCAAAAGCTGGATGGCATTTTCCAATTTCTAACAGCCATTTTGTTCAAGAAGATTCCTATTAAAAAGTGTGATGTAATGAAACAGCTCAATTAAAAACAAATCAAAGACACATTTTACTATGTCAGCATCAGGTGGTATAAGAAAATTATATATATATATATATATATATAAAGAAAGAATGTATCTAAAAATAGCTCAGTAAAAGTTGTAACTAATGGAATTTATTAAACGAAACTTTCTGGACACACAAAAATAACAGAAAATGCATTACATATCTCTTTTTCACTGAGAAAGTTGAAAACATTTTTGTGAATTTGTTATAAATTTGAGATATTATGTATAAATTCTGTACGTTAGATTTATCTGTTAAGTTTAAATACATTTTGATTGTACACAAAAAAAAATGACAATGTTGACAGAATATGATTAATAATATAAATGCTGTATGAAAATATGCCCCAGGAAATGAAACAGAACAAAAAAAAAACAAAAACAAAAAACTTATGTACATGTTTTTGTTCAAGTTATAAATAGAGCACTAAAACATACATCTCATACGTAACTAACCATATCAATAATTGGGTCATGAATTCAACTTTGCTACATTGCTACTTTAAACATCTCACAAAAAATACCAACTGACTAGACAATTATGTTTGGTGTGAAAACATTGGATCTGTATAGACAGACATGTATGTAAACAGTTAAGTGAAACAACCTTTTTTTTTTTTGGCACTCATCTACTACCTCCCTTGCCAAGAGCTGTCGAAGATTCATTTATTGTCAATTAAAGTCTGTAACCTTGCAACCAGTTCCCTGGCAATTTTGAGCACTTGCTTAGTATTGTGATGCTCTGCCATTTCTAGGGTCAGACAAGAAAGAAAGATGAATTACGCAAAAAAAAAAAAAAAAAAAGTTAGCCACTATTGACACATTGATGTAACCTTCATTAAACTTTGAATAAATCTTCATTCAAAAAAAACTTCCCAGCATCTGACCACAAGTTCCCAGTATCTTGTTACAAGTTCCTAGTACTGACCACAAGTTCCCAGTATATATTGGCCACAAGATCCCAGTATCTAGCCACAATGTTAGAATGTACTTCTCATGAATGTGATTACTTATTGCTTTGTTTATGTTATTGCTCCTTAATTTTTAATTTGTTTTTTGAATAATAGGGTTTTTAGATTGTGCTAAATAAAATTGTCAAGTGTATTAAGAACCGAAATTTTTTTCTTTTGTGGATGGAGAGTAAACACAAACCTATTTATGAAATTTTGAAGTACATACCATTGAAGAATTTGATGATGTCAGTAAAGTCCATGTTATTGTCAAGTATGATTTCCCTGTAGACCTGGACAAGTGCCAGCGCTATGAACAATACAAAATGGCTGGAGGTCATGTGCTTCGCAGCCCAGATAGTTTCCCAGACAGCAAACACATCATCGTAGATCAATTCTGGTATAGGGAAACAATACCCAGTGGAAAAATTGAGTAATTTCACAAATGGTTGGAATCTTAACAAAAGTTTATAAAAATTATTACTAATTTATTTCGAAATACATAGAGCAAAGACTAAAATTTTGATTCCTATTTTATTCAAATATAAAAGTTTCTTAATAACGTAATAGCTAAACTGATACTTTTACCTTTCTTTTACTTCTATTGTATTAAGAGAGAATGGTATCACGCTACATTGAAAGTAACATGATATCACACTACATTGAAAGTAACATGGTATCACACTACATTGAAAGTAACATGGTATCACACTACATTCAAAGTAACATGGTATCACACTACACTCAAAGTAACATGGTATCACACTACATTCAAAGTAACATGATATCACACTACAATGAAAGTAACATGGTATCACACTACATTCAAAGTAACATGATATCACACTACAATGAAAGTAACATGGTATCACACTACACTCAAAGTAACATGGTATCACACTACATTGAAAGTAACATGATCTCACACTACATTGAAAGTAACTGGATATCACACCACATTGAATGTAATGCTATTCTAGTTGCATAAGATATTTCTTTATTACATTATTTGGCTTTGGTGTATTTAAATAGGCAAGCTAAAGTATTATCTGATATCAAACATTTAACCTCATTCAGAGCAATACACAGAAATAACAATGTAAAAGTGCAATAAAAATATTTGGGATAGGTTTGAGATAAATAAAATGTAGTGATCATGTAGTGACTTAAGCCAGTTCATGACACATTACCTCTCTTAAAATCCAAGAGGAACCAGCGGTAGCAGAAGTAGAAATGTGTGTAATCCCCATGTTGGTGCATGTGTTCAAACAACTCAGCATCTAGTATCTGTTGACAGATTGAGGTCATCCAATAGTCATTTAGTTTAACCATCCATTTTTAAGAGCATTATTTCAATAACTAATAAGAATGCATGACATGGTTATGTGTAAGGTACTCATGCCAGCTGTGCTCATTAAGGAGCCAATGTTCCTTTGATAGAACCATTAAATGTGCTCATTAAAGAGCTAAGTTTATTTTAATGGAAGCATTACATGTATCCCACAGAGCCCTAGGTCTCAGAATCATTTAGGTCTTAGAATCATACAAAAGTGTGGTCAGAGGCCGGTACGGACGGTGTAGAAACCCTACTTACGATTCAACAAGTGCCCTAGGTAGAATGCCTGTCCAATATGGGATGTTAAAGGCAAATGTTTTTGATGAGCTTTAAGGAGAACAGTGCAACATACAACCTCCCCTCCCTCCCCCCATTCACCACCCCAAGAACTGGAGAGCCATTCTGCCCTCACTGGCATATTGGCAAGCAGATAACCTCTTGAAACAGACAGCTGACGAGTTCACACAAAGGTCGTGGGACACAAAGAAAAGACCTTGACAAAGACAGATGCAGAAGACAAAAAGAAAAAAATAAACCCCAGATGGACAATGGTTTTGTCTGCATCTGATGTGAACAACTACGACGCCATTAAGTACAAATTAGCATTGCACACAACCCAGCTAGTCAGTTGATATAGACAATAACATTCACTAAAATGTATCATACTAACATGTATTTTTTTTTTAGACACAGAAGACTAAAAGAAGTCATTACACCAACCAGTTTTACAGTTATTATAAAGTCTGAATGTTTTACAGTTATTATAAAGTCTGAATGTTTTACAGTTATTATAAAGTCTGAATGTTTTACAGTTATTATAAAGTCTGAATGTTTTACAGTTATTAATAAGTCTGAATGTTTTACAGTTATTATAAAGTTTAAAGTTGTACTGTTATTATAAAGTTTGAATGTTTTACTTTTATTTTAAAGTTTAAATTTTTACTGCTATTAGTGGGTAATGTGGTCAAGAGGCTAAGTATGCTTGAACTTGGCTTGGCTACCTACGAAGGGGGCTCGAGGTTCAACATCAGACTTGAGCAGAGTTGTGTTTACTGAACGCCCAAAGGCAGCACATAAAAAACCTTCTCCCAGATACCCCCCTCCCATCTGGTCGACAAATGAGATTGGACCGTAGCGCTCTGAGCATGCTATAAGCATGAAAGTAGCCCTATATAAAAGCTATAATTTAATTTATTAATCAGTTTGAATCTTTCAACCCTATTATAAATGTGCACTCCCTATCATAGATTGAAAATGAATGCAATTAGATTGCTAACTGCCTCTCCCCCCCCCCCCTCCCAATCTTGGGTAGGGAACAACTGCATTAGACAAATGAATGTACTGACCTGAATCAAAGACCTCATGTTAGCAAAGTGTGTGTCCATCGCCCCTCCATGGGGGAAGTTGCTGGACATTCTTTTCATTAGTTGACAGAAGCAGCTGTACGCTAAGGACTCTGCAGGCAGAATAAATCAACAATGAACTATCTCCATGGTCAATGAACTATCTCTATGGTCAATAAGCAACTATAATATCATCAAAAGTATCTATAATAATGAAAGTTGAAACCAACCATCATCAAATATAACAAGCAACGGAGCCACTAAGTCACACATTCCTTGAACATAACCAACATCTAAATGTTGCCAGACATACCTGAAACATGAAAAATAAAAATCTCTTACAGCATTAAAATTTATGAAAAATCTGGCAGTAAAATAAGGAAGAAAAGAAATCAAGAGCTAAGAACTCTAAGAAAAACTTATAAACAATTTTTATAAGAAATGAATAAACAAAATTTTATTTCAGTATGTCAGTAAGATGAATATTTTTTTTTATCTATTTATGTAAAAGACATAAAAGTTATTATGACATTAAAATGGAAAAAAATATGAAAAAAATTAAAGATCTCAATGCAAAAACTCATGTTATTAGAATTTTGGACATAGAAACATGCGGCTCTGTTTTAATTAAACGAAATACTAAAGTGACATGACTCAAGTTTTAATTAAATGAAATGATTTGTCAAAGTGAAAAAAAAAAAAAAAAGAGAGAAAGAACTTAAACTCACGTGCACATGATATTGCGAAGTTTATCCAAGTTCTCACAGTTGAAGTAATGATAGTTTCTATCACATCTCTGGACATCTTTATCAATACGATGCAAGTTTAGGGCAACACTATCCAACAATTCAGCCTACAAGTAAACAATGAGAACAGACGTACAGCATAGTTCAACACTATCCAACAATTCAGCCTACAAGTAAACAATGAGAACAGACGTACAGCATAGTTCAACACTAACCATTCATTGCTAGAGTTAGTCATAATTTCAATAGAAGCAGCCATTAAGAACAAAAGACGTATACACTTAAGTGGGTGTCGTGGCTGAGTGGTAAAGCACTTGGCTCCTGAACTGAGGAGCCTGTGTTCAAATCTTAATGAAGACAGGGATTTTTAAGACACCCAAGTCCACCCACCATTAGTTGGGTAAAGTAAAGGCAGCTGGTCATTGTGCTGGCCATCCTGGTTAACTATTGACCATAGAAAGAAAATGAGCGATGCTATCTGCCCTATAGACCGCAAGGTCTGAAAGGACTTTTTTCTTTCTTTACCTGTACATTTACCATGAAAGTGACGTGAAGATGTCAGAAACATCATTTGGAGGAAGAACATGAAAAGAAATAAAGGTTTCCTACTTTTGTTGTGGGTTCCAAAACATCTTCCATATTAGATGGAGAACTAAACACAATGACTTTCATTATTATCTTTTTCCTCTCAAGATTTTCTTCCCAGATTTTTTTTTTCTTCCAATTATTTCTTTAAAAAAAAAACAAAAAAAACTCAAGTGAGTTACACAGGTAAAATATTTCTTTCTTAAATATGGCATATTATTTAGAGTTTCTAAAGAGGAATTTTCCGCTATCATTTAAAAAAAACAAAATTTTCTCCACTGCATATGAAGGAATTTTTCAGACAACACAACAAACAGTGACCCATCCCTCATTAACATTAAAACTCCAATAGCTGTGATTCTTTGAGATATGTACTGCCCCATTACCATCTTTTAATAATGGGGTAAGATAAAGGAAAACACTACTCTCATTAGTCTTCCAACTTCATTAACATTCAGTTGGTTACCTTACACATCAATTGTGAATATAGCTACAAAAAATATTAAGAATCTTACAGAATAAATTCCTCCATTAGAAGCTGGGGATGCAGGAGACAGCAAACTTTCTCTACTGGCTGACAAATGACCTTTCACCTCTAAAATATGAATACAAAGTTGACTTGATAAAAAAGAAGAAGAAAAAAAAGCAAATTTTGGGGAAACTACAAGTCTCACTGTCCCATACCTAGACCTGGTTCATAGTCTTGACCAGCTCTGGGGTCAAGGCTGGTTCGACTGGTGCTCAAAGAGTCAGGCTTACTTGAGCTTTCTCCATCTTCATGAGCTGAGTTTGTCCGAGACTTCACTTCCTGTTGTGTGTTGGCATTCTCCTCATCTAGAACGGCGCTGTCCACTGATAACTTGGTGACCATAGTGATTCTGTCAGTGACATCAGCAGGTAGTGACCTGGGCGTCAATGGAGTCAGAAAACCAGAGTCTCCAACAGAGTCTGTCTTGGACCTGCTCAGTGGAAGAAAAAAGTGATGAAATGAAATAACCAGGAAGTTGTGTATCATGCGCAACGTTTTAAAGACCATCACTACACAAATATATTGTAAATAAGATATGGGTGTGATGACTTAGATATAGGTCTGCATCATACACGTATATTTTAAAGTTTTGGGATTTATGAAGGATATCGTAAGCAAAATGGTCTGCCAATTGTAGTCTAGAAAGTAACATTTCTGGGTTTTATTCATTGGATTTGATATTAAGATGTTATACCATGGAGTTTAGCCTGAGGCTATGCAGCCTCAGTTTCCATCTGCCACCACGAGGAGGTACTGCATAGGACTTGCTGTGGAGAGGCTATGTACTGGCAAGAGAGACAAAATTGCTCCCTTTTCACAGATGCTAACGAGCGGTGGCAACAAGTTAAGCTACCAAACTAGACGCTTCACACAGCCATTGGACAGACCACGTTCATAGAATGCCAGTAGGTTGACTTCCACAGGACATCCTGTAAGGCGATCTAATAGAAGGCAGGAGAGCCCCTGGTCGCCCACTTATACGTTATATGGAAGTATGTAAACGCGACATGCTCTTCAAAATCGACACTGGCAGCTGGGAAGAGGTGGCACTGGACAGATCCACATGGAGAGAGAGCATAAAGGAAGGGTCACAGATTGCAGATGTCATACACAATAATACAACGGCGCTTGGTGATTATATATGCCCAACCTGCGATCGCAGCTGTGTATCAAGGATTGGCCTCTTTAGTCACACAAGAAGTTGCAAAGGGAAAAGATCGTATCTCGAGACGTAAAATACCATGGAGTGTTTTTAAAAAATCATAGAATTTGTTAATTTTTTATTTACATTTCGCTTCAATATTTTCATTGTAAATTGTAACGGCAAGTTGTAAAAAAGATGAAAAGCAGGAACATACAAAGTAAATGTTAGAAAAGGAAAAGACAATCCCAGGCTCAAAGAGAAAAACAAAAAGAGAATAATAAAAAAGGATGCCAAAGAAAAGAGTAAATTATAAAATGTTTATTCAAAATTTATAAGATGCAATTTCACAAAGCACTATCTAAAATTCACTAGGGCCACTAAATAATTCATTGAAATCTAGAATTTTTTATGTCTTTTGTGTTTGCGAATCCATTAATGTGAATTTTCATTTCTTCAAAATATTAAACCCTCAAGACCGTCATTATTCAGCAAGTGCGAGTAGAAAAGTGTTTTGTTTTTTTTTCTTTTTCTTAGCTTTGGATCCATTTTTATGTTTTTATTGCTTTTTTTTTTTTGGTTCTAATTTTTTTGCTTTTAATTTGTATGGAGACCCTTTTTTCATGCTTATAGTGCTATAAAGTGTGTAATCATTAAAGATAAGCAACATATCATTGTCAAATACTTTTCTACATATTCTTCATGCTAAACTGAGAATGAAACGTGTTATTTATTTTGATAGTTTTATTTATTTTTGGACACGGCCTTTGTCAACTGTTGTCTAAAGCCTAATTCATTCCAAACTTACCGGTCAGTTTCTGTAGTGGTTGAGCTTCCCCTGGCCAAGGAGTCCCCCAGACCATCGTCTGGACTGTCCTGATACAGGTGTCCTTTTTTGATGGGCATGGGAGGAGTGTCAGTGCCAACTGCCCGATCTATTGTGGAGGATGTAATGGACAGCTCCATGCTGGTCTTTCTGTCAGAGGAGGGTGTGGTGCGGGCCGTGGAGCTCTCCTCTACCACAGTCTCTGGCCTTGACATCTCTTCTGATTCAAATGACACAAACACCTGTAGGTGTGTCAGAAAAGCACAAAAGTTGAAATATTTGTTTGTTTGTTTTTTACATTTTTTTAATTTTTAATAAAATTTTGTCTTAAATTTTTCATGCTGGATTTGAAAGTTTTTAAGATCAACTAAAGATTTTAACAAAAAAATAATAATAATAAAAACACCATGTTTGTTCTTTACACAAAAAACTAGACAGCAGCCTTCAATGTAAACTATGTGAGAACACTTCAACTTTCTCAATGTTTAACTGTTCACATTTTTATTAAATTTTTTTTTTTCATTATAATCAACGCTAAGAGAAAAAATCCATTTCAACCATAAA
Source organism: Biomphalaria glabrata (assembly GCF_947242115.1). Taxonomy (NCBI): domain Eukaryota; kingdom Metazoa; phylum Mollusca; class Gastropoda; family Planorbidae; genus Biomphalaria; species Biomphalaria glabrata. The sequence goes on along the minus strand of NC_074722.1, from coordinate 36,687,664 downwards.
ATATTTTTTTAAGAAAACCATTTATTGTGGTAATCAAAAGAAAAATTTCAATTGAATATTTTTTTCTAGTAGTTTAATTGATAAAACTTTGCCCATAAGACATGATCAAAAGATTGAAGCAATCAAATTATTTGGCATGTGTTCACTATATAGAGTGCATTTATATATATGTGTATAGTATTAGTGTCCAGACAACATTCACATGAACCCAAATGTAGTTTGCAATGAATTTTGAAAGTTCTTAGATGACTTCACGACTCAACCATTGAATCAGTTGCAAGAAAAAATTATTCCAACTGAACAATGCAATCCCACTAAATGGAGAGTTCTTGCTTAGAATAAATTAAAATCACTTCTTGCGTCATAAAACTAATATATGTAACAAAAAAAATTAACCAGCATATTGGAGAATTTAAAATGAAATAAACTTGATAAACTATGATGAGACAAAAGCAGCATGCACATGTATTGAATAGCCATAAAGTGTTGTTTTTTAAACTTGCAGCTTAAAGGTGTAGGCAAAATATACTCATTAAATCTTCTAATAATAATATTGGATTCCAATTACATAAACAGCTATGAACACGTATGTATCAAAAGAAAAGTAGATTTTATTGTTGTTTTTTTTATTGCTAAAACGTAATTCTTTTAATATAAAAAGATTTAGAGATGAACCAAATGTTTTCCACAAAAGTTTTGGAATTATCCCTCTACTAAAAATTTACAACTAATCCTAACCATTGAATAAATAATTAGGTCAATAAAAATCTATGTAAAATTAATTTGTACAAATTCTATGGAACTGAGTACAATAGTCACACATCAGTTCTATCTCACCAATACAATTCAATACTTTCTCAGGGACTAAACTGTCACACATCAGTTCTATCTCACCAATACAGCTCAATACTTTCTCAGGGACTAAACTGTCACACATGGCTTTTAGATTAGTTACAGTGAAATATGATTTCTTTGCAGCCAAAGAGAATCTGCTCTACACAGGATAAAGAAGTGAATGAAATCAGTGCGACCTATTTACATGTTCCTCTACTAAATTTGAGAACTGGTACATTAGATAGAATTTGAAATATTTAGACTTATTTCACATGACCTAAAGATGTATTGTGGGAAATGTGTAATCTGTATCCAAACTCTGAGCCTTAAAACAAATATAACATGATCCAAGAGACTTCTTATTCAAGTCTCCACACCCAGTTGTCACTGGTGTTCAATTCAAATATGACAAAGATACTGACAACTAACTACTCAGCCAATTCAAACATGATACAGAAGCATATATAAACAACTATCTATGTACAGCAGCAAATAGCTATTAGACAAGATACGTTTCTGAACTATCATCTATGTACACATGCCATACAGCAATACAATGTGTACATAGTCACCCATGCCTGAAACATGTGAAAAAACTGGTAAGGCGACCACACCTCGTTGCTCAGGCTTGAGTCTTTGCGAACCAGTGGTATGTGGCCATCTGTGCTTTCCTGAGATAACTTGGCTAGATTGGCAGCAATAACCTCTTTGTCCCTCTGACGTATGATTGCTTCTACTGCCAACCATTCTGACATAATCTTCTCATACTCTGTGCGGACTGCTTGCTCCAAGCCTTCACGCTCTTCAGGGGAGCTGCCAAATTTATGGTGACCAAGCAGATAGGGCCACACCTGACGAGAACAGAATAAATGTGGAAACTTTTCATAGAGATATATTTTATACTGTAGACTTTATCACTACATTTCTAGAGACTTTATGAATCCATATAGAAACTTAAATTATTGTCACATCCAAACCTGAAGCATAAACTTTATTTGAAATTTTAAAGTTAAAATGAATGATGTCTTGGTAATTAGTAAACAGAGCCTCAAGAAGATTTAATTTTCAATGTGTAATGTCTGACCTGTTTCCTGAGTTCATGAGCCACACCTCCAAAATAAACCAATCTATACACTTCTTTCGAGTCTGTCACCTGTAAAAAAAGAAAAGAAAAAAGTTTTAAGTTCTTTACAATCTTTATAAATGAATGCTAAATCATAGTTACAGTTAAAAACAAAGAGATATGCTGGAAAACTGAAGGAGCATTAAATTTGAGAGACACTTGGATTTTTACTGGAAGTGAAGCTCAGAGTCCACTAAATGCCAAATGTGTGCCAGATGTCAATGAAGGAAAATAAAAGAGACTTTATTGCACAAGCCTCAGTTAAACCACCAGTCAGGTAGAAACAGATGGCAACTGATTTACATGTCCTAAGAACTAACTTTTAGGTAGTCAAGGGGAACTAACTAAAGAAATAACATGGCAAAATGAGCTGGACAGACTACCTTTCAGTTGAAATTATGAACAGTCATAAAAAGTTCATTGAGGGGTGACAAATTAAACATTTTATCTTATTCAAAGTGAGTTTAAAACCAATTTCTTCATTTGAATTACTTACAATGCCATTCTGACAAAGCTTTGACCACATCTCTGTAGTCAGTCCTATCTTACCATCCACTGGCGAGTCTTCAGAGACAGCTGTGTGATAGACAAGACCAGATAGATGAGTGCGGACTGTCTTTAGATGTCTACAGTGCGCTAACCCTGAAATAATCCGTTTTTGGTTGTTACCATGTTGCATAGCTTGAACCACTTATAAACTTCTACAGTTCTTAAAATGTGCTTTGACAATACTAAATTTTAAATGTAACATAAAAAAACTCAAAATCTTAATATAAAAAAAAATAAATATTTTATGCAGCCTCTATTGAAAACTTTTTTTCTATCAGTATAGTATATCACAAGATAATTTTAAACTTTGATTCAAATGATCTAAAACTCAAGTATACTTTTTATTTGATTCATACAGGACTTGCGTTAGTTGTTTGCAGCCTAGTTAATAACATTGTGCACAGCTTGCAGCACTTCTATAGGATTATGTTGGTTTGACTGAAGTATCATTTGCACAAGTATGTCTAACAAACTTTTAACAAAATGCTATACAGACCATTATGAGATTTCTTCAATATTTCTAGACAAAATTTGGAAGTTGTTTTTTATTATTATTATCATAATTCAACATCTGGCTATTACTAAATAAGGTTAAAGCATCATAACTAATTCCATCAAGTTTAAAAAAAAAAAAAACAAGACATTTCAGTTCAGGACTTACATCCATAGAAAGCCCTGGAGATAATTTGTTTTGTCATTGTGTCACAAAGTTGTTTGATGTGATTCCTGTAAAAACATTCACAAAAATACATTTTGATAAATATGAACATACAAAGTAGTTCCTTATTAAAAAATTAATGCATAAAATGTTTCAAGTAAATTATTTCATGTTTTGTTTTCTGGTGATGAGTTAAAATTTTAAGTAAAATGAAAGTGGAGACTATTTCATTTTTAAAAGGACAGAGAAATAATATACATTATCATATTAGGTCAATTTATTTTAGACACTAAGAACAAATTTACAGCATAGATGTATTTGTGAAAGAGACTATATTCACTGTTTGATGAGTATAATTCAATATTTACATAAAGAATTAGCATGATCTAACAAGCTAAGAAAATGTACATGAATATGTACATGAATATGTACATGAATATGTATGTTTAAGAAGCATCCAAACATATTGATAAAATATCCATTTACATATGTGGGTAATTAAAAACATGAATGCTAGCAATTTTTATAACTGTTGTATAAAATATCTAAGGAATGTAAGAGAATTTTATTTGGACTGTTTCAGTGACTTAAGTAAAATATATAAACTCAAAAACAGATTTGGAAAACAACAAAAAGGACAAAAAGATGCACATAATAACTGTATGTATTCAATATAAAAACAAACAATGAACAAGCTTGTCTTACAAAAACATCTGCTCAGCATGTTCATAAATAGAAGTGATGCGATTGACTACATTTTATTTCCGAAATCAATCTACTGCTTTAGCTGAACATCTTAAAAAGTTCATTAGTAGCACAGACATTTTTTTTATTATTTCAGCAGTGCAGTTCATATTCATGCAAAAATTTGAATAATTATAAAGACATTATGAAAAAATAAAGTTGCACATGCTTAGGAAAAGATATTGTTTACATCTTTGGAAAATTTTAAATCAACTGATAGCATCTTGTAAAGATGTAAAGAGAAACCAATTTTTAACACCATTGAAATTCTAAATTGACTGCCTCAACAAAAAATTTTTTAAACTTTTCTCACAAGCCTATTTCTCTATCTTACACAAAATGAAACAACAGGAGAGACTTTGAGAAAGAAAAATGTTTTGGTTCACTTCTTTGAAACTTCAAATACTCCTCTACTTTTTATGAGCAAATAGTTAACACATAATCTCTGTAATACCTAAACTTTATAATACCTTAACACATAGTTAACACATAATCTCTGTAATACCTAAACTTTATAATACCTTAACACATAGTTAACACATAATCTCTGTAATACCTAAACTTTATAATACCTTAACACATAGTTAACACATAATCTCTGTAATACCTAAACTTTATAATACCTTAACACATAGTTAACACATAATCTCTGTAATACCTAAACTTTATAATACCTTAACACATAGTTAACACATAATCTCTGTAATACCTAAACTTTATAATACCTTAACACATAGTTAACACATAATCTCTGTAATACCTAAACTTTATAATACCTTAACACATAGTTAACACATAATCTCTGTAATACCTAAACTTTATAATACCTTAACACATAGTTAACACATAATCTCTGTAATACCTAAACTTTATAATACCTTAACACATAGTTAACACATAATCTCTGTAATACCTAAACTTTATAATACCTTAACACATAGTTAACACATAATCTCTGTAATACCTAAACTTTATAATACCTTAACACATAGTTAACACATAATCTCTGTAATACCTAAACTTTATAATACCTTAACACATAGTTAACACATAATCTCTGTAATACCTAAACTTTATAATACCTTAACACATAGTTAACACATAATCTCTGTAATACCTAAACTTTATAATACCTTAACACATAGTTAACACATAATCTCTGTAATACCTAAACTTTATAATACCTTAACACATAGTTAACACATAATCTCTGTAATACCTAAACTTTATAATACCTTAACACATAGTTAACACATAATCTCTGTAATACCTAAACTTTATAATACCTTAACACATAGTTAACACATAATCTCTGTAATACCTAAACTTTATAATACCTTAACACATAGTTAACACATAATCTCTGTAATACCTAAACTTTATAATACCTTAACACATAGTTAACACATAATCTCTGTAATACCTAAACTTTATAATACCTTAACACATAGTTAACACATAATCTCTGTAATACCTAAACTTTATAATACCTTAACACATAGTTAACACATAATCTCTGTAATACCTAAACTTTATAATACCTTAACACATAGTTAACACATAATCTCTGTAATACCTAAACTTTATAATACCTTAACACATAGTTAACACATAATCTCTGTAATACCTAAACTTTATAATACCTTAACACATAGTTAACACATAATCTCTATAATACCTAAACTTTATAATACCTAACTTAGAAGGCAATTATATCAAAAGGAAAATAACTTTTCTGACTCCACTAATAAGCAATGATGTGACTCAAGCAAGAAATGAAGTGACAAATAGCTTGACAGAAAAATGAATGGTCAGAATTTAAGCAATGAAACTGTAAAAGTTAATTCGTCATTGTGCTGGCCACATTTCATTCTGGACTACAAATCTACTCTACATAAATCAAAGACTCCGAGATCTCTGTGCCCAATATTATTTTACTTAGTTGATGCAAATGAGACCAGTCATTATAGAAGCCCTGAACACTGACCTGCGACGCCACAACCTATGGGCAGTTTAGACCAATAGCTCGTCACCATGTCACAGTTCTGTACAACTAAACTGCCCAAAAGTTGTGGCGTCACAGGTCAGTGTTAAGTCCTTCTATAACGAATGGTCTCGATACAAAACAGAGGAACACTGAAGACAAATTATTTACCAAAGAAAGGAATCATAGAGTATGAGATTAAATACACAACTCACAACAGAGAACGAAAAAAAAAAAAGCAAGTCAAAGGTTGTGGTTTAGTTAATAGGTAATCACTAACACTAGAATGAAAGTGCACAACAGTTACCTACATATAAGTCAAATACCTATGGTTGGCATCAGCGGATGCCTGCACTAGGCACTCGCTATTCTGCTCCTCCTGGCTGCGGGCATAGGACTGTACCGAGGTGCACACCAGGGGACTGGGGGGCAGCTGTCTCCTGACATGCCATGGGGAGCGCTCAGAGGAGTGGGGGGATGAGGGGGAGCGAGGAGACCATAGGGCCTTGGGATCCAGCATTTCTGCAGCTGAATGAAAAACAGGATCCAATCAACATTAACACAAAAAGATTCTAGAATTTATGTCTCCAAGAAAATTTCAAAAAAATGGACATCAGAAGCAAATTGAAGAAAAGTTAAAACTATTTAATTGTGTGTCTGAAAAGTTACCAATGCCTAAATAGTGCAAACCATCTTACCATTTGAATAGTTTAAACCAAATTATTAACTGTCAGAATAGTTGAAACTAATAATCAACTTCTCTAGATAGTTGAAACTATCCTATCACCTACGTGATAAGTTTAAACTTACATATTAACTGCCTAAAAGGTTTTATACAAATTATCAGCTGTTATAATTTTCTTTTAAATTTCTTTCCAATAGAAAAACTAAATATTTCTGCTGTTTTCTTTCGTAATGATCTAAGATAATTGTAGGAACCAAGAGGAAGTTTAAATAGAATACTTTGTGATCAAAAGTTAAGAGTAATTTCAAACAGAATTTCAAACAAGGAAAAAAGTGACCCCCCGAAAAAAAAAAAAAGAATATTCTCTTAATATTTTTGTACGTGGTAAGAAATTTCATAAGCCGTTGAACTGAATGACCTTGACTCCAATGACTAAAACTATAGCTGTATGTCAAAGTTCAATAAGTATAACTTGACAAGAAAAGAAATGCACTTATTTTAAATCTAATTGAGTGTTTCAAATACATTAGATCTAGTTAGTGCAGAACTTTATGATAAACTTAGTAACTACTTAACAATAGCACTTGGCTAGAAAAAAAAGGAGGTTGATTAGCTTGTAAGCAAGAACAAAAAGCAAAACATGCTTGATTAAAGAAATAAAAGAACTGGGATTCACTTGTTAGCATCTGTGTTAATTTCTGACAGAAATTATGCATATTCTGTTAAAGAGCTTTTACTTATTTCATGCTTAGAAATATGCAACAAGGAACAAATGACTATGTTTGGCATAGTCTAAAGATAAAAAAAACTTAGCTTAATTAAAATTATACTAGATTAATAAGCTTTTTTATTTTTTATTTAGTTTAAAAAATGTAGAAAAAAAAATAATTTTTAAAACAGAATTACTTATCAAACAATACTTTAAGTATGTTTTTTTAACCAATGTAATACAAAAACAAACAATAAGAAAGAAAAAAATTAATTTGGTACATTTTTTATGCTATTTTTTTTATTAACTGATTGGAAGTTATCTGTCACTGATTGGAGGTTATCTGTCACTGATTGGAAGTTTCTGTCACTGACTGGTAGAAATTTATTTTTAGTTGCCCAATGATTGGAAATTTTTGTCAGTACTTGAAAGTTTTATGTAACTGATTAGAAGTTATCTGTCACTGATTGGAAGTTATTTGTCACTGTTTGGAAGTTATCTGTCCTCTCATCTTGGGCTAATACTCACTCAACATTTCAGGTCTGAAAGATGAAATAATCCTAAACACATAGTCAGCTGCTTCCTCTTCATCCATGCTGGTTGTGCTCCCACTGCTGGTGCTACTACTGCTGGACAGTCTACTCCCCTTTCTGCGGAGCTTGGGAAACACCTTTCCTGTCAGGGAGATCCAAACTACAAGTTAACATTGAAGCTGTAATTTTAAACTTTCAAGGCCAGTTTAATAGCATTAACAATGTACTGAATTTGAAACACAAATAGCACTTATATCACAATAAACCCTTTTTTTAGGAGCAAAATTTTGTCAAAATAATTAGTTTCATTCATTAATGAGAGAAGATTTTAAATTAACATTTTTTTTTTTTCAAATCACAGAATGAAATCTAGAAAAAAAAAAAAAAAAAAAAAACTCAAAACTTTGAGCATTTGTTTTAGCAATTATATGATAACACTAGGTAAGGGCAGATAAAAGTTGAAAAATATGTTCTAGTTTGCTAATTTGATACATGTGTAATGTAAAAACTGCTAAATAATTTCAACAAAAAGTGTAGCTAAGATTTCATTGACTTTCACACAGCATAGTAATGAGGATATATGTTATTAGAACTTGTATTTAAAACAAACATTCATTTCATCCAATCATTTCTTGTTAGACTTACCTATATAATATTTAAGAAAAAAAAAACATTGTAAAAGCATACTTTTGCAAAGATAACGGTATATTTACACAAATTTGTTTTCAAAAAAAAAAGATAAACAGAAAATTGTAGCTTCTATTTAAATTCTTAAGCATCTTTTTTTGAACAAAATGTCCAAATCCTGTCTTCTAGACGGGCATTTTTGGAGGCCTTTACATCTAAACTATATATACTTATACAATCATATGAACAAAACACACTTATGCTTAAAGACCATCACAAACAATATTCACAAAATGTTACCTTCAATTACTAATAATTAACTTTTTTTTTTCCACCACAGAATTTAAACAAGGAATAATCTTGAATGAACATAGCTGATAGCAGTCTAGATTAAATCAAGGTTAATTTAAAAAAAAATATTTTTTTTAAAGAAATGTCTTTGAAAGTGTGAAATCCCTTCAACCACAGAAAAAGAAAATAAATGTCTGATGTTTTTCCATGTAACTATATAAAAGCACTTTTTAAGTAATCTTAGAAATTAACGTAACTGTGTAGATGTACTAGTCCATATTCTAAATAGACACCTTTCTTCTACTTAATAAATTAGTTAATGTTACAGTATTTGTTTACTTATCTTCTTATCTTATAAAAGACAGACATTAGGTTACTATGTAGCTCATCTACCCACAAATGTAGCCATATAAGTTTTATTCTTTGACATTTGTGTCCAATGCTGATAATGTAATCTAAACTAAATTGTAATGGGGTCCAAAGCAGAAACAAAAAAATACCCACAATGCAATGAGCATGTCATGTGATCACAAAACAACAGCAGAAGACAAGCTACAAATAGCATTGCAAGGGGAGCTCACTACAATAGGCAGAAGATCTAAGACAGACAGAAAGGAGTAAGAGAATCACTTGCCCGTATTTTTACCTTTGCCCTTCTGTGACCACAACGGTGGGTCTAGCTGTCCATTGGGCTGTAATCCATTCTCCAGGCAAGACAGGAAAGACAACAAGTGACCACCTTTGGGGAAATGTATAGGCGGCCTCTGCACACCATCTTGACCCACAAGAACTACAGTGCCTCTGCAGTCAGCTGGAAGAAATGAAATAGTTTACTTGAAAAAAACAACTAAGATATTTGGACAATCCAATCTTGTAAATCAGTAAATATATTCTAAGTATTAAGAGAAATATAATCACATTATTTTATACAAAATCTTGTCATTACATGTGTTCGACAAGAAATGCAGGCATTTGCCCAAATTTAAGTAATAAATACACACACAAAATTTTATTTTCTAATAATTCTGCATAAAAAGGATATATACACAAAAGAATATTAATTTGTATAAACATAAATCTTGGGTATGGGTATGGGGGTATCAAATAAAGCTAAAAAAATTAAAATGTTTTTTTTTGTCAGACTCAAAAAAATACAAAAACAACATACACATGTAACTTGTTCTATGAAATGAACCCAGAAGTTAAGTATTCAATTAGTTTATATAATCGTTGGAGTTTTGACTTCATTTGATTACATAATCTCACAAATAATCTCAGAAGCTAAGTATATATATTTTTTTTTCTTCAGATTTATATCCTTCCAATAATATTGTGGTATTTCATTTAGGTGTATTTTTTTTTTTTTTATTTTGACCAATTGTTTACTACACATCATCAAATGAACACACATTTGACAACTTACGTTGCTGGTGACAATGTATGTAGACTATATCCTCCAAGTAAATGGTCATAGCAAACTCCCAGTATTGGCTAATCAAATAAAAATGGCATGCAAGAAAATCAGTTTGACATATGACTATTTTCATTGACTCTAATACTTACGAAAAAATACTTGAATTTCAGATAATATTTTTAAATCTCTATAAAATGCCATGGCAATAGGCAAAAAAAAGGGAGGAATGGAGAAAGAATGGTCGACAAATCATGCCTGGTGCCCCAACGGTCCAACAGACTAAGGGATAGGTAAAGGTAGGTAAAGGTAAAATAAAATGCCAACATCACTGTAAATGAATCTTAGTTATTGCTGTTCAAATGGAACAATTTTAATAAATCTGAAAAAGTCAAACTACTGGTTTTTGGGTCTCAAAGGATATTGTTTAGGTTGTGTGCTAAAGTAAATGGGTTGAGGTAGATAGATCTTACCTTCTGTCTGTTTCATCTGTAGCGTCCTCACAACATCCATTCATGAGCTGATTGGGAGTCCACATGATAATTAAGCCATCAGAACTTTGGTGAAGAGACAGATACCCTGGAAGTGCTTCTTTGTCTTCTTTCTGGTTACATCAAGAAAACATCAACACATTCAATTAATGGGAAATAATTACACTTTTGCATAACAGAAAGTAGCTCTTCATTTTTTTTTTAGGAGGTTTTAATAAGCAAATGTTGTTTTTTTGGTATTTAAATTAAAATGTTTGCATTTGGATGACATTGTAGTATATATATTTTTGTTCATAATGACCGTGTGATTAAAAAAAAAAAATTTTTACTATATTCAAGAGTTACAGCTTACTGGTTGGACAAGGACATTATTTTTCCCATAAAGAAGCTGCAGCTTTGAGTTTTGGTGAAGAGATTCCACATATTCCCTGGCAGACATGTGAAACAGTTTGGGCTCCCTTGCCTCCTCAGTACTGCTAGCATCTCGACGAACCTGTCAACAAACACATATAAATACAAATACAAAGCTCAACAAATTTTTTTTCATGTAAACCTTTTGCAGATTGAGATTAGTTAAAATAGCACTCCTAATTACTGTTTAAAAGTGTAGAACAAAAAGGGTATAGCACCAGACAAAATGGAAGAAGCAGACAAAACAAAGCATTGATTAGAAATAGAAGGGCTCTTTACACTGGATGGCTAACAATGATTGAAAATTAAAAATGGAGGTTACAGGTCACTAAATCTGTTACTTTTCTACACACATGGATTTAATAGAATAGATGCTGTTTTTATATGTAAATTTCTATCTTAATTTCTATCAAGATATCAACATTTTTAATTAACATCATAATATAAAGTGATATAAATAAAAAAATATTTTTAGTTCAGTGGCACCTGCATTCCTTGACGCTTGGGTGAGCCAGGGGAAGTAAACACATGACTGCTGCTGGAGTGTATTCTGTGCCGCTGAACTAGTTCATCTGCAGGGGGATCAGTCCAGAAGTGATCTGAAGTCTTCATCTTTGTGTAGTCTAGCGCACAAGGACCCACTAGAAGAGATTAAATTATTTTACTAAGTTGAAAACCTGAACAACTTAGGTACATTATGGATTTCAATTTTCTCTGTTTGGCAATAATGAAGAGGAATTTCAATATGTAAGTTAGTTAGGATTTACATTCAATCCAGTTGAAATATTTCTGGGTTCAAAAAATTGGCATCGTTACCAAAATATGGTCAGAAGAACTGAATCGGTCAGAGCTCTTAATATTAAGCCTCAAACAAAATATTTCTTTACTTACATTGTACATAACTAATTAAAGTAATATGATGTGTTATACTTTTAAGATCAAACAATAACAAGTACAGAAGATCAGTACATATAAAATAATTTTATCTATTTAAGAAAAAAAAAAAAGAAAAGGTAAGTTATAACTTTTGACCTACAGTTTTGCCATACCTAATAAAGAAGCAAAAATAGGACCATCCACTGGATCAGCTATAAGTGATTCTTCCTCATAGTATTTACTAAAACAGAAAGATACAAAAACAAGAATACTTTATAGCTGTAAAATATGAAAAATGTATGTATATATTTTTTTTTTATTTAGTTTCTGCCCAATAGGCCAATTTTAAATAAATTTGTAGTGTAATTCTGTAAATAAATCTTTAATAAACTATTTTTTTAAAGACTTTCTTTTACTAAACTAAATTACAAGAAAAAAACAAAAACAAATAAGAAACAAACCAACCTATGATTTTGTACCAAATAGTCTAGAATTTTGGCTAGTTTCTTTTCAAATATGGCCACTCTCAGCCAAAGATACTTTGGAGTGGTGACAGATGTAGAATTTTTTTTACTTTGGTTTTTGTTGTTGTCCAGAGACTTCCTGAAAAATAGAGCAGACGCCAACAGCCTGTTAAGTTTTCAATGCAATTAACAAGGCAAAATCTTTCTGTCAAACATTTTGTAATTGAAAATTGTTATCAATGCCATTTCATCACTTATGACAGTTGGTATTTTTACAATGACCTGATGTTCTCTTTTATAAAAAAAAAAAGCTTCTCTGTAAGCTTAAAATTAATGTCAACTATGAAGCTGGATATTAATATCTAACACAGTGACATGTAAAGTTGTATTTGGACTGTTTAAGATAAAAAGAGTGACTCCAAATTATGTACCCTTCTGATCAGCTGATATTCTTACCTTGACCCAGATAACTCTGTTGAGCTAGGTGTCTCCAAGTCTGCAACCAGGCGGGACACTTCTGCAGCAGGTTCAAAAGACTTTGAAACTTTCTGGAGTAGTGCCATGGTGGAGCCATACTTAAACAGACCAAGAGCTCGTTTCCTCAGGCAATGTAGCAGGCAGGCTTCTACTGCAGCTGAAAAGAATTTTTTTTTTTTTTTAATTTTCAATAGCAAAATAGAATTCTCTTTTGCTTGTCAATTCTTATTATAAAGTTTGAGGGTTCAAATAACTAGTCCTAGATCTGAGATGAGCTGAGCAGTGGTTTACAGATGGGACAGCTCTCCATAAAAATTGTTGTTTTATAAGAGCATTTTGTGGGCAATATCTCAATCAGTCCTCTTGATAAAGTCCACAGTTTTCATTTTCTGGTGACACTCCAAAACAGAATAAAGATTTAGACAGATTAGTTATAAGCTTCCAGTCTTTTGGTGTGGAGCCATTTGTGGAGCCATGGAAGATTCTAGAGCGAAGCAAAGAAAAGAGCCAATAGTGGGGCTAACAAGACACAGAAATTTAGGGCCTAGAAAAACCAAGATATTATCTATATATGATCAAAGGCAAAGATGGTATGCACTAGCCATCTTTGTGAACATAGAAAATGTGATTCTGTTTATCTTTGTTTATATATGAAGCGTGGTGGCGGAGTGGTTAAGTGCTTGGCTTCCAAACCAAGGGGACCCAGGTTCCAATCTTGGTGAAGACTGGGGTTTTTAATTTCTGGATTTTTAGAGTGCCTCTGAGTCCACCCAGCTCTAATGGGTACTGGTACCTGACATTAGTTGGGGAAAAGTAAAGGCATTTGGTCATTGTCCAAGCCACCCTTGTTAACCATTGGTCACATTATCTACCTCACAGATCGCAAGGTCTGAAAGGAAAACTTTACTTTGTGTACATAAAAGACAGTACTCATCTTTGATTAGGAAGGAGCTTCACTATGTACTGGGATACAAAGAACTTTGGTTGTACAAAAGAAAGTATATAGTGTAATTTCAAACATTTTGATACTTGAAAGACCGTCATACAACATTGTTTGGGGAAAGGTTGTAATGATTTAGTATTTTAAACTTTGCCAGCCACCATCTAGAAACATTAAGAATGCTTTAGTAATCTACTAATACTTATAGATTCTAGTACTATAAGCAAATACATATTTATAATCCATGCCATATTGTGTATAGCCTAAAAAAAAACACTTCATTTTATGTTGTTGCTTTAATTAGGACAGATATTTATTTAATAAGAAATATTATCTACCTAATAAGAACAAACTATTTATTTTTAAGGACATTTTATTTAGATATATATTTAAAAACTAGGATATTTTTAAATTAGAAAAAAGTAGTTTTAAAATTATAATTTTGCCTTTTTTTTTTAGTTCTTAGATATTATTTCTACAATATATTCTGTTCTAGATCTAAATACAATTTCCATCTAGATATAGACTCTAGAATCTATTCCAGATCTAGAATGTTGGGTAGGAAAGGAGACTAATAATTGAATTCCATCTAAACATATCATCTAAGATCATGCAAATATCTTACCAGTCACTAAAATAGTTTGTTTGTTCAGGCTGAAAACCAAAGATTTTGTGACTAGACCAATGGCTAACACTGCAGTAACAAGAGAGGTATACTGTATAAGTAGATATCTATTTAAAGCAATGAAAGGGGAGGAGAGAGAGAGACAGAAGAGAGGTGACCGTGAGTAGGTGTGAGGGAGAATTAAAGAGAACAGAAGCCTGAGAAGGTGGGTAAGATCCGATAAGTAAAGAGAAATAAAGATAGACTATCAGAGTATCACTATCATAAGTATCATAGACTAGATCATCTAGATTAGAAATAAGAGAAAGAGAGAGAAGGCCTCAGAAGGGTGCAGAAAGTGATGAAGCGAGCAAGAGAGAGAGAGAAAGAGAGAGACAGAGATGTGAGGTATATAGATCTAAATGGGAGTATAGAGTATGTTAGAATGCGTGGCATTGATTTCCTCTGCTAAACACCATCGATCCGATGCCGGCTCTACTCGGCTGCTGTGTCGGAAGTAGGGGCAGATAACTCCGAAACTTCTGCTAGAAGGAACGGGTCGAAATTCTTCCTTTGTAATTATCACATAGCTGCACTGTGATTGAAATGTCACGCTAACCATGTGTTGCTTTAAAGGAACACACACACACACACATCTGACAAGGACATGTCAACAAAGCAGATCAAAAACATGCTAGTGAAACCGAAAAATAAATGGTTTATTTTGCGAAAATAAAGCATTCTGAGGTCTAAAAATCTTTGTTTTACATGTTTCGGGTGTTCATCCAGAGTTGATAATTTACCTCCTAGTCTAAACCTCCCGCAGGACGATGGGGGATGGCAGAGGGCAGGGCATGAACCCGGAACTATCGACAGTCCAGCGCGCATACCACAAGACCAGGCAGCCACCCAGGACAATAGATCTAGTAAAGATCTACGCAAGCGTGATCCTTCTTGACTGAATCTAGCCAACTTTCATCTAGATCTAAATGTCTCTGGTGCATACCGGGGATGGGGGCATTCATTTCCATGCAGACGACAAGGTTAATCGAACAACGCCTAGCCACCCAGATTTTGTTGGTGTATGTGGTCAAATCGAAGTGGGTCTTTTTTTTTTGTTTGTTGGTTTCTAGACCCAGTATTTTTTTATTATTTTTTTTTTGTTAAGAGAAAGTCAATGTTGAAATGAGCAGGTTATACAGTAAATGTAAATCTAGGTCTGGATCTATTAAACGAAACTATTCACACCACAAGCAAGTGATTGATTTCGTGCGCTCAGCGATCAAAACCCACCCAATCTGACTCCTTAAAAACAGTTAATGGTTCTTCTTAAAAACGAATTGGTATTGGATTTAAGCACTCCTCTACAGATAACATGCTTCCAATGGCATGCGTCTCAAAAAGCCTCTGACACCCTGGCCTTCACATGTGGTTCAGATATTGGGTCCTGCGGAGCTGTTATCACTGGCAAGACACGGTGTAAAGGCCAGCAACTGGCGTCTAAGCTATTAAGCTTCGTCAGGAGAGCAATAGTTAGCCTTGACTTGCTAAACGGCTACCCACATAGTTGAAGGAGAGCTCTGAATCCAACTAGCTTAAATGGCTACCCACATAGGAGAATTAAAAATCTGAATTGCGGTAACACCCAGACACAGAAAAGGCTTGGGAGTTAACTCTGAGGAAAAATCACTACCTTTTGGGGGGATAAATCTGCTGTGTGGGCGACATCGTTCCGACCATATCTAGATCTAATGCCCATTCTTTCATCTCATTCTATGTCGTTTCTCGACAGGACGAGGCCATAGAGCGATTTGTAGAAGAAAAGCTTGTGAGCATATCTTACCCATCACTGACCTATAACATTCAATGATCAAACGTTTTAACACTGACATAAGAAATTTGTGTTACTATATAACAGTGATTCCCAAAGTGGTCTATATAGACCCCCAGGGGTCTACGAAGACTTCCAAGGGGTCTACGAAAGTGAAAAAAACAAATTGGGGGTCTATGAGATGTCTACGGGGGTCTACAATAATATATTCATTTAAGCAGGTCGTGACTTTAATTTTTACATCCCATTAATGTAGTTCTTCACACTAAGATATAATTGTAATTTGTACCTAAGTAAATTCTTAAAATATTTATCCTGCTATTCAAACGAAAAATTGTTGTATTTAATTTCAATATTTATTTAAATAACTTAATTTTGTCTTCATGTAAGTAATGTTTAGCAAAAAGAAATGTAAACTGTATAGCGTGGTTAGTTAAAATTGTTCATTCCTTCCTTGTCAAACTAGCGACTGCCAATTGCCATTTTTCACGATGATATGAAACTAATTACGCTGGAGGATCATCTGAGACAAATGTCACCATGATAAAAAGATAAAGATTTGAAAAACATTCGAACATTCAATGATAAAATTCAGAAAAGGCCCATAAAATCTCTATTCGACATCATATAGAGAAGATGGTGGTTTGTGGACGTCTTACAAAATCTGTTTACTTATAACAAAATAGGGAGCGCGGTGGTAGTGGTTAAGCGCTTGGCTTCCGAACCTGAGGTCATGGGTTCGAATCTCGGTGAATTTTAGGATTTTTAGGGCTCCCAAGTCTACCCATCTCTAATGGGAACCTGACTTAAGTTAGGAAAAAGTCAAGGCGGTTGGTCGTTGTGCTGACCACATGACACCCTGCTCGTTAACCGTTGGCCAAAGAAACAAGGTCTGAAATGGGAACTTTACTTTCCTTTTTTTTTCTCGGCAAAACACAATAGATTGATTTTTACCAGCCGTTTTAGTTTTAAAAACTGTTTTGCACAAACCTACATGTGATATTATTAAAAGAATTTCTCTAAGCAACAATACAGTTCAAGGTCATTTCAGTGGCCACGAGTTATAAAATTAAAAGCTTCTAATGTAATTCTTTGCAAACGAGATAGATACAGTTCGGGATCAGCGGTATCACATGCTCTGACAGGGTGTAGTGATGTGTGCTGCAAACTGTCTAAGGATCGCTGGCTTCTTATTTTTCCTCAGGGTTGACCCAAAAACCTTTCCCATGCAGCAGAGTTTTGAATTCAGTTGTGCTTCTGCTAGGTGGGTAGCCATCCAAGGCTAAAAAGCCCTTCCAGATCGAAGCTTACTGGTTTAGACGAAAGTTACACGCCTTCGCCCCTTCTCTCATTAGTGATAACATCTTCGCGGACTTAATATTTGAGCAACACTTGAAAGATCAAGAAATACACGAGAAACTGCTCTTTGCAAAAACTTTAGCAATGATACTTAAGGCAAATTAATTAATAAATTAATTAATATTTCATGTTTTAAGCACTACTTCGTAGAACAACAAATTCCTATTTGAAATATAATATCCATAGCAACGAATGATAGACCTACAAAAAAAAAACAACAACATTTCCAGTGTGTTTGGAGATTCCATCAATAAATATTATTTTATGAATTTTTATCAATAAAAAGATAGATCTCTATATCTTTATATGTAGCTTTAAATCACTTTTTCACTTTTCAACTCACAACAGATAGAAATTAGTTTTTAAAAAAATGTTGATGAATTAGCAAGTTAAGCAGGGGGGGGGGTCTACCAAAAATTAGAAAACATGGCAAGGGGTCTACGAGACAAAAAAAGTGTGGGAACCACTGCTTTATAACCACAGCAGGATCACAGCAATGGTTGTGGTCGTCTGCGTGAGAAATGTTTAAAAAAAAAATGCCGCCTTTTTTTTATTTTCTAGTATAAAAAAAAAAAAAAACTTAGACTTTGAATTTCATTACTATTTTTTTTTTATTTTATTTTTCTCTATTTTTTTCTAGAAGTAACCTTGGATTGTTTTGTGTTTTTTTTCGGCCTCAATTGTGCAATGCACACATTGCACACAAGTCGCGGTGACTCCGAACCATAGTATTGCATAATTCTAGCCGTTTTTACGGAAATGAGATTCTTTTGGTCTACATTATTTATTGCCTGAAGAGCAATGCAAAAATCACGTAGACTGTGTATACATAAGGCCAACAAAAATTGCATCAGTTTGTTGGTTTGTGTTACATGTTTCGGATGTTCCTTTAGAGTTGAAGATAATCTACTTCCTAGCCCAGACCTCCCGCAGGCTGACGAGGGATGGCAGCGGGCAGGGTATGAACCCGGGACCATCGAGAAGTCAGAACGACAGTCCAGCGCGTATATCGGACGACCAGGCAGCCATCCAGTTGCCCGGCATACCACAAGTAATACAACACGCCAAAACATTACACAGTCACGTGAACACCAAAGTGTCCCCTGAAAGTGTGGTAATAACTGTCATTTGTTAAATCACAGTCACTGTTGGGAATTCTTGAGGTGTGACTTTCTGTGTGTGCGATTTTGCCCCAACGTCAAGATTCAACACACACACAGACTCTTTTTAAAGTACTACGCATGTGTGGAATGTGGTCAACTAAAACTGGTTACCAAAAACATAAATAAATGCAAGCTTTTAAATACAATTGACTCTTGAAGGTCCGACGGTTACAGAAGTGTCAGATTAACGAAAACGTCAGATCACCAAATGTTATCTGAGCTTCAAAGAATTTACCGTACATTTCAAGAACATTTTTTATTTTGTTATGATCTAATACGATACTCTATTCGATTTTCGAAGGTATAAATCTAACAATACACGAAAAAGAAAAATTATCGATGTAGAAAAATGGAAACAAACACAAACATAAATTAGGATGAGACTATACAAACCAACTTGCGGTTGTCATTGCCGGAAGTGGTAATGGATGTAAGCACTCCACTACCTTTAAAATGCTTCCTAATGGCATGCGTCTCGAATAGCCTCCGACAACCAGTCCAACTCCTGGCCTTCACGTGTGGCTCAGATATTGAGTCTGGCGGAACTGTTCTCACTAACAGGAGAAGGGGCAAAGGCGAGTAATTGGCGCCTTAACCAGTAAGCTTCGGGCAGGAGGGGCTCGTTAGCCATGGCTGGCTACCCACCTAGGAGAAGGAAAACTCTGCATTCAAACCTCTGTTGCCCTGCAGCTATGCCCAACCATGGGAAATGGCTTCGGGAGTCAACCCTGGGGAAAAATCAGGAGCTGGCGACCCTAAGGCAGTTTGCAGCACCCAGTGCTACACTCTGGCAGAACCTGCGACGCCGCTGACCACAAACTGTATCGGCAATGCCGTTCCTTTGGATACGTCAGCAGCGTGGAGTGGAGGGAACTGATGTGTGGGCGACATCGTTCCGACCACAACTAATGCCCAGGCATTCATCTCATTTCCGTGAGATTATCCATAGTCGCTTCGCGACTGAAGGAGGCCATATATATATATATATATAGAGAGAGAGAGAGAGAGAAACAAACTTCCATGATCATGAGCCCTTCACTAGTACAGTGTAACGTTGGGAGAAAGGCAAAAAGCATGAATTGCACTAAACAAAAAACAATCGTTACAAATATTTCTAGTCGCAAAGATTTATTATTGTTAGTCTAGATTTATTACAAATTTAATTACATGACTGATCCAAACTAATTGACACTACTACACTAAATATAAGCTGTGTTTTTTTCAAAGTATTTTGTAAATTTTTGATTGCTATGAAAGTGTTATTTGCACAAGGTGCAAATGATGGTTTCGCATCATTATGATGTGTGATGTTTGATACCGAATGACGTATTCGATTGACTGATGTATGGCTACAAGGGATGTACTTCAATAGTGAAACCCCCATCCACGCATGGAAAACGCTAGTTCTTAATCCTCCCTCGTGACGTGAAGTCGCAAATGTCGGTAATTTGAGCTACAAGGCAAGGAGATCAGCCATCAGTAAAGAATCTACACACAAAATTCTAAAAGACAAAGATAAAGTAAGGACATGGGACTAGCAGATGTCTACATTTTCTAGACGACTGATTACTGCAGCCTAGGAAGGAAATTGGTTTATGTTAAGCCCTAAGTTCCTCAGAGCGCCCTGCGCTCCATGGCTTCAACGCTTCTAGTAGCCCCCGCGTTTTTTTTTCCCCTCGAAAGTTTTGATTTGCGTGAAGACCTATTTTTTTTAGTGCAAGCAGCCCTATGCTCCCCTGGAGGTACACAGGATTAGGTCAAGTTTATGTTTCTTAGGTTCTCAAATTATGAGCAGACTAAGAGAAAGTCTAAGACTGCTTTATTGATCACATGGAAATTTGTTGTGATTACAAGGACTCTTTTCTCATATACAGACAACACAACAGAAACAAACACACAAATACAACAGACACAACATAAAGAGTTCACTCAGCGACTACACACAGGCACATCATGGTCCTTTTCATGTTTCCTGATCGAAGGGTGGCGTTGATAGAGTCTGACCGAGTGAGGTACGAACGAGTTTTTGTACCGCTCTGTTCTTGTCTTCATTGACAGAAGTGGCCCACTTCACGACAACTTGACGTAGTTAGGATGGAGCAACTTTAACGAGGGTGTCAAGTTGCCACCACAACGAACAACCGTTTCACTTTCCCCAACTAATGTCAGGCACCCATTCGAGTTAGTGTGTGGACTCAGGGGCGTCCTCAAAATAAAATAGCCCGGCCTTTACCAAGATTCGAACCTGGGACCTCTCGGTTTGGAAGTGCTTCACCACTCGGTCACCGCGCACACATATATTTTTAAGAGCCGTAGTCGATTTCACACAATGACACAGGCACTACTGTTGGCACGAAGACTGCGCAGCAACAACACTGACACTGCACAACGCCAACACTAACACCACATGATGCTACCGTTAGCATAGGCAGTTCACAAATGATAATTATTTGGCCGACGATTAATGAAGGTGTCATGTGGCCAGCACAACGATCAAACGACATTACGCCAGGGGCGTCCAGCCTTTTCGAAGCCGAGACCCCTAGGTTCGGAAGCCAAGCGCTTTGCCACTCAGACATCACGCACTCGTTATGATAGACAGATACAGACAGATAGATACAGGGCCGGTCCTAGCAATTGCGGGGCCCTATGCGAAACGGATTGCGCGGGGCCCAGTCTGGGTAGGGATAAGCATAAGTTCAAAATTAAGATTTTTTATTAGAAAATACATGCGTCTTTACAATGCCGTTTTTTTTATCGCGTGTAAAATTGGCACCCAAAAATGAAGCTTTTGTCTTTTTTTTTTTCAGGAGATTTCCAGGAGCCCTTGGAAAATCAGGAACCCGCGGAAAACCTGCTATTATAAATATGATTTTATGTTTTAATTTAATAAGCTACACCTAGACTTAGCGCGGGGCCTATGAAAGTGCGGGGCCCACTGCGACCGCATAGGTTGCAATAGCCTAAGTCCGGCCCTGGATAGATAGCACCACGTCCTTATATAGTTAGACAGACAGGTAGACATAGATAGATAATATAGATAGATAGACACCTTACAAGGGGTTCTATTGGTACACTGACCAAATGTCAAACATATATTGTAATCAGGGTCACCCTATCCCAGACACGGGTAAAATAAAACTTTCAACAGTCAAAATATAACAGAACACCGGTAAAAAATCACTACGCAATTTCAGCACTCCACAGCTCCCATGAAATGGCTTTGACACCCCCCCTCCGCCATGTTATTATATTGATTTCCTTCTTAAACCCTCTTTCCCCCCCCCCCCCCCCCCGCCACACTGGCTTCCTCTGTCTGTCTCTCTGGTTTTAAAGCACACCAGAATAGAGCCTGTTGCTTTTATAGCAGATTTGGTGACGCACTGGAACGTCACGTGAGAAAGGGAGATAACTAATACTGTGGAGACCGTCACTCAAACGGGGAGACCACAGCGTTGTACAGTTCAGTTATCTGCTCTTGAAACTTGTAGAACCCGCAAGGCAAAAAAAAAAAAAAAAAAAAAGGCAGCATAGACAATGAGGTCTATATCGAGCTGGTCGTGGGATACTCTAGTTAGTGAACAGGAGGACCCCGTAGGTTCTATCCTTATCAATAGTGTTGGGGCAAAGATGGCATCTCATAGTTTATGTAAGAAATGGGGATCACAATCTGACAATGTCCAACGATAGAAGAAACGACAGCTTTGTTACTTTATCAAAACATCATATTATTTTCAACAATTTTTTTTCTAAATTTAAATGTATTATATTTATAAAATATCACTTCTAACCATTTTGGCATTTCATTTATATATATTTATAAGGGGTTACTTTCAACAATGCTCGCATGTCATTAAAATGTCTTATTTATAATGTGTTACTTCATAATACAAAAAAAAAAATCACAAAAGTTGTTTGAAAATGACTGAATTCATTCCACATTTCAAAGGGCATAACAAAATACACTCAACCCCCCCCCCTCCCCCTTTCCACCAAAGCAATTACACAGCAGTAAAAAAAACAATATTCCATATTTAAAGGATGTCAGTTACTTGGAAGTTCATTGTAGTTCACTGTTACAATTAAAGATGTAAAAATGTCAGTCAAGCTACCCTATTGCTCTGATACTTATACAATTTACAGTTGTGGTTTTGTTTGAGTTTTGAGTTTTTTAGCACATCAGAACACTTTAGGCCATGTCATGCCCATAATCCCTAAACGGTTACTCTTCCTTCAAACCACAAGAGCTAAGTTTTATTTAGTTAGGTCATTAAAAACAAGGTGTTAAAATAGTAAAGGTAGTAAAAATTTAATTGAAATCTTTGGTAAATATTATATGTGTAGTTTTATTTGATGTAATTTCATCATTGGCTGAATATTTGCACAATTTACACTTGTGGTTTTATTTGATGTAATTTCATCATTGGCAGAATATTTGCACAATTTACACTTGTGGTTTTATTTGATGTAATTTCATCATTGGCTGAATATTTGCACAATTTACACTTGTGGTTTTATTTGATGTAATTTCATCATTGGCAGAATATTTGCACAATTTACACTTGTGGTTTTATTTGATGTAATTTCATCATTGGCTGAATATTTGCACAATTTACACTTGTGGTTTTATTTGATGTAAGTTCATTATTGGCTGAATATTTACACCATGTACACTTATGGTTTTATTTGATGTAATTTCATCATTGGATGAATATTTACACAATTTACACTTGTGGTTTTATTTGATGTAAGTTCATCATTGGCTGAATATTTACACAATGTACACTTGTGGTTTTATTTGATGTAGTTTATTTCATTGCTGGCTCAATATTTACACAATTTACATATGTGGTTTCATTTGATGTAATTCATTTCCTCAGGTGAATATTTACACAATTTACATATGTGGTTTTATTTGATGTAATTTATTTCATCATTGACTGATCATTTACACAATTTACACATTTGATATCATTTAATGTGATTTATTTACACAATTTACAAACGTGGTTTCATTTGATGTCGTTTAATATTTTCTACAATTGAATTTGAAAGCTTAAACTTCAATGAACTTAATTTTGGCATGGTGTCACTTCGGTCTATCATTGATCTCACAAAAGTGTCTGTTACTTTGAGAAACAGGATAAAATGAATAATATAAATATGTCATAACTGTTATGAGTCACATAGGTGGTTATGTGATGTGTGCCTTGTGAATAGGTAACTCTGTGGTAACACAATTACATTTGTGACCATAAACTCTATTTAAAAAAAAAAAATTTTAAAGAAGAAGAGGTCAAATTAAGGGTGAAACTATTTTAGATTTATTAGAAAATTGTATAGCCTTTATATAGTTATTAATTATAAAAAGTTCATAATAGCAAAAGCATTATAATTAGGTATTCAAACATGAAGTTTTACAATGTCATGTTACCCACCAGGGTGGCTGCCTGGTCGTGCAGTTTGCGCGCTGGACCGTCGTTCGGATTTATCGACTGTCGAGGGTTCAAACCCTGCCCGCTCCCATCCCCCGTCGTCCTGCGGGAGGTTTGGACTAGGAAGTAAACTATCTTCAACTCTGAAGGAACACCCGAATTATGTAAAACATTTTACAACTAAACTTTTAAAGATCTGCTCAGAAGTAGGGGCTTCCTTAGACTTACAATGAAAGAGTTAATTTTGATTGAGTGCGCAAATGCTACAGGAGGCATGCAGGCCGAGTGGTTAAGTGCTTGGCTTCCAAACCTATTGGTCCCAGGTTCGAATACTGGTGAAGACTGGTGTTTTTAATTTCTGGATTTTTAGGGTGCCTCTGTCCCACTAATAGCAAATTTGATGATTGGCATCTATTCAAACCTGTCCATGTAGTTCAATTCACGGTGGTCCCATCCTCCCATTGGAGGTGTGGTGGCTGAGTTGTAAAGCGCTTGGTTTCTGAACCGGGGGTCCTGGGTTCAAAGACTGTGATTTTTAATTTCTGAATCTTTGATTATAGTGCCTCTTGAGTCCACCCAGCTGACATAAGTTGTGGAAAAGTAAAGGCAATTAGTCGTTTAATTGGCCACATGACACCCTCATTAACTGTGGGCCACAGAAAAAGATGACCAACTGCCCTATAGATTGCAAGGTCTGAAAGGAGAACTTAACTACTTAACAGATAAGGAAAAGCATTTTAGTTGGGGAAAGGTAAAGGCAGTTGGTCATTGGCTGGCCACATGACACCCTAGCTAACCATGGGCCACAGAAATAGATGACCTTTACATCATCTGCCCAAAAGATTACATGGTCTGAAAAAAAAAAAGGGTGGGCACAAATGCAATGAGCTGTGAGCATATGTTACAGAAGATGTGTTTTAGGGAAAGTGCTGTGGGTGGCGTGTAGAAAAGTTTGAGACTCTTTGTCACCGTTTTCATTTTTTTTTTTGTGTTGCATCTTTCATAATTATATTCCGCTATTATGCTAAACAGAGCTAGACAGACCTTAGAGTAGAACCCCCAGGGAACAAGACGCAGAGTAAGACCAAAAAGAACATGGCGACGCAGTGTACTTGAAGAAGCAGAGAAGACCGGGAAGAGCTGGGAAACTATCAAAAAGCTAGCAAGAGACTGTGGAGAGTGGCATGTTTTTTTCGAGGCCCTATGTTCCATGAGGAACTCAAAGGAGTGATGATGATGATGATAATGCTAAACTTACCACAAAGAGAAGTGATACTGCTGCTTTCTTCATGAACAAACTTTCGGGTAACAGCTTCCTCCATTATTTGTTTCACCTAGAAATACATGAGTTTGTTTTTAATGTTCATATTTTTTTTTACTATTACCCCATTATAAAAACAAAAAAGATTTGATAGACAATAACTAAAATGAAAAATTTTGTCAGGCCATAAGTTTAAGTTAAACTAATGTGCTGCATGAATCTAATTCAATCTATGAATGTTTTGATAACAGTTTGTAATTACTGGGACAAAGTTGTTGATGAAAGTCAACTGATGTGTTTATATGTAGTATTTATATAATATAGTATTTTAATGTTCAATCTTAGCCTTTGATATTAATATCTAATTTAAAATGTTTAACACATAGTCATTCCAAAATTATAATTTAAAAATGTTTGCTTGATCTCAAGCAATATTTAACTGTCATGCCATTAAAGTTGTATTAGAAGTGTGCATGGCCAATGGTGCTACTATAGAGTCTTGTCAGTGTCTAAGAATGGCTGGTTATATGTGTGAAAATCATGTTGTTCTTAATATACTGACCACAAAGGGTCAACATTAGGTGATTCTGAACATATCAGATTAATCAATGTGCCAAGCATATAGCCTCAATCTTTAAAAGGCCACATATAATTTATATACTATTAGCTTCAAAAGAACTCTAGAAGCATTTCTAATATTATAGAATATTATTATTTCAATAAAGCATCTTTAAAAAGGTCATGTTTGTAATATATATCATATATAGGATAACTGTTTTAAACATTTCTAATATTATAGAATATTATTTCAATAAAGCATCTTTAAAAAGGTCATGTTTGTAATATATATCATATATAGGATAACTGTTTTAAACATTTCTAATGTTATAGAATATTGTGTCAATTGAAAGTAAAATATAAACATATTTTAAGGAACCATTCAAATTAAGGTAGGCTCATTAGATCTAACAAGGGGCATTATTAAAAACAAATTGACTGATATCATATGAAGGTCTATTATATAGTCTATTTACAAGTAAAAACATTTATAAGCCCAAGCAGTTTTATGTTTTATAGTAAATAAAATATAGAGATCTATAGCTTCTTACAGGTAAAAACATTGTATTGTTATTATTTACTTATTTTATATCTTTAAATTTATTTACACAAGACTCTAGATCTATTGATTTCTATTGTATATATATATATTATTATTATACAGAAAATATTTTTAGACTATTTTTAAATAATATTTTCACTGTAGTAGTCTGTAGTGTATAAAAAAAATGTCATTTGTGTGATTTTAAAAAAATATCTAGAGATCTATTTCAAAATTTTAACGTTCAGATAGATCTGGAAATGAAGATCTAGTATTTATTCTAAATAAAGGGAGAAAATGGATATAATTCCTTGCCGGGCATTTTAGCATAAATCATGTTAAATTATGTGTAACAAGATTCAAGGAACAGCCATTTTGTTATTTTCGATTAAGATAATGTTGTTAAAAATCTTCTCTTACCTCTTTCTTGACTGCGCGCAAAAGCCTCTGCCTTTCTTCTGCTTCTGAGGCCATTTTAATGGAAATCAAAGGCCTAAAGTTCTGAAGGGAAAAAAATTATATCTTGGGTCAACGGTGGGACAGATTTCGTACTACCACCTCCATTGCTCAGCTAGTGTCACCGTTTCCATACACGCCTACACAGCCGCACAACTTCCGGATGTTTACACTTCTAATCTTGATCATAATGAGTTCGAATTATTGATATACATTTACACAAACCTAAAAGACGCAGTAATATTTTAATTTTTAATAATAAAGAAGTTTTATCAGTGCTGCTTACATAAATATTCTTGTGACTTGCTACTTTTAGATGGTTTCTAAATATATCTAGGAAATTACAAATTGTTTATATTTACTTATTTTAATTTTGGTACACAAAATAGTGGTACAAAACTTATCAATGTACCCGTACATCAATGAAAAACACAAGAAACGGTGACAAGTAGGCCTAGATTCCTATACCCCATGATCAAGCTTTCTGAGTTTGGTTTGTTTTAAGCTAAGCCGAATATATATAGGTATATATATTAATATAGATTAGATGTTTAGATCTATTCTAACATACACAAAAAGTGCTTCGCGGAAACCTTTCCTCATCATATTATTTCTCTTATCATCTCTAGTGACTCTTTTCGAGGTGAAGTCTCATTTAGAATACAGATAACAACAAATTCATTCATTCATGTTTTAATTTTTGTTTAGCAGCGTCGTAACTAAATTAGATAAGACTCTAGACTTAGAATAATCTACACTCTAAATATATAGACTACTATAGTAATATTTCATAAATCATAAGACATGATAAGATAAGAGCTTGAGTTGATGTTGACCCTATAATATATGAACATTCATCATTCATAATTTCTTAATTTGGTAATAAGAAATAGAATGATCTATTTGAATTTCTCATTGAGTCATTACAATTACAGAATCTGAGAATGAGTCATTGAGACATTGCTCATTCTTCTGATTCTGTCTGTGACACTCACAGTGACAGCAGTCTGTCATTTTATCTTATTTTCTTATTTAATTTAGATCTAGAGCTACTTATTAAAAAGAAAAAGTAGCTTACAGACTTACACTTACATAAAAAAAAACATTGCTCTTACTGAGGTCTTACTCTTAGAAGTTTGATCTTGAGACTTGAGAAGTTGAGTCTCTTTACTTTTAGTCTTAGTTTAGTAGACTACCATTATTTGATATAGATTATTATATTATAATAAATTATATATATATTATTTATATTATATATAGGCCCTAAAAAGCATTTTATCTTATTTTCTTATTTAATTTAGATCTAGAGCTACTTATTAAAAAGAAAAAGTAGCTTACACTTACATAAAAAAAAAACATTGCTCTTACTCTTAGAAGTTTGATCTTGAAACTTGAGAAGTTGAGTCTCTTTACTTTTAGTCTTAGTTTAGTAGACTACCATTATTTGATATAGATTATTATATTATAATAAATTATATATATATTATTTATATTATATATAGGCCCTAAAAAGCATTTTATCTTATTTTCTTATTTAATTTAGATCTAGAGCTACTTATTAAAAAGAAAAAGTAGCTTACACTTACATAAAAAAAAACATTGCTCTTACTCTTAGAAGTTTGATCTTGAGACTTGAGAAGTTGAGTCTCTTTACTTTTAGTCTTAGTTTAGTAGACTACCATTATTTGATATAGATCAGTGGTCTTCAACCTTTTTTGGCCTACCGCCCCCTTTTCTAATTTTTTCTTTAAAAAAATTCGCCAGCGCCCCCCTCTAAGAAAAACAGTTATAAAGAAGCGTGAGAAGGCAAATTTGAACAAAATATCATCTATCTATTAATTGTTATGCTGTCAATAACGCTTATCCCGCTTGGGAGACGACCGTATGCCAAAGGCGATTTTTGTGAACTCCTTGGCCTATGACTGACGAGCTTTGAGGAGGACTGAGTTACAGAGGTGCCCCCCTCCCCGGTGAACGCTATAAAGATTTATTCATTTCGCTCTCACTGGCATATAGGAAAGTACCTGGCAGCATTCTCTGGCAGCAGATAGCCTCTGAGAGAAACAGTTCGAGAGCTCTTACAAAAACTGCGGGACTAACATTTGATACTCAAAGAAAAGCCATTATTGAAGTTATGCGCAAAAGACGGAAAGAAAACTTAAATAGAACACCAGCATACAAAGGCTTTGTCTGCATAAAATTCAGGGAAAATATGTAGGTCGCAGTTGGGTTTGCGTAGTTATTTGAAACTCTGGACAAAGCCGTAATCTTCGGAATTAAAGGCAAAAAAAAAAAAAGCCAATATTATCATTATGCAAAAACTTATGTCAAATAATTTGCAGTGATTACACACAAAAATTAATTGTAAAGACTTTCTTTCAAATCCTAAGAATAGTCTCCGTTTAAATTTTTGACTATTAGGGCCTACTGTTTTTAAGTTTAATTGTAAATATAGTTATTTTTTTAGTATAAATATTATTATTGCTGAATTCACTAGAAAATGAAATTAAGCTAACCTTGTGCTTCCTGCAGTCTGACAATATTAGAAATTACAAGCTTTAAGTTAGCCAAGGCAAGGCGATGGTCTTCTCTAGTCGCTACATCCTGTCTATTTCTTTGCTTATTCATTAACTTTGTTACGTACTAAATCTAAGTTAACCATGTAGGTTTACTGAAAAGCTAAAACATAATTCCTATTTCGACCACAGTTTTGGAATTTTACTGAAACATTTAAATGCATCCACATCTCTGTTGTGCCTCCGGGACGTAGCTAGGAATTTCCATTGTTTGGAGGGCCAGGGGGCTTGACATCTTTGGGGGCAGCTGCATTTTGCGTAATATTTAATTTAATTAATTAAAAAACGCTAATTTTCCCCCCTCCCTTAAATGGGGGCCCGGTGGATTTTCAAATTTCCCCCCCCCCCACCCTAGCTACGCCACTGTGTGCCTCCTATGTTTACATTCTTTTTACTGAAGACATAGTTTTGTAAATCTATTTTTTCATGCAACTCAATTTGAACGTCAGTAACAGATGTTTAATAATTGTCATTTATATATATATACTTTTAATTTTAGAAGCGAATCTTAATTTCTTCATAGAGCATTGTTATGGGAATTGCATAGATATCGGTGTCCTTGGGCAGTAATTCAATTGTTAACAAACAAATTATGTGAGATTGTAAAACTCTTTAAAATAGATTTAATATCTCGATAAAAGAAGAAAATGATATTATCAATAAAAGTCAATTTCTTTCCTAGCAGTCAGAGGTTGGTTTGATTCAATTGTGCTAGATGCCTACCATGTAAAACAATTTTTTTAGCCTGCTTTAAGTCATTGCCAAACGTTGAATCTTCCCGTTTCTAAAAAAAATAATTATTTTAAGAGCTTAAAAAAACGAGCCATAACAATTAACAAACCCCTTTCCAAATTCCAGCGAACTTCAGTTTACAACAAGTCTAACACCTTTTTCATCATTTGTTTCACAAAACTGTTGAAAGATGCGCTTATTTTCGGCATAGGTTTGTATTTTATTTAAAGTTTTATAATTAGATTGATATAGAAATGAAATTGCGGTCTAAACTTTTCTTGTGTATCATAACTCACAATGTGAATAGTAAATAGATTTGTTCTTTATTCTATATTACCTATAAAGTCATTGTAGCGTCCAACCACTGATGGTTTCCTATATGTCCTCAGAAGCTACACAACTAGATAATTTTGAAATAATATTTCATCTCTAACAGAAAAAAAAAGTATTTTTGTGTTACATATGTTTTAAAATAAATTTAGTTTTAATCATTTTTTCAACAATATTATAAGAATTTTCAAAAAGCTATGCATTTTTCTAAGAGGCCACTAAAGCATATCCTGTTTTGCCGTTTTTTGTTTTTAATATTGTTTTAATTGAAGATTTTTATAATTGTTCGTGAATATTCTTAATTTATATCTGGATATCGCTATATATTCGTGAAGCCGACTTGGTTTCATAACCTCATCTGAAAATGCGATCAAAGTAGAACTTACTTTTTTTCTAGTGGAATGTCACTAAATCTCAAGGAAATATTACATGACATACCAGTGAGATTTCGTAACAACATTTTATCAACGTTTTTTGTTTTTAAAAAGTTAAAATATTCTATTAAATGTTACCAGTATTGGTTTTTTTTTTTTGCAATTAACATTTACATATCAATATATTGACATATGTAGATAAAATAAACTATAATCTAAAAGGCATATTACCTAGTTTGTTTATCAAATCTTCAACATTTATACGCGCCAGATCCAAGGACATTAATACTCTCCGATCACAGCAAAAGAGTAAGAATTTAAAAATAGAAAATGGGATTCCCGAACTCCTTTTCTAACGCTGTTTCTGTTCTTAAATTAGAAGCAAGTTATTTATAATTTGTCTATATTTAGTTTCCCAGCTTAAATGTTGAAGAATTTTTAAATTTGTTTTGTTTCAGAGCACCTTAAATTTCTTCTTTCCGCCTTTATGTCCAGCGCCCCCTTACCGCCCCATTTTGTGCTCAGCGCCCCCCTACTGCCCCTTTGGCTCTCAGCGCCCCCCAAAATCTCGAAAACGCCCCCTAGGGGGCGATATCGCCCCCGTTGAAGACCACTGATATAGATTATTATATTATAATAAATTATATATATATTATTTATATTATATATAGGCCTTAAAAAGCATTTTATCTTATTTTCTTATTTAATTTAGATCTAGAGCTACTTATTAAAAAGAAAAAGTAGCTTACACTTACATAAAAAAAAACATTGCTCTTACTCTTAGAAGTTTGATCTTGAGACTTGAGAAGTTGAGTCTCTTTACTTTTAGTCTTAGTTTAGTAGACTACCATTATTTGATATAGATTATTATATTATAATAAATTATATATATATTATTTATATTATATATAGGCCCTAAAAGGGCCTATTATAATAAAATTATACTTTATATAGTTATAGTAGGCATATACTTAATACTAGACTAAAGTGGATCGTGCCAGAATCTAGATCTATATTAGATTCTAGTAACTGTTCACATAAGTCAAAATTGTGAAATATTGCACTGTATAAGAATATCTAGATCTAGATAAGTGTTGATGGTTATTTCAACATTTAAAAAAATAATAAAAGAATGCCTTTATCATTGATGTGTCTTTCTGAGGTTCTGTGTCTGTTTTTTATAGGGTCCCAAACAGATAATGCATATTCTAATAATGGCCTAACAAAGTTGAATAGCATTTTAGTCTTTTTTGCATAGGACTTAATTTTTTTTTTAAAGGAATTTATGCATTTATAAGGTATGATTTTGATTATTTTTGGCTTATTTACTTAGACTTTAGTCTTAATCAGCTTTCAAGTCTCTTTTTAATCACAGATATTTTATTCCTAACTTATCTTTAGCCATTGAGAGAAGATAAACGGCTGTTTATGAAATGGCAGATGGACCATCCCCAGCTAAGAAAGTAAAAGATGACAGTACCTCTTTACCACATTGTCCTTATGGCGCCAAATGTTATCGTAAAAATCCTAAGCACTTTGAAGAATTCCAACATCCCAAACTAGTTGATGTTACAGCAGACTCTTCAGTGGATGGGATTTCTTTAGCAAAAAGCATACCAGATACACCTGCACCACCTGTTCTTGATTCTTCATTACCCCCTTGTAAATATGGCGGCAACTGCTATAGAAAAAACTTGCTCCACTTTGCTGAATTCTCTCATCCAGTATCTGGGCCCACAACAAACAAAACTGGCAGTGACAAAAGTGGCAGTGACACTGATATTCTAGATTCTGATGAAGACAAGGCTAGTACATGTATATAACTTTTTCTCTTCATATGCTATTTATTTAACACATTAATGACACTCAGTCCTAATGTTTTATACATAAATCATCACCCGGGCATGCTACCCTGCCTCATAGTGGCGCCTGGGTGGAAACGATCGTAGGAGGAAACGATAATCAAAAGGGTAGCAAAACAAGACTCCTGTGGGGGTGCCTAAGGGGGTGCGAGAGCATCCTCATTGCACTGTGCGGAGTTGTAAAAAAGCTCCCACAACCTTGTCACAATCCGGGCGCTGTTCCTCAAGGGGCTGTTACATAATAAATGGCGTGTCCCGCACGGTTAACCTGGTATAAAAAAGAAAATAGGCGGGGGTCTTAGTAGATGTATACGCGGCCTCTTGCCGCGAGTCTGACCCACCCGCCAGACAAAACAGTGTACACTGTTTTCATATAGGCCGGTGAGAGGGAGCTCTTGTTCACTTTTGCTGACCTAGAGTTCCAAGAGCTGAAGTCTCAACTCTACCTGACAGTTTAAGAAGAAGATACATAAATCATTTTAAATGCCAACCACTGTACACTAACATCTGTATTCACTTTTATTTCTCTTGTACTCTCATGCAGATGAAAAAAGACACCAAGAAAGACAATCTCCTAAGTTCAGGCATGTCCCTAATAAAAAAATTCTCTCAGATGTCAGAAACTGAGCGCAAAGAACTTATCCAGAGAGCTATAGAAGAGAAAATTCGATTACAGCAAGAGCTCGAAGATGCTAAGAAAATTGTTGCAGAGAAGGATAAAGAACTTAGCCAACTCCAAAAACAGGTAGACTCTATTATACTAGAACTGATTAATATTTTATACAACTTCAGACAACATTGAACTAGTCGTGTTGTTATGTTTTTTCTCCACTCAACATATTTGTGATGACTCGAAAATTGTCATAGGTACAGATTTAATTTACTAACTTAAATTGGGGAAAGTTAAAATTGATATGCTAAATGTAAATTGCCGGGCCCTTGTCATGGGAGGGCCCAATTTGGAGCAATCGGTCAAGTCTGCTAAGGCCAGCCCTGTTCATGATATTCAATTGAAGATAACTTCTTTCGGTGCACATTTATTGATAAGGTGTAATAAATGTATGGTTATTTCCAAGATGAAAAGCTTTCACTTATAACAAATATTGTTCTGTATATTTTAGAGTTACATATTTTCTTTTGACACTTGATTGTTCATATGAATTTGAAATTGTACCTCTGGTCATTGAGCATTTTTTCACATAGCCATTAAGTTCCTTTTATTTTATGTTTGTTTTTAAGGTGTAAAGAAAAATTGAAGATTTAGAAGAAATAAAATCCATTTATACCCAAAAATAAGGGAGAGTTGGTCCATTTATATATTTTAATATGATAACACTTTTTTAAAACTATTTCCCTTAAAGCTAAATAATGGATTACTTATGTTGGAAGGGGAAAAAGAAGCACTGGCCAAAGATACAACAACTTACTTCCCCCTGTATCCAGAGAGAGCGTATAAAGAAGGATCAGCCAGCCAGATCCATTTCCGTTTAGCTGAATCCCAGTTCTACCGTCTGCTTACTGGAGATGCGTCTGCAACGTAAGTAATAAAAACCTTATCATATATGGTCCTTTTTTTTTTGTCTACCAAGTAAAGTAAATGAATAGAGGCACTTATGGGAAATAGGTTTGGGTTAGGAAAGCATAGTAAACCGTCTGTAACCAGTGACGTTGCTAGGAATTTGCCATCATTTGGGGGCCTGGGGGGCTTGACCTCTAAGGGAGCCCCTGCATTTTGCATAATATTTAATGTAATAGAAAATTTCGAACACTCATTTGCGGCCACCCTCAAGTGGGGGCCCAGGGGGATTTTCAAATTCTCCCCCACCATAGCTAC
Organism: Biomphalaria glabrata; assembly: GCF_947242115.1. NCBI lineage: Eukaryota > Metazoa > Mollusca > Gastropoda > Planorbidae > Biomphalaria > Biomphalaria glabrata. Next base: position 36,652,941 of record NC_074722.1, on the reverse strand, counting down.
GCCACTGGTCTGTACACAGAAACACTCTTCATTATATATAAAATACTTAAAAAACATCCTTTTTGTAGTTGATTTTCAAGAATTAAAATACCGGTATCATTCATAGAGATAGTAATGTAATATGTTTGACTCAGCATTTTGTTCTTTAATAACTTTTCTAGGATACGTGTTTTGAAAGTTGACTATGTCGTGTCTCCTAAAGTTGTTAAAAATTTTAGGTAAGTTGATCCTTATTTCTCATGCTTTATTAGACTTTAGCATATCCCAGTCAACCACTAGTGCTGGAAGATTGAGCTAATCAAATATTTTGTATTTGTGAGGCACAATATTTAAGGCATTCTCAAATATTACCTTTGTAGAGCTTGTTGCAGGGGGTGCTGTGGCTGAGCGGTAAAGCGCTTGTCTTCCGAACCAGGGTTCGAATCCTACTGAAGACAGGGCTTCTTAATTTCAGGATCCTCGGGCGCCTCTGAGTCCACCCAGCTCTAATGAGTACCTGACATTGGTTGGGGAAAAGTAAAGGCGGTTGGTCATTGTGCTGGCCACGAGACCCTGTTAACCATGCTCCACAAAAACAGATGACCTTTTCATCATCTGCTTTATAGACCAAAAGGTCAGAAATGGGAACTAGAGCTTGTTGCAAGATCAAATCCAAATTTGCTAGTTTGTTGGTTGTTGTTTTTTTGTCTTTAACAACAAAAAGTAGTGACTGAAATTTTTATTGTCTTTTAGTTTTATTTATTTATTTATTATAATTTAGAAAATTAATTTCACTTTGCCATTTGTATTGTTGACTGCTGGTGGTCCCAATGCATCTTTAGGAACTTAAACATAAATATTGTGGCTCAGAGTGGCATAAATTGCTTGGTTACCTAACAAAAGTGCTCGAGTTTGAATCTAGGTGTTGACCAGGAATTTTTAATTAAAATTTGATTTGAACAGGGTTGTTTTTGCTGAGCCCTTAAATTTATCTCAGAAACCATCTCCCAGATACCCCTCCCTCCAAGTTATCCACAAAATAATTTGAACCAAAGTACAACCGGTATGCTGTAACATGAAAGTTGTAATATGAATGTCTTTTAGTTGTAAATGGCGGTCTGGCTTTGACAGATCACTCAGGAGATGTTTGTCTTTTACGGGTGTATTTCTTGCAAGCTTGATGTAACAGACAAACATTATCACAATTAAAGAATGAATTTCAGACTGTAGAATAACTTGAATGAAGTTTAATACCTTAAGTCCACAGTCAAGTCTCTGTCAGTAATCGATGTTGTCACATTAAAGTCCTAATACCAACTGTCAGGTTCTTGTATTCTTGTATTTATCAAATTATTATTATATATTTCCAATGCAAATATTTATTAATATTAATATTATTTCAATTTGTATTATTGTTATTATTTTCTGAACTTATAATATTTTGGCTCAAGTTCAGCCTGACAAGCACATCATACACATATAGTTGTAGATAAACTAATAAACTAAGTGTATGATGTAAATAACAATAAAATTTATTCTTGTGATATATTTACAAATGACTGATTCATGATGACTGATAATAATAGTATGAAATATCAATATGTAATAATATGTAATCTACAATGATCCAGTTAGTCTTCTTAGATACAGAACATTCATATAATTATGAAACACATAGTATATTACCTTAACTATAATAAGTAGTTCAATGGATCAGCTAGTCCTTCAATCTCAAAAACAACAACTGGTAATATATGTAGATCTAGCCTCTAGATCAGGTACTGTCCACTGACGACAATTCCAAAAAGTAGAAGTTCATAGTTGACACTACACCATCAGGTCTGACCACTGCAACCCGCAGTCTGGAATCTTGAACCTCAGACTCATGTACAAATCCACGTGCACACCAGACGACCAACTGAGAGAAAGACCTCAGTCCTGTAGACTGTAGACCTAAAGTTGTACTCTCAATATAGAACTGAGACTGAATAAACAAGTCTTGACACTGAGACTTGACACAGAGTCTAACATATAGACTTGACACTAATACTTGAAATAGAGTCTTCAACTGAGACTACGACTAAAACTTAGTCTTGACGCTAAAACCCTATAGAAGATAAAAGAAAGGATTCTTCTAATCATCTATATCTAGTCTAATTATAGACTTACAAATACGAACGAATTCAAATAGAAAAACTATACAATGAAAAATAAAACTCACCCTAAACAGGGGTCAAGATAATCCAACAAGAAAATGTCCAAGGCAAATGCTAAGGCTATCCAATAACAAAAACCAAGGAGAAATTCCAGAGCTCTCAAAACACGTCTATCTGTACCAACGTACAAAACAATGGAGAGACTGTACTAGACGATAAATGACGCAAATCACACACACACTAAATTTACGTCACTAGAAGTTGTGACAAGCAACAAAAGCTCAGTCCTCTAGTCTACACAGAAAATATTAATAATGTAATGACGTCATCAATATAGTGATCAACGCCGCACTATCAATTAGAGAAATAATTCTACTATACAGTTACATAGATAACTGCGACACCAACTAACTAACATAGATGTAAACAAGCCAAATCTCACTATCTGTGATGTCACTAAATGTCATGTTCTAAGTCTGTCAACTATGGTGGATAGCTTTGCTAAGTACCTAAGACAGTAGATAATGAATATGAGAAAGAAAAAAAAACAATAGAAGAAAATAAGACTCTTTACTTTTTTGTGGTTGTTCATGAATCAATAATGAAAATGTGGATCACTGCAGATAGTTTAAAATCATTCTAGTTACCGTTATACTGACTGTGCGTCTTCTACCTCAGTTCTGTGCTTAAGTATCTGGCTTTGGAGAATTATTCATGTCATGTCTGCGCTCTAGGCAATTTTAGGTTTTATCAGCTACTGTAGGTGCCCTCCAGAAACTCTCTAAAGATAAGCTCACGCATTTGTTGAATGTCACTTGCGTAGATTAGAGCACCTGGCAGCAAATGGCTTCCGAAAAGAGATAAATGGAGTGCTCTTACAAAGACCATCAAACACATTTAATGCATTTGACTAAGATACTCTGGTCTAAGCTCCTACACTAGGTTTGTTGAAGAAAAGGTCAGAAAGTGACTAGAGAACTTACATTTTAAACTTTTAAAAACTTGGTCTGTGTTGATATGACTAAATGTATGGGTCATAGCTAGGCCTAAGATACAATTAGAGATACTTCCCTGATTTTCGGACAAGGCTTTAGTATTATTATTATATACATTTTCAAGCCATGATAATACGTTTATAGAATCAGTCTGTAAAGTGGCTTTGCATGTAACATGCTCAAAAATGGCTGTAAGAGTGTTTTGTAGTATCTGCACACAAGCCATTTCTCTATTTACTTTCTGAATCAGATCCTATGTACATTTTGAAAGGCACCAATTCTAAAATTTGAGGTTGACAAATTAAAAAAGAAACAAGATTGACTTGATGTTTCAGGCAATGTCAGGAAAAGCTAAAGAAAACCAGAGGAGAATCATTCTCATATCCTATCCTTGGGTTTCATGGTACTGATCAGAAGAACATAAGACCAATATGCGAGAATGGTTTCAAAGCACCAGGTCAGTCCGTCTTTGTAGTTTTTATTCTCTATATTAATAAGTTACAGAGTTGTATACCTTTGAAGGTGTAATAAACATCCTTTTCCTAAGTTGCTGCAAATTATTAATCTAATGGTCAATTTAAAAAAAACAGCAATCATTAAAAACCAAATGTTCTTTTTGAAAAAAGTTTCAAATAGATCAAATATTTAAACTAATGACTGCAAATTTCCTTGAATCAGCCTATGTCCAAATTTTGTTTTTTCTTTACTTCTTGTAGGAGACAAAGGATTCAAACACAAGACAGACTCTGGCTGGTATGGTGCTGGGGTCTACTTCAGTGAGTTCACAAAATATTCCATGGCCTACATATCAGGCTGTACAGAAATCATGCTCTGTCAAATTTTGCCAGGAAAGGTACATTCACAATCTTGATCTACAGCTTAGCTTGATTTTGTTTTAGTTATTTCATGTTACAAAATACCCAGAATTTATATATAAAATTTTGTTGTAAAACTGGTAAGTCTAAGTTTTACTTTAATTATATGAAGGAAGATAATATAAAGAATTATTTTTAAACCTTCAAACTAGAAAAAAAAAAGTCTAACTTTTGAAAATATTCTATGCATGAAAAATTTAGATTAGATTATTTAGTTGTTTAATTAGAAGCTAAGCTTCAATCAGTGAAAAATAGATTATTTAGTTGTTTAATTTAAAGCTAAGCTTCAATCAGTGAAAAATAGATTTATTTAATTAATTTAAAGCTAAACTTCAATCTGTGAAAAATAGATTATGTAGTTGTTTAATTAGAAGCTAAGCTTCAATCAGAGAAAAAGGCAATATTTAGTAATTAGCAATAATGAAAACAATGGACAAATGTGTAACAATTAAGAAAAAATTATATAGGTCAATAAAATTAATACCAGTATGTATCATCATCAGTATTTGAATGACTGAATCACCAAATATTTGTTAACTGCCATTCGTTATAGCTACATCTATTTGTAATCTCTTTTTGTCAGGTGTATATGTGTTCAGGACTTATCACTGGCTCTTCACTAAAAGATGGCTATGATTCCCACATGTCACCTTGTAAAAAAGAAGTGGTCATTTTTGACACAGCAGCCATATTGCCTTGTTACATTATCTACTTTGAGCAAGCCATAGGAGAATTTTCATACACTGTTAGTATCACTTTATGTTGTAGCTGTTGTTTTTTTAATGAATTGCTTTAAATATAAATCAGAATGTGTGGTCTTTACTGATTCCTACTGAAATCTGTTGGGAAATTGAAATTCATTTTATGTTTGGTGGCTAAACAGTTACTTCTTGATAGCCCAATGGTTACAGAACTGGGAGTTTGTTGGATTACCAAAAACATCAGATTACCAGAGGTTAGATATACATAAAAAAATTTAACTCTATATGTTAAAAAGTTCTATACTTGCTTACAGAATGTAATAAAATATTCTTTTAGACTTTCAAGGGTATAAAATAAAAGAAAAATGAATTTGTCTTATACAAAACATGATTTCAGCTTCACATGCTGTAGAAAATTACAATTTAAGCTTACCTACATTCTAAAAATAAATGTACTACAGTATACATGAACTTCATGAATTTATGCAAGTTTATTTTAAAAATCTGTAGTAATCTTTTGTTTCTTAGTTTGCAAACATTCTGTCTGACTTTGTTGTAGTCTTTTGTTTCTTAGTTTGCAAACATTCTGTCTGACTTTGTAGTAGTCTTTTGTTTCATAGTTTGCAAACATTCTGTCTGACTTTGTAGTAGTCTTTTGTTTCTTAGTTTGCAAACATTCTGTCTGACTTTGTAGTAATCTTTTGTTTCTTAGTTTGCAAACATTCTGTCTGACTTTGTAGTAATCTTTTGTTTCTTAGTTTGCAAACATTCTGTCTGACTTTGTAGTAGTCTTTTGTTTCTTAGTTTGCAAACATTCTGTCTGACTTTGTAGTAGTCTTTTGTTTCTTAGTTTGCAAACATTCTGTCTGACTTTGTAGTAGTCTTTTGTTTCTTAGTTTGCAAACATTCTGTCTGACTTTGTGGTAGTCTTTTGTTTCTTAGTTTGCAAACATTCTGTCTGACTTTGTAGTAGTCTTTTGTTTCTTACTTTGCAAACATTCTGTCTGACTTTGTAGTAGTCTTTTGTTTCTTACTTTGCAAACATTCTGTCTGACTTTGTAGTAGTCTTTTGTTTCTTAGTTTGCAAACATTCTGTCTGACTTTGTAGTAGTCTTTTGTTTCTTAGTTTGCAAACATTCTGTCTGACTTTGTAGTAGTCTTTTGTTTCTTAGTTTGCAAACATTCTGTCTGACTTTGTAGTAGTCTTTTGTTTCTTACTTTGCAAACATTCTGTCTGACTTTGTAGTAGTCTTTTGTTTCTTAGTTTGCAAACATTCTGTCTGACTTTGTAGTAGTCTTTTGTTTCTTAGTTTGCAAACATTCTGTCTGACTTTGTAGTAGTCTTTTGTTTCTTAGTTTGCAAACATTCTGTCTGACTTTGTAGCCATCTTTTGTTTCTTAGTTTGCAAACATTCTGTCTGACTTTGTAGTAGTCTTTTGTTTCTTAGTTTGCAAACATTCTGTCTGACTTTGTAGTAGTCTTTTGTTTCTTAGTTTGCAAACATTCTGTCTGACTTTGTAGTAGTCTTTTGTTTCTTAGTTTGCAAACATTCTGTCTGACTTTGTAGTAGTCTTTTGTTTCTTAGTTTGCAAACATTCTGTCTGACTTTGTAGTAGTCTTTTGTTTCTTAGTTTGCAAACATTCTGTCTGACTTTGTAGTAGTCTTTTGTTTCATAGTTTGCAAACATTCTGTCTGACTTTGTAGTAGTCTTTTGTTTCTTAGTTTGCAAACATTCTGTCTGACTTTGTAGTAGTCTTTTGTTTCTTACTTTGCAAACATTCTGTCTGACTTTGTAGTAGTCTTTTGTTTCTTAGTTTGCAAACATTCTGTCTGACTTTGTAGTAGTCTTTTGTTTCTTAGTTTGCAAACATTCTGTCTGACTTTGTAGTAGTCTTTTGTTTCTTAGTTTGCAAACATTCTGTCTGACTTTGTAGTAGTCTTTTGTTTCTTACTTTGCAAACATTCTGTCTGACTTTGTAGTAGTCTTTTGTTTCTTACTTTGCAAACATTCTGTCTGACTTTGTAGTAGTCTTTTGTTTCTTAGTTTGCAAACATTCTGTCTGACTTTGTAGTAGTCTTTTGTTTCTTAGTTTGCAAACATTCTGTCTGACTTTGTAGTAGTCTTTTGTTTCTTAGTTTGCAAACATTCTGTCTGACTTTGTAGTAGTCTTTTGTTTCTTAGTTTGCAAACATTCTGTCGTGACATTTTTCTTGAATGTCTTTCAACATGTAAACATGTATTTGTAGCTGATTTATACGTCATCACAGAATCCGATTACTGAGTGTGTCAGATTAAAAAGGGTCAGATTACCAATAATCAGCTGTATATGAAACTTGTGTTATTTGTATTCTGTAACAAGCATACTTATATTATAATAAATTGGTATGTGTTTAAGCTCACTGCTTATCAAAGAGATATTACTCGAATAAATTAATCAATTAGTCCTTATAAGATGATGAGAGAAATGAGGCGTGTAGATTTAATGAAGTAATAAATCCATAATATATTGTATTGAATTTATACAATTGTTGTCAAACTGAATTTCCGTTTGATTGGACCAATAAAAATTATCTTATCTATAAACAATATCTGATATCATAGTCTTATCTACTTTTTTAAAAGTTTAAGTTGGCCACTTAGTCTCCCTATTTCTTCCTAAACATTTTCACAAACAATAATAAACTTTTTTCTTTCTTTTATGTCTCATTACAGGAAACCATTTTACAACTGTACAAGCAGGCAGCAGTTCAAAAGCCAAGCAAGTAATGACATCACTTTTTTACATTTCAATTCATACTCATTTGTAAAAACAGAAATGCTTCAAAGACCATCATTTAGGGATGTACTAATGTAATACTGACATAGCTCTAGACCGCACCAGAAGGAGAGAGACAGTGACCAAGAAAGATATGGAGAGTGAAAAAATATAGGCCTCAGCTTTGGAAGAAAAACATACTATGCGAAAAATGACCAGCTCCTCTACCACCGAAGCGAAAGCTACCTTAACCTGCGATATTTGTGGACGGGAGTGTCTCTCCAAAATAGGGCTCCACAGCCACATGAAAAAGTGTGCGAGATTAACCATAGTCAGTCTACGACTGAAGGGGGCCAACAATATAATACTTTATTTCCTACTAATGTACTTAGACTAAAGCCCCAAAAGTTCCATGAAATTATGAAATTTTCAAGAAAAAAAGTTATAGTGATCACTGCTTTTAATACATCTGTATGTATGGAATGTGTTGGTTAGCTGAAGATTGAGCTGTACAAATACTGATTCAATAATTGAGCTATTATTATGATCTAATCATTTTGTGCCACTGCAAGGAGTAATAGTATTAAAGAAAATAATTATTGTAAATCCATTAATAGTGTCGAGGTAGGGATAATGTGTTTAGTCCTCGGCTTTTGTGGCATGCAACAAGTCTTTTTTTTTTTATGTTTATAGCCCCAAAGACATCTATGAAGTCTGTTTTAACTCTTTTATCTCCGTAATTATTTACCACAATCTGGTGAAATCAATGTTGGTATCGTCAGTTTGGAGAGAAAGAGTTAATAACCCTGTCATCCAAGAACACTTAAGTACTTGTATTATTTCTAGAGTTGCCATGCATTTAGTTCAGTGGTAGAAAAATAAAAGAGTAAAGTTCCCCTTTCAGACCTTTTAGTTCAATGGTGGAGGCTGAGGTGGTTATTTTCTATGGATAAAACTTGATTACAATACTTCTTGTTTGCCAGTATTTGTTGTTCATTTAAGTTGTTTTTTTTTAATCATGTCATATGCCAAGGCCACAGTTACTTTTTCAAATTTATTTATTAGATTGTTATTACTGCATGAACTGTCTGCATTACATGTTTGTTTTGAGATGCAATTTATTTATTTTTTTTAAATTAGAAACCTATCCTTTTAGTTGTTCTTGTTATTCTTGTTCTCATGCTTGCCTATGTTTTAGATTGTTACATTCTTTTTGCTTGTTATTTTTTATAAAAATTAGAAACCTATCCTTTCAGTTGTTCTTGATATTCTTGTTCTCAATTTCCTCAAGTTTCTCAAGATTCCTAATCTATTTGTTTTTAGTCATTCTTTGTTAAGTCATGTTATTCAAAGCTTAAACATTTTTTTCTTTTTATCTAGAATTTTCAAAGGGACCTCTTTTACATTGTTTGGTAAAATGGCTGCCACGCAGGCCCCTTTATATACACTTCTTTCAAATCATGGTGGAAAGAAAGGTAACTCTTCAAACTTCAGTTAAACAATAGCGCGGAGCATTCCTTATTTTCTTATTTGTAGTTATTATTCATAATCATTCTATCTAGGTACTAAAGGCAAAGTTGACATCCTGATCACAACTGCAGATGACATCAATGGAACTTCAAAAGTTATTCTGGAGGCTAAAAAACAAAATGTAAGAACCATTGTCAACAAACTTTTGTGTAGAAAGTCATAAAACTATAAATTGAAAAGATCTCAAATTCAATTTAGTCACAAAGTAGATAGCATTTAAAAATGTGCCATATTAAGATATTTTTGGGATATGTTACTGGTGTTCAAAATGGGAAACCTTATTTTTTAATTCTAATTATATTTTGAAATTTTCCTTTTTTTTTTTCTACATCTTTCATATATATTCCAAGCTAGTGTATTGTTTGTTTGTTTTGTTTGTAAAATGTTTTACATGTTTCGGATGTTCCTTCAGAGTTGAAAATAGTTTACTTCCTAGTCCAAACCTCCCACAGGACGATGGGGGATGGGAGCGGGCAGGGTTTGAACCCGGGACCATCGATAAATCCAAACGTCAGTCTAGCGCGCAAACCACATGACCAAGCATGGTAGATCTCCGCATAAATGTTCTCTGAAGAGGCAAGCAATTTTTATTTCATATGAAAGCTATCTACAAACAAAAGTAAAATAATAAAAAGTAAAATAATGAATGAGCTTTCAAAATACGTTATTATCAGAATGTTATATTTGTTTGTATTACATGTTTTGGATGTTCCTTAAGAATTGAAGATTATTGCATTGTAGGCCAAACCTCCAGTAAGAAAATGGGGAATGGCTGGGGGCAGAGTCCAACCTGGGACCACGGAGATCACAGTCCAGAGTCCATACCAAATGACCAGGAAGCCATCCAGCCATGTTAATGTCTTATCTCTGTTTGGAAGCATGTGTTTGTTAACACCTACCTTTGGGGTGCATTGTATCTAGTGTAGTAGCCGTAGTAAGCTGTACAAGTACTTCCATCATCAATACAAGAAAAATCCTATTAATTGTATTTCTTTAGACGTGTTGTCAAAATTACCTTAAAATTTCTTTTTTTTTTTTTCAAACAACCAGTTTGCTGAGCTCTTTTAAGTTACATGTACTAGATGTTATGCTAAATGTTTAGAAATTTTAAGTTAGATTTATTTACTACTATTAGTGTTACTAAGTTTATTTCAAGGCTGTACACAAAGAATTCTTAATTCTATTTGAACTTTAGTTTAACAAGTTTTTAACAACTTGATCCTTGCCTTACTTTCTTAGTCATGTTCATTGTTTTGCTAGAGTCCATTTTGCTAATTCTTTTACAACCCCTATGCCTTTTTTAGTCCTTTAATGCAGTCTGGGAATGATTGTGAATAGTCTGGACTTTAGAATGTCATGGTGTTATTATTGTTTTTTCATTTTCTTTGAAAAGTTTAACTTTTTTTTTTTTATTTATTTTAAAGATTTCTTTCAGTTTCTATAGGAAGATTGTGATTTAATAAAAATCTATTAATTTCCCAACCCTACAGGTTCCTATACTCAAGGAAGAGTATCTATATCAATGTATCATACAGAAGAAACAACTTCCGTTGAATGATTACAAATTATGATTCCGAGCTACTTGCTATGATGGACAAGAAGCAGTTTTGATCTTTCCCCTTTTGTTGTGGTGAAAGCTGTGACATGCAGATCACTTCTGTTCATCATGATTTTAAAAAGGAGGAAACGTTTAGTTTGTACAGTTTTTATCTCTAGTTCCTGAATTAACATGAACAGCAACATTTATAATGAACAGCGGCTGTCCTCCTCTACACTCTTCATCTTTCCTTGATTGCAGCATCACATTGACTTTTGCACCAGTTTACCTCAAGAAATTAATGTTAACTCTTTCTCGCCTAATGCACGATACCAACGCTGAGTTGAACTCATTAAATTAAAATAATTATGGAGAGAAAGAGTTAAGGGATGGAAAGAAACTCTAATTCACTAGAGCGTTTCCCAAAAAAATAGGTGTTCCACGAACTACTTGAAGAGTCAGGGTGCTACATGAATTGACCTCTCTAAAAAAAAAATAAGCAAAGAGTTGGGAAATACGGCACAACAACATAGATAGAAAATATTATGATAAAAATGAATTGGAATTACAGTTGTTTTCCTACCTGTGGTTGAGAGGGTACTGAATTTTATACCAACTCTTTATGGCCAATCCATTTATCTAAGATGCAGGAATGGTCTCTAGAGAAGACATTTGTTGTATTGATTTTCTTCCCAGCTAGAAATAACATACTTTTTGTCTCACACAGTAGGTTATATACATGTCTCTATCACTGTAGTTTCATAATTTTAATTTTTGTGTTTTTGTTGTGTTTTTTTTATAATAGCAAATTAAGCTATAAATTAAGTTGCTTTGATTCAGATTTAGCTTTAACCCAACCGTGATGTGAATTTTAATGTATTTTATGCTTTTATTTTTAAATGTTGTCTTTTTTCTAATTTTATATGTTCTTTTTGGAAGAGTTCCTTAAAATTGGATGGTCAATGCAGATTTGATTTTCTTTCACATAAAGAGAGGTAATCTATTTATAAAATTCTCTTAGATTTATTTTGCTATAAATTTTTAAAAATCCAGTCTTAACTCTTTCTCTTTGTAATTATTTACCACATTCTGGTGGAATCAACGCTGGTATCATCAGTTAGGAGAGAAAGAGTTAAACCTGCTGTGTATGAGCGGGGTGCATTTAGAAGACTATAGAAAATGACTTCCCTTTTATTGTAAATTGCTCTCATTTTTCAAATTGCTTGCATACAATTGGTATAAATATTTCTAATGGGACAGATTTATTAATGTTGGTCTAGATTTGGTTTCATGGCATGACTGATCAAAACTAATTGATACAATATGTGTTGGCCTCCTTCATTCGCAACGACTGTGGTTCATCATGTAGAAGAAAGCTTAAGCATTGTTTACGGTCGGAACTATGTCGCCCACACAGAAGTTCCCCCCTCTCCACCCAGCTGATGTGACCAAAGGAACAGAATACAGTTTGGGATCAGTAGTGCCACAAATTTTGCCAGGCTGTAGAACAAAGTTCCATAATCTAAGGGTCACCAGCTCCTTTTTCCTCAGGGTTGTCTCCCAAAGCTTTTCCCATGTTTATTATAATCTTTGATTTTTATTTTTTTTTAAAGTTATGCTTAAGTTTTTCTTTGTTTTATTAAGGAATGTTAATTATTAATTAATTTATTTATTTTTAATCGTAAAATGTATGCATCATTCTGGTCGTAATCATGTCTTGACCTTCCGGTCACAAACTTGTCTCAACCATTCTGTCTTAACATGTCTTAATCATCCTGTTTATAAATATGTCTTAATCACCCTGTTTATAAATATGTCTTAATCACCCTGTTTATAAATATGTCTTAATCACCCTGTTTATAAACATGTTCTAACCATCTTGTCTTTCTAAAATCAATGCTGGTTGTACACTTACTTTTTGCTGAGTATGTCTTAATCTTCTGTGAATGAAAAAAATTATTGAGTGATGATGTGCTATCTACAGTTTTATGCTATCTTTACTATTGATACTGCCCTGAAGTAATCTAATTTGATCTATTACTTTTAAAATGTGTAAAAATAATTTTCATGATTACATGTTTACAATCACTTGATTCAATTTTTTTTTTACAATTATTTACATGACTGCATTTTAGCATCGTTATATTTTTTTAATGTGTTATTTAGAGTCATAGTGCATTAATAGATTGCTAAAATACCTTTTTAATTTGAACTATCAAATGTGTGATAAATACATTTTTATTTCCTGTATAATTTAATTTTGTGAATTTTTTTTTCTTTTGTTTGTGTTGTACCTTTTTTTGCACAATCTGTATAGAACTAAAATGCTTTTCCTTATCTGTAAAGTAGTTCAGTTCTCCTTTTTATAAAAGTACATTCCCTTTTCAGACCTTGCAATCTATTGGGCAGATGATGTAAAGGTCATCTGTTTCTGTGGCCCACAGTTAACGAGGGTGTCATATTATGGCCAGCACAATGACCAATTGCCTTTACTTTTCCCCAACTAATGTCAGGCACCCACCAATTAGAGCTGGGTGGATTCAGAGGCGCCCAAAGATACCAAAATAAAAAATCCCAGTCTTCAATAGGAAATCAAACCCAGGACCTTTTTGTTCAAAAGCCAAGCCCTTTACCACTCAGCCACCACGCCCTCTTCCTTATCTGTGAATATGCTGTAAAGTTGGGTTTTGGAAACTGAAAATTGGAACTTGCAAAATATGCCCTTTGTAGAGGGTCACCAGAAAATATGGACCTTGCCCTTCAAATTTGCAAACTTTATTGACAGCCCCCAAAGCACCTTGATAGAAGAAAAATATGTATGGATATAGAGCTAGTTATCTGACCCCTTCAATGCAGATGAAGAAATAATGGAGTATATGCATTTTTGTCAATACCAAAATTAAGCATAACAAATAAATAAATATTGCTACGTATCTCCCCTACTATCCAGGCTCTCCTCACACTTCACCACACGACACAACGAACTTAAAGAACCTCACAACTCAGGGCTCCAAAGTAACAGTAGCAATTTAATTTCAAATACATTACAAACACTGTACAGTTGGCAACAATATTACACAAACCGTCCAAAAACCTAAGCCTTGCTCCGCCTGACTTCACACACCGTGCTGGTTCTCGCCTCGTACTGGTCACATAGCGAGGTAACGTGAAGTCCAGTCTTTCTAACACACTCGCTCTTATATGGAGTCTCTACTGGCCTTCTAGAATGGGATGGAACGTTCTTGACCACTCAGAATGATCACAATCGTCATGACTTGCGTGCGTAATATTTACACACAGGTCGTTGCCGGACTGGCGTGTACTGTCACAGGTCACAGTTGACTGCTCGTCCTGCGCTGGACTGTGGCGATTTGAGTAGGCTAAAAACACACAGCACTACCCCCATCTGTGTCTTCACCAGGTTTACAACAATATAATAAATAAACTTCCATGTCTTGGTCCTAATCATGCATCCATACTTTGTTTTACACATAAAAACTGAAATGAATCAGATCTGTTGCATCTTTGATTGTTCTCATTCATGTTAATCTACTTGAAAGCAGTAACACAATAGGCTTGTAAAGTAAGCGAAATTCCTCCTTTCAGACCTTACGATCTATAGGGCAGATTATGTTTAAAGTTGTCTGTTTCTTTGGCCAACCGTTAACGAGCAGGGTGTCATGATAACTTTCCCCACCTTAAGTCTGGTACCCATCAGAGTTGGACTCCATGGCGCCTTAAAAACCACAGTCTTAACCGAGCCCAGGACATCAGGTTAGCAAGCAAGCATTTAACCACTCAGCCACCTTGCCCTTTTGGCTGACATTAGCAGGGGGAAACAGGCCCCCATCCTAGCAGAGCTTTTGATGCCTCTGCTGACAGTAAGAGTGCTATCCCTTTGTGTGTGATAGTGGTCTTGATGTTCATGTCCTGAATATATAATGGTGTCATCATATATCAGTTTGCTTTGACCACTCAAAACTTTGATTTAGTAGCCTTTTTTTTTTCATTTTATTTTGCCACTTCATTGACCTGGCGCTTTCATAGATGGTTCTATATTTCTAAGTCCCTATTCCTTTTGAAATCTTGGTTTCCAGAAGGTTAGTCGAAGCGCTATCATCCCAAAGACGTTCACCAGTATATAGATATATATATAGTTTAGGTTTAATAATTAAATTAAATGATTATACTGATGGTATACGAAACGCCTGTCATCACTGTCCAGAGTTTAGAAAATTCAGTGCTCACAAGCTGGCTAAAGAAAGTATCCAGTCTATCAGAGGTGACACTGAAGAAGTGGGAGACAGCAGAACTTGTGAATCAAAATTTTTGGCTATAACCGTGAGAAGTATGAGTATGCACTGTGCTATAATAGCTTGCTCAGGCGTGGACAGCCTCCACCACGGGGAAGTGCGGTCAGGCCTCTCATGCGCTCACAGACTCCACGGGCTTTTTGGTACTTGTCCCAGCACTCAAACCACTTTTCTATTTCTGTTTTTATTTTTAAATTATAGCCAGAGCATGATGAAGACTCGCAGCCTGTTCGGTGGGTGGTGTTTGCCCTCCCTGGTGGGCCAAGGAGCATGCAATAGTGTTGCCAGTCACACCTATGTGACTCGGTACCCACTGCATTATTACAGGGGTGCCATAGCGTTGCTTTATGTTGTGTGAGGCCATGATGACTGTCGATATTGGGGGGGGCCATGGTCCAGGGCTTTGCAAAGCCTGTAGTACAGGTTTTGAGTCAGTTACCACAACAATCTGTGTTGACCTCAAATGTCCCTCGCCAAGTTGAGAGTCAATGGCTTTTAAGGTTTCACAGACTGCCATGGCCTCCGCATCAAAACTGCAAACACTACCACATGGCTCATGGTCCACAGATTTTGACTAAGTCAAAGCCAAGAAACTCGATGTAGGCTCCATAGCCTGCTCTTCCAGAATCTTTGATGTCGACCCATCAGTAGGCCTATACGCAAAAAATGGCAATGGGATTGAAAGCATTAATGGTCTCCAGTGCTAGAAATTGAAGGTCGTTAGATGAACGACTCAGCTTGGCATATTAGGGTCTACTAGATTCAAGCGTAGGCCTATGTCTGGGGTCTTTGGGCGACACCAAAGGGGGGGGGGTGATGAAAACGTTGAATGTTTTGTCGGTTGGTGGAGAGGCCAGCTTTATCAGACAGTCTAGTGGCATGATGCATAAAAGACTGCATCTTAATTCGTCTTCTGCATCTCTATAAGGAAAAGAGAACCACGCTGGCAAAAGAAAAACGCCAGAGAAAAAAAGCAAGGCTCACGACACTAGCTCCAGCTGGAATAACATGCCCAGTGTGCAGCCGAACATTCCGGGCTCACATAGGTCTCACCAGCCACATGAGGAGGCATGAAACCCCAGTGCAAAGCCCTCAGCCCCCTGGATGACAAAGTGGTCATCATCGAACCACGATGGACGAATTATATATAAGTATATAATGTGATTTTACTATTGGTGTTATTGTACTATTCATTTGTTATAAATCTCGTGGTTCTATGTTGCCCCTGTTCTAGATCTATATAGATTATTATAGACCTAGATCTACATACATATATAAGGCTAGTCTTCGAGTCCGAAGATTAGTGAGGAATGCAGTATTTCCCGTGGCTGCACAGTCCCAGCTGCGACCTACATATTTTGCCACATTCAGGGCAAGCATATATCCATTTTCCGCAGGTGGTCGATTTAGATTTTCTTTTCGATGTCTGCGTTTGTCCTCGGCAGCAGATTTTCTTTTGGTTTCAAATGCGTATCCCGCGGACTTCGTGAGTGACCTCCAGCTGTCTCGTTCTGAGGCCGCATGGAACCAGCAGGTGCTCTCTTCTATGTCAGCCAAGGAAAGTTGACGCCTAAGCTGGTCTTTGAAGCGTTTCCGTGGGTCGCCTCTGTTACGTCGACCATCTTTTAGCTCACAAAAAAAGACTGCCTTTGGCATACGTTCGTCTCCCATACGGGATACGTGCCCTACCCAGCGCAACTGTCGGACCAAAAGAATATTAAGTCCCTCTACACTGTCCTTACCGGCGTTCGCAAGGACATCGCTGTTTGTAGTGCGGTCTTGCCGCCGTATGGATAATATATGTATGGATATAAAGCTAGTTATCTGAACCAATCTTTGGTGGAAGCACTCAAGAAGTCTTAGATGTTTCCTGTATAGTGTCCATGTCTCAGAGCCATGCAGAAGGGTTGAGAGAACCACCGCCTGGTAGACACTGATTTTAGTAGGCAGGCGGAGCGATCTGTTCCGCCAAACTCTCGCCTGAAGGCGTCCAAATGCGCTACTGACACTGGCCAGACGGTTCTCAACTTCCCTTGAAAGTGAGGCGTCATTTGACACTATACTACCAAGAGATGTGAAGTGGTGGTATAGCCATATACAACATATACTATCATATAGTATCTAATACTGGCGTTAACTTCACTGAACTACATAAATCTAGGATCTATCTATAGATTTTGGGGGTGGGGAGGGTAGAGTAAAATACTGCCGAAGACCAACATTTTATGAATGAAAACTGGAATTTGTAACCTGTAAATAAAAGGAACTATAATATGTATTTCGTTCATTTATTTTCTCTCAAATTCATTTAAAAAATAATATTATTATTTTATTACTAATATTACAATTATATTTTTTTATTGTTAAAAATACATCTAGAGTTTTTAACAAATATTAAATTGTTCTGTTTACTTCATTTCAGTATGTATTTGTTTCCTATTTCTGTATCTACATGAGTAGATTAAATATGTCGATTAACGTTTCTATAATATAATCTACAACCACTTTGCCCTATTGAATTTACTGTGAAACAATTCGTCTAGACTTTAGACCAGATATAGACCTAGTCTAGTCTGGATCTAGATCTAAATCTACAATTTGCTTTGAATAATTGAACTATAATTAGGCTAGATCTAAGTCTATCTATGAATGATAATAGTAAAAATAAATTATAGTTTAAATAATACTAAATAATAGACTACTTTCTATTTTAATTTTACTATTTTACTTGTAGAAATGTCTTGTTATGAAGTGACTAATGTGTTAATGTCTCGACAGACTGAGACTTGATCAGTAATATCAGCAATGACAAAATTGGCACTTCGGAATTCCCATTCAATTAATTTGATAAGAATGTAGTCTAGAGAAGATCCGTGTCAACTCATGCCAAAAGTCATTGTAAATCTAGAGTGTAGATCTAGTATAAAATCTATTTGTTGTTAGTAATTGTAGATGATCATGATTTAGAAAACATTATCATAATAAGACTATAAAAATAAGAGACAGAGTGAAGACTGAAGTGAAGTGTGAGTATTTGCCTGAGTATTCAGTAAATCAGTTAATTCAGTAATAATATTTTAATAATTTAATATTTTATAATTAGAATCTAAAATGGAGTCAATTTTTTATAATTCATTCAATATTCATAGATCATATCTAAATGACATTCATGGTTCATATTGACTAACTAATTAGATTTTATTAGTAATATATTAGATCTAGATTATTAGAGATTCTAGAGTGGTGTAATAGATTTAGCCTTTATTAGGATTCTAGCTTAGGACTGTTTAACTTCAGGTAGAACTTAGTCATTGGTGGTATTTGTTATACTGTTATACCCTTACACTGTAAGTTACAGCCTTACAGGCCCCTTACTTCAGATACCCCACCAAATTATTTATATTCAATTTATTGTCATATAACATTTCCTTGTTTTCTCCGAAATTGCTCCAACGGGCACTTCACATCATGTTGCTCAATTTCAGAGATGTTTCTGGTCAGGTATAATTTCTTTTA
Source organism: Biomphalaria glabrata (assembly GCF_947242115.1). NCBI lineage: Eukaryota > Metazoa > Mollusca > Gastropoda > Planorbidae > Biomphalaria > Biomphalaria glabrata. The sequence continues at coordinate 36,634,581 of NC_074722.1, read as the reverse complement.
TGTCAGAATGTGTTTTGTTAAGACGTGATTGATTCAGAGTTGTATGATTTCACAACTCACAGTTGTTTAAATACGTGATGCAAAATTTTTTTATTTTTTTTTACACATTTTGGATATTCCTTCAGAGTTGAAGAAAATTATATAATACTTTCCATACTTAATAATAATAATAATAATCTTTATTATCCGTAAGGAAATTTGTCTTACAATTTGTGCATTACACCAAACACAGTTTTCTTAGTAGTCGTAATCTTTGCTGCCCTTTTTTGCTGATATAATCAGTATTTGCAGTAAAATTTAGTTTATTGTCTAGGATAGTACCAAGGTATTTAAAGGTTTGTAATGAATAATGAAAGCACAAATTGCATGTCGCCACAGTGCAGCGCCATTTTGAAAAAAATACTTTCTGGGGATGGCCAGTATCATCAAGACCTCCTAAAAACAGCATAGACACCAATCACACAACCAAGGCATCCAAATCTCTCATTTGTTAAAATAGCCTTTGAATTTTCAGACATAAATGGAGCTCTTGCTAGTGTGTGTGTGTGTGTGTGGTTGGTGAAAAATAAAGGAAGGGAATGTGGACAAGAGTTTTAATTGCAATTGCGAACATTTTTTATTAAAGTAATTTTTATAGACTTTGTGGGGGTCTGAACTCACCCACAAGACCGAATTGCTAGGCCTTGTTTGTCAATATAGTTACATTAGTGTTCTGTGTTTTAAAGGTGCCAACGTTAACAATTACATCCTGTTTTCATTTCAGTAATAATGCTTTAGTCGTCTTCCGTACTGGTTTGATTCTCAATAATGACAGAAACAGATAATATAAGTAGGCTCAGGAGTGTCGGTCAAGGTGAGGATTCTCCTGGACGACCTCCTGGACGACCCATGCGTCAGTTGGAATTCCATCAGGTAAGTCATCATTATCAAGGGAGTAGTTTTAAAATTTTACAAAAATGGCATTGGTGTTGGGACTAATCCCAAAAAGCTCACATTTTCTGTCAGGACAGAGCCCCTTGACTGGGCCATTCCATGGTGGAGACTATCCTGGCCTTAACAAGCAATTAGATTTTAACCCAGTGCAGGACAGGCCCTTGTTATATTGATTCTTAATTTGTACAGTTTAAGCCAAACTTTAACTCAAAGTGGACTGCTGTGGGGTGGGTCAAAAGTATGTCTCATATTTTTTTTTTAACGGTACCAGATTTGTAAACTTCTTGTTCAACAGATCAGGGAAGCCACTTGGACCTGGCTTGTAAGGAAACAATGATATATATTATCCACTAAGCCTGAATGCAGGATTTGTATAAAAGGTGTAGTGATGGGAACTAAACTAAATTTAAAAAACTGCTACTAAATTTAAACTAAATTTGAGTGTGACTGGATCGATATAGTGTAGTGCAACACCTATAAATACCCTAATATGGGCACTCCAAATATCAGAACTAAGCTAGAGAAGCTCACTGGCTTAGTAGAGAGCGTTAGGCACAAATTTTGATACAAATTTCTTGAATAATATATATATTTAGCATTAAACTCAATAAGAGGCGGGGTAGCTGAGTGATAAAGCGCTTGGCTTCTGAACTGGGGGTCTTGGCTTCAAATCCTGATAAAGACTGTGATTTTTTAATTTCAGGATCTTTGGGTGCCTCTGAGTCCACCCAGCTCTAATAGGTACCTGATATTAGTTGGGGAAAAGTAAAGGCGGTTGGTCGTTCTGCTGACCACACGACACTCTCCTAGCTGTAGGCCACAGAAACAGATGACCTTTACATCATCTGCCCTATAGATCACAATATCTGAAAGGGGATCTTTTTTAATAAACTCAATTATAAATGCAATAGCGCGCTCACTGAGAATAACCAAAATACATGGTGCTTTATAATCAAAAACGTTGATATCCTGGGATTAGAAAATGGCTTGAGTGATTTAACTGCTGCTACTGCCACATGATTCAGAAAGTTTACACATTTTTTTATTGAAATTTTTAGCTTGAAACTAACAATTAAAAAATTAAACTTCAATTTCAACTAAAACATTTTTAAGAATATAACTTTGGCCTTAGTTGTTAAGTTAAACTAAAAGTTTTTATTTTTTTTAGTTCACTTTTGCACATCTCTATCTAATGGCTGAAAAGAGAGAATTTGAGCATTAAGCCCTCACTCAATATTTGAGTTTGATGGTAATTTAAAAACAATTTCTTGAAGATTATGATTTTGTCTACACCACAGTTTCCAAGCTGCCCATAAAAGATTTGAAAAAAAAACAACAACCTAGAAAACCCACAAATCTGCTACCAACTTGTAACTTTTGCATTGACAGTCAAGTTAGTTACTGCCCCACCTTCTGTGGGATAGCTGATACTGATTTTCTTAATGACTTTTATCATCTATATGTTTTAGTTTTAAGGCATTGATTATGATTCCCTGATAATCCAATGATATTGTTAATATTATGCCCAGGCAATGTCAGATTTTCGGCATATGTTTCCCGAAACAGACGAGGAAGTGATTGAAGCTGTCCTTAGAGCAAACAATGGCATGGTAGATGCGACTATAGATCAGCTTTTGACCATGAACATAGATGCAGATCTAAATGAAGATGATGACCTTTCAGACCACATTTTAATGTCAGTAGAAAGGGATGTGCAACAATCTCAGCATGTGCAGCCCTCGCAAGGGTTAAAACGCTCTGGAAGAGAAACTAAGCACAATAAGGTAGAAAAGATTACTGTTACCTTAATTAAAGAAAAACAAAAATGGCAAAATGTATTTAGCCTTGAGGTATCATATGAACTTGATCTAACCTCAAGCTGGTGAATAGAATTTAGTCATTGCTCTCTCTATATAAATGTTTACAGATTCTATTTCTTGTCACAATTACTCCGCATACTGATAATTATTCCATATTTAATATGAATCACAGAAGTAGAATATATATATAATTTTTTCTACAAAAAACGTTTATTGCTCCCTATATATACTGTTGTCTACTAAAACACTTCATTGCTCCCTATACATACTGTTGTCTACTAAAACACTTCATTGCTCCCTATACATACTGTTGTCTACTAAAACACTTCATTGCTCCCTATACATACTGTTGTCTACTAAAACACTTCATTGCTCCCTATACATACTGTTGTCTACTAAAACACTTCATTGCTCCCTATACATACTGTTGTCTACTAAAACACTTCATTGCTCCCTATACATACTGTTGTCTACTAAAACACTTCATTGCTCCCTATACATACTGTTGTCTACTAAAACACTTCATTGCTCCCTATACTTACTGTTGTCTACTAAAACACTTCATTGCTCCATACATAGTTTCTGTTGACACTATAAAATTTATCAGCTATAAATTTTTTTTTACCACAAATGCTAATATTAATTGCATATGTGCTGTTAAACAGCCATGGATTACACTATAAATATTTATGCTTAACCAAAGTGTAATATTTTTTTCAATTCACATTAGAAGGGAGTTCCAGAACTTCAAGATAAACCTTCAAAGGACTCAGAGGATTGCCCTCCTTCCTACACAGAAGCTGTACAGTCCCACATGGCTCACAACTATAAGAGTAGCTCTGGGCGGAGCAGGCACCGCAACTCGCCAACCATGGCTGTTAATAACGGTAGCTGCCATCATTCACGACACACCATAGGGACCATGCAACATTTGTTGGACCTGGGTCCGGACACAGCACCAGTTGTAAGTAGCACCTCAGGACCTGGCACTAAAACTCACCACAGCCACCACCACTCTATACACCATCACCACCACCATGTCCCCCGGTCTTCCAATCACCACCGACGTCGAGGTGAGGCCTTAGATGGCTCACCCCACAAACCTCGACCAGGTCGTAATATTTTGTCCACCTCGACTGTACCCTCTCACGTCCAGCAAGATATGTTGCCAGATGACTTCAGTTTCCGACCCCACAGGAAAGGATCTTTAGACAGCAATGATTTTGTGTTGGATGGTGGTCCTGGCATGGTCAGAGAGAAGAGCCCTCATCGATGGAGATCTGGTCACAGAGACGTAGGTTTACAGTCATTTCCTGCATGTCAAAAAAAAATTAACACCCTATTAACATGTTTCTGAGAGAATTCAAATTTTAAATGAAACTTCTAGACATTTTAACAATATTTTTTTTTGTCTCTGCTGCAGTCGACCACTACAGTGAAAAGACCAGCCTACAGAAATTGGAATCCTCCCATGCTAGGTACACTCCCAGATGACTTTCTTAGACTCATTCCTGGCCCAACTCAACCACCAAGACCTTTACGACCAGGAACTCAGTTACATAGGTAGGAAATAGTGGCTTAGATAGTTTTACTAAATGCATTATCTTTTGATATCGAGTGACTTAGAGCTACTTGTCTTGGCTGCCCTAGTCAGACTAACTCAGGACTAACTTCACTAACAAGGGTAAATCCTGTATTAACTGGAAATAATGATACAAAGTTTTCAGGAGAGTGGGTTTTAAGTTGAAGTGAAGATTTTCCTTCAGGGTTTTGTAATTTGCTTTCATCTATCACTTCTTCTTCTTCTTCTTGCCAGCTTTATTGCTGCTGAGCTGTGAGTTCTTTTGCAGACTGTGCCAAGGAAAAAAAGTGTGCTGTTTTTTTCAGCTGTTCAGCACTGCCGTACAGGGTGTCGGTTATGTTGGGCTGTAGTGGAAGTAGGGTCTGCCTAAGGTGGATTTGGGAGAGGCATTCAAAGAGGATATGGTTTAAGGTTTCATAAGGGTGGGCGCGGTGTCTGCAAAGGGGGAGTTGTGTGGAGTTTATTTTGTTCAGATGGTAGTTTAATAGAGGTGTGTGTCCTGTTCTTAGTTGGAAAATTGTAGATTGTTCTTTGCCGGGGAGGAAGTTAATACTGTCCAGTTTGTTGGCATAGTCATTTCTTTGTACATGGCTCTGCCTTTGTTTCCTGATGCCCATTGGTTGAGCCACTCCTCTTTGTGATTGTTGACTAACAACAATCACTTTAAAAGTAGTTGTCTTCACTTATGGAGCTATAACTTGTTGAACACACAGCTAGTTAGATTGATGGGGATAGGGGGTTATTGTTTTGTAATGACTTAAAGTTGAGTGTGTGCCAAGCAAAGAGTTTTTGTTATTTTACAAGTCTAGCGATAGACAAAGCAGAAACAGAGTGGTTGTAGTGAGGAAAAAAAAATTAAACATAGCCTTGATTGGGGTCACAGTGTCTTAAGTAGAATCCCTCAATTTAGAAATAAGTACAAAAGTAGCTGAGCAATTGCTAAACCCCAACCTTCAATTACAAAATACTATCTGAGTTCTGGATAACAGCACATTATATTTCTTATTCCATACACCTGGGTAAACACTTTATTCAAACTTCTTTTTCAATGCTAAGGTAAAATGTAAAGTAAAATAATACCTTTTCATAAAGCTTTTTGTGTGTTCGGTTCAGGCAATCATGATTTTTATCAAATATATTCTGATTATCAGTTAGATACATGCAACATTTAAAAATCTAATCTTGTAAAGGACCCTGATTGTAGTCTATTGTGGAAATGAGTTTCTCTGTTATCTTACTGAAAAATCCACTATTTACGCACCAAATCTATTATCTCCTACACTCACTTGGTGTTGGTAAAGTTTGTCAAGTGCACTTAACACTAATAAATAAAAGAAGGGGGAGTACAGTATTTCATATGGCTGCACAGACTTAACCATGACCTACACACTTTGCCACATCCAACACTAACTATTGTTTGTCTGTGGCTGATAAGGGTGTTGTTTTTTGTTGCTGCCTTCACCTGTCTTCTGCAGCAACTGAATAGTTAATCTATGGAAATGGCAGTGAATGTTATTTTATTGTATTCAGTCCATAGCACTCTTGCTTTTGTTCATTCATCTTTAGGCTTTTATAAACATATACAGATCAATAATATAGTGCATTCAGACTAGCCACTTACTAGGGCCAAACTGTAAAGTACTGACACCATTTAATGACTAGTTGTTACAATCAGAACAGCCACTTAACTAGGGTCAAAGCCTAAAGTACTGACACCATCTATTAACATGACTTGTCAGTACAAGCAGACCAGCCACTTACTAGGGCCTAAGTCTTAAAGTACTGAAACCATTTAATATGACATGTTTGTGTAAGCAGGCCAAATGTTTCTAAAGACAAAAAAATAATTGCATCTAAAAATGATCTTTCTAACTGCAATTGACAATCTACCTGTGATAAAGTAGGCTTTTAGTTCAACAAGAAGATCAAACCTGTGATAAAGTAGGCTTTTAGTTTCCATCTGTTCAACAAGAAGATCAAACCTGTGATAAAGTAGGCTTTTAGTTTCCATCTGTTCAATAAGAAGATCAAACCTGTGATAAAGTAGGCTTTAAGTTTCAATCTGTTCAACAAGAAGATCAAACCTGTGATAAAGTAGGCTTTAAGTTTCAATCTGTTCAACAAGAAGATCAAACCTGTGATAAAGTAGGCTTTTAGTTTCCATCTGTTCAACAAGAAGATCAAACCTGTGATAAAGTAGGCTTCAAGTTTAAATCTGTTCAACAAGAAGATCAAACCTGTGATAAAGTAGGCTTTAAGTTTCAATCTGTTCAACAAGAAGATCAAACCTGTGATAAAGTAGGCTTTTAGTTTCAATCTGTTCAACTCGTGATCTTGTGCTGCAGACCACTATTTCACATTAATATTTTCTTTACCCTTTGTTTACCATAGTAGATGTTTCAAGATAAAATAATAAAAATAACTTCTTTAGTTTCAGTGACTGATACTTTTATTTACAAATGTACTTATCTTTTTGACCTTTTTGTGTTTAGAACACTGTCTGCAGTGGGTCCCCAGCGCCCATCATTCTACCCTGTGCCAGCTCCTTCACCGTTGACCTCTGCAGAAGCTAATAATTCTTCCATGGGGCAAGTTGTTAAACAGAAGGCATCCCAGAAACCCCACCGGTCTTTATCTTTTGCTGGTCACACCAACCAAGCTAGACGACCACAGACTGCTCATCCTTCGGTAGGTATTCATTTATTCTCTCTATAAATTTTATTTAGTGCAATCATATTTAGGCAACAAAGTTTTCTAGCCTGCAAAGGGGAAAATAATCTTTTTAAAAAATGTATGGATCCTTCTAATTTTATTTTCTAATTAGGATTGAAATATTCAAAAGATAACTGATAAAAATATATTAGAAATCATATGGATAATAAAAAAGGTTTTAAAAAACAGTCATTATGGCTACCATTAGAATGGTAACTACTAAGTTTATGAATATTGTTAAAAAAGATTTGTTTGTGAAATTGTTGAAAGTTGTATCAACTCCTTATCACTGCACAAAATGTTATTCTTCTTAATATTGTTATTTACTTGCTAGATAATAGTTCAGTTATTAATTTTTTATGGAAGCTACTGTAGGAAATCAATATCTAAATTTGAATATTATTTAATTGCTAAGTCTTAAAATAATTTATTTAAAAAATACATTTTTGTTTCTACAAAAGTTCATATTAGAGATAGAAACTCATTATGATTGTTTAAAACTCAAAAACATTGTTTCATAAACTTTATTTTTTACTTCTGGTTACATGTTTGTTCAATCTTGACAAATATTTAATTTTTTTTACTGCAGTTTGTTGCAGGAGAGAAAATAGTTCTTTTTTTAAATTAAACGTGCATACATTCACCATTTATTTGTTTCTCATTGCTGTATGTGGCACAGAGCATAGCAGCCGAATTTCTACCAGGCCTCAGTGTTATGGACTCACCATTTTAGTTGAATGCAAGATTTACTTACGACCTGTATTTACTTTTCTTCAAGTTCCTAATGACCTGCCTTTCTGTCATTCCAAGTCTTTCTCAGGGACATTTTTCTATATGTTCAACACCCGACTTGAGCAGAGTTGTGTTTACTGAGCGCCTTAAAGGCAGCATGGAAAACCTTCTCCCAGATACCCCCTCCACCCACTGGTCCACACAAATGAGATTAAACCCTAGCGCTCTGAGCATGCTATAAGCATGAAATTAGCTCTATATAAAAGCTATTATTATTATTATTATGTACCATTAAAATTTTAAGTTCAGCCCTGATTTGTTGCTGGGTTTATCTTGACATAAGTGTAGTTCTGATAAATAGTGTAATAACTCTAAGGGAGGCAACTTGATGAGGATAGGTCTTTATTAATAGCACATCACAAATACTTAATAAAAAGGTCTGCCTTAATCACAACTTCTACTCAGGATCCTCAACTTAGGTGTAATTTTTTTTGTTTCCTCTACTGTAAACATTTCTCTCTAGTCTAGTTCCTAACAGTGCACAACGAGATGTCAATGTGCACCACTGAGTAACAAATCAGAGTTATAACAATATGTTTGCTGCAAATCTTTTTCCCAAAATGTGTTAAATTCTGATGTAAATGTTTTGTTTCAGGGCTTAGCTCAGCATGAGTTCAGCTCTGATATCCTGCAGGAAAGGATGAAGGAGAATGAGCGACGTCGGCATTTGACCTCAATGGATGTGGACCCCGACATGGCACAGTACTTAGAAGATGAGAGACTCGCAATTATGTTACAAAACAGTGAATTTCTTCAGGAGTTGAGAGGAGACCGCATATTTATGATGACATTAGAACGAGGTATAGCATATTTATGAGGACATTAGAACGAGGTATAGCATATTATGAGGACATTAGAACGAGGTATAGCATATTTATGAAGACATTAGAACGAGGTATAGCATATTTATGAAGACATTAAAACGAGGTATGGTATATTTATGATGACATTAGAATGAGGTATAGCATATTTATGATGGCATTAGAATATATTTATGAGGACATTAGAATGAGGTATAACATATTTATGAAGACTTTAGAATGAGGTATAGCATATTTATGATGACATTAGAATGAGGATTAACATATATATATGAAGACATTAGAACGAGGTATAGCATATTTATGAAGACATTAGAATGAGGTATAGCATATTTATGATGACATTAGAACGAGGTATAGCATATTTATGATGGCATTAGAATGAGGTATAGCATATTTATGATGGCATTAGAATGGGGTATATGATATTTATGATGACATTAGAATGAGGTATAGGATATTTATGATGACATTAGAACAAGGTATAGAATATTTATGAGGACATTAGAACGAGGTATAGCATATGTATGATGACATTAGAACAAGGTATAGCATATTTATGATGACATTAGATTGAAATACCTGAATAGGCTATTTATCATGACATTACAACATGATCAATTCATTTAAAAACTTTCAGCTTTAAAACTCTTGGATGAAAAAAGTAATATTGCCTCATGTCATTTGTTTAAAAAAAAAAGGATTTAATTAAAACACAAATTATCACTATTATTTTGACAGAATAAGTCATTTCGTATTATATTTTTCAATCTACAAAACAAAATTGTCTCATAGAATTGTGCAATTTTTCTTTCCAGATCTGCGCAATAGTGAGAAAACCAAAGTGGAACAACCTGCGGAGCCTTCAACCCCACCGAGCTTAGATCCAGAAAATCAAGACTTCATTGGTGGGTGATTCTCATGTACTAAGATAAGCAAAATATTTTGTGTTCATGTAGAGATTTGGCACAATTTATAAAGAGCTTAACCAAAAGATTTGTGTTCATGTAGAGATTTGGCACAATTTATAAAGAGCTTAACCAAAAGATGTGTGTTCATGTAGAGATTTGGCACAATTTATAAAGAGCTTAACCAAAAGATGTGTGTTCATGTAGAGATTTGGCACAATTTATAAAGAGCTTAACCAAAAGATGTGTGTTCATGTAGAGATTTGGCACAATTTATAAAGAGCTTAACCAAAAGATGTGTGTTCATGTAGAGATTTGGCACAATTTATAAAGAACTTAACCAAAAGATTTGTGTTCATGTAGAGATTTGGCACAATTTATAAAGAGCTTAACCAAAAGATTTGTGTTTATGTAGAGTTCATCCATTGTGGTTCAATGATGACCACTTTTGTCATCCAGGGGGCTGAGGGCTTTGCACTGGGGATTTGTGCCTCCTCATGTAGCTGGTGAGACCTATGGGAGTCTGGAATGTTGGGCTGCACACTGGGCAGGTTATTCCAGCTGGAGCTAGTGTCATTGGCCTTGTTTTTTTTTTCTCTGACGCTAGCGCTGTTCTCTTGTGCTCTGCAATTAGTACGCCAGTTTTCACAGCGCAGTGCCATGATGCTGTACCATGTGCTCCATGATGCTGTACCATGTGCTCCATGATGCTGTACCATGTGCTCCATGATGCTGTACCATGTGCTTCCATCTCCCAGTTGTCTGGGTCAATGCTAAAAGCTTTCAGAGAAGCTTTGAGGGTGTTTGGGACTGCATCAGAATTGTGTGGATGCTTTGCAGGCCCGCTCTTCAGAGGCACATATTTATTTATAAAAAAAAGAGCTTACCCAAAACATATGTGCTCATGTGGAGATTTGGCACATATTTATTTATAAAGAGCTTAGCCCAAAACGTGTTCTTATTTAGATATTTGGCTCATGTTTATTTATAAAGAGCTTAGCCCAAAACGTGTGCTTATTTAGATATTTGGCACATGTTTATTTATAAAGAGCTTAGCCCATAACGTGTGCTTATTTAGATATTTGGCTCATATTTATTTATAAAGAGCTTAGCCCATAACGTGTGCTTATTTAGATATTTGGCTCATATTTATTTATAAAGAGCTTAGCCCAAAACGTGTGCTTATTTAGATATTTGGCACATATTTATTTATAAAGAGCTTAGCCCATAACGTGTGCTTATTTAGATATTTGGCTCATATTTATTTATAAAGAGCTTAGCCCAAAACGTTTGCTTATTTAGATATTTGGCTCATATTTATTTATAAAGAGCTTAGCTTTTTAATGTCTCTGGTGTATGCGATATAAGAAGAGGATGTCTGCCTGTTCGCGCGGTTTGTGTGCTGGACTGTCGTTCGGATTTATCGACGGTCGAGGGTTCAAACCCTGCCCGCTCCCATCCCCCGTCGTCCAGCGGGAGGTTTGGATTAGGAAGTAAACTATCTTCAACTCTGAAGGAACATCCGAAATATGTAAAACATTTAAGAGTTGATAAGCTTTGTTTAAAGTTTATGATCATTTGTGTGCTCTGCAGGACCATATGTCTAAACTCTTCCATTTATAGCACAAAATTAATATCAATTTGTAGGAATTATTTGTGGTTCAGTCCCTGACAGTGTGCAACTAAAAAGGTTTACTAAAAACATGGGTGAAATAACTAGTAGCAATAAAACAGAGTTGATAATGCTACCATTGAGCTATTTAGCTGTTTACAGGGATATGCCAGTTTAGCATATTTGACCTTGCTTTCTTATATGTTGTTTTTTTTTAATCTGTCACAGTGTTCCTCTTTTCATTTTCTTAATTTTTCTTTAGGTTCCCGTAAATTGTCCCACATTTCTCCTTATGGCTTTCTCTTCTTTTTATGTTTAAAAGCTTAAAATGTCAACAATTCCTACAAATAAAAATGTGAACAAATAGCAGATTACTATGTTTGACATTAATCATGAAAATCCTCAACTATTGAAAGATTTAAGTAGGACATGTGAGAAAAGTTGCCAGCTCCAGCATATTGCTGCATCCATTGCTATAACTTGTTTGATGACCTGTTTGACATTGGTATGACTTGTTTGACATTGGTATAACCTGTTTGACATTGGTATAACTTGTTTGACATTGGTATAACCTGTTTGACATTGGTATAACCTGTTTGACATTGGTATAACTTGTTTGGCATTGGTATAACTTGTTTGACATTGGTATGACCTGTTTGACATTGGTATAACCAAGGGGTCCGAGATTCAAATACTGGTGAAGACTTTTAATTTTTTCTTATTTAAGGCATCTCTGAGTGCACCCAGCTCTAATGGGACAATAGTTTGGGAAAAGTAAAGGCAGTTGGTTTGTTCTGCTGGCCACATGACACCCTTGTTAACTGTAAAAGTAAAATAAAGTTCCTCCGTCAGACCTGATGATCTATAGGGGAGATGATGTAAAGGTCATCTTTTTCTGTTCTGCCCATAGTATAAATTATTAAACCTTCTTTTTTCACATTATCAAAAGCTAAAAATCCATGGGAATAATTTGTACTTATATTTAGAAAAGCATCAAAACAAATAAATAGGACAAGGTTTATTTGTTTTGAGTTGTTTTTTTTCTTTTGTTGAACAGAAGGCTATGGTGATGATCGTCGAGACACTCTGGAGGCATTTCCCTTTAGTCAACAGTTGCCACCACCAGTAAGTGAAGATGTGGAGCTCAGAAAAAAATTAAAAAATATGGGGAAAGGTAAAACTTCTGTTTTGTCATTGTAAACATTTATTTCCCTTTTGACAATATGTGATTAGCTGGAGATATTGTTATCTATCATCAAACAAATTACTGTGATTAAGATGGCTGACACATATGGATATTTTACAGATCTTTAATAAAATGTATGCCTCTTGATAACTTGACAAACTTTTAAAGGTCAGTGCTCATTCCATCTCTGACACATCTTAATTGTATTAGATTCAAGTGGTTTAATGTCTGAGCAATGTTCAGAAAAACAGTTATGTTATCTTATATAATACAGACGTTACTTCAAAAAAGAAGCTGATTACGTCCTACAACATATACAAAGTCACAGGCTAAAATGTGAAGAGGCATTCAAAGTAAAGACAAATGATTGCACTAGTGATAGGCCCCATTAAAGACTGCACATTTAGACATTTAGGTCTTGACATTGGACATGTCTCAGAACTTGGAACTTGAAACTAGACTTTCATCTTTTATATACATAGATCAACTGCTGTTAAGTCCAGCATCTTTGGAAAATGGTGTAGTTTAGAATGACATCTACAAGTCTAAAAATGTATTTGTCCTGCACTTTATTGATCAAATTTGATGTAACTTCCATTTTGTCATGTTCACACAATGCTATACCAAATATTAACTAGAGTTGTGCGTTTATAATTAGTTGTTCTTAGGTCATTGCATTGATTATTGCTTGGTTCATAGGTCATTGCATTGATTAGTGCATGGTTCATAGGTCATTGCATTGATTATTGCTTGGTTCATAAGTCATTACATCATTTATTGCTTGGTTAATAGGTCATGGCATTGATTATTGCTTGGTTCTTAGGTCATTGCATTGATAATTACTTTTTCATAAGTCATTGCATTAATTATTGTTGGCAATTTTATCTTTTGTTAAGCATCAAGAAAGCAGTTTGCAGCATTAGCTAGAAGATTTTTTCTCAAGTGGAAAAAAAGGTCGCCCCAACAAATGTATCCTTTTTATCACATTCAAGATGATTAAGACCTATTTTATTTATCACATATAAATATATATACTATAAAGCAGAAAGTAAGGTGTAGATATGCATGTATTTCCCTCATAGAAATCAAAACCAATCTTGCCATAAATGTTCCCTTGGGTAATAACTGGAACTGTAGCATACGTAAAGTAGTCCTAAAACAAGCTTAACTTTTAACACATGAAAATAAAAAAAATAGTCCATTCATTTCATATTTTAATCAAATTAACCTTCAAATTTGTTTTTCTAAAGCATTTAGCATACATTCGTTTGCTATAGCATCGACTTAGCCCAATAGCTCGCTGTCGCGCGCTTATTACATTATGGATGCGCCGAACAGAAACTTTACAAGTCTTAATTTGGTCGATTAGCTACTTTTTTAGCTCCATTCATAATATTTTTATGTTTACGCATTCGCTTTACTTATAACATTATTTGGTTTAATAGTTTCTAATATACTATATCAGTGACCATGTCAATGATACGTAAATTAAGATCCGCGGGCCGCAGGTAATATATATATAGAGAGAGAAAGAGATTGATTGATTGATTCTTAGAATGAATGGTAATAGTTCTGGATGAAACTAAACTTAACTTTTGAATAGCTTGAAAGAATCTCAGGCACCTTCAATGATGAATTTGCTAGATGAAGATGATGATGAGGAGGTGGAAGACCAAATGTTCAATGTAGAGAACAATCCAACCATGGAGTCTTCCTGCCCTACCACACACAGTCACCAGGTACAAATAGGACATTGTCGGTTTGGTCAGCCTTCTGTCAGTGAAAATATAAATACTTATGATACTCTGATGGTACTGCAGCATACTTCGATTGGTCTAAATATATCTGTCTCTCTCTCTCTCTCTCTCTTTTTATCTTTATCTGTCTGTCTCTTTCTTTTTATCTGTCTGTCTGTCTGTCTGTCTCTCTCTCTCTCTCTCTCTCTATATATATATATATATATATATATATATATATATATATATATATATATATATATATAAATTTGACTGATGTTGACTTTGACAATAAAATGAGTAGAGAGCTAAACACACTTGACTATATATTAAACTTGACACTCTCAGAGCTGCGTGAATATTTACTAACTTTATGATACTGTACTCTCTAATTATAGGTCTCTGACTTATTACTTAGCTAAATACATAATGATATACTGACTTCACTCTCTCTCTCTCTCATCTCTCCCTCTTTCAGCTACTTTCCCTCCTAATTCCTGTCATGTGATTTACAGTGTTCATACAGCGATTCCCTGATTCTCTCACATTTACTGTTCAACAAATTCACATTCAAATAATTAAAGTTGAATCAGTTCCTCAATGTTCCAGAACATTTGTGCCGTCAGTACAATTTTAAGAGGGAAGAGAGTCAAAGCTGTAATGCTGTGTTTGACATTGGTCTATGAGAATTTTAAAAATGAGTTGTCAACCAGCAATTGATGCTATGTGCTGATATTCATAAAACGATGTTTGTTTTGGTTATCATCGGCATTGACATCATTGACTTTTGTTTGCGATGTTGTCACAGGCTTACAGTTTATCATTTATTGTTACAGAGTACGTCAACCTCTGGATCCTGGCACAGTCCTCATCAACGGCATTTTGACATTGTTTGATTGGAAGTCATCTTCACTTTCAATTCTTCGTTTCAATAATCTTTAAAAAAAAAAAAAGTTAGCTTCTGCTTGCCAAGAAAAATTGCATTTTCAAGGAGAGAGATACATCAGCATGGACACTTGTGACGTGTCATTATAATGTCACCTGAACTTGCAGCATGTCATCTAGTTGGTGGTAAAATGAAAGCAAATGTTACCAGCCTACAGGGGCTGTAATTCATACAAATATGTTCATACTAACTGTGTGTACGTTGGAAAGAAAAATGTTCTATTTTGTACTTTTTTTTACAGATTTGGACAAGTTTTTAACAATGTTTGATTTTAGCTACTTACAGTTTCAATGATTACCAAACTGTTGTATCAATATCTCTGATTATGTACAGTATTTATTCTGTGAGAATTGTGGCGCAATATTTTATGAATAATTTAAGTATTCAGAGGACATGTACAGTCTCTTCTTTTAGTTCACATTTCAAAACATCATTTCATTTAGACTGAGTTGTACTTTGTTACGCTTCCAGCTATTAGATCCCAATTTTTGTATTCAGTAGACTTCATACTTTCATTGTGATTTGAGGATTTTCAATTCAATATATTTTCTTGAAATGTACACTCCACTTATAATACAAATATTTTTTTAAATAATTGGACCAGAGGTTCTTAATTATTTACATTTTTTGCTATTTTATTTCCCATTGTAATTTATTCTTGTGAGAAAGAATGTGGGGCATGTGCAAATTAAAAATGTATAAATTCAAATGTGTAATATTTGTATTCAACTAGCCATGAAGCTCATCAGAGTTGCATGGGATTTGTTTGACATTTCTTCAGTAAACGTACAAATAAAAAAAGCCGTAGCCCCTTTTGAGAATTAAAATACTGTCATAAATGTCTCAAAACTAAGATCATTGCTCTCTTTTCTTTTAATAGTATCGGGTTTCGACTTTTCAATATTATCAGTATCAACTTTTTCATTGTATCTTTTTGGTCAACATTGTTTATTACAGAGCAAGTAAGTGTGAAGAATAAACATCTATCCAAAAGCAATTATACCTCAAAATTTTAGAATAAGTGCTGCTTTAGAATGAACTAAGGTATTGATAGAAACAAAGTACAAAGTAGAAAACACCAAACTGTGGGAGATGAGTGGACAGAAAAATATAGAAGTGCAGATCTTAGAGAGGAAGTGGAGATGGATTGGTCACACCCTTAGAAAAGATAACAGCAACAGAGCTAGGCAGGCCATAGAGTGGAACCCCCCAGGGAACAAGACGCAGAGGAAGACCAAAAAGAACATGGCGATGCAGTGTACTTGAAGAAGCAGAGAAGACCGGGAAGAGCTGGGACACCATCAAAAAGCTAGCAAGAGACCGTGGAGAGTGGCGTGTTTATGTCGAGGCCCTATGTTCCATGAGGAACTCAAAGGAATGATGATGATGATTGATAGAAACATGTATTAGCATTCATGGTGTCTAGCTCAAATATCTTGCCAGTGACTAAAAACAACCAGGATTAAATGAATATTTGCATTTTGATCAATTAGTAGGTAAAATTTCTCAACCAGCTATATCTCTAACTCTGGAATAACTCAGCTGGCTGGTGCTGGGGGCTCCAATAGACAGTGTCTTTTGAAGAAATTTATTTTTGTTACCAAAAAAAAAAGTAGTTGGAAATCTATTCAAATATTTCACCTGTCCCTTGACTTTTGTCCTACGGGCGCTATGACACTTTGCGTAACCAAATCCCTCCATTGTTCTGGTCAGCAGCTGTTCTTAATATGAGAGATGGTCCATTCTTTTACATAGTCCAGCCAGATTGAGGAACTCTGCACAAGCAAAATAATTGGAAGGCGAGGGTTTGACCATCATTGTGCTTGTCCCACCTGGTCTTCCCGTTAGAATATTTGAATTTATACGAAATGATCAGAAATTTCATAAAATATGCATTCATTTCAAATATAGATTGCAAGCTCTTTCGCTGGTCATTGCTTTTTAGTTTGTAAACTAATCAATCAACTGAAATAATAAAGATCTTCCTGGTCTTCAAATTGATGGAATTTTGTCCCCATTTGAAGAACAGAATATGGTCTAAAGATCAATTTAAACTTGTATGTAAATTTTGGTTAAATTTTTTTTCAATAATTATGTTTTCAATATAAATTTGAAATTGACCTGTACATATAAGCCATGCTGTATTTAATTTTGATTAAAAAAATGAACATAATCTTTGACCTCCGTGATGTCATTGTTTCTTGTTATTGAGTGGATATGATATTAAAACATTGGTGATTGCATCTCTTACCTCAGACGTGTAGATTTTTTCTTGGATTTGTATTGGATTTATAGTATTTTTCTTTTTTTGCTACCAACTTCACCGTTAAGTTGTTTTTAACGTTCATTATTTATATTGATCAATATATATATATATATATATGTGTATAACGTGTCTCTATGTCGATATGTAAATATATAATACGTATGAATATATTTGGGTCTTTTCGAAGTTGAATATGGTTGTTATACAGTTGGGCTTGTGGAACAAGGTTGCTATGTTATAGAAGCACTAGTAATGTGTATGGACCTGCGCCACTGCTTCTTTTATACGAAAATTTGTATGTGACATTTGGCGTGACCTGTATGTTTGCTATTCCTTCTAAGGATCTGTTTCTGTGTGACTTGTGTATGTATTATTTGCACATCCATTGTTCCTTCTAAGAAAATGTTTCTAAGACTTTCATGTCCTAGTTGTCGCAGGAGGGGGGGGGTGTTATTGTCATGGGACTTGTATTATACATGTTTTTAAGGACGTGAACTGTTCACATATTGTTATTATGCCAGGAGTGTGAATAGCTCCTTTGTGTTAAGGGCTTTTTCTATTTAAACTTGTATTATTTCTGACTTGGGTTTTGTCGAGTGAATGTGTAATGTTCTTTGTGTGAACCATTTTAGACTCACTATACTTGCATATGGTAATATCTATGTACTAAATATATATATATATATATTTAAATATAATTTATCCACTACATTTTGTACATATGACTTACTTACTTAGACTTAGGTCCTCCCGCGCCGTTCGGCGCATTGGGCGGCAAGCTGTCTCCATAATGATCTGTCACTGGCAATGTCTGAAGCCTCTTCCCATCTGGTGTCCACTGTTCTGAGGTCCTCCATGAAGGTGTGTCGCCAGGTAATACGAGGACGTCCCTGTTTGCGCTTTCCTCGTTTTGGCTTCCATGTTATCGCAACTCTTGGTGTGCGTAATTCATTTTGACGTAGAACATGTCCCGCAAACCTCATGCGACGCTCAGTCACAACCTCACTAAGTGTTCGACTCCCAGTTCGGCAAAGGATTTCCTTGTTTGAGATCCGGTCTGTGTATCTGACTCTTAAAATCCGTCTCAGCCATCTCTGTTGAGCCACATTTAGTCTTTTCTCAATTTTGACAGATGACTTCCACGTCTCACATGCATATGTAGCAGTTGGAATGACGATTGTGTTGAGAAGGTGTATTTTTGTCTCGAGTCCAATGGCTTGGCTAGTCCAAATAGGCTGCAGCCTTTGGAAAATGCTCCCTGCCTTTCCTATTCGGCACGCTACATCATGGTAAGCGTCTCCATCATTTGTTATGATGCTGCCAAGGTACGTGAACTTGTCCAGCTCTTCAAGCTTTGACTCGCCAAGTCTGACGGGGACACCCTTTGCCTTATATCCCACTCGCATAATTTTAGTCTTATCCAAGTTTATGCAGAGGCCAATTTTGGGTGCCTCTCTGTCTAGGCTCTCCGTCATTTCTTGAATGCATTTATTTGTAGCCCCGAGTAGTGCAACATCATCAGCAAAGTCCAAGTCCGTCAATCGGAGTTGTTCATGCCATGGAATACCAAAGGCAGTCTGGTTCATTGCTCTCCTCATTATGTAGTCGATGGCTAGGAGGAAAAGGAAGGGAGATAAGATGCACCCCTGTCTCACACCTGTCTCGATTGTAAAAAACTCTGTTGTTCCCTCTTCTGTTTTAATGCAGCAACTAGACTGACTGTAAAGGTGTCGTAGGATCTGGACGAATTTTTCTGGTATACCGTATTCTCTAACTATTTTCCATAGTGATTCTCGGTGGACACTATCAAACGCTTTTTTGAAGTCCACGAAACTGATCGTTAGCCGTTGTTGGTACTCAAAACTTTGTTCTATGATATTTCGTAAAACGAAAATCTGCTCTGTACATGATCTGCCTCTTCGGAAACCTGCTTGTTCTTCTCTGAGCCTTTCATCTACAGACTGTTGAAGCCGTCTCAACAAAACAGTGCTGAAAACTTTGCCTGGGACAGAGAGGAGAGTAATGCCCCTCCAGTTGTTACAGTCTGCCAAGTTGCCCTTTTTTGGAAGCTTTACAATCACTCCCTTTTGCCAGTCCTCTGGGACTTTTGAAGTTCGCCAACAGAGATTTAAGAGATCAGTCATTCTGTTAACAATGCACTGTCCCCCATATTTTAGCATTTCTGCTGATATCATGTCTAGTCCTGGTGCTTTGTTATTATTTAGCACTGCAATGGCCATGGTAACCTCCTCAGCAGTTATTGGGTCTGTCTTGACCTTGAGATCATTGTACATATGACATTTGACCTTTATAATACACATAGTATAGACTGTAAGCCCTAACCTCTGTATTACGATTTACGTTATCAGCTCATATGGCTATATGCTCCATATTGTATGTGACATTTTTCTTTTATATTTATTTTAAAAACAAAGCAAGTATAAATGGTTTTATTTCTTTGCATAAACTTACAACTTACAAGTGAAGCTTGTCTTTCTGGTTGTGTTTTGTCTTGGTGCAAATGTTTCATGTAAAGTAAAGTTTCCCTTTCAGACCTTGCCATCTATAGGGCAGACGCTGTGAAGGTCAACTGTTTCAATGTTTCATGTTAAAAATAAACACAAGGCTGCTAAAATCTTAAAAACAAATTCATAGACATAAAAATCATTAAAAATATCCTTTGAAAAAAAAAAGAGAGTGAAATAAAAATTGTTTCACTGATAGATTCTTAGTTTTTAAAAACCTTTCACTGATTCTGAAAGTAATAGAAATCCTGTCACAATTTTTTTGTTCTGTTGATCCTTTAGTTTGTTTTAGCAACTTTTGAATTTTTTTTAATCCACTAGTCATCACTGACTGAATCTTTTTAACCACTTTTATTTGGCAACTAATCAAAAAACAAAAATGTGTATTGGTACATAAGTTCTTAGTTCTTTTTTCGAACTACTAATAAAACTATTTTGAACAGTGTTCAATCTGGTCGTGAATGAGTTAGCTGAGTACCATTAAATTTTATAAGTTTTTACAAATGTTTTTGGTAATTGTTTTTTTTTTTTTTACCTTTCATTTATGTTTGTAAAAAAAAATGTCAACAATAATAAAGTTACAAAAAATAAAGTTACTTTGTAACTTAATGACTATACAAATTGAATGTAATCTGTAATCACTTGAATGCATTTTAGTTTTCAAGTGTATCCGATCAATGTATAAACTCTAATCAAAACACTACTGTTGGAGTGACGAGGTGACGCTACCACTTAATATTAACTTTGTTATTGGCCCTCGTGCACATATGTTGAAGTGCACGCTAACATTGAGAATGTCACAAAGGGATAAAGTCTGTCCATTTGGAAATGCCGTTGTCTGACACAAGTGTGTGTGTGCGTTGTAATTGCTTCAACTAGCTGTTCAGTATTAGCATAAAGGCCTTGTTTTAAAAAAATTGGATAAACCTGAGTTTAAGTTGTTTATTTTGTAGGTTATCTAAAGTAGGAATGACATGTTGTTTCAAATAAAAAGGTAGATTTGCATTCTATTGCTTTTAGAGTTGTGTAGACTTGTAAATGAAAGTAATTTTTTTTTTTTACTTTTTTAAATTATGATGTAAGATTCTCAACAAAGAAATCTTTTTTTTTTTTTCTATTGTGATTTTGTTATTTTAGTGAAATGGTCAGAAAATCTTTTTAATTCTGAGTTTACTTAAACCCTTTTTAATTGCTAGAATTTTTTTATGAAACATTTTAATTTACAAATGTATTCAATGTTACTCCTTGGCTTTTTTAAAATGTAATTTATAACTGTTAATGAATCTACAGTTGAAGTAAGGATTATTTCCTTCCAGGCAAAGTAATAGTTTGGTGTTTCATTACAAGTTTGGCCTCTGTTGATTGAAATTGTCTGGCCACTTTCACTTTCTGAACGTAAACTCTTGTTTCCATGTTTCCATTAACTCTGTTGTCACACACTGTTTTCTAGAGGCAATATAATCACCTTGGCAACAAAATATCAGCCTGTTGTGATCACCATGACATTTGAATTTTCGTTTTGTTTTAACTTGTTGTACAGAACACCCAGTCAGCCGAGGGCACAGCTCGTGAATTAAACATGGAAAGATAAGAAAGAACAACTGATCTCTACTTAGACTAATCCCTAGAGTTGTCTGCTCACAAATGGGATAGATTGTTTGACTAATGATTAAGAGTGTACTGGAGCTAAGTATAAACCTAGAGGTGACACAGGATGCTCAATGGACCTCATTCACCAATCGTAAACAAACAACATTTAGTCACGTGATCTTATTGATAAAACAATGAAAAAAAACTGTCACGTGACAACCATCATGAGTTAAACATGAGATCGTAAATTATATAGAAGAGATAGAGCACCACGTGGCTAAATGTTGTTTGTTTACAATTGATGAATGAGGTCCATTACACCTACTTCCTGTCATGTGGTTATCATTAGTTAGAGCCTAAGGCCAACATGTGTCTCATCTGATTTAGTAAGGTGGGCCATATTTAAGATAAGATGAGATACTTTTTATTGGTCCAATCCAATGGAAATACAGTTTAATGACAACTGACTATTTCTTGAGCATCTTGGAGCCACAATGATTTGGTTTTGGTATCTTAAGAGGAACATGTTTTTTAGCAGATGTGACCTCTTAGACTTTATGGGTGGGAGGGGGGGGGGTCATAGTGCTTGCACAAAGGAAGAAGCTTGTTTAGATGCCAGAATTAAAACACAAATTAATAATAGTCCACAATGATTTTTTTTCTGTTTTGTTTCGCTATTTATAAATGATAGTTTTAAGTTTCCTTTTGAGAAGGATTACTTTAGCAATATAGTATGAAGTTATCTTTTGTTGCTGCCTTTGATAAAAAAAAAAAAACATGGTCCTGGGGGGGGTAGGTGGTTTTCAATCTAGATCCTTCAAGTATGTTTTCAATGCCATTGTCATAGCTGGTGGGACTAGAGGAGGGGTTCTCAACCTGTGGGTTGCGACCCCCTTGGGGGGTCGATTGACGATTTGCCAGGGGTCGCCTGAGACCATCGAAAATATGGATTGTTATCGTCTACTCTTCTATTGCTGTGTGTGTGTGTTTTTGGGGGGGGGGGGTTGAGGCGGAGTGAGAGAATGTAAAAAAGGTTTGAGAACCGCTGGACTAGAGGGACACACAAGCAATTCAAGGCTATATAGTTACTATCAGGCTGACATTTGCCCTGTCACTAGCCTACATAAGTGATAAAGTACCACAATATGCCAACTTCTCAATCCGGTTAATAAGTTTTATCCCTCAGTTTATAGGTATGTTGTATTGTACATACAATGTCAAATTCACTGCAGCAGTTGGTATTGTTTTTTTTTTGCCTTTGAAGTAGGACTAAGAAACCAAAAGAAACTGTGAGTGGGTGTGTTTGTTGTACAGTGTATTCCTAGTTCCCACACTTTAGTTGGTTGCAGTAGTCAATGTACAGTATTTATGCACTGGTTGCATGCTTCTCTCCCTGTATAGACAACATACAGGTATAAACTTGTATACACACAAAACTGAATGGCTCTATTGATTTTGTTGTATGGTATTGTTCTATTGTCTTTGATTTTTGTTTCTCTAGAAAGTCTTCATTGATCTGCCAAACAGCAGTGCCTTTTTGTATCACATTGCGTTTTTTTTTTTGTAGGACAGCATTAAGATTTTAAAAAATACATATACATAGTTATCAAAGTGTTAAACGTAAACCCAAAGCACTTTCTTATCATTTCAGTGCACGAACTTCAGTCTAGAGACACTCAAAAAGAGCAAAATACTTTTAAAAAAAAAATTTAAATGAAAAAAAAACACACTATTATAGCTATATCTCTAAATACTGTAAGATTTATCCCCCTTTTCATATATAAAACAAAATTAACTAATTATCACTAATTAATTAGTTACTTTGTTAATTTTTAGATTGATTCAACGTGTTGTCGACACCGAGTAATAGCGTGAAGTTTCATCTTGATTCGAGAATGGGAAGTGGGCGAAATGACGTGTACAAGATTTGTACCAGAGTGAGCTGATATAAGTTTTGTAAATAAAAGTGTGTTTGTCCATGGAATTGTCCAGCCCTTAAGCAGGGGTGCAAGAGCAACTGTCCATCAAAACTTTCTGCATTCTAATGTTCCTTGATTAGCAGACAACTTATCAACTATTAATCTAAGAACTTAATTTATAATAGTAACGTCCATGATTTAAAAAAAAAAAAAAAGCCGAATCTTATCTTATATAATACAGACGTTACTTCAAAAAAGAAGATGATTACGTCCTACGCGTCATGCATTTAGTCATGCATATTAACCAATGACTTAAATTCAGCCAAGTCACTGGTTTTCCAGGCTAGCTCAGGCAACCCATTCCATGCTCTAATAGCACTAGGGAAGAAGGAGCATTTGTACAAATCTGTCCTAAATCTCGTATTGAACACAGACAAAATATATCTTTTTGGTAGACTTCTTTGAAGGATTGCATCTCTGAGCAATATTTTTGGTTATATCATCTGATTAAGATTATATTAGAAGCATGTTGGCATCATATAACTCATGAAGTGAAAACTGAGCACCAACGATCGAAACATGCTGACAATGGAGAAACAAGGAGATTGATATTTGGTAAAATGTTGACTTCAAAAGTCTCTGCATCTGGAATTTTCACTGTAGTCAGCGATTGGCTCGTCAAATAGTCTTTTAACATTCCAAGATCGAGCTACTACTAATGAAGCCTCATTTTTAAAACTGTCATCTCTCCACTGAGTTGCTTTATTATAGATCTTCTCCAGTTGGCTGATCGCTATGGCACTGTTCCATTATATTCCATTATATCGGATGGCTGCCTGGTCGTGCGGTTTGCGCGCTGGACTGTCGTTCGGATTTATCGACAGTCGAGGGTTCAAACCCTGCCCGCTCCCATCCCCGTCGTCCTGCGGGAGGTTTGGACTAGGAAGTAAACTATCTTCAACTCTGAAGGAACATCCGAAACATGTAAAACATTTTACAAACAAACATTAGAAGCACCATCATAGCTTTCTCCTTGCACTTTATTTTAGATGATAATTATTCATTACTTGGGGTATTTGGTTCAGCCACTTCTGCACACTTGCGGTTCTAACAAATATGAAAACCATAGACTATTTATGTATATATATATATATATATATATATAGTTCGTCCATCGTGGTTCGATGATGACCACTTTGTCATCCAGGGGGCTGAGGGCTTTGCACTGAGGTTTTATGCCTCCTCGTGTGGCTGGTGAGCCCGGAATGTTTGGCTGCACACTGGGCAGGTTATTCCAGCTGGAGCTAGTGTCGTTTGCCTTGCTTTTCTTCTCTGGCGTTTTTCTTCTGCCAGCATTGTTCTTTTTTCCTCAGCAACCTGTGCGCCAGTTACAGATGTTACAGACATGATGCTCTGTCATGTGCCTCTGTCTCCCAGGTGCCTGGGTCTATGCTGAACGTCTTCATAGAAGCTTTGAGGGTGTCCCTGAAGCGCTATCTTTGACCACCTTGCGAGCGCTTTCCTTCGCTTAGTTGGCCATACAAGAGTCTTTGGGGGATGCGGTGGTCTTCCATTCTGCAGACGTGACAGGTCCATCGCAGCTGGGACTGCATCAGGATTGTGTGGATGCTTTGCAGACATGACATGTCTGAGAAAAATACTGAATGTCAAATGGCAAGACAAAATACCAAATACTGAGTTCCTTCGAAGAGCGTGTCTGCAAAGCATCCACACAATTTATATATAGTCTATGATGAAAACCTATCGATGGTGGTTTAATTAGCGTACAGTGGAAGAAATAAGCGTCACCACTAACGCACATTGTGATCAGGACTAGCCACCGTTACATTTAGACAGAGGCGTAGTGAGCAAAACGTACGCCAGGGGAAACGTACTTTATTGGCGGGCGCCCCCCCCCCCATTTTCCATGAACATCACACGAATGTGGGCTTGAAAAATAATTTTAATAATAATATAATACAAATAACCTTAAAATGTATTACCTGAGGTTGGCGTTTAGGGCATGGTGCCCTCTTGCCTCTCCCTCACTACGCCTCTGCTGTGGGCCCCAAAATGATCGTTGTCCCAAGGTTCATTGAACCCCTTTGCGCCATGGATGCTACGCCACTGATATAAGATATGATAAAGAGGCCCATAGGTAAAAAAAATGTTTGAGAACCACTGCCATATATACAATGCCTCCGTACAGTCTCTATTAAAATTCAGTGTTTTAGTAAATCGACTTCCATTTCGAAATTACGTTTAGATGTGGATCTAGTGAAAGCGCTTTTGATATAATTATTTGATATTTATCTTATAAATACAGTCGTTACTTCAAAAAACAAAAGAGATGATGATTACGTCCTACCCGTCATGCATGTTAACCACGGACTTAAATTCTGCAAAGTCACTGGTTTTCCTGGCTGGCTCGGGCAACCTATTGCATGCTCTAATAAATTTAAATCGACAGAATTTTATTATTCTTTTCATCAATGTTTAATACTGAATTAAATCTTGATTGTACGAATTTATTAGGAATCTATATATATATAATTCTTTTCATGGCTCAAGAGTTTGGACAAGAAGTTAAGGAAAGATCACTCTTTTATTTCTGCAAGTCGGACTAGAGTTACCCTGCGAAAAAAAAAAAAGAGAGGGTGGAGAATAAGTAGTATTCACCCGTCACAAAATAGCAGGGCCGGACTTAACCGTTGTGACCAAGAAGTCATGGAAAGATCACTCTTTTTTATTTCTATCTTTTAGCGGCGAAAAAAAAGAGGGGGGAGAGGAGAAAATAAATTCGTCTTTACATTTTATTCATTCTTTACTATTTTATACGAGCCTTGCGTGTAGCGAAGTCATACAGCATATCATAAAAATTCTATTTCCTACATAGATCCCGCTCAATAGCGAGAATTACCAAATGTTTCAATCTATCTACGAGAATTGTTGACCTCAAGTAATTCTTCATTAGTTTGAGGCTCGAGAAGCTTCTTTCACTAGATTCCACAATAAAGGGTATTGCATAATGCCATTTTTTAATCGCGCGTAGGATTGGCGTTTTCCATATTGAATGACACTCCAAAATGACAATTTGTGTCTATATATTTCTTATCTTCTTAAATAATATAGACGTTACTTCAAAAAGAAGATGATTACGTCATACACGTCATGCATTCAGTCATGCATATTAACCATGGGCGTAGTCAGGATTTTATTTCGGAATCCCCCCCCCCGAAAATTTATATATATATATATATAGGCCTATATATATATATATATATATATATATATATATATATATGTGTTTATGTTTGTATGGATGGGTGTGTGTGTATACATAATTAATCTCTATGACATTCTGACCCTTTATTCTTTTGGAAGACGTTTATTGT
Source organism: Biomphalaria glabrata (assembly GCF_947242115.1). NCBI lineage: Eukaryota > Metazoa > Mollusca > Gastropoda > Planorbidae > Biomphalaria > Biomphalaria glabrata. The sequence continues at coordinate 36,607,838 of NC_074722.1, read as the reverse complement.
ACCCTAGAATAGGTTCTTCCTCGAGTTAGTGAAAAAAATGTAGTCCTCGCCCGTGACAGCAAGAGGTCTGGGGGAGCGATGAGAGCTCCCCAAGCGCGGGGCAGAGCCCCGCCGCCAATCACTATTTCTGGTATTGAAAGCCAACTAAATGCATATTCTTAGGTACCTACAGTGCATTATTTTGCTATTAAACAGTTTTATTTCAAAAAACCTAATGTGCTATTCTTACTGACATAGATCCTCCCGCGCCCATTCGGCGCATTTGCGGGCAAGCTGTTTCCACAAAAATCTGTCACTGGCAATGCCTGAAGTCTCTTCCCACCTGCTCTGAGGACCTCCACGAAAATGTGGCGCCAAGTTGTACTAGGATGTCATCGCAACTCTTATTATGCGTAATTCATTTTGTCGGAGAACATGTCCCGCAAAACCCATCTAAGGAGTCGACTCCCATTTTGGCATAAAATTTCCTTGATTTAGACCCGATCTCTATAACTCCTAAAATTCGTCTTAGCCATCTTTGTAGAGCCACATTTAGTGCGTTTCAATTTCATTGCACTTTATTAATGGAGCCCATTGCAGCCACTGGTAGACATGTGTAACTTCTCTTGACTTCGATCTTGGAATTAGGTGACTATTTTGCTTTAGATGTTATATCAAAAAGGGAAGTTTTATCGGCAAAATACTTTTTCGTATATTTTGCAATTTCAGGAGATATCCAGGAGCTCCTAGTAAATCGACAGGAGGCCGCGGGAAATCTGTTATAAGTTATAAAATGGTTTAATTTAATAATTTATACAAATAGAATTAGCGGGTCCTATGAAAGTGAGGGCCCACTGCGGCCGCATAGGTTGCAGTGGCCTAAGGCCATGCTACGCCGCCGGTCGACTACTACATGATAATAATCTACAACTTCTTTTTCAGTCCCACGAAAATGAAAAAAAAAAATAAATTAGAATCTAGACTGGATGAAGTTATTATTCGAAACGAAAAGATGGATGAAGGGAGACTACTGCTATTGCTTTTTTTGTTTTCTAAAATAAGAACTTTGCTCTCTAAGTCTTTAAGAAAAATAACAAGACCTAACTTACTTTTGAAGACTAGATCTAGATCTATTGAATCTATTCTAAAAGTAAGATAGAGTAAGGTACTAAGGTCGGTTGGTTTTATGGTTTATTAAAATAAAATGTTGGGATCCTGATCTTACCAGATCCTTGATCTATATTATAATATATTAATATAATTATAAGTATATAAATATTATAAATATAATAAGTAAAGTAAAAGGTGACTCTCGACTAGCTAGACTGACTAGAGTAGACTTGACTAGAGTCCCTAGAGACTGAGTAGAACTGAGTCGTCTGAGTAAAAGTAACTCAGTAGTCAGTAGACAGTACTCTGAGTAGTAGACTGACTCGGTGAGTGACTGAGTAGAGTAACTCAAAAACTAAGTACTCAAAGTAGTCTCTTACTCTTGGATAATGAATCAATTCATAATGGAAATGGAATAATGATAATTAAAATTAAATAGATCTATCTGAAATCTATCTTATTTTTATCTAATCATAAAAATAATCTGTAATAATGCAAATGCCAATAATTTTTTATAATGGAAACAAATAATTAAATTTATTAAAAATTGTATTAGAATTAATTATATATAATTATAATTAGATCTATATAGTATATAGTCATAGTCATTATTATAGTTGACTTTATAGTTCATACCAAATAGTTGTTTTTTTTTAGGATTATAATTATATATTATAATAGATCTAATTGAATAATTAATTAAATTGTACTCTTTTTCTGAATCTTTACTTTTACTCAAATTAAATACTGTTTCTATTAGTTACAATTAATTGTTCTTCTATTTCTTCTCTATATTGACTATATTGGCTATATCTAGAATTACTAGATATAAATCTAGATCTATATTATATAATTTACTTTACTGACTATAGTACTATAGATAGTGACATAGGGTGGTAGGGATAATTAAAATTATAGAAGATCTAACCTAGCTGACCTAGGAGGCTAGAAAAAAAGTAGATTAGAATACTTTTTCAAAAAATAAGTAGATCTAGATCAACTACCTAGATCTCATGACTGTTACTATTTTCGGTCTTAGTCTTAGAATAAGTTAAAATTAGAATATAATATATTAGATTATTTATTTATTATATCTAGTAGACTTGTAACTAGATCTAGTAGTTACTTAAAAGTTACTAAATTAGATTAATTGAGACTGAGCTATGTCATTAAAATGTGATATCATTAAAATAATTATAATTAATTTCTTTTCGTCAGTAAGAGGCATGTCAAAAATGATTAAAAGTGTCACTAGTGGTGGCAGTGTCCAGCCTAATGGTGTAGAAAGCTTAACGTTTTTAAAAGATTTCGCTCCAGGTCCACTTGATGCTTACAGGAAAGACGCCTCATTCAACTGGAAGCAAATGGCTCTTTTCTTAGAAGGAGAAGACATATTAAGATTTAAGGTAATAACTCACAAAACATTGTATAGGAATTTGTAGGGTTAGAATCCTGGTGAAGACTGGAATTTTTAATTTCGGGATCTTTGGACGCTTTTGAGTCCACTCAGCTCTAATGGGTACCTGACATTAGTTGGGGAAAAGAAAAGGTGGTTGGTCGTTGTGCTAGCCACATGACATCCTCGACAGGCCACAGAAACAGATGACCTTTACATCATATCTGCCCTCAAGGTCTGAAAGGGAACTTTACTTTTTTTTTTTTTATCATGGTCCCATTGGATGCCAGCTTACTGGGCTTTCGCCCTAATGCCCATATGACCTTTCTGTCCCAGGATGTGCAACATATTTTGTCTTTGTCTCCAAGCAGTGCAGACTTGAAATACTTGAGGAATGATAACTAGAAATTAATTAGTTTAAATAGCATCTAAAAAAATGTAAACTAGCTTAACAGCTTCTTTATGTACAATAATTCAGTTTTCTTTGAAAGAATGGAATACTGATTTGAATAAAACAGCAATGGGACTCTGATTAAAACCTTTTTATCTTTCTCCCACACTTTGTATAGCTCCAGATAACCCCCATGCTTCTTCAAGTTCTCTAAAAAAACAAAAGCATCTCGACTGCTATAGTTCAGTTTTTGGTCATTCCTGTTTTGCATGTGGAGACTAATCCGTTGCCACATGGGGGATTTTTTAAAATAAATTTCTGAGGAGCAATGTACAGAACTATTGATCAGCATAATATTTTACTATTTTTTTTTGTTTCTTTTTTTTTTACATTGCAGAATCAGATTCACAGCTCTTCCATTTGTGTCTTTTAAGTTAGTAATGTTTTTCTTTAGTTGATCCTTCAATTGATAGCATTCTTTGCATCCAACAATCCATCCTTGAAAGGCTCTGACATGCTTTAACACATCCCTCCATTCTGATCTCTCCTGGGCCTTTCGTTTCCATGCCCTAACCCCAAGCTTCTGCAGATCGTCCTCCACATCATCAATCCATCGCATTCAGGGTCTGCCTTTGGGTTGCCTGCCTTTTGGTTTTTGCCTGTATACAATTTTCGCTCCTCTGTTCTCTGACATTCTTTGCATGTTTGTTTATTTATTTTAAAATGTTTCCCCTATATATAATCTACTCTTGTTTTCATTAAAATTCTTTTTTTTTATTAAGATTCCAATATAGCGTGCACTATGTCTCTTTCTCTTCTGTTTCTTTTGTACTATATGTTAATTATTAAAGAACCTGAATTTTATCTTAATAAACAAAAAGCAAATTACTGTGATTGAAGTATGAAAATCTTGTATGACAGTTACCTACCTAGATAGCTACATATACAATTTTAAGGTGATAAAAAAAAAACTTGATCATCCAGTCTAATCATTTTCTTTGCAGTACAAAATTTTCAAGACATTAGAAAATGACCCCATATTCTGCAAAGGATTTGAGACCCCTTCTTTAGAAAAGCAGAGGGAGTTGACCTTCCGCAGAACTCAGCACGTCGTTAGCTACAATTTCCTACCAGAAGAAGAGCTTTATGAAAACCCTTTAAAATATCTAGCTTTTACAGAAGCTATTGGCATGTATGACTGGACTGTGTCAGCAAAGTGGAATCTAAATGTGGAGGTAAATTGAATTTAATTTAACCCAATAAACCCTTTAAAATATCTAGCTTTTACAGAAGCTATTGGCATGTATGACTGGACTGTGTCAGCAAAGTGGAATCTAAATGTGGAGGTATATTGAATTTAATTTAACCCAATAAATTCTAGTTCCTGTTTTAAATCTCAATTGCATTATTTAAAAAAAATATATTTGTTTTAGTCCAGCTTTCATGTTGAACAAATCATCATCTTCATGTTTCCTTTGCGTTCCTCCTGGAACACAGGGCCTCAGTAAAAACATGCTGCTCTCCACTGTCTCTTGCAAGTTCTTGACATTAAAGATTCTTATTTTAGTCTTGCTAGAGATGTGGGGGAGATTCCCATGTTGGTTTTAGGTGTGTAAATGTCTGACTCTCTAGATTTAAACAACATTTAATGCCATCATCTGTTCCACCTGATACAATGTGTTCCACCTGATACTGATTTTTGAATTAATACAGTATATAAAGCACATGAAATTAAATTATAGTTTTTATGTAGCACTAATTTCATGCTTATAGCATGCTCAGAGCGCTATGGTTCAATCTCATTAGTGGACCAGTGGGAGGAGGGGGTATTTGGGAGAAGATTTTTCCATGCTGCCTTTAGGTGCTCATTAAACACAACTCTGCTCGAGTTGGGTGTCAAACTTCGAGATCCCCTCATAGGTAGCCAAGACAAGTTCAAGCGTACTCAGCCTCTCGACCACACATCCCACATGAAAAAATAGACTAATAAAAGATAATATTTAAAATCTTTGAATGGTGTTAGATTGCAACTTACGGTCTTTTTCAGGGCTGACTTAGACATTGGGAGACTGACTTGCCACAGGACACTACAGTAAAACTGAAATAGGAGCTCTAAAAATCTAGACCTTACTTTAAAACTTACAATCCTGACTTGTGACAGTCTCACTGCTATTAAGTGACATTTGCTTGTGCATGCTTGTGCAATTAAAGATGTCTTGTTTCACTTTGAATTTGTGTACTACTTGATGTTGCGTATGTCCACACCAGTTAATACAGAACAACACATATTAAAATTCATCAAATGAGACCTTGGTTAGCAGATGATATTAATTCTCCATAAAATAAATTAACAGTTCACTGGTAATTCCAGCCATCAAGAAATGTTTCACAAATTGACTTTAGTCCAATAAAATATTCTAAGTACACAACTGGTATTAAACTAGAGTAATCAACTTTGTTAGACATCCTTACAGTTTAAGAACATGCCGATTACTGCCTGCCAACCATGTGGTCAACTCCCCAAAATGAGATTTCTAACCCACAATGCAACTGTGGATTCGTGTTTCTCACACAAAATATTAAGTGTACTGTATAACTGTTCTGATTTGGATTTTCTGCAGATGTTCTCAGGAACAGTGCGTAACATGGGCTCACAGAGACACAATGACATAGTGGAACAAAGCAAAGCCAATCAAGTAATCTTTCTAGTTTTTTCTTTGTGTTTGTTTCTTTTCTTTGTTTAGCTTTATTGGTCAAGTTAACTCAGCGTTACATTTGTTACTTCTTCCCTAATCAGGCTAATCTTAAAAGATGAGAAAGAGAACTATACTTTTACTGAAACCTTGTTGAAGGAACGGAATAAAACATCTGAGATTTTGATTAATTGATTTAGATGTTTTGAAAAAACATAAATGCACACATAAACCATATTTTGCTAGGGTTCTAAAGGGCCAGAAATCTATATATTTACCTATATTTATATATTTTGTAAAACCATTTCTAGCTCCAGATTTATCAATCTAGTGAAACTAGTTTCTTTACACTTTAGGACACTGTTCTTGTGGTTTGACACTGTTCATGCGTCTTGACATTGTTCATGTTTCTTGTCACTGTTCATGCGTCTTGACACTGTTCATGTTTCTTGTCACTGTTCATGTGTCTTGACACTGTTCATGTTTCTTGTCACTGTTCATGCGTCTTGACACTGTTCATGTTTCTTGTCACTGTTCATGCGTCTTGACACTGTTCATGTTTCTTGTCACTGTTCATGCATCTTGACACTGTTCATGTTTCTTGTCACTGTTCATGCGTCTTGACACTGTTCATGTTTCTTGTCACTGTTCATGCGTCTTGACACTGTTCATGTTTCTTATCACTGTTCATGCGTCTTGACACTGTTCATGTTTCTTATCACTGTTCATGCGTCTTGACACTGTTCATGTTTCTTGTCACTGTTCATGTTTCTTGTCACTGTTCATGCGTCTTGACACTGTTCATGTTTCTTGTCACTGTTCATGCGTCTTGACACTGTTCATGTTTCTTGTCACTGTTCATGCGTCTTGACACTGTTCATGTGTCTTGACACTGTTCATGTGTCTTGACACTGTTCATGTTTCTTGTCACTGTTCATGCGTATTGACACTGTTCATGTTTCTTGTCACTGTTCATGTGTCTTGACACTGTTCATGTGTCTTGACACTGTTCATGTTTCTTGTCACTGTTCATGCGTCTTACTGTATAATTACAAGTATATAGACAAATGTTTGTATATACTAAAACACAAATGTTATCATCACATTTGCAGAATTTTGGGTGTTTTATCCTGACAGAACTCAGTCATGGTAGCAATACAAAGAACATGAGAACCACTGCAACATACGACTCTAAGACCCAAGTAAGTTGCACATTAATTTACGCCAATTCAAGAATTAAATGAGCTTCATTTGTCTGAACAAAAAAAATCTTTTAAGAAATCCTATTGACCATTGTTTCTATGGTTCATTAGTTTTATAATCCAAATAATTTATGTGGATATTCTTAAATGTAAAAGCTATGAAAAAAACCCAACTTCATTTATTTCTGTATATCCATTGGTAGATTTAAAATTTTTTTTTTTTTATGGTTTAAAACTAACAATTTAACCTAACCCTTTTGCAATTGTATATGAAAAATTATAATGATGCAGGTATATATACTAGCCGAATATGACTTGCTGTTTTTTTGCTTATGTATCACTGATCTCGTCGACCTAATGATATCTAATATAAAATACTGTGAAAATGGGTTTTCTGATTTGTTATAAAGTTTCTCTCTTTAGTAAAGATATTTTTATTTTTTTAAGGCCCTTGGTTGTGGGAGAGACATTAAAACTACGTTTTCCGCCATGATATAAGAAACATTTGTGCCAAGTTTTATCAAGATTGTCAAATGGTTTTGATTTCTGTTCGGGACATACAAAACGCGTTACATTTTGCCTTATATATATATATATATATATATATATATATATATATATATATATATATATATATATATATATATTTATATAAGTCTTTCTAAAAAAAAAAGCTGTAAAAAATTTAAAAGCACTTAAAAAAAGAAGGTTATAACTATGATAATTACAGTATTTGAATTAATGTTACAATAATTAAAGCAAGAATCTGTTTTAATCCATAAAATATTAATGGTGATGAAAATTGGGTTTATGTTTTCCTACCTTTCTGTGGTTTCCTTGTGTCTGCTGTGAAGTGATGTGCACTTGGTTCACAATTATGTTTTGTTTTACATGTTTCGGATGTTCCTTCAGAGTTTTTTTTTTTTTTTTTCAAAATGGCGCTGCACTGTGGCGACATGCAATTTGTGCTTTCATTATTCATTATTTCTTATAGTTATAATGTTTTTTGTTTGGTGTAATGCACAAATTGTAAGACAAATTTCCTTACGGATAATAAAGATTATTATTATTATTATTATTATTAAACCGCCCGCAGGACGACGGGGTATGGGAGCGGTCAGGGTTTGAACCCTTGATAAATCGGAACGACATTCCAGCGCGCAAACCGCACGATCAGGCAGCCATCCTACAACAAAGCAAGCTCAAACAGGACAGGGACTCGAATTTAATATACACTTGAGAAACTGACTTGTAAACAACATGACAATGTCTATTTACATATGGAGGGTTGATCAATCCGTCAAAGTCAATAGCATTGCATCACAATAGATGACTTCAATATTAACATGCAGTCAGTATACTAGATCTATAACATGATTTTTACTCCAAGTAAATACTAAATTTGTGGGTTCTTCTGAGACCAATCACTATAGAAGGCCTGAGGCGTGGCAATGAGTAACTGCCTACAAGTTGCGACGTTACAGGCCAGTGTTGAGGCCTTCTACACTGATAATGTTTATGTGTCTTGACACTGTTCATGTGTCTTGACACTGTTCATGTGTCTTACTGTATAATTACAAGTATACAGACTAATGTTTGTATTTACTAAAACACAAATGTTATAATCATATTCTGCAGAATTTTAACGCTCTTTAAGGTCATTTACTAGTAAATCCAACAACTTTTGGCATCTGCATACTTAAAAAAAGTTTCTTTTATTTCAGGAATTTGTGATCAACACTCCAGATTTTGAAGCCACCAAGATCTGGGTTGGTAATTTAGGGAAGCAGGCCACCCATGGCATCCTGTATGCCCAGCTGTACACAGAGGATGGTCTCTGTCATGGGCTTCACACATTTGTTGCCCCAATCAGGGACCCGAAGACACTGCTTGCCTTACCCGGTGTGCTGGTCGGTGACATGGGGGAGAAGATTGGACTTAATGGACTAGATAACGGGTATAATTGAACAGATAATTAAAAATTTTTTTCAATTTTTTTTTACATTTTTTTAAAAATTAATATGATTAGATCATTTTTGTTTTGATATCATCTTAGTTTTTTTTTTTTTTTTAAGATAATTTTCTTCTAAAACCAGCTTTTTGGGGCTGAGCTGTAAACTCTTTTACAATCTGTGTCATGTAGTAAAAGTTGTGAGTGTTTGTAAGAGAATAATGTGTCGGAAATGTCCTTCAAGGGGTGGTGGCTAAGTGGTAAAGCGCTTGGCTTCTTAACATGGGGTCCTGGGTTTGAATCCTGGTAAGGACTGGGATTTTTAATTTGAAATCTTTGGGCGCTTCGGAGTCCACCCAGCTCTAATGGGTACCTGACATTATTTGGGGAAAAGTAAAGGCGGTTGGTCGTTGTGCTGGCCAGGACACCCTCGTTAACCGTAGGCCACAGGAGCACAAGACCTTTATATCATCTGCTTTATAGACCACAATATCATAAAGGAGAACTTTCCTTTTTTTATTTGTAAGAGAATACACTTTTTTGTGAGGTTGCCTAATAGGCAGTAGTGAAACATGAACTAGAAAATGGTTTTAAAAAATATCAAGATTATATGAAAGGCATATGAATGAAAGAGCTATAAATATTCCCAAAAGAGCAATAAGACCTATGTACAGTGTAGAGCAAAAGGTAACATATTAGTTGAAATAGGCAATACATATCAATTTGTTTGTTTTCACTTTAGGTTTGTGGCTTTCAACCAGTTCAGAATCCCACGAGAGAATCTTCTGGACAAGTTTGGTGATGTCACTCCTAGTGGGGAATATGTGACACCTTATAAGGTATTTGTGGTGATTATGTTTTGTATATAATATTGTAAACGGTACGTCATAGAACCTTGGTTGTAAGACTTAAAGAATTCTATGTTTATTTATTATTTTACTATTATTTCATTGGTCCATTGGTTAGGACAGAGTGATGGCGCTTGAAGTTTTGTCATTGTTGACAGGGGACCAGAGTTTTGTGATAGCATAGTAGGAGCCATTATAAGGCAGTTCTGATAGTTAATGTATATTTGGGAAATCAGCTTTTGTTGGCGTTGTCTCTACAGTTATAATTTATTCCTATTGCTTTATTAAATATTTCTTATTCCTAACGCATCCCTGGTGTTTCTTGAAGTATTGCATACGTAATGTAGCCATGTCAAAGTCATAGGCTAGGAGTTCACGACAATCACAACAGTATTGCTCTAGAACTTGATTCAAACATTGTTCTATATAGAATTTTGTTTCTAGGATAATGTAATCATCAATCAATCAATGTAATCAATTATTGATGTGTATAAAGTTTGACTTTGATCATAACTTGAATGGGATACAATTGTGAAACATAGTGTAGCAATATCATTGAGTGGATTTTAGGTCCTGTAACAGGAAATGGCTGATGGGAATTCTTAGAACTTTTTTAGGTCAAATGTAGGCACAGTAACTAGATAGTCTTGCTGTTTTTTTGTGGTCAAGCTCTGTACCTAGTATGTAGTTCAACTTTTTTCTTCTCAAGGTTCAAACATGTGCCTTGTATTGTCATTTATCTATGTCATACATAGACCTTGCAGACCTGCCTACCGTTACGCAAAATCTCCCAAAAATGACCGTCAGTACGCGAATACGCATTTAACCCGTCGCGTTACGCATTTCGTATCCTTTTTTCCCCCCTCTCTTGACTAGCTTACGAGCGGTCACGGAGGTCACGCTAAGCCGTCCTGTTTGGGGGGGGCGGGGGGACAAAGAAAAGGTGGGGGAACACATTGTGTCCAGATCTATACGTTGATTGGTTCTTAAAAGTAATTAGACGTTGATTGGTGCTTAAAAGCAATTAGATTTAGTCAAGAAATGAAGAACGCGAGAGTGAAGGAGTGGCGGGTTGGTACCAAGGTTGGTACCGTCAGTTAGCTGATACACCGTGACTTTTTTTTTTTTTTTTTGTAAGTTCATTAGTAGAAATTAATTATGTTGAATCCCTGATTCCCGTATTCATTTGTATAGAACAAAATATCGAAGTGCTATCGATTCAAAACACATTGAGTGACATTGTAGATATCTAATCTAGATCTGGATTCTAGATCTAGAATCTAGATAACTTGTTATACAGGAATAGATCTAGTTAGAGTCTAGCTTGTCATTACGTTAAATGTCATGATTCTCGAATCTACATTACTCTACACTCTGGATCCAATTTAGTTGTAGCATGATTTAGATTGACTAGATCTAGATCGATAACATCTACTACCATCATGATCTAGTCTAGATTCTTAGTCTTGGTATAGAATAGATCAAGGATGAAGGTAGGCCTACGAAAGTTTGGAGTAGACCTACGTTTGTAGCGGATCCACGGCATCGGTAACACTCTCGAGCCCAGATCTAGAGTAAATTATATTCTATTGATCTAGATTTAGATTGTAGATCTAATCATGACATCTAGATCTAATATATATATATATATATATATATATATGACAAAATAGTGGATCGCGTAAGTATTACGCATTCTGGTGCCAAAATACGCATTTTGACCATCAGCGTTACGCATTTGGACTTTTTTTGGTAGGCAGGTATTGTATTGCTAGCATTGTCATTTATCTAGTGTCAGACATAGACTTTGTATTGCTAGCATTGTTATTTATCTGTTAGACATAGACCTTGTATTGCTAGCATTGTTATTTATCTGTCAGACATAGACCTTGTATTGCTAGCATTGTCATTTATCTATGTCAGACATAGACCTTGTAATGCTAGTATTGTCAGTTGTATAGTGTTAAACACAAACCTTGTATTGGTAGTATTGTCATATATCTAGTGTCAGACATAGGCCTTGTATTGCTAGTATTGTCAGTTCTATAGTGTCAATCATAGATCTTGTACCTAGCTACTGTTACTTATCTAACAACATAGTTCCTGTTCCTAACTATATTTGCTACGTAACTTAAGAAAAAATAAGAAGTGAAGATTTTCAATAATCAATCAGAGAATATATATATATTCTTAAGAGTCTTTGACTAGCATCTCTTTGGCAATTGATTGTCAATTTCTTATCCTAAGGATCCCAGCAAAAGATTTGGCGCATCCCTGGGTGCACTTTCTGGAGGAAGAGTTGGTATCACTGGCATGGGAGTAGCCAACCTCAGACTCTGTATGCCCATAGCAATCAGATACTCTGCTGTCCGGCGGCAGTTTGGTCCAGGAAGTGATGAGATAGCAGTAATAGAATACCAGCTTCAGGTAAGTCGTAGGCTTTTAGAATTTGTTTGAAAGCTTGAGCTCAAGTTTGTAGTTCACATGTTTTCTTCTTTTCTTTTTCTGTGTTCTCGTTATCATGTTGGAAGGTTCCTATAACTAGTTCTAGATCTGAGATAAACTGTGCAGATTAGGCAGCTCTCCACATAGCTTTTCTACCATAGGTGTGTTTTGGAGACATTGTTGTTTTTTTTAGGGTCTTTTGACAGAGTATGCAGCTTTGAAGGACATGGTTGGCATTCTCTGGTGACACCTCACACCGGAAAATGTCATCTGTCTTAATTTTCAGCTTCTAGAACATGTGTTGTCAAATTCTGTCTGAGAACAAAAATGGTAGTTGGTTGTGTTGGAATTGCTTAACTTCTTCTTCTTCTTCTTCTTCTAGCCAGCTTTATTGCAGACTGTGCCAAGGAAAAAAAGTGTGTGCTGTTTTCTTCAGTTGTTCAGCACTGCCATACAGGGTGTCAGTTATGTTGGGCTGTAGTGGAAGTAGGGTCTGCCTAAGGTGGATTAGGGAGGGGCATTCAAAGAGGATGTGGTTTATGGTTTCATAAGGATGGGCGCAGTGTCTGCAAAGGGGGAGTTGTGTGGAGTTTACTTTGTTCAGATGGTAATTTAATAGAGGTGTGTGTCCTGTTCTTAGTTGGAAAATTGTAGATTGTTCTTTGCGGGGGAGGAAGTTAATACTGTCCAGGTTGTTAGGCGTAGTCATTTCTTTGTACATGGCTCTGCCTGTGTTTCCTGATGCCCATTGGTTGATCCACTCCTCTTTGTGATTGTTGACTAACATTGACCCTAGGGTGAGGCAGTTAACAGGTCTATCTGGTTATTCCATAGATGAACCTGCCTTTGATAGCTTATCTGCCTTTTCATTTTCCATGATGCCAATGTGTCCAGGGATCCACTGTAGTGTGATATTGATATTTAATTTTGATATCATCTGATGGATTATCACAATTGGGATTGCTTATAAGAGACATCATTTTTATTAATATACAATATTCATTTCTTTGGATTACTATGACCTTTGACATTTTTAAAAACTTATTTTGTTGTAAGCTACACCAATTATTACCACAACTGTCCCAGTTGAGGAGTTGCTGGAATTATTCACTATAATAATAATAATCATTTAATTTATAGGTGAGTGCTGTTGATGAACATGATGTAGGCTCAAGACGCTGTCTCCTTTACATTTCCACCTTCAGTTCATCAATCTTACCATCACTTATATTTGACCTGACTTTTGTCTCTTCCTGCTATTGTGCACACTAGGAATTATTTTTTTTTTGTGATTCAGGAAACTGATTTGAATTTGCACTCATGAGGCCTAGTCTATCTTGACTTTCTTTCACTTCACTATCAGTACAAGTGAAGATCTTGAATTTTACTGTCTTTAAAAGTGAAAAACTTTAACTTTATTATTTTCAAAAGTGAAGAACTTGAATTTTACTGTCTTATATAAAAATGAAGAACTTGAATCTTACTCTCTTCAGAAGTGATGTCTATTAACTTTCTGAGGTATTTGTTGCCATGCCTTCATATCCTACTTTTGTATATTGATCTGATGACGGCCAGGTTGTGGGGTATGTGCCTTGGTTTGTCTTCACTATGGTCCTGAGTTCAAATCCTGCCATCCTGCAGTTGCTTTAGGATAGGATGTTGTCATAGATGAATATGTTTACATGTGTTTAATCTATTTTTATTTATAATAATTAATAATAATAATAATCTTTATTGTCCGTATGGAAATTTGTCTTACAATTTGTGCATTACACCAAACAAAACAAAAAACATTATAACTATAAGTGTCAGTTAGAATGTATGCACATATGACCTGACGTGTTTTAGTTTTTCATGATATCAGAGGCCAGTGTACTATCAAGAGTAAGAAAGTTATGTGTTCGTCTTGACTGAGCTATTTAGTGTTTTGTAATTAAAGCCGAACCCAGGGACACCTAGACTTGGGGGGGAAAAAATATTTAGTTTTTCTATAGAGCTAAATAGAATAGAAAGCTGTAACTGATCGTCATTTCTGAAGGAAAGTCTGAATCCTCAAACAATTGAAAACTGTACTTTTGTATTGACTGTGCTGATGTTTACATTTTCTAATGATAAAATTCAACCCAACCTGAAAAGTAATAGAGATGATTGGACGTCATATTTATAAAAGTACATTCCCTTTTTCAGACCTTGCAATCTATTGGTCAGATGATGTAAAGGTAATCTTTTTCTGTAGCCCATGATTAATGAGTGTGTCATGTGGCCAGCACGACGACCAACCGCCATTACTTTTCTCTAACTAAAGTCAAGTACCCATTAGAGCTGGGTGGACTCACACAAAGATCCCAAATTAAAAATCCCGGTCCTTACCAGGGTTCAAACCCGGGACCCCTCCCCGTTCAGAAGCCAAGTGTTTTACCACTCAGCCACTGTGCCTCTGTATATATAAGCCTCATTATAAAATATGTTTTCTTTTAATGTAGTATTGCAGCCTACAAAAATTTTTTACATTGTATGTTGACTGTCGAGTAGAGCAGTTAGGATTGTAGAGCTTGTTACACTTTACTAAAGCCATCTTATCACAGATAACTTATCAGCAGTTTTGTGTTATATCATTAGAGGCTTCATAGCATTTAAAAGAAGATAACTATTAAACTAACTTTTTGTTATCTCTTGAAAACTGGGTCATGAAGTTTTGCTGTTTTATAGTTATTAATCTAAACAATCTTTGGCCCTGTACATTGCAATAATAACTTTAAAATAATGAATGGAACAGCAGCAACATGTTGACTAAAAACAATTTTTTTTTTTCATTTTAAAATATTTTAACATCAAGGCATGCTTGACAAGCTCTTTGGCCTAATGTCTGTAAAGATATAGGCGTGAAATGAAGAATGTTTTAAGTCATTGAGACCGGTGTCGAGCATATCTTTGCCATTGACATCACAAAGCTATAAACATGTCTTTATGAATTATATGTGTTTCCCATATGTTCACCTCTTTGATCAGTGTTCAGAAGACTAATATTCTGTACTACAATGTTGTGTTCTAAATTTACAAATATTTTCAATATCTACATTTGGCATACATGAATACTTAATAGCTCGTGATGTGCATTCATTATCTGTGTATCCATTGTGTTTCAATGCAAATGTTGCTGTTTGAATCACTTTTGTCAGATGAACTGTTCTTAACACCACACTTATGAAGGCTTTAATACGAACTGTTTCTTGTTTGAGATTTAGAAACATCTACTAGAGAAATTAGTCTTGACTAACATTTGCATTAACACTTATACATTTGCTTATGATTGCAGACATCAAACAAAAAATATGCAAATGTGTCAAACACAATAAAATAAAGTGAAAATTCGTTGTATTGGTCTCTGTGGCTATTATCCTTGACTTAAGGGGAGGGAACTTTCTCCTTACATGAGTATTAAGCCTTACGTCTAGCATCCAATTGTTGTTAAAATAAAAGACCCTGTCACAATCATCCCTTGCTGCAAAAGATTTGGACTGAGACTAACAATATTTACTTCACAAGTCCTCTGTTGTCACAATACTGACATGTTTAACTGCTACTAGTCTGTGGACCAATTGTTGCTGAATGAATCCATCATGAACCATTAGCAGAGTGAACCATTTGTCATGAATGAATTGCTATTGAACTCATTGTCTGTGAACCATTTGTTATGAATGAATTGCTATTGAACTCATTGTCTGTGAACCATTTGTTATGAATGAATTGCTATTGAACTCATTGTCTGTGAACCATTTGTTATGAATGAATTGCTATTGAACTCATTGTCTGTGAACCATTTGTTATGAATGAATTGCTATTGAACTCATTGTCTGTGAACCATTTGTTATGAATGAATTGCTATTGAACTCATTGTCTGTGAACCATTTGTTATGAATGAATTGCTATTGAACTCATTGTCTGTGAACCATTTGTTATGAATGAATTGCTATTGAACTCATTTTCTGTGAACCATTTGTTATGAATGAATTGCTATTGAACTCATTGTCTGTGAACCATTTGTTATGAATGAATTGCTATTGAACTCATTGTCTGTGAACCATTTGTTATGAATGAATTGCTATTGAACTCATTGTCTGTGAACCATTTGTTATGAATGAATTGCTATTGAACTCATTGTCTGTGAACCATTTGTCGTGAATGAATTGCTATTGAACTCATTGTCTGTGAACCATTTGTTATGAATGAATTGCTATTGAACTCATTTTCTGTGAACCATTTGTTATGAATGAATTGCTATTGAACTCATTTTCTGTGAACCATTTGTTATGAATGAATTGCTATTGAACTCATTGTCTGTGAACCATTTGTCATGAATGAATAGCTATTGAAGTCATTGTCTGTGAACCATTTGTCATGAATGAATTGCTATTGAACTCATTGTCTGTGAACCATTTATCGTGAAACCGTTGCTTGAGGACCTTTGTTCATTACTAAACGAGAGACACTGACAATGTATTTGATAGTACAAGCTGTAACTGGTTAATGTTCTTGATGACTTTTCTTTGAACTTTATGTAAAGATTCTATATGTGTGGCATTACATACTGATTAGTTCTTTTACATACTGATTAGTTCTATTACATGCTGATTAGTTCTGTTTGTATTTTACAAGTTCTTTGCCAAAAGAATCAAGTGCATGCTTTGGTATCCTCACTGGTTCTAAAGTTTTGTGATATGGAGGCAGTGGTACATCCAATGGCTGCATGCATGAATGTTGCTTGATCTAGATTTAATACTGGTGAATTAGGCCCCAGTATAGTGAACTATTGGTTGATTTTTGAAAACTAACCTTTAGGTTTTTGCAATAAATTTACCAAACATTTTTGCTCTCAATAGACTAAATAAAGTGTCTTTTTACTTTCAGCAATGGAGACTCTTCCCTTATTTAGCTGCTACTTATGCCCTTGACATTTTCTCCACTTCCTTCTTCATGAACTTTGTTGAACTTCGAATAGGGGTCATGGTCGGAGACAAAAGTCAAAGACAGGTAAAATAATGACTGTTGTGTGTTCAACATATTGAAACTTTGAAACACTTTTGGGGTCCTACGAAAAGTTTTTCATAAATAACAAATTTAAATTTTAAAAAAAATCAATTCCTGATTTGTATGCTCAAAATTATAGTCAACTTAACACTCCAATTTTATTTGCCATTAATAATAAAAGAGAATACAAAATGGCCAGCATTGAGATCAAATCCATGGCATTCATATTATTAGCGCGATGCTCTATTAACTCCGCATATTCAACTATATGCACATAATTCAGCTCCAAATAAATGGTACAATTTTATTTTCCCTGTGGTTTTGAGTTTTTGACTTGTCATTTTCAATATATAGTCTGTCCATCATGGTTCGATGATGACCACTTTTGTCATCCAGGGAGGGGGCTGAGGGATTTGCACTGGGGTTTTGTGTGTGCGTGGCTGCTGGCACCTATCTGAGCCCGGAATGTTTGGCTGCACACTGGGCATGTTATTCCAGCTAGAGCTAGTGTCATTGACCTTGGCCTTTTTTCTCTGATATTTTTCTTCTGACACCACTTTTCTCTTATTTATTGTTTTCAATATAAAGTGTGAGCTAGTTAGTAGAAGGAATGGGAAAAAAAATATTTTTTTTTTGTGTCAATATAGTTGATGTAAATTTTAATATGTTGGAATAAAGGATTTTTGAATTAACTAATCTACATATGGAAGGAGGTAGTTCCGAATCTCTGACCTACTTTATAAAAAGTCACGTGACTGTGGTCTTATACATGGCGATAATGGCAATATCTTCCTATGATAAGATGTAGATCTAGATTTAGTGCTAGCCTAGATCTAGTAGACCTACTAAATAATCATAAAAATTAGTGAATTATTGTAACATACTTTTTATTACTTAAAGATGTATAGATCGAGACTATTTTCATGTTTAAATTACAATGAAACAAATGAGGTCATTAATGTAAACAATACACACCCACGTGACTGAGAAGAGATGCGGAACTACCTCATTAGATTCAATAATATTAATTTAAATTCACTGTCTACATTTATTGGCTACATATACTGACTATATATATTGACTACATATATTGACCCCATATGTTGACCACATATATTGACCACATATATTGACCCCATATATTGACCACATATATTGACTACATATATTGACTACATATATTGACTACATATATTGACTACATATATTGACCACATATATTGACTACATATATTGACTACATATATTGACAACATATATTGACCACATATATTAACTACATATATTGACCACATATATTGACCACATATATTGACTACATATATTGACCAAATATATTGACCACATATATTGACCACATATATTGACTACATATATTGACCACATATATTGACTACACATATTGACTACATATATTGACCACATATATTGACTACATATATTGACTACATATCCAGGCTGACCTAGGGAAAGAGATCCATGCCTTATCTTGTGCCAGCAAACCTCTCTCAGGATGGGTGGCAAGGGATGCAATCCAGGAGTGCCGTGAAGCCTGTGGTGGACACGGCTATTTCAAAGGTATTTATCCCATTTGTTGTGTCTAAATTTGAGATAAAAATAGTTGTATAAAAATAAAAATAGTTGTCAGCGGTTGTCCTTAGCAGAATATCCAGAGAGAGGCTGGCTCATTCATTCTTCCCTGTCAGCAGTTGTCCTCAGCAGAATATCCACTCATTTATTTATGCTATTCAGACAGATTCTCTTTGGTCAACCCTTTCCTTTTGCTCTTGCTCCCTCCACTTGATTATTTGGACAGATGACCAATACAAATCATCTTTTTGTCCTCATCACAGTATTAAGGAGTTCCTCCTTTAGACCTGCCAGATTGTTTACTTGTAAAAGTAAAAACTTGTTGTGCTTTATTTTCTTGACATTTGTTACCCAACAGTTTTCTGTAACATTTACTCTCAAGGCTTGAATTGTTAAGATAATAACTTTTGAAAGAAGTTTTAGTTTCTCAATTTCGGTATAATCTTTTTAATAATACTATTTTTGGGCAATTTCAGCCCAAGTTGTTTTTTTCAATAACAAGTGTTCCACTTGTTGGCTGTACTTGTTCATTAGTAATATAAGCAACAGGATATTTATGCCACTGTTTTGTTTTTTCTTTTTTTTTTCCCTCTTCTATAAGAGGTGCGGGGGCTGAGTGATAAAGCGCTTGGCTTCTGAACCGGGGGTCCCTGGTTCAAATCCTGGTGAAGACTGGGATTTTAAATTTCCGGATCTGTGGGGGTACCTGACATTAGTTGGGGAAAGAAAAGTTAAGGGCGGTTGGTGGTTGTGCTGGCCTCATGACACCCTCGTTAATTGTGGGCCACAGAAACAAATGACCTCATCTGCCCTATAGATTGCAAGGTCAAAGGGAAACTTTTTTTTTATAACAGTAAAATCTAGATAATTGGAACAAAATTGTGTTGTTCCTTATAAACGGCTTATCTGGTTAACTGTATTCAACTTTATAACAGCATTTGTCATGGTATTTCAGGATTTGGTCTGAATAAGCAGCTGGTCTGATTAAACAGATTGTTTGTAGTTGTGTTTATTTCTTGTTGGAAAGCTGAAAAATATATTATTCCAAGTTAAGGTCTTACAAATGTTTGCATTTTCTTTTATTAGTCAATCGCCTCGGTGACATCCGCAATGACCATGACCCCAATAACACCTATGAGGGAGACAACAATGTTTTACTTCAACAGACCAGCAATTATCTTCTCTCTTTTGTGGAACCAGCATCGGCAGGTTGGATGGAATACTTATTTAAATGGAATTCTCTTTTTTTCATCTTTAAAAAAAACATTGTTAATTTCAATATCTTTTATCTCTGAGATTTTTAAAAAAATTAAGTTTATTCAGCTTGTAAGACAGAAACTTTGAATCTCTTCCATTGTTGTATGATTATTAATGGTTCTCTATTGAACAGGGGAATCTATTAGCAGTCCACTAGGTTCTGTGAATTTTCTGACAAATTTGCAGCAGAGATTAAAGTCTAAATTTACAGCAAAAACTATCGAGGATTGCCTGAACCCACTTGGTAAGTCATTACGGTAGTCATCTCATTTCTTTTGTTTGTCTAGCATTAAGCTATCTATGCTTTGAAAAAACACTGAAATTTATTAATTGTAATTAATAAATGAGGTTGATTTTAAGTAAAAATGTTTATGTTGAAGTATAGATAGGCCCAGTTCAGAACTGAAAAATGGTATTATAATATTATATATATTATAATAATATAACTTCATGGGGAAAATGTATTTAAAATGAGTCTCTTTTGTTAGGCATTCTTTCCTTGGTCACCAATGTACTGTGAAATGTTGATGAAGGGCTACTGTATTTATGTTTTTAACTGTGAATTGTAATGATATGAAATGCATGCATACAAAACTGAATCTCTTAACTAAAAAGTTCATTTTAATCCCCTGCACAACTCCAGTATGGGTCTTTGTTCAGAACTGTTGACATCAATCTCTTCCATGAGATCTTTCTTTCATTGCTTTTACACTTAATTCAATGAACAAATATGAAGAATCTAATTTTAACTGAAATTTCTACTTTCAAACTTTAGCTGTACATTAAAACTTTAGCTTTTTTTTTTGCCTGCCAGAATTTTTGCAAACACAATACACAAGTACAAGTCTTTGTTCAGAACTGTTGACATCAATCTCTTCCATGAGATCTTTCTTTCATTGCTTTTACACTTAATCTATCGCATTACGGAAAGTCAAGCTGTCTAATAATAATAATAAGAAAAAAAAACTGAGTTGGAAAAACAAAGAAAATATGGGAACCTAGGCTTGGAAATTAAGCGTATATGGAAGTTATCCAAAATACCAATATACCCAATTGTTATATCAACTGAGGGGATAATAACAACTGACTTCACATTCCCTTAACATTCCTAGGAACATCCTCATTGCCTGTCAGAGGGCGGTACTACAGACTCACTCATAATTTACATGTGAATAGTTTATATCAGATAGTTTATTACAATAGTTTACATACATTTGTTATGTCGTTAATAAAATAAAGAAACTGCCAGGATTCGAACCCATCCCATATTCTGATCAACAATGGGGATTGAAAGCATTGATCACTTATCTGTTAAACCTCCTTCATCCATAATCTGTACATTTAGCTATTTATATATCATCCAGATATCTCTTTTATTTATATAGACTGTACTTATTTTTATATCATCCAGATATCTCTTTTATTTATATCGACTGTACTTATATCTTTATATCATCCAGATATCTCTTTTATTTTTATCGACTGTACTTATTTTTATATCATCAAATTATCTCTTTTATTTATATAGACTGTACTTATTTTTATATCATCCAAATATCTCTTTTATTTTTATAGACTGTACTTAGTTTTATATCATCCAGATATCTCTTTTATTTTTATAGACTGTACTTATTTTTATATCATCCAGATGTCTCTTTTATTTTTATAGACTGTACTTAGTTTTATATCATCCAGATATCTCTTTTATTTTTATAGACTGTACTTATTTTTATATCATCCAGATATCTCTTTTATTTTTATAGACTGTACTTATTTTTATATCATCCAGATATCTCTTTTATTTTTATAGACTGTACTTAGTTTTATATCATCCAGATATCTCTTTTATTAATATCGACTGTACTTATTTTTATATCATCCAGATATCTCTTTTATTTATATCGACTGTACTTATATCTTTATATCATCCAGATATCTCTTTTATTTTTATAGACTGTACTTAGTTTTATATCATCCAGATATCTCTTTTATTTTTATAGACTGTACTTATTTTTATATCACCCAGATATCTCTTTTATTTATATCGACTGTACTTATATCTTTATATCATCCAGATATCTCTTTTATTTTTATAGACTGTACTTAGTTTTATATCATCCAGATATCTCTTTTATTTTTATAGACTGTACTTATTTTTATATCATCCAGATATCTCTTTTATTTTTATAGACTGTACTTAGTTTTATATCATCCAGATATCTCTTTTATTTTTATAGACTGTACTTATTTTTATATTATCCAGATGTCTCTTTTATTTATATAGACTGTACTTAGTTTTATATCATCCAGATATCTCTTTTATTTTTATAGACTGTACTTATTTTTATATCATCCAGATATCTCTTTTATTTTTATAGACTGTACTTAGTTTTATATCATCCAGATATCTCTTTTGTTTTTATAGACTGTACTTAGTTTTATATCATCCAAATATCTCTTTTATTTATATAGACTGTACTTATTTTTATATCATCCAGATATCTCTTTTATTTTTATAGACTGTATTTATTTTTATATCATCCAAATATCTCTTTTATTTTTATCGACTGTACTTATTTTTATAGCATCCAGATATCTCTTTTATTTTTATAGACTGTACTTATTTTTATATCATCCAGATGTCTCTTTTATTTATATAGACTGTACTTATTTTTATATCATCCAGATGTCTCTTTTATTTATATCGAATGTACTTATCTTCTTAGTTGCCCTTGATGCCTACAAGTGGCTTGTGTCCTACCTTCTAGTGGAGAGCAATCGCAGGCTGGCAGAGCAGACTTCATCTGGGAAAGATCCTTTCACTGCTAGGAATGACAGTCAGGCTTATTACTGCAGATCTCTGGCACTTGCCTTTATAGAAGTAAGATCTCAGAAAAAAAAAAGTGTTTCTGGATTTTTTAATGTTTATGGTTTTTATTGTAATATTTTTTATGTGCCTAATTGCCCAAGATCAGACAAGATGAAGGCAGTGCTCGTATGACTCTGACTGATAGCAAAAGGACTGAGGTGGCCCTTGACATAGAAAGATTAAGAAAATCTGCCCTGTCTAATAGCCCTAAAACAGATGCATTTGCATGCATGAACTATGGCAAACTTTGCCAATCCAGAATGGGCTTGTTTAGTCTCGACTGTTGGGGGACAGTGCCCGACGACCTCCTGGTGGTGTCCCCTCATAACTGGAGTAAGTCCACCCTTTGCTTTCAGGGTGGTCCGAAAAGGGCTAACGTTGCGGGAGCCCCAACCTTCCTAGCAGGCTCTCATGCTCTCCTGGTGCAGAGTTCTGCTGGTGAGGTCTGGGTAATGCTAAGCTCTGATCAACATAACCCCTGCACACTCGTCTGGTGTAGGGATTTGTGTATGTCGAGGCTTTAGCTAATGCTGAACTGATCAGCCGCCGCCCTGTAGACTAGTGGAGGGTCAAGCCATCAAAATTTACGGGCCCTAAACTGGTGGCTTTAAAAAAAGGTCTCCTGCCTCACTCCACTTTCGTGGATTAAACCCTGATGATGATGATGAGTCTTGACTGTCTGCCCTGACACCAGTTATAGTCTAGGATCCATCCATTGTCATCCAAGCCAGGTGAAGACAATTATTAATTGTCATTGCTACGTTCCCTTCGTCGTTGTTTAGTTTAGTTTTATGAATGTATTTAATAATAATAATTTAATTTATAGAGCCCTGTTTACAAACAAAATGTAGACTCAAGGCGCTGTGATTTAATTAAAAACATAAACATGAGAGTTAAAAAGAAAAACTAAAAAGAAAAACTAATCTAAAAAAGTTTTAAAGAGATAGGTCTTAATGTTCTTCTTGAATGTAGTGTAGCAGGTTGTCTGTCTGAGACAAAATTGAATGTCTGTACATTTCTTTAATTACAGCATACAGTGCTGGAACGTTTTGTACTGATTCTGGAGTCCAAGAACGATGAGCCGACTCCTGTAGCTCTAAGACCAGTGCTACAGAGACTGTGTGCTTTGTATGGACTTTGGAGTCTAGAGAAACATCTAGCCACACTCTATCAAGGTTAGTGTATACTAAATCTTTTGTTATTATCAGTGAACTGTATTTTAAATCAACTCTTAAGAATTCCCTCAAGAAATGTGGACTCAAGACGCATGACTGGAAAATACTAACCCATGATGCCTCTCATGGCTTAGAGTCGTGAGTGTTTCAGGTTATGAGGCCAAGAGATGACAAAGAAAAAAGACTAGCCGAAAATGTAGAGCAAAAGCAGACAATACTGCTATAGAACCAACCTCCCCATGTCTTAAGTGTGATCAGCTTTTCATAGCAAAGATTGGACTTCACAGCCTTGATGGAAAGACTATTGTGCTCATGAAAAAGCTTTTCTATGTTAATTCACCTAAGCATAAAAATTAAATGTACTCCTTCTAGACCTTGCAATCTATCAGAGAAAATGATGTAAAGCTCATCTGTAACTGGCTGATGATTATGTAGCCAGCACAACGCTCCATCCCCTTTACTTCCCCAGTGTATTTTAGTTAACCATCAGAGCTGAGTGGACTGAGTGAATACTGTCAAAACCTTTACACCAAAATTCACCAACGTCTTTTCTATCTCAGAAAGCTAAGGAAGTTTAACGTCGACAAAACTATAATTAAACTTTTTTTATACAGCAACCATCATCAGTCTAATTAACTGTGTGCCATCACCTGCTGCTATGGTAATACTTCACTGGCACAAAGACTTAGACTAAGTAGACGAATTAAAAAAGCATCGTATATCACTCGAACACAGCTACCATCTCTTGAAGAGCTTTTCCATGAAAGATGCCTTTCCAAAACACTCACGATTCTTAAAGATAACCTTCACCCATTAAACCACTATTACATAAGATCTGAACGAAGTGGTCGTCTCCTTTCCATTATTACTAAAACAGAAAGATTTAAAAACTCCTTCATCCCACTGTCGGTCAGAGTGTTACAAGATCATCTGTCATCATCGAGTAGTTCATAGAAGTCTATTCACAAAGCGCTGGTTGTGAGTGTGTATGTGTTTCGTGTGTGAATGTTGTTCGTATTTGCATCTATAATGTTATTGTTACGCTGAGGTTGTCAATTGTTGTCAAACTGAATTTCCATTCGATTGGATCAATAAAAATTATCTTACCTTATCTAAAAACCTGAAATTCAAATCCCAATCTTCACTGGAAATCAAACTCGAGACTCCACAATTCCAAAATTAAACACTTTATCACTCAGCTACCTGCCTCTAATCTTATTAGGGTCAGTGGCTTAAGTGAATGGTTATTATGCTGCTAGGTCTACTATAGACTCGAAACATGTAACAGCCGTTTAATTTTATTTAGCCTTGTATCAAGGAATGTTATTCATGTACCCTAAAGAAGAAAAAAATGTACATAGATTTAATCAGGTAAAATTGTTGTGTTTATGTTGTTGTAATGTCTGTTCACCAGGTGGCTATGTGTCTGGCGGTGATTCCCCAAGACTGATCAGAGAGACCATCCTCCAGCTGTGCACACTGCTGAAGCCTGATGCAGTTTCCCTGGTGGATGCTATTGCCCCTCCAGACTTTATACTCAATTCACCCATTGGCTGCTCTGATGGCCAGGTATTTAATTTGTATAGTCTGTGAAACAAATGAATATAAACTAGCTCCTTATTGTGGTCATACTTGGAGGCTGTATCTTTGCTTTGATCAAACCTGCCTCGTTCTGAGCTTCTTATTGTGGTCATACTTGGAGGCTGTATCTTTGCTTTGATGAAATATGCCTGTGTTCTGAGCTTCTTATTGTGGTCATACTTGGAGGCTGTATCTATGCTCTGATCAAACGTGCCTCTGTGTTCTGAGCTTGTCTTTTGATATGTTTGTCTTTGTTGTACAAAGAACTCATTTAAACTTTGTGATGCTGTCAGCAGTCTCCATGGTTCTGTTCATCTTTACCATAACATCAGTCTTTCATTGATGAAGACTAGTTTTAGACTTCTAATTGCTTGTCATTATTATTTATTTATGTTTTAAAATGACTCCTGTGTAGTCTGCTGTCAGGGCACATAAAAACTGATAGGGTGATGCCAGCGTATCAAGAATTGATTTGAGGTTGATCATGATGAATCTTAATATTGTATTTGTAAACTAATTTCTTGCTGGAAGTTGAACAAAGTAAAATGTAAATTTGACTGCTTATTTATTAAGGTTTAAAACCTAGGTTTTTTATTCCATTATTTTCTGTTCCACATATTATTCAAATGGTTGAAAGATAATTTTTTTGCTCTTTTGATGCTCATTTTAATTTTTTTTTTCTCTCTCTCTTCCTGATTTTATTAGAGAATTTTATAAAAGCTTATTCAGTTAAGGGACTTTCGTGGTCTATATATAATTGCTTGATCATAGTTTTCAAGGTATGGTTGCTAAATAATGGTGCAGTGTAAAATAACTGCCAAGATCTTTTAATATGTTTTGTATTCCAAATCTGTGCATACGAAATGAAATATGCCCAAAAAAGAAGGGGGGGGGGGGGTACTTTTAGTCCCACCTTTGCTATTGAGCGCTATGGGCGATGGAGTTTTAGATTTATTTTCAGTAGTGTTTAAACTTGTTATTGTAAATAATTTGGTACAAAACTAGCCGCATAAAATGTATTAATCTATAAAATAATTTTTTTCAGATTTATAAAAACTTGTATAGCGCCATGCTCCAGGGCAGTAAGAGTCTGGAGAGAGCTGAGTATTGGCAGGAAGCTATCACCCCACCACCACCCAGGACACCAGCCAAACTTTAGACTTAGTTATCACCTAGATTCTAAACTCTAGTTTCAACTTGAACTTTTCACCTGAAACAGGGGATATATATATATATATATATATATATGTAATGCTTTATGTTGTCATGAACTATATATGTTGTGCAATAAACCAAGAGTATTGTAAATAAAGGATAGGAAGACAAAAGTAAAGAATAATTTGGAAGACAAATATAAAGAATAAATTGGAAGACAAAAGTAAAGAATAATTTGGAAGACAAATGTAAAGAATAAATTGGAAGACAAATGTAAAGAATAAATTGGAAGACAAAAGTAAAGAATAAATTGGAAGACAAAAGTAAAGAATAAATTGGAAGACAAATGTAAAGAATAAACTGGATGAAAAACTGATTTAAAGATTTAATTTGTTTAAACAAATATTTTTATCTTGATATTTGTGAAAGGAGAAAAGAATTAATTACATAGTTTTCTTTGTGAATGTGCTTGCACTGTAGGAAATTATTCTAAACAGATTTTGAACTTGGAGGATGGGATACATTTTTTTTCTGAGCATGTCCCTAGTGCCATATATTTATTGTATTGACAGAGGGAATGAGTCCAAAAGAGATTATTAATATTTGCCTTCTTGTATTTCTACAACACGTTTGTCTGGACATTCCAAATTGTATTGTTTGTGTCGGTCTGTCAGACGTCAGCGCAAAGTGATAACCTATTGTTCTAAGAACAAAATTTTGACCGATGATGAGTGACACCGTTTCCAGACAAATCTTACATAATAGATTTTTTTGTTTTTTGTTGTTTTCTCTTGTTATGCTTTTGTTGATTTCTGAAATTGATTTTCATGACATTGAAGATTATTTTAATCTCCATTCTCTAAATTTTGCTTAATGAGCTTCTATCATAATCAACTTTTTGACAAAACTATTTCACTTGAAGTCATTCCAAAATGTCATTTGTTATATTTCATTCTTTTGGTTCGTAAATTGCGTGATAGATAGCCTGATGTGTTATTTTTGTAGAACCAGGTAACTGTTGAAAAAGTTGTCACAAAATCTGGTTTTGTTTCTCTTTGATTAAACTGACAAAAAAAAAACAATTAAAAAACTTGTTACTTAGGTATCACTTACCTGTATATTCAAATTACTTTTTCAATCAACAAAATGTCAATTCCTGTATGTGCAGCTTTAACCCTACCAGCCCTGAGCCCCTGAAACATACAGTCCCCTATGTCCTGAGCTCATGAGGGCCTTGACCCTCTTTACTTACTATCTTTGAAGCTCTAGAGCTAATGAAAGTCAAGGAGTTTTTCTGACCAGTCAATCTCTCACAGTATCATTCAGTGCAAGTAAAAACATTCTTCTTTATGAAGTTTTTACCTCAAAGAGTTTAAATCAACTAAAATATCAATCAACTTTAGGCGTGGTCGAGAGGCCAAGTGCGCTTGAACTTGGCTTGGCTACCTAGAAGGGGGCTCGAGGTTCGACACCTGACTCTGGCAGAGTTGTGTTTACTGAGCTGTCCAAAGGCAGCACGGAAAACCAACTCCTAGATACCCCCTCCCCCCCACTGGTCCACTAATGAGATTGGACCAAAAGCGCTCTGAGCATGCTATAAGCATGAAAGTAGCGCTATATAAAAGCTATAATTTTTTAATTTTTTTTTTATTACAAGCCTAGACCTACCTTATATATGCCTGGTTCATGTTAACTCTTTCTCTCCTGATTGACGATACCATCGTTGATTTGACCACTTCAAAATATTTTCTGGTTTTATACATTAATTTGTGTTTTATAAAAAGAGCATGCATTCCCATATGCCAAATAAAATATTTTCTGATTACAAAGTTACTGACCTTAAATCATAAAGGAGAAGTGAACTACAAATGAGTAAAATGAATAATTCCGTTGGATCAGAGAAAAAGAGTTAACTCCAAATTTTCAGAAAATTCTCATGTAAAACCACACCCATTCAATGTAAACACATGGGCGCAACCGTTGGCCAAGCTTAACATGTAGTTTTATTATGATTGGTTGGTTATTTTTAGATTCTAATTTTTTTAAAAACAGAATTGGCAAGTACTGAAAAAACAGTCCACCATCTTAGTAACCATTAAGAAATTACAGATAAATTGGTACACTGGTCTGGTAGTGTTAATTAATGGGAATTGTCTACTGGTCTGGTAGTGTTAATTAATGGGAATTGTCTACTGGTCTGGTAGTGTTAATTAATGGGAATTGTCTACTGGTCTGGTAGTGTTAATTAATGGGAATGGTCTACTGGTCTGGTAGTGTTAATTAATGGGAATGGTCTACTGGTCTGGTAGTGTTAATTAATGGGAATGGTCTACTGGTCTGGTAGTGTTAATTAATGGGAATGGTCTACTGGTCTGGTAGTGTTAATTACTGGGAATGGTCTACTGGTCTGGTAGTGTTAATTAATGGGAATGGTCTACTGGTCTGGTAGTGTTAATTACTGGGAATGGTCTACTGGTCTGGTAGTGTTAATTAATGGGAATGGTCTACTGGTCTGGTAGTGTTAATTACTGGGAATGGTCTACTGGTCTGGTAGTGTTAATTAATGGGAATGGTCTACTGGTCTGGTAGTGTTAATTAATGGGAATGGTCTACTGGTCTGGTAGTGTTAATTAATGGGAATGGTCTACTGGTCTGGTAGTGTTAATTAATGGGAATGGTCTACTGGTCTGGTAGTGTTAATTAATGGGAATGGTCTACTGGTCTGGTAGTGTTAATTAATGGGAATGGTCTACTGGTCTGGTAGTGTTAATTAATGGGAATGGTCTACTGGTCTGGTAGTGTTAATTAATGGGAATTGTCTACTGGTCTGGTAGTGTTAATTAATGGGAATGGTCTACTGGTCTGGTAGTGTTAATTAATGGGAATGGTCTAATGCTGAGATGTTTTCCCTTTCAAGTGATACTTTTATCATTACCATTGTGTAGTGGGGAGGGATAGAAGGGTCCATGTCATTTTTGTTTTTTTTCATGCCCAAGTTAAAAAAGAATAATTGTTGTCTTTTGTTTTTTAACCAACTATTTTAGCCTCTATGTTAAAGTAATGTATTGAGAAAATGTTATAAAATATATAAATTGAGCATGTTGTTATGGTCTTTGGAAAATTTAGTTGGTAATAATAGATGTGAGAGATATTTGATATTTGCTTATTAAACTAGATGTATAGAAAATAGAATAAACATGCTTATATACAACCCCCTGCTGGAGCAAGTAAAAACAAAGGATGTATGGGCCACATGGCCTTCATCATGTTTATTGTATTTGTTTTACACTCCTTCACCCCAGCAGCAGTAAATCTATGTGTTTAAATAAAAGTATGGGGTTTTTTTTGCTTGTTCAAAACATTTATTTGGAAATACTGTACTTGCTGAAATAGGTGTAACAGGATTTTTGTTGGAGTACATTTTTTGTTTTTTTAACAGTTATAATTTTACACACATCTTGAAGATAGATTCACAATTAAGGTCAACACTAGCCTCTTGTTGACCAACCGTTTGTTGAACATTTCTTTCCCTTAGCTTAATTTTCACAATGTTCTCACCTATTGTGGGGGCGCGGTGGCTGCGGGGTTAAGCGCTTGGCTTCTAAATCCTGTGGGTCCTGGGTTAGAATCTTGGTGAAGACGGATTTTGAATTTCGAGTTTTTTTAGAGCACCTCTTAGTCCAGCCAACTCTTATGGGTACCTGAGTTAAGTTGGGGAAAGCAACTGTTGGTCATTGTGCTGGCCACATAGCACCTTGATCTTTAACCCTTGGCCAAAGAAACAGGTGACCTTAACATCATCTGCCCTATAGATCGCATGGTCTGAAAGGGAACTTATATTTACTTGCTTGCCTATAGTGAGGCTCAATCCAAGACACTATATTTCCATCAAGTTACTATCTTATTTTTAGCAGCTTCAATAGTCTCCCTCTCTTCAGGGTCTGCTCAAACATTTTCAGCTTGTTTCTTACCATCAATACTACACTCTCACTTCTCATAGTTCTGCTCAACATTTTCAACTTTGGGATTGAGATTTGAGAGAAATGGACTATTCATGCTGTCCTGCACCTTTTTTTTAATGGCAAATCTTTTGAGATGGGTTGCCACAAGTCTCTCTGAATTTTTTTTTCATCATTACTAAAATTTTCTTCTCACTCTGCTGTTGACGTCTGTGAATCGAAAATGTATTTCATTATGTACTGTTTGTACTGGAGATGAAAGACTCTGTGACTCAAAGAAATCTAAATTTTATCTAATGTTTTATTTCATTGATTTGTATTTTGAGCTTGCGTTTAATGTTTTTGAATGTAGTAACAACTGAGATTATCATGCCATGCTCTTGTGATATATGCCTTGAACTTTTGTAACAATGGCTCTGAGTTGAAATCCTGATAGCTTCCATCCCTGGTCGTCCTGTAGGCGATTTAGACTAGGACATAATAATCTTTATTTCTTAAGTAATTTGAAAGTTATAAAACAAACTCTGACCTATATATTTTTCTTAATATTTAAATTTTGTTACTTACATAATGAGACAATACTCTGTCACTATTCTAGGTTATTTGATATATACGAAATGGGTTGTTTCAATGTAGCTAGATTACAAGAGAAATGGAAGTAGAAATCTTTCTCTTCATTCAAGTTCACTCCATCGTTCATGGCCGACGGCCGTATGTAAACAATAGTCATGGTCGCTGACCATCGTCCTCCCCCCCCCTTTTTTTTTTCCCAATTATGTTTATTTGAGATTATCATCTCCCTTACTTTACAGGTTTTATATTGCAACTGTCAGCAATCTGTTTTTTTCTAATTCCGATTGTCATCAAAGGCATGATAGATGTGACTGGTTAGTTGGAACTTATTGATATTCTATTGACTCTGCTTCTTACAGAGAACATATCATTCACAGCATTTGGGATTCTACTTAAATGTACATTTTGTTTGATGTTTTTGATACTTTTCCCTATAGTCATGTGAAAACATCAGAACCAGGAATATTAGCAGTATTTCCTTGTTTATCAAAGTATTGAAAGAAATAAAGCTTAGAATTTATTGAAGCATTTTTGTTGTTGTTGTTGTGATGAATATTTGTAATAAAACAAAGAATTTATGCAAAGAAATGATCACCAAATTATAAACATAAAATTTTATAGTAAGTTCGAGTTTTGCTCTTACAAAATATGTAACACGCACTAAATATAAACTTTTGATGAATAATTCAACCATGATTCAACAATAAAGCAGAAATACAATAGTGTGTAATTAGTATTTAATCATTTCAATATGACAAAAGGTGATACGCAAATTCAGAGAAGAGCAAGCAGGACAAATAATCAATGATGGCAAGACAATAATATATTCAGGACATGACAAGGAGCACATTGGTGGTGTAGGAATCATCATGTCTAAAATAGCAGCTTCAGCGCTAATTGCTTGGAAGCCGGTCAGTGACCGCATCATTACAGCTCGACTCCAAACAAAGCAAATTAAAGTCACTACCATCCAAGCTTATGCTCCTACAGAGGATGCAGAAGATACCATCAAAGATCATTTCTATAATCAACTACAAACCACTCTTGATGAAACACCTACTCACGACCTAATTCTACTGATGGGAGACTTTAACGCCAAAATCAATCCCAACCGAACTGGCTTTGAATATGTAATGGGACCATATGGCTCTGCAGAAAACATCAATGATAATGGCGAGCGCTTGATTTCTCTCTGCGCATCCAACAGCCTTTCAATTGGAAACACATATTTTAAGCACAAACAAATACACAAAAAAACATGGCGATCACCAAATGGAGAAACCTTCAACGAGATAGATTACATTTGCATCTCCAAACGATGGAGGTCATCTCTGTTAGACGTGCGGACCCACAGAGGAGCTGATATCGGCTCAGACCACTACCTTGTCATTGGCAAATGTAAGCTCCGATTGAAACGCCAACCAAAACAAACCACACGACCCCGCCCATTTAATGTAGAGAAGCTTAAAGACGGCAATACTGCAGCACAGTTCCAATTGAAACTAACGAACCGCTTTGAGGCTCTTGCAGATATATTGACCCTTGAAGAAGAGTGGGCCAACTTCAAAGATACCACTATTGGGTGCGCGGAAGAAGTTATCGGAAGGAGGCGAGGCTCATACAAGGAACGGTGGATACAAGACAGAACATGGAAATTGATAGATGAGAGGAAAGAGGCCAAACGTAGACGAGATCAGAAAAATGAAACACAGGATCGCAGCCTAGCGGAAGAAGCCTATAGGGAAGCAGATCTGAAAGTAAAGAGAAGCTGTCGGCAAGATAAACGGGACTGGATTGAGCAGAAGGGACAAGAGGCACAAGCAGCTGCAAGCAGAAATGACACAAAAACCCTCCATCGTATTGTCCGAGATCTCACTGGAGCAAAGAGTGGACATGGGGCACCAATAAAAGACAAGCAAGGCAAAACTTTGTTAACCAAAGAAGAACAGGATGCAAGATGGGTAGAGCACTTTAAAGAGACCCTTAACCAACTGTCGCCAGACCTAACTTACATATTCAAGGACCCCTCTCCAGACAATGATCTCAAGGTCAAGACAGACCCAATAACTGCTGAGGAGGTTACCATGGCCATAGCAGTGCTAAAGAATAACAAAGCACCAGGACTAGACATGATATCAGCAGAAATGCTAAAATATGGGGGACAGTGCATTGTTAACAGAATGACTGATCTCTTAAATCTCTGTTGGCGAACTTCAAAAGTCCCAGAGGACTGGCAAAAGGGAGTGATTGTAAAGCTTCCAAAAAAGGGCAACTTGGCAGATTGCAACAACTGGAGGGGCATTACTCTCCTCTCTGTCCCAGGCAAAGTTTTCAGCACTGTTTTGTTGAGACGGCTTCAACAGTCTGTAGATGAAAGGCTCAGAGAAGAACAAGCAGGTTTCCGAAGAGGCAGATCATGTACAGAGCAGATTTTCGTTTTACGAAATATCATAGAACAAAGTCTTGAGTACCAACAACGGCTAATGATCAGTTTTGTGGACTTCAAAAAAGCGTTTGATAGTGTCCACCGAGAATCACTATGGAAAATAGTTAGAGAATACGGTATCCCAGAAAAATTCGTCCAGATCCTACGACGCCTTTACAGTCAGTCTAGTTGCTGCATTAAAACAGAAGAGGGAACAACAGAGTTTTTTACAATCGAGACAGGTGTGAGACAGGGGTGCATCTTATCTCCCTTCCTTTTCCTCCTAGCCATCGACTACATAATGAGGAGAGCAATGAACCAGACTGCCTTTGGTATTCCATGGCATGAACAACTCCGATTGATGGACTTGGACTTTGCTGATGATGTTGCACTACTCGGGGCTACAAATAAATGCATTCAAGAAATGACGGAGAGCCTAGACAGAGAGGCACCCAAAATTGGCCTCCGCATAA
This sequence comes from Biomphalaria glabrata, assembly GCF_947242115.1. Lineage (NCBI taxonomy): Eukaryota > Metazoa > Mollusca > Gastropoda > Planorbidae > Biomphalaria > Biomphalaria glabrata. Next base: position 36,573,738 of record NC_074722.1, on the reverse strand, counting down.
ACTTGGATAAGACTAAAATTATGCGAGTGGGATATAAGGCAAAGGGTGTCCCCATCAGACTTGGCGAGTCAAAGCTTGAAGAGCTGGACAAGTTCACGTACCTTGGCAGCATCATAACAAATGATGGAGATGCTTACCATGATGTAGCATGTCGAATAGGAAAGGCAGGGAGCATTTTCCAAAGGCTGCAGCCTATTTGGACTAGCCAAGCCATTGGACTCGAGACAAAAATACACCTTCTCAACACAATCGTCATTCCAACTGCTACATATGCATGTGAGACGTGGAAGTCATCTGTCAAAATTGAGAAAAGACTAAATGTGGCTCAACAGAGATGGCTGAGACGGATTTTGGGAGTCAGTTACACAGACCGGATCTCAAACAAGGAAATCCTATGCCGAACTGGGAGTCGAACACTTAGTGAGGTTGTGACTGAGCGTCGCATGAGGTTTGCGGGACATGTTCTACGTCAAAATGAATTACGCACACCAAGAGTTGCGATAACCTGGAAGCCAAAACGAGGAAAGCGCAAACAGGGACGTCCTCGTATTACCTGGCGACACACCTTCATGGAGGACCTCAGAACAGTGGACACCAGATGGGAGGAGGCTCCAGACATTGCCAGTGACAGATCATTATGGAGACAGCTTGCCGCCCAATGCGCCGAACGGCGCGGGAGGACCTAAGTCTAAGTAAGTAAGATACGCAAATATTTATGTGTATCATTTCAGTCTGGTACACACGACTCTTAGTTTTTTCTTACTTCCAAAAAAAAAAAAAAAAAGAATGGAGTCACCATAAAAATGTATGCGACATAAGTATTAGAGGAGGTTAAATGTGGGAAGCGGACCTCGGAGTAATGTATCCCTCCTATCAGTGAATCTCGTTTCCTTGGGCTGAGGCAGCAAACGTAAATGCTCATACTTTGAATTCCATTTTAGTCTCTTTTTTTTTTTTTCTACACGTATATAATGATACAGAAACCACAATCTGGGAACCACTGCACTACCTTTTCCCAGATTTTTTATTTATCTTTTTTTTTTCTACACGTATATAATGATACAGAAACCACAATCTGGGAACCACTGCACTACCTTTTCCCAGATTTTTTATTTATCTTTTTTTTTTCTACACGTATATAATGATACAGAAACCACAATCTGGGAACCACTGCACTACCTTTTCCCAGATTTTTTATTTATCTTTTTTTTTTCCAGAAGTTTCTGTGGTTTATGGAGACGTCCTTGACTGGATCATAAACTATTTTGAAATCATCAGGATACTCATATGGCTTGAACGTGATTTTCGGCTTTCGGCGCTGGCCAGAGATGAGCATGTCACTTCTGCTAATAACAGTCTAATAGAGTAAGGGCCCTTGCGGACTCTTTCGTCTCCGCTAATAAAAATGGAGAAAAAAAAATCGACCAGAGCCAAGACAGGAATATTCCTCTCGACAACTTAAAAGATGAACTTTATTTACAGTACCTACTTCTCAACCGCTGCTCTTTTTTTTAAATAATTTTATTTTGCTAATTCAAGCTTCGTTTTTTTTTTCACAAATATTAAAATATATCTCTCCTGGATTAGGCTTGCTATATTATATTTCTTAATATTCGATTTTGACCCGTTTTGACGAATGATCCACTGAGCCATCTTGTTATGTAGATATAATTTTTAACGTAATTGTATATTATTGACCAAATCTTAATTATTTGATAAGTATTTAATTACTTGAATAAGAGCCATTTCACTAATAGAATCTAGATCTACAAGTTATGAGTGAAAACTTTTTAAAAAATTTCCTTTATGATTTTTTCTTAAACTTACGTTGAAAGTTTAAAAATTTAGCCAAAAAAAAAATTTTAACTTTGAAATTAATGATTTCTTTTTTTTTTCCCCTATGCGTTACCTTATCTCTCTCATTTCATCTCATCTGTCTCTTGACTTTCGTCGGACGCTGTGACAGTTCGCGTAACCTGAGATGAACTCCTATTGAAAAATTAGAGCAGGAAGGACTAGTCCTCCCGTAGTGCTCTGGCAAGAAACTAGGCCGTTCGTGCGTAGTGCCTCGTAGCTACCATACAAGTTGAGTGACTGCACAGGTCCCCCCTTAGCTCGCGGAGCTGGGGACACTCGTACAAGACATGCGACACTGTTTCGACGCTCTCTCCACAGTGACGGCATCGGGAGTCAAAGTTCGTGCGGAACCGGGCAAAGTATGCCCCGATAGGACAGTGTTCCGTCCTGCACTGCGCAATAATTGACTGCTCTGACCTCCTCAGTCGCCTCCATGGATCGTCGCGATCTGGGTGACGCATGTGCTGCCAGACACCACGTGCTCTGTCGGATTCCTCCCAGGACTTTAACCACTTCTCATGAATGAGTTCGCGTCACCAGATCCCTCCACTTTTCCCGGTCAGCAACTGTTTTAAGCAGGCTATCAAGAGACTCGAAGAGAGAGGCCGGTCCATTTGACTTTGTCCAGCCGAGACCATGCGTCACAGAAGGCCTCAACACTGACATGCGACGTCGAAACCCGTGGGCAGTGGAGACCAATAGCTCGTTGCCACGTCTTTCAGACCTGTGTCGGCCTTCTAGGACAATATGTCTCGGCCCAGCCCCAGTTTTTCTTAACGCACCCTCCACTGTACCTTGAAGGATGACTTTTGACCGTGAGTCATGTCTTAAAATATGACCGAACCAGGTCAGCTGGTTACTGAGAGAGAGAAAGAGAGAGAGAGAGAGACGGGGGAGACATTTCTTTGTCTGAAAATGTTTTTATAGGTTTCTTCTATTTCATAGAGGATCGACTCGCTTTGAGGTCATATTTCAACATGTATATGATTGACCAAATCTTAGCTCTACAATACACAAAAGCGAAACAAGCAACAATGCTGACCTCTGTCCGAGCCTCCCTCCTTTTTGTTACGAGTGGACGCAGCATAAAGTTTGTCCAAGACACGAGTCTACGTTCTGAGCATTGCCCCAAACAATAAGTCCCTTCCACTGTCTGTACATACTCCCTGACAGAGTATTGCCCCAAACAATAAGTCCCTTCCACTGTCTGTACATCCTCCCTGACATATATTTGTGACACGAATGTTTTCTGGCTCTTCCACAGTTATTTGTTTCAGTTATTTATTAGCATATATCCGAAAATAATCCAAGTTTTTTTTTTTATGTTGTGATTAATTTCTATTGTATTTCCCCCCAGAATATTTTTGGCAACTAAAAGTCGGGCCAGCGAAACGCTCATTCATGTCGCCATTTTGTTGTAAGACAGACGATTGTTGACCTAGTTACAAGTCATGACTCATAGCTACAAGTCCCATTCATGAGACATGCCGTCTGCTGATAAAGTAATTCCACACTGACCAATCATTTCCATAGGGTAGTGAAGTTTAAAAAAAAACAAAAAAGGAAAGACCCCTTTAAGATTATGTATGGGGGTAAATGATAAAAACTTCACTCACTTCTGGTAAATGTTTAACGAGTATGTCTTGAGTTGGGTTGAAACCAATAGTTATAGACGTGGGAAGTGTAGACCAATAGCTGGCTGCCACGTCACAGGTCTGTACAGTGGCGTAGCATCCATGGCGCGAAGGGGCTCAATGAGCTCGGGCCCACGGCCATTAGGGACCCAAAGTCTGTGACTTACCAACCATGACAAGTTTGGCTTTAATCGCGTTTGGGCGCATGACTATTGGGGGCCCGCATGAACCGAATTTAGACTACTTGCGTTTGAATGTCTTTTGGTAAATATTCAGACTACTGATTTTTTTTTGCCACACATTAAATTTGTCTTGGGGGGGGGGTCCTCCAAAATGTCATTGAACCCGGGCCCTCGGGTACCTTGCTACGCTACTGGCTCTGTAGGACCTTATTGTATCCACAACTGAGGCGCGGTGGCTTAGTTCGGGTCCCTGGCTCGAATCCTGATGAAGACTGGGATTTTTAACTTCGGTACCTGAGTCCACCCTACCAATACGCTAACTACTGGAAGCCAATACGAGGAAAGCGCAAACAGGGACATACTCATATAACTTGGCACCACACCTACACGGAGGACCCCAGAACAGTGGACACCGGGTCGGAGGAGGCTAACCAGCTCTAATGAGTAATTGGCGTTAGTTGGAGAAAAGTAAAGGAGGTTGGTCGTTGTGCTGGCCACATGACCCCTTCGTTAACCGTGAGCCACAGAAACATCTGCTCTAAAGATCGTAAGGCACCACACCTACACGGAGGACCCCAGAACAGTGGACACCGGGTTGGAGGAGGTTAACCAGCTCTAATGGGTAATTGACGTTAGCTGGAGCAAAGTAAAGGAGGTCGGTCGTTGTGCTGGCCACATGACCCCTTCGTTAACCGTGAGCCACAGAAACATCTGCTCTAAAGATCGTAAGGTACCACACCTACACGGAGGACCCCAGAACAGTGGACACTGGGTCGGAGGAGGCTAACCAGCTCTAATGAGTAATTGGCGTTAGTTGGAGAAAAGTAAAGGAGGTTGGTCGTTGTGCTGGCCACATGACCCCTTCGTTAACCGTGAGCCACAGAAACATCTGCTCTATAGATCGTATGGTCTGAAAGATGAACTTTATCTAAAAATAGAAATAGTCCGAGGTCAAAGTAGGCCAAATTGATGAGAGAGGGACAAGTAACCAAGTCAGAATACAGAACTAAAGAGATCTATTTCCTACAACTTCCATCCAAAGTCTAAGACCAAACGTGACGCATGCTCAGAACGAATACAACAACACACAAAAAAAGTCCGACCACGTGACCATGTCCAGGACGTGACGACACAATGTAGCAGCAGATACAAATAATGTGGGCGGATGCATTTGATACTTCCCAAAACCTTCGGAGAAAACTGATTTTGTTGGGTTTTTTTTTTTTCTTCTTAAAAATACACGAGCAGACTGTAGGGCCCATGTAAAGCTGTTCCTTATTGACGTCATCACAAAATGTGTGTGCTCCGTTGTTTGTGTCTGGATATTGAGTCTAAGGCGAACAAAAATAACATTGATAACTAGCTTTTAGTTAATGTCAACATTGCTCTCATTTGTATGTAGGACCAACCAGGGCCGGTCCTAGCGATTGCGGGGGCCTATGCGAAGCTAATTGCGCGGGGCCTAGTCTGGGTGGGAATAAGGATAATAAGTGAAAATTAAGATTTTGTTTTAGAAAATAAATTCGGCTTTGCATTTTATTCATTCTTTTCTAAGTACAAAATTGCTATCAAGTAAATTTTACTTTACCAATCTTGCAACCTATGGCATATTTATATGCCAATGACAATAAAAGTAAATACGTATTGGAACTTCGAAAATTCGTCCGATTCTCACATTTTATTACATGAAAGCTGACAATGTCTTTTTTTTTTTATCGCGCGTAGGAATGGCGTTTTCCATAATGAATGACACACACAAATGATTATTTTGTCTATTTTTCATGAGATTTTATGAGTTTTCAGGAAATTTTAATAAGTGCAGGTTATTTCCAGGAATTTTTCGTATATATTTTGCAATTAATAATTACACATAAAATTAGCGCGGGGCCTATGAAAGCGCGGGGCCCACTGCGACCGCATAGGTTGCAGTGGCCTAAGACCGGCCCTGGGACCAACTAATTTCTTGTGCCAAAATATATCTTAACAAACATGTAATAGAGTGCTGTGTGCTTTGGTCTGTCGGCAAGAGTTCGAGCCTTCCACCCTGCTTGAAAATAAAATAAAAACAACAAATAAACAAACAAGCAAAAATGTAAAAAAAATCTTTAAAAATAAAACACAAAGATTATATAAGGGGAAAAATTGCAAAATCACAGCCATATATCTCAATACTGCAGGAATAAGCTCCTTTTATATTTTGTTATTGATTTTTTTTTTGTAATCGATTATGAATAATCATGCCAAATTTCTACTAATCCGAGACTGGAAAGTGGAAGAAAATAAAACGTGTACAAAAAGTAATAAGGGGAATAACTCCACGAATAGATCCACATCTCTCAATTAGTAATTATAAATGCACATTCCTCGTCCCATAGGCTAGGACAAATTTGTACAAATACTCCTTCTTCCCTAGTGCTATTAGAGCATGGAATGGGTTGCCTTAGCTAGCCAGGAAAACCAGTGACTTGGCAGAATTTAAGTCATTGGTTAATATGCATGACTAAATGCATGACGCTTAGGACGTAATCATCTTCTTTTTTGAAGTAACGTCTGTATTGTATAAGAAAAGATAAGATAAGTAGCATTTATAACCTTTTTTTCTATACCAAACAAAATAGATAAATAATTACCAATAATTCATTAACTAATTGTACCCCCAACAATTGTGTAAAGTTTCCTCTTGATCCGAGGATGGTTGTGGGAGATTTAACTTGTGTAAAAATTGTACCAGACAGACAGAGTGAGTTGATAAACGCTTTGTAAAAGCTACATCTGAATACAGGTCTATGGTAAAGTAAAATACGGAACATTAACTACTGACACTAATATCAAGTTGGCACACTGAGATGTGTGTCTTCTTAGGATGACGTAGAGTGAGTTACGAAACGACCCAGACGACTATAGTGATAGGCTATTGTAGCGCGGTTTACAGAATTTTTTGACAGGCCCGATGTGGTCGTAGGCTGGACATCACTGACATAGATCAACGTAGTTCTTTTCATGCCTGCTCCCTCTTACCTGTATAACACCTATTAGCAGGGCCGGCCTTACTAATTGCGGAAACCAATTTAATGCTTGCTTGCGAGGCCCCCTCTTCAATTTAGTTTTTTTCTATAACAACTATTACAATTAATTAGATCATTGTACCAACATTTGTTATACCACATGCATAGGAAGCAACTCGAATGCAATAGGCGCCAATGGGTTAATTAAAGTGACGTCAGTCGTACGATAGGCCCACATTCAATATGTTAACTCTTTAAGTCCTACATCTTTCATAGCCAGTGACAAGAGTCATATGCTTAATGTAAATTGCGGGGCCCCTACCAGGCGCGGAGGCCCAATTGGAGCAATCGGTCAAATAGGCCTAAGGCTGGCCGTGCCTATTAGGTTAGTCTTGACTACAAACTGAACTGTCTCGTAATTAAACTCAACATAAACCATCCTTCTTAACAAAGATTGCTATATTGAGAATCATGCGCTGTAGACTGTCGTTTTAATGTTGACGATAGACCTAGGTTCGAATCCTGCGGGGGTTTTGGGCAAGGGTGTAATTATCTTCATATCTGAAGGAACAATAAAAAATTGCAAAAACCAACGCGTCTAGATCTATGTGATCCGAGAATTTTTTGTCTTAATTTCAATGCTTATACATTTTAATTTAAATAGACATTACAAGTGCTTATGTAGGCTCTATTTTAAAAAATATATTGTGGAATTTTTTTTCCTTTATTAAGATTTAAACTCGCGACTTCAGTTCGGCAGTTAAGTGATCTACCACTCAACCCGTGACACTGGTCTAGAAATGTGAAGCTTGCGCCACTCTCATGTTGATAGGTCACCGAAACCTAATTACATTCAATTTCATTTATGGCTTTTAAATTAGCCCACCTTCTTGCAATAATATTTATAAATATGGATTTCAAACCTACGCAAATATCACACAAAAACATATTTCCGTGGCAGGGAAATGCATTTTCTGGCGTAGCAACACAGTATTTCGTTTCGTTTTCCTGCCTTAACATTGAAGTTAAGGACGACAACCTCGTTCAATCTATCATCGTCTGCTTACTTCTTTTTTTTTGTGTGTGTTTTCTCCCTTGATGAGCCGAAATGGGCAATAACTCCAACATCTATAGGAGCTCCTCTAGCCACTCTTCATAAGAGTTAGTCAGGTCTAGGGCTCCCAGGGGGCGCCCTTAAATCAAACGAAAAAAACACATTCCCCAATAACCGGCTCTAATGAGGGAGGGGGCCAGTTGATGGGTTTTGCATGGGAGGAAAGTGTATTAAAGAGGCAGTTATTTTATTTTCCCCATCTACAGACTCCTAACTTGATCATGTTTTTTTGTAGAATACGTACTAATGATATCTGAGATAATTCCCCAAGCAGCTTAAAGACTATCTATTTCTATGACATTAATGCCCCGAAACAAATGTCAGTATTTGTAGTTCTCATTTATGACAAAAATAGAAAAAATATATTTTCGTATTTGGGAGTGTGGGGTGCATCGAAGTCATTTTGACCAGTAGCTGACCGCAGACTAATCCACACACAAAAAAACAAAAATATATATATATATATATATATTTATTCACTAACTTAAATGTCTTCGATTTCGAAGATTAAGAATGAGTGCTGTGTTTCACATTACAGCGCAGACCCAATTGTGACCTGCATAATTTGTCCTCATCTCGTACAGACAAAGCCGTTGTCCACCTTCGGTGTATTAAAGTTTTCTTTCCGTCTTCTGCGCCTGTCTTCAATAATGGCTTTTCTTTGAGTCTCAAATGTTTGTCCCGCAGCTTTTTGAAAGCGCTCTCTAACGGTATCTTTCAGAGGCCACTCGCTATTTTCCTACATGCCAATGAGGGCGAAATGGCGCCCGAGTTGATCTTTATAGAGCTTACGGTGGGGGGTTAGGCACTTCTGTTACTCCGTTTCCTTTTAAGCTTGACATGCTCCAAGGACACAAGGGAAGAAGGAGAACTTGTATGAATGTGTTTTAGCATATGGAATAAGAAAAGTCCAATGTTTCTCTGTGCTTTAGGCGCTCAACTCAACTCAGCTTGAATTACCCCTAATCTACATCGGGGTTCGAACTCGATCTCCTTCATTTACATAGTCAAGCGATTTATGCATCACTCTTGAACACAAACTGAACACATGCATACCGTGTGACAGACTGAACACATGCATGCCGTGTGACAGACTGAACACATGCATACCGTGTGACAGACTGAACATATGCATACCGTGTGACAGACTGAACACATGCATACCGTGTGACAGACTGAACACATGCATACCGTGTGACAGACTGAACACATGCATACCGTGTGACAGACTGAACACATGCATACCGTGTGACAGACTGAACACATGCATGCCGTGTGACAGACTGAACACATGCATACCGTGTGACAGACTGAACACATGCATACCGTGTGACAGACTGAACACATGTATGCCGTGTGACAGACTGAACACATGCATACCGTGTGACAGACTGAACACATGCATACCGTGTGACAGACTGAACACATGCATACCGTGTGACAGACTGAACACATGCATGCCGTGTGACAGACTGAACACATGCATACCGTGTGACAGACTGAACACATGCATGCCGTGTGACAGACTGAACACAGGCATACCGTGTGACAGACTGAACACATGCATGCCGTGTGACAGACTGAACACATGCATACCGTGTGACAGACTGAACACATGCATGCCGTGTGACAGACTGAACACATGCATGCCGTGTGACACACTGAACACATGCATACCGTGTGACAGACTGAACACTTGCATGCCGTGTGACAGACTGAACACATGCATGCCGTGTGACAGACTGAACACATGCATGCCGTGTGACAGACTGAACACATGCATGCCGTGTGACAGACTGAACACATGCATGCCGTGTGACAGACTGAACACATGCATACCGTGTGACAGACTGAACACATGCATGCCGTGTGACAGACTGAACATATGCATGCCGTGTGACACACTGAACACATGCATACCGTGTGACAGACTGAACACATGCATGCCGTGTGACAGACTGAACACATGCATACCGTGTGACAGACTATACACATGCATGCCGTGTGACAGACTGAACACATGCATGCCGTGTGACACACTGAACACATGCATACCGTGTGGTATGCCCTCAAATTACCCCCCCACACACACACACACACACACAATATGCCTTTCAATCCTGGCATCGATTATCTGTGATCTAGTCCTTAGTCTGTTGGACTGTTAGGGCACCGCACATGATCTGTGATCTAGTCCTTAGTCTGTTGGACTGTTAGGGCACCCCACATGATCTGTGATCTAGTCATTAGTCTGTTGGACTGTTAGGGCACCCCACATGATCTGTGATCTAGTCCTTAGTCTGTTGGACTGTTAGGGCACCGCACATGATCTGTGATCTAGTCCTTAGTCTGTTGGACTGTTAGGGCACCCCACATGATCTGTGATCTAGTCCTTAGTCTGTTGGACTGTTAGGGCACCGCACATGATCTGTGATCTAGTCCTTAGTCTGTTGGACTGTTAGGGCACACCACATGATCTGACAACTTTCTCTCTCCATTTCTCTCTGTTTTTGCCAGGATTTGTCTTAGACACTCAGTACCTACTACCACATACATGTTTATCGAAGCATATAAACATACACTCAACACCAGCTGTTATCTAAATATTTTTTTCTTTTGCGCAGTAACGGGCAAACTTTTTTTTTTAGGAGCGGGCCCCTCGATAGAAGATTCCTTTGTCACTCAATATATCATGGCATCTATATAATACCAATCAGCATGTAAGCTCTTAACATGGCACTTTGGTTTTGAAATACCGTTCAGTTTTGGTATAGACAGCATCTTATGACCTGCACATTCTGAGCGGCTATCACTGTTTAACAAAACACCTTGTTTTTCTATAAATCAAATAAGAACATAAAACTAAAATGTTATTTAACCTTGGTTAGGTCAATAATAGAATATGCATCCTCCGTTTGGGACCCCTCAACTCAAGAAAACATTAAGAAACTGGAAAATACACAAAATAATGCAATGAGATTCATAACAAACGAATATTCACATTTGACTAGAGTAACACCTTTAGTAAAATCACTAAATTTAGAAAGCCTTCAGGACAGAAGGCTCAAAAGTAAAGTAGCAATTATACGTAAAACACTGAGCCATGATCTTCAAATACAAAAAAAAAAAAATTTAATAAAATACTCTGAAAGACACAAAGATAAAGGCACATTCCTCGTCCCATATGCTAGGACAAATTTGTACAAATACTCCTTCTTCCCTAGTGCTATTAGAGCATGGAATGGGTTGCCTGAGAAAGCCAAGAAAACCAGTGACTTGGCAGAATTTAAGTCATTGGTTAATATGCATGACTGAATGCATGACGCGTAGGACGTAATCATCTTCTTTTTTGAAGTAACGTCTGTATTATATAAGATAAGATAAGACACCTTGGTATATTAAAAAAAACACGTAGCCGGAAGCAACCAATCAAAATCGTTTATTTCGTAATTAGAGTCATACAGTACAGTCATGTCGCATTACAGTATAAAAAGAATTGGTCCTTGTACAGTAAATATTCTATTACTTTAGTCCGCTATAAAAAAAAAAAAAGGTACGAGGGTGTGTGAGAAGGATTGTTTGGTACTGTGACCTAGGTCGTGTAGTTATTTCGGCCAATCAGCATCCAGAAAGCTTGATGATGACGTATTCATTTTTCCCCAATAGGCTACGTGTGGTCGTGTGAGAACCCATGCTTCAGGGTAAACAAACAAACAAACAAAAAACCGAAGAACAATAAAAAGAAACGTGTCTGTAGTTTTTTTGTTTTTTCATTAGAAAGTCGGATTTGCGAAAGTCAATGGATCACTGTAGCTCCTATCCTACACTTTATTCTTATGCCAAAAACTAAAGACAGTATTTTCTTTTCCTAGTAAGTTGTTTGTCATGTTAGCTACTGCAGGCCAATTAGCAAACGAAAGCTTCTGCGACTGGAAACTGGAAACATCTAGGCAATAACATTCAGCAGCATTGGCGCACAGTCTTAGTAAGAATCCTAGAGATCGTTCAGTACTTTTATAAAAAAAAACACAAAACAGCACAATTCATGGGAGAACAGAGAAACTATATGCGCCGAACAAAGGTCAGTTTTTAGACTTGGTTGAGATGCTTGGCAAATTCGACCCAATCCTGCAAGAAAATCTTCGACGAATTCAGAACGCCGAGTTCACGACCGGAAAGTCGAATGTAGAATTCAGAATGAGCCTTAAGGACCTGATGGCATATTTTCCGGTCAACTGCACGCTTAATGTTAGCCGCAAAGAGCAGATGTCTTTTATATAGCGTTTTGTGGACGTATCAGATACAGAAGGCGGAGAACACTTCGAGTTTATGAAGTTAACAGGCCAATAGTACAGTACTTACGTGAGGTAGTATGTTATGTAACGAAAAAAAAAAGGCCTACTGCGTTAAAGGCGAACGATCCCGTTAACATGATGTGGTACGATATATATCGTCTTCCCTTACGGCTCAGGGCTCCGAATGTGACATTTGCCTACGGCCCCGCGCACTGCTAAGGCCGCCTCTGTTCATTGTTTATCTATTTCTGCTACTGCTCAAAAATATACGGCGGTTCAAACAGTACACAAATTCCCTGAACAAGATATTACATGTGAAAAAACTGAAATTCAACAAGCCCCTTGTAGAACGCTCATTCTGGAATATTTAGAAATATTTGATTCGGATGGCTGTAAGATAGGAGTTCGATTGATTCATGCAGCAATGCAGAACTCACTACCTTATACCATCTACATCATTTTCAACAGCACTAAAGTTTTAACATCTCATTTCAAATTCGCCCTTTTCAGAATACCTAAGCTTGCAGCAAGCGAATTGAAACTCGTGAAATGCGACAAGACATTTTGGCTTTGCTGATTTTTTTAATAAAAGAAGTCGTTGACTTGATACCTGATGTCGTTTCTATTTTTTTTCCTTGTATCGTAATATTTCGTCTGCTCATGTGACAAAGAAGATCTGTAAAAATGAGAAAGCTGAGAGCCATGCAGAATCTTCATATATTTCACATTGTGGATCTTCGAGTCAAGTCTCCTTTCAGGACAGAAGACGCTAAAGTAAAGTAGCAATTATACATAAACACTGAACCATAATCTTCAAATACAAAAACAAAATAAAATACTCAGAAAGACACAAAGATAAAGGCACATTCCTCATCCCATATGCTAGGACAAATTTGTACAAATACTCCTTCTTCCCTAGCGTTATTAGAGCATGGAATGGGTTGCCTGAGCTAGCCAGGAAAACCAGTGACTTGACAGAATTTAAGTCATTGGTTAATATGCATGACTGAATGCATGACGCGTAGGACGTAATCATCTTCTTTTTTGAAGTAACGTCTATATTATATAAGACAAGATAAGATAAGATTTGTTTTTAAAAAGTCTCAGACAATGCTTCCTTCATGTTAAAATTATCTTCTGCTACATCGAGCTATTTGTAGTTTTTCCACCATTGTGAAAATCTGCAATAGAAGTGTAACAGGTTCGTACTGGTAACATTAAAAGTGGAATTTCTTTAAAATGAGTTTAGAGCTTTCTTGGCTGTTTGAATCGTAAAAAAAAACTCCAACACAACGCATCGATGAACTTACTTCGCTTCTAATGTGGAATCTCAAGTTTCAAACGTTTTAAAGAATTAAATCTTTATCTTGAACTCAAATATGTCATCGGGTATTCCCGCACGAAGGTTGTATTCATTAAAGAGTTTAATAAATAGATTTTCAGGAACCGTCTTCTAAATCTCGATCTATAGGCCTATCATTAGAATTTTATATCCTCTAGTTCTAGAAGATTTATACATTCGCTTAACCAGGATTTTTTTTTTCATGGTTAGGGGTGACTTGGTAAAAAATGTTCCATTTTGTTTTAAATCTATCATTCGTAAGTTATTAAGAGTAGAATAATCACTCTTACGAAAAATCATCAGTGGAATTGTCTATTTTTATACTGCTGTTTTTCTTTTATGACTTCATTTTGACATTTGGCCAAATAAACCTATCTGAGCAGATAATTTATCCACGCGCTGCCCCACGCCCCATTGAGCTTGCCAAATATATCTTTAAAGTTTTGTAGGCGCTTAGCCAATCACGATCTAGATGTCTTCCGCCTTTTTAACGGGGAAGGGAAAAGAAAGAGGTCTGGTCATGTCCACTTGTCCCTCGCGTCCAAAACTTTCTTTTCGCATCTTTCCTGCTCTCCGCTCAACAACGCGGGCGCTCCATGTTTTCGTCTGGTCTGGCACCGCACGCGCAACACAATAAAAGGGCCAGGATTTTTCGCAACTTTGGTTTTAGCAGCTCATTTAGGGTTGTAGAGTTTAAATTGTTATGTGAAAGTTCACAGGGAAGAAAAAGTCAACTTTAAACGAAATCTTAACTGGCAGAAAAAGTGCCATGCAAATATTTAAATTTTGAGAGAAGCAAATTAAGAGAAACATATTTATTGTTCACATTTAACCAGCTTAAAATAAAGATTATTTAGATTTAAAGAAACGCAAGTATAACGGCATCAATAATTTACCGTAGCTTATTTCATACCAAAATACAAAGGCTCTAGATCTAGCTTCTACAAAAGAGCAGGAAGAAGATAAGAAACAACTTGCTAGGTTTTTTTGACGTCTGCAAATTTGGAAGAAGGGAGTATTTATTGTTTGATATCGTTGGGCTCAAAACAAACCAAGGCTAAACTTGAACAATGTACTTGACGACAACTTTAAAACTGTTTTACTTTTCTATGATTGTATGTCTATTGACGTCTATCCCATCCGATGTCTATGGTAAGTTGTTTTTGTTTTTTGCGCGTGTTTGAGTAGATTGTGCTGTTTTTAGACATTAACATACATTACCTAATGCAACTCTTGTCTCAAAGAGCTCACAGTTAGTAAACAGTAATTACAGTGGGAGAAAAGGTATAATTCTCCTGGAATATTTAGATCTAGAAACAAAATCGAGAATTTAGGGCCTTATTTTATTATTACTTATATTTTGAAACATTTTTTTGGACAAATAAAGTCAACATTTAAACGTAAGTCATTTCTTATCTTATCTTATATAATACAGACGTTACTTCAAAAAAAGAAGATGATTACGTCCCACGCGTCATGCATTCAGTCATGCATATTAACCAATGACTTAAATTCTGCCAAGTCACTGGTTTTCCTGGCTAGCTCAGGCAACCCATTCCACGCTCTAATAGCACGAATTTACACCAATTAGTCTGCAAAGTTTTCTAGGCGTGCAACTTTTATTTATGAATTGAAATGAAATCTGCTATTTTAAAAAATGTTGAAAATTAGGGAACCATTAGGTTATCGATGTTCATAGCGTAATTAAAAATCAATTCTTCGTTTGTTTGAATAGATAATTCCGGCTCGAGAAAGTCCATTATATGAGGTTTGAAAAGCAATGGACTTTATATCAAGGGCATTCACTCTTATTGTCTTTGTGAACTAAATAATGTCAGGGCTCTGAACATGTTATGAACAAACAAGAAAAAGTGTCAAATGTTTTACCATCCATGAAATTCGCTAGGATTGTGCTCCGAGTTTATTATATAGACATGCTTAAAAATCGGCAAGTCCAGTCTAAGTTTTAGAATAGTAGCCTAGTCTCTTGTTACAAGTTCTGGAGTATTGCAGTCATATCAAGCTCTCAGGATTGTACGCAATTAATATTTTGAGGCTTGTATTCAATTCTAACTTTTAGAATTGAATTCAATTCTTTTAGAATTGTATTTAATTCTAACTTTAGGATTGTATTCAATTCTAACTTAAAGGGTTGTATTAAATTATAACTTATAGGATTGTATTCAATTTTTTTTTTAAGGATTGTATTCAATTCTAACTTTAAGGCTTGTAGTCAATTTCAACTTTTAGGATTGCAGTCAACGCTAAATTTTAGAGTTGCAATCAAGTCTAGTTTCCAAGATTGATGTAAATACTAGATTTTCAGATTGTAGTCCAGGCATATCTGTAATGACCATACAAATAGAAGAAAGAAAACTTTTATTATTAGTCATTACAAAGATTAGCTTAAAACCCTCATTTTTCCCTATTGATTAAAATGTTTAATTAGCGAAAAAAAAAGGCATCATCTTTTTTTTTTAAATTTCTACTTTTAAATAACAATAACACATTGAGCCAGTTTGATTATTTGGCGGCTTGCTACTATATGTCCAACAAACCGTTGTATAAACTTAAAAGGGGCGGTAATCTCATGCAGAAGTTACAGCGCTTCGTAAACACACTTCAGCGTTTTGTCTCAATCTTAACTCTTTCTCTCCTAACTTACGAAACCAGCGTTGATTCCACCAGAATGTGCTAAATAATTGCGGAGAGAAAGAGTTAATATTTCTAGTTGACTGGAACTGGAGACTCTCAGAGCTATAATCAAACGGTCGATGCTACTAACTTGCCCCACTACCTAGCAGGCAGAAGTTAAATGCAATTTCTACGGATTTATAGAAACTCTGTTTTATGATTGTTTTAATCTACAATTAATTTCCATCAAAGTTAAAAAAATAAATATATAAATGGATAACTGCCTGGTCATGCGGTATGAACGCTGGACTATCAATCGGATGTCTCGATGGTTTCGGGCTCATACTCTGCCTGCTGCCACCCCCCTTCGTCCTGCGGGAGGTTTGGACTAGAAAGTAGATTATCTTAAATTT
This sequence comes from Biomphalaria glabrata, assembly GCF_947242115.1. NCBI lineage: Eukaryota > Metazoa > Mollusca > Gastropoda > Planorbidae > Biomphalaria > Biomphalaria glabrata. Next base: position 36,557,262 of record NC_074722.1, on the reverse strand, counting down.
AGAGACACGTACATTTTTTTTTACAAAACATTTTCTTATTTGACTTCAACAGAAACTTTGACATATTTTGTTTCCTACACTGTGTCGATCATTGTTGCCAATTGTGAGACTTTCGTACTTCTCGTTAACAAATTAATGCCAACTTTTGAAGCTTTTTAATATTTCTTGTTAACAATCGATGCCAATACTTCTTATTAAAATTAAATGCCAATTTTGAAACTTTCCATCTTCTTGGCAACCATTAACGTGTTGACTGTCATGCGTCGCTTTGTGTCGTGCAAAACAACGGAAGTGATTTTGTTTGTTTCCTAACTGATTCATTAAGTATGCGTGGCTGTCGTCTGCTGTCATAACCAAAACCAATTGATCTTGAAACATCGATAAGAAAACTTTTTAACGAATCAGATTCAGTTCGTTTTTTTTATAAACTCTTCTCCTCCATGTTTTTTTTTTTTTTTTTTGGAGGGGTTATTATTTTTTAAAATCTTGAACATATACAGGTACAAATGGCCAGCGACACATCTCTCTACTTTAACTCTTTCTCTCCTAACTGACGCTACACTCGTTGATTCCACCAGAATGTGGTAAATAATTACGGAGAGAAAGAGTTAAGGAAATTGTCTACCCTTTCCATTGGTGCATATAAGAAATCTGAAGTAGAAAACAAACAAAAAAATCCTCTTTTAGACCTTGCGATCTCTGGAGCAGAAGATGTAAGGTGTACTTTTTATTTGAAGTTTAGAAATGACAAAGCTAGAAAAACCCAGTTCTCCTGTGTTGTGTCACCTTCTTTTGTTGCATTTCTTTTTTTCTCTAAGTCGTGATATTTATCAATTTTTATTTTCTCGCAAACTCTCTCCCACCACCCTCCCTTGTTTATCCACTTCTGCTGGAGCCATTTTTTTCAATAGCGAAGTCATCAGTCATTCTACCAGAAGTCATCAGTCAACTCTTTAACTACACTCACTGTAGGTCACCCCATGTTAATGGCAGATAAATGCCCAGGCGACGATTCAAAGACTTAGGGCTCAAGTCAATGTCATTTCCCTTTCGTCATTTGAGGTACCTGGATTTAAAACAAGTTCCTGTCAGACTGACAATGCAAATATAAACATTGGACGCAAACATTGCTTTATATAGAGATCACGTGACGCCGTTATCCACACCAATAATCAGATAATCCAGATAGTTGCCCCTGCTTTGTTTAGATATTTAAAAAGAAAAGATGAGAGTTCTGCTTCCTGTATCGATTTGTATTAATTAAGTTGGACATGAATGTAATGGCTGGGAATATTAAAAGTACATTGATACGTAACAGTGGAATCTGTCTGCGGACTCTCTCAGGTTTGACAACTGCAAGTCACATTCAACATTTCGTTTTGGTAATCTCACGAAACAATTATGCATGTATTTTTATAAGCAAGAATATCTAAAAAAAAAGAAGATATAATGGTGTTTGGTGTCATCATGACAGAGGTGTCATTCCATTGGTGTCATCATGACAGAGGTGTCATTCCATTGGTGTCATCATGTCAGAGATGCCATTCCATTGGTGTCATCATGTCAGAGATGTCATTCCATTGGTGTCATCATGTCAAAGATGTCATTCCATTGGTGTCATCATGACAGAGATGTCATTCCATTGGTGTCATCATGACAGAGATGTCATTCCATTGGTGTCATCATGACAGAGATGTCATTCCATTGGTGTCATCATGTCAGAGATGTCATTCCATTGGTGTCATCATGTCAAAGATGTCATTCCATTGGTGTCATCATGACAGAGATGTCATTCCATTGGTGTCATCATGACAGAGATGTCATTCCATTGGTGTCATCATGACAGAGATGTCATTCCATTGGTGTCATCATGACAGAGATGTCATTCCATTGGTGTCATCATGACAGAGATGTCATTCCATTGGTGTCATCATGACAGAGATGTCATTCCATTGGTGTCATCATGACAGAGATGTCATTCCATTGGTGTCATCATGACAGAGATGTCATTCCATTGGTGTCACCAAGACAGAGATGTCATTCCATTGGTGTCATCAAGACAGAGATGTCATTCCATGCAAATTACTTTTTGTTATCGGATCAGTTGTAAACTTACGGATGAGTGTAGTGTTACAAGGATGTCCTGCCAAAGGAGGACATGTTGAAAAAGCGACTTCTGCCCATAAACACACAGCTGAAACAAAAACATTTTTTAAAAAATACTTTTGAAACAAAGCTTATATTAAGAGTATCAATTAGTTTGGTTCAGTCTTGCAATTACAGTTGTAATAGATTTAGACTAACAATTTAAAATCTAGAAATATTTTTACCAATTGTTTTTCTTTAGCGCAATTTCATGCTTTTAGCTTTCTCACCTACGCAATTATTCTATCACTTGTCTTGGAAAAGGAAAAAGGGGGGGGGGGAATAATGGGGTATCTCGACAATCGCTTTTTAAATGTATTTATAAAAAATATAGGGTGAACGACCTGAATTCGAACTCGTGGGCAAAAGCCTTCTCAGGTTTCTCAATCTAACGCAGTAACCACTCGGCTAGAAAAGAGCTTATGAACATGGAAGATTGTATAGATTGTATAGACATCCAAGTTTGGTTCACTAAGCCTCAGGCAACGACAGTTAAAGGGGACTAATTCATTTTTCAAAAACAAAATTCTCCAAAATACAATCGGAAGAGACTAAGCATAAAGCAAACTATGTCGACGCTGATAATGAACTAATTCCAAAAGTCTCTTAGTCTGAGAAATTGTGTTTTAGAAGTTTTACAGCACGAGATTAGCTGGCAAATTTTATCGTATGCATAATAATCTTGCTTTCAAATATACTTTATCCTGTTTGATAATGAACTAATTCCAAAAGTCTCTTAGTCTGAGAAATTGTGTTTTAGAAGTTTTACATCACGAGATTAGCTGGCAAATTTTATCGTATGCATAATAACCTTGCTTTTAAATATACTTTATCCTGTTTTTGTTTTCCTTTCGGCCCTCCTTTTGGCTTGCAGGTATCTGCACCCCTCAACTCAAGAAAATATTGGAACTGGAACGGACACAAAATAGAGCAGTGAGATTTCTAAAAAACGAATATTCACATTTGACTAGAGTAACACCTTTAGTAAAATCACTAAATTTAGAAAGCCTTCAGGAGAGAAGACTCAAAAGTAAAGTAGCAATTATACATAAAACACTGAACCATAATCTTCAAATACAAAAACAAAATCTAATAAAATACTCAGAACCACACAAAGATAATATTTTTTAATATATTTCTTATCTAATATGCAAGGACAAATTTGTATAAGTGCTCTTTCTTTTCTGGTGTTTATAGAAAATGGAATGGGTTGTCTAATTCAGCCAGAAAACCAACGACTTAGCAGAGTTTAAATCATGCATGACTAGTTTAACGCAATTCATTTCTGAAAGAATTTTAAGTTTATTTGCCTGTATGTCTGCCCTTGTCGCGGTAGACACAGATTTTAAAAGCAGTACCATTATTAGTTAATTAGTTGCTTAATATTCATATAACCTTTGACCTACATTTAAAAAAGAAAAGTGAATATCTTTTTCATCTGCTCAAAAGAATGTCTTACATTGGCCGGGTTATTGACTAGTTAAAACTCTGGAGAGAACCCTTTCTATTTCCTGTCCTCTATATGTTTTAGAAGGGAGAAAAAAAATGACCACTGGACAATCTGGTGGACCAATCACTAATTAAGTATTTCTCCGTCGTGGCACTGTGTCCGTGCTAGGCCACTAGTTTCCCCACCCCATTATGTTTCCACCTTTTCTCGTCCCGTCTCTCTTTCTTTCTGTCCGGCCCAACCCACGCACAGCTCAATCATACAAAAGAAAAGGGCAAGCGGTGGGGGGGACAGTCATTGATTCCATAAGTTGTAATATTTGGGCTTGATATTGCTAGAACTCGTGTACCTAGAGCCTGATGTTTATGTTTGAAGAGACTATGGATCGTTCTATGGTATCGACATCTCTTCCTATTGGTTTTGTATAGACAGTTATGACCTTAACCAAACAATGCAACACCGAGTAATCACGTAGATACTTGTGTATTCGATTACTGAATGTTTTCCCTTTCTTTGTCTTACTCTCAGGAGTAGACCTCGAAGTGTCAGCAGCATTTCCGGTTTTGGTCACTTTCCTACGCCATATAATGGTTACTGGTCGATGACATGTCGCACTTGTAACATTAAATGGCGCGTTTTTTTTTTGTAAAGTAAAATCTAAACTTCCATTATCAGATCATGCGGTCTATATGGCAGATGATTTAAAAGGTTATCTGTTTCTGTGGCCCACGGTTAACGACGGTGTTATGTGGCCAACACAACGGCTAACTGCCTCTGATTTTTGCCAGCTAATGTCAGGTACCCATTAGAGCTGTGTGGCCTCAAAGGCGCACTAAAGATCCCTAAATTAAAACCCCTAGGATTCGAAGTACAGGCAGTTGGCCACACGACACCCTCGTTAACCGTAGGCCACATAAACAAATGATCTTTACATCATCTGCCCTATAGATCACAAGGTCTGAAAATAGGAATTAATTAAAACTAAAGCCACCTTGACCTGCAATATACGTGGACGGGAGTGTCTCTCCAAAATAGGGCTCCACCACAGCCATATGAAAAAGTGTTCGAGATGAACCATAGTCGTTTCACGACTGAAGGAGGCCAATGCTAGTTTGTACTATACACATTTAACACATATCGCGTTCTGTTTGACTGCCCCAGACTTGCTGATCTCCGTCTCGACAGGTCTGGGAAACCCAAAATTCTCGACCTGTATGGCGACATTTATGCACTACGCAAGACAGCAGGGTTTCTGTCCAGGGCTTTTGCAAGAGAGGATTTGAGCCTCTCAAGCCCTCACTCTAATGGAGTTTGATGATGATGATGATGAACACATATCGCGATGTAAGATCGTTGGCTTGTAGCTTCAAACTAGTCCAACTGAACAGTTTTTATATTCTTAATACAGAACTCGAGCAGACTTTTTTTTTTAAAATCAAATTTGATCTTAGCTTTTATTAACAATATCTAAATCCGTACGATTTTTTTTTATTGTAGATGTAGAAATAAAAATGAAACAAGACATTGAACGATATAAATCTAATATAACTCAGTTTACAACTACCAAAAAAAAAGTCGTTCTGTCTCTCAGTTTACAACTACCAAAAAAAAGTCGTTCTGTCTCTCAGTTTACAACTACCAAAAAAAAGTCGTTCTGTCTCTCAGATTACAACTTTAGCATCTCTAGTTGTAACCTTAAGAGCAATAGGCTTACGCGTGGTTACATCAGAAACTATTCAGCCAATTGAAACAAGTTATCGCTATAGTGTTACTCCTGTTACATCGAAATCAATTCAGCTAATAGAAACACGCTCTCTCACACACACACACTCGCAGACTCTCATGCACACACAAATCCATAACACTATTGCATGTTTTATATACTCTCCGAGTTAATTAGTTCTTTGAAATAGATGATGAGGAATTTTTTTGTTTCAAAGATGAGCGACTGAAATATTTTAATAATACATTTTTTTTTTCATTCAAGGCGATACTTCCTTCATTGTAGACTCAATCAACTCTTTATTTTGATGAGTTTAAAAAAAAATAAACTTCAATAACAGTACACTTTGACAAAAGATGATAAATTCATGACTCTCAACAACACAAATGTCATGTACAATTAATCTCGAGCAGAGCATTTTAAATTGTTTGTTTTTCAAGCTTATCTTATTTCTAAGAGTTTAGTTTTAGGTGTGTGTGTGTGTGTGGGCTGTTATGGGTGTGTTTGTGTCTGAATGGGTGTGTGACAGATCATGAAATTAAAAAAAAAAACACATTTTCCTACTTTTGAAAAGATGGTTATAAATAGCCACATCGTGACCAAACAGTAAGAAGCAGACGTGACCTATTTAAGTTTGTAACTGATGTGCTTTCTTCACTTGTTATTCTGGGAACAGGGAACTTGGAAACTGGGTAAACAGTTAAATGGGAACTGTTCACGTTCAAATGGCGAGATGTGAAACTGAAAACTAGTAGCCAGAAACAACTAACTGGGAACTGATAAACTGAAAAGTCGTAAACTGGGAACGGATAAACTGTTAACTGGGAACCAGTAGACTTAGGAACTGATTAACTGAAAACACATACACGAGAAAATGATAAACTGAAAAATTGTAAACTGATAACTGATAAGCTGTAAACCTGTAGACTTGGGAACTGATAAGCTGTAAACCTGTAGACTTGGGAACTGATAAGCTGTAAACCTGTAGACTTGGGAACTGATAAGCTGTAAACCTGTAGACTTGGGAACTGATAAGCTGTAAACCTGTAGACTTGGGAACTGATAAGCTGTAAACCCGTAGACTTGGGAACTGATAAGCTGTAAACCTGTAGACTTGGGAACTGATAAGCTGTAAACCTGTAGACTTGGGAACTGATAAGCTGTAAACCTGTAGACTTGGGAACTGATAAGCTGTAAACCCGTAGACTTGGGAACTGATAAGCTGTAAACTCGTAGACTTGGGAACTGATAAGCTGTAAACCCGTAGACTTGGGAATTGATAAGATGTAAACCCGTAGACTTGGGAATTGATAAGCTGTAAACCCGTAGACTTGGGAACTGATAAACTGTAAACCTGTAGACTTGGGAATTGATAAGCTGTAAACCCGTAGACTTGGGAACTGATAAGCTGTAAACCCGTAGACTTGGGAACTGATAAGCTGTAAACCCATAGACTTGGGAACTGAAAAGCTGTAAACCCGTAGACTTGGGAACTGATAAGCTGTAAACACGTAGACTTGGGAACTGATAAGCTGTAAACCCGTAGACTTGGGAACTGATAAGCTGTAAACCCGTAGACTTGGGAACTGATAAGCTGTAAACCCGTAGACTTGGGAACTGATAAGCTGTAAACCCGTAGACTTGGGAACTGATACGCTGTAAACCCGTAGACTTGGGAACTGATAAGCTGTAAACCCGTAGACTTGGGAATTGATAAGCTGTAAACCCGTAGATTTGGGAACTGATAAGCTGTAAACCCGTAGACTTGGGAATTGATAAGCTGTAAACCCGTAGATTTGGGAACTGATAAGCTGTAAACCCGTAGACTTGGGAACTGATAAGCTGTAAACCCGTTGACTTGGGAACTGATAAGCTGTAAACCCGTAGACTTGGGAACTGATAAGCTGTAAACCCGTAGACTTGGGAACTGATAAGCTGTAAACCCGTAGACTTGGGAACTGATAAGCTGTGAGCCTGTAGACTTGGGAACTGATAAGCTGTAAACCTGTAGACTTGGGAACTGATAAGCTGTAAACCTTTAGACTTGGGAACTGATAAGCTGTAAACCTGTAGACTTGGGAACTGATAAGCTGTAAACCCGTAGACTTGGGAACTGATAAGCTGTAAACCCGTAGACTTGGGAACTGATAAACTGTAAACCCGTAGACTCGGGAACTGATAAACTGTAAACCCGTAGACTCGGGAACTGATAAACTGTAAGCCCGTAGACTCGGGAACTGATAAGCTGTAAACCCGTAGACTTGGGAACTGATAAGCTGTAAACCCGTAGACTTGGGAATTGATAAGCTGTAAACCCGTAGATTTGGGAACTGATAAGCTGTAAACCCGTAGACTTGGGAACTGATAAGCTGTAAACCCGTTGACTTGGGAACTGATAAGCTGTAAACCCTTAGACTTGGGAACTGATAAGCTGTAAACCCGTAGACTTGGGAACTGATAAGCTGTAAACCCGTAGACTTGGGAACTGATAAGCTTTGAACCTGTAGACTTGGGAACTGATAAGCTGTAAACCTGTAGACTTGGGAACTGATAAGCTGTAAACCTTTAGACTTGGGAACTGATAAGCTGTAAACCTGTAGACTTGGGAACTGATAAGCTGTAAACCCGTAGACTTGGGAACTGATAAGCTGTAAACCCGTAGACTTGGGAACTGATAAACTGTAAACCCGTAGACTCGGGAACTGATAAACTGTAAACCCGTAGACTCGGGAACTGATAAACTGTAAGCCCGTAGACTCGGGAACTGATAAACTGTAAACCCGTAGACTCGGGAACTGATAAACTAAAAACACGTAGACTCGGGAACTGATAAACTGTAAACCCGTAGACTCGGGAACTGATAAACTGTAAGCCCGTAGACTCGGGAACTGATAAACTGTAAACCCGTAGACTCGGGAACTGATAAACTAAAAACACGTAGACTCGGGAACTGATAAACTGTAAACCCGTATACTCGGGAACTGATAAACTAAAAACACGTATAGGCCTACCGGAAAGTGATAAACTGAAAACTCGTAAACTGAAAACTCGTAAACTGAAAACTGATAAAATTAGAATATTGTAAAAAAAATAAAAAGTAATAATAATAAAATTGGTAGACGATAAATAAAAACAACAGCAAGGAAATTAAACTTCCTTATTAAAACCAAATAAATGCCAAGTGACTAAAGATGAAGAGGAGAGAACTCGCGACTTACCAAGCGAAATTCCGGGACAGTCTCTGATTATCTTTCCTTTGTACACCGCAGTTTACCGTTGTTGTCTCGAGTGAAGTCACGCTATGCTGAAGACATCGGTGACGTCATGGGTCACGTGTCTCTTTAAATAAAAATGCAAAAAAAAACATACTTTTGTGTTGCTCCATAAAAGATCCCGTAAGGGGAAAAGCCGCTAACAGTTTTGAGTGGTCTGTCTGTCCCTCCGTCCGTCACGTTTAGATTCAAAAAGTATAAAAGGTATTGGAAATCCGATTGTATAATATATGATTAGTACCTTAGTTAATACTTTAAATATTTATCCTGCTAATCAAACGAAAAATTGTTGTGTTTAATTTTAATACTAATTTAAATAGCTTAATTTTTGTCATTTAAATATTTACCAAAAAGAAATGTAGATTGTATTGCGTTGATTATTTAAAATTGGGATTCCTTCCTTCCTTGTCAAACAAACGGTTGTCTAAGTGCCTTTTTATGACGATATGAAACTAATTACGCTGGAGGATCATTTCAGACGATCCCACCATGATAAAAAGATAAAGGTTTGAAAAACTTTCGAACACTCAAAGATAAAATTCAGAATAGACCCACAAAATCTCTCGTCAACACCATATGGAGAAAATGGTGGTTTGTGAGCGTCTTACGAGACAAGTATGGAAATCTCTATAGATAAAACATTGATTTTACCAGCCGTTGGAGTAGTTTTAAAAACTAATTATTTTACACAAACCTACATCTGTTATTATTAAACAAATCTCTTCGAGCAACAATAATGTTCAAGGGCACATCTGTGGTATGAGTTATAACATTAAAAGCTTCTTATGCTTATGTAATTCTTTGCAAACGACATATACATTTTGGGATCAATGTGTCGCAGTTCTGCCTCAACGTGGCACTCGGGTGGAAACGGTTACTTGAGGGGGTAACTAGGCTAAATGAATGGCAAAATAAAACTCCCGTGGGGGTGTCCACGGGCTGGCAAGAGCTTACCCATTGCACGGAGCGGAGTTGAAAGAGTGCCCTCACGAACCTGTCGAGAATCCATGCGCCGTTTCTCAAGGGACCGTTACACAAAATGGCGAGTCCTCCACGGTTAGCTTGGTACAGCATAGGAAAATGGCGGAGGTCCCCGGTGCACTCGGCCTTCGGCCATGTCTAGCCCATGCGCCCGGGGGCCAGATGCATCGGAAATAGCAATGCTTTACACACGCATTGAGTTGGGTCTCTTCCAGACAGAACGGTGGTTCACGCAGGTTACTGTTTGACGCTCAAACAGTTGTTGTTTTTTTTCAAACTTAGAGCTCTTAGACGATCAAACAGTTCCGACAGGGTGTGGCGCTGTATGATGCAAACTGCCTAAGGGTCGTCATGTTTGGGTTTGCCTGCAAGGCAGCTAAGGTTTAACTCTTTCTCTCCGTAATTATTTACCACATTCTGGTAGAATCAACGCTGGTATCGTCAGTTAGGAGAAAAAGAGTTAAATTCAGTCTTCCTTCTGCTAGGTGGGTAGCAAACCAAGACTAATGAGGCCCTCCTGCCCTAAGCTTACTGGATTGGGGCGCCAGTTACTCGCCTTCGCATCTTCTCCTGTTATTGAAAACAGTTCCGCGGACCCATATTTGAGCCAGAGGTGAAAGATCAAGAAATACATGAGAAAATGCTCGTTGGAAAATTTTTTACAATGATACTTAAGGGAAATTAATAAATGGATTAATATTAAATGTTAGAAGGTGCATGCTATTAAACCAGGGTTATTGTGTCCTAGGGGAGATTACCATTTGCCATATTTTTAACACATTTGTGCAAACGGTTTTAAAAAATTAAAATTATTATTTTTTTACATTTGTTTTGCTAAGTTAAGTTAAGTTCTGTTAAACTTACTACTACATGTACAAAAAAAATGTTTACTTTTTTTTAAAGAGAAAAATTCTATTTAGTTGTGCATAATTTAAAACAACAATTTTTTCATATTATCGTATGAACTGCAACCTTGCATCATAACAATACAACACTCAACTAAAGGAATTTTTTATTTTTTTTACGGGAATATATTGTTGTTTAGGAATAAGAGATTGACCCTTAACAAAACAATATAAGATATTCATTATAAGACATCAGTTAGGCCAGGTTCACATCTAACTTCACATTCACTTTCACCTACCTTTGGTTTGCTCGACCGCTGGGGCACCACACAAGATCTGTCAACCTTCTTTCTCCATTCTTCTCTATCATTTGTCTTCGATAGAATTTCATTCTGATGTTCTTTCTGAAAATATTGAAAACTGCCTTTTTACCTGCCTGGGTGGATCATCTCTGGGGCCGATTTTGAGTTTGTGTTTTCACACAAACTGTCTTTGGAACCTTGTTTGTTTACAACCTTATAAGTTCTAAAGTCCCAAGACTAAAACTATTGCGTCATCAATTTTTGTCCTCTACCCAACAATTTGGGTTCTAGATTACTTTGTTAATAATGATCTCAGACCACAACACAGTACTCTTACAGTTATTTTATTTGGTCAAATAGTGGTCGACCATGTTATAACGTCTGGCCAAATAGTGGTTGGCTATGTTATAACATCTGGTCAAATAGTGGTTGGCTATGTTATAACATCTGGTCAAATAGTGGTTGGCTTTGTTATAACATCTGGTCAAATAGTGGTTGGCTATGTTATAACATCTGGTCAAATAGTGGTTGGCTATGTTATAACATCTGGTCAAATAGTGGTTGGCTATGTTATAACATCTGGTCAAATAGTGGTTGGCTATGTTATAACATCTGGTCAAATAGTGGTTGGCTTTGTTATAACATCTGGTCAAATAGTGGTTGGCTATGTTATAACATCTGGCCAAATAGTGGTTGGCTTTGTTATAACATCCGGTCAGATAGTGGTTGGCTATGTTATAACATCTGGTCAAATAGTGGTTGGCTATGTTATAACATCTGGTCAAATAGTGGTCGACCATGTTATAACATCTGGTCAAATAGTGGTTGGCTATGTTATAACATCTGGTCAAATAGTGGTTGGCTATGTTATAACATCTGGCCAAATAGTGGTTGGCTATGTTATAACATCTGGTCAAATAGTGGTTGGCTTTGTTATAACATCTGGTCAAATAGTGGTTGGCTATGTTATAACATCTGGCCAAATAGCGGTTGGCTATGTTATAACATCCGGTCAGATAGTGGTTGGCTATGTTATAACATCTGGTCAAATAGTGGTTGGCTATGTTATAACATCTGGTCAAATAGTGGTCGACCATGTTATAACATCTGGTCAAATAGTGGTTGGCTATGTTATAACATCTGGCCAAATAGTGGTTGACCATGTTATAACATCTGGCCAAATAGTGGTCGACCATGTTATAACCTCTGGCCAAATAGTGGTTGACCATGTTATAACCTCTGGTCAAATAGTGGTCGACCATGTTATAACCTCTGGTCAAATAGTGGTTGGCTATGTTATAACATCTGGCCAAATAGTGGTTGGCTATGTTATAACATCTGGCCAAATAGTGGTTGGCTATGTTATAACATCTGGCCATATAGTGGTTGGCTATGTTATAACATCTGGTCAAATAGTGGTTGGCTTTGTTATAACATCTGGTCAAATAGTGGTTGGCTATATTATAACCTCTGGTCAAATAGTGGTCGACCATGTTATAACATCTGGTCAAATAGTGATTGGCTATGTTATAACATCTGGTCAAATAGTGGTTGGCTTTGTTATAACATCTGGTCAAATATTGGTTGGCTATGTTATAACATCTGGTCAAATATTGATTGACTATGTTATAACATATGGTCAAACGGTCATTGACTATGTTGTAACATCTGGTCAAACAGGATGAAGTTATCTTCTTTTTTTGAAGTAACGTCTGTAATATTTAAGATAAGATAAGCAGTGTTTGACTATGTTATGACATCTTGTCAAATAAGAGTCGACTATATTATAACATCTAGTCAAATAGTGGTTGGTTATGTCATAACATCTTGTCACATAGTGGTTGGTTATGTCATAACATCTTGTCACATAGTGGTTGGTTATGTTATTACTTCTTGTTAAACAAATCGCAGTGGACGGCGTGTTTCTTGAGAAGTAAATAAAAGAATTTTGTTTCATGTTTTACTTGAATGTAATGTTTTCTACCTCTACTAATTTATATATAAAAAAAGTTTTTAATTATCTTCACGAATGATAAAGGTGAATTATATATTCAATTGAGCTCGTCAAGTTAGACTAGAAACAATAAGGGCTGGCTTAATCGAACTTTTAATTGCTATTGTGTTGTCGCTTCTATCCACTATGGGCTACACCACTTTTTGTAAGTCTGTACAGTTTTAGTCTACATTTGTTTAACCTCATAACACAAATGTGGAGAATACAAAAGTCGATATTTTAAATATTTTTGTAACTGTCAAAGACAAGTGAAATGCTTTTCCAATGTCGCAATATTTACACAATTGTTTTTATTTTTTTTATTTTTGTCAAAAACAAAAACAAGGGAAGCGACTTGGACGCTGACTGTAATAAATTTTGGAAAAAAAAAAAGGATGGGGTCAAAGATTGAGGTTGATAGACCAATGAAATGGACTCTATGGAAGAGATAAAAAGTGAGGGAGAAATTTGGAAATTACTGATAGTTGATAGCAGTCGAAATTGGTAAAAAACTCTGGCGGCAGAAGTAGAGTAGAGTTATTTGATCTTGTTGCTAGCCAGCATGATATTTAGTCCATTGTTGTTCTTATTTTTATTATAAGCACACATAATACGACATATGTGAACAAAATAATTGCTTGCATTTTCTTCAAGTAGTTATGGCTTTCTCAAAATACAAACTTTAAAAATACTTAAATACCATGTGATCAGTTTTTATGTGTTTAGTATAGCTTCATAAACATGTAATTGTGTTTAATTTTCTGACTGGAAGATATTCCCTTTAGAGCAGTGATGGACAAACTATGGCCCGCGGGCCAACTCCGGCCACCGGAAAAGTTAAATCCGGCCCGCAACATGTTTTGAGATAATATTTTAAAGAGTAAAAAATTTTATCTGCAATGTGAGAATTGAAGTTTTCAATACCAGATGAACCAGTGATAGTGCGAATTTTAATTTCTAAGATGCACTCAAACTGACTCAAAGTTGTTGTCCCATTTGTAGAGTTTTACAAACAGCCTAAACTCAATTTTGGTGTACGTTTTAGGACGTCCTTGAGTCCACCCAACTCTATTACCGAAACAATCATTGCTTCATACAGCGTTAGTTTTAGTTCAATTGTGATATCCTCAATTCTGAAGCTAAATTTCTGTATTTTCCATTCAATTTGTTTGGCCCGCTCTTCACAAAAATTGCTCATCACTGCTTTAGACGATAATGTGTCTTTGTACGTAACATTGTTTTTCTCTAGTACCGACTGTCTGCCTGGCCGTGTGGTATACCCTCCGGACTCAGGCGGACTCTCGTCACGTTAGTCGCGAGTTTGAACCCTGACAACTGGAAATTCTGCAGGACGTCTCGGCTAGGATGTAGGTTAATAATCCTCACTTCGGAGGGAAAGTCTGTGATGTATAAAACGAAACGCCGTTCGATTCATAAAAATTGTTAGCAGAAGTCATGTAGCAGAAGTCATTTAGCAGGAGTCATTTAGCAGACGTCTTTTAGCATAAGTCATTAAAGGGAAACTCCGATGGTTTTGACAATTTTTGATATAATATGTGTTTTGATTTACAGATAATGAATATATGATTCTTTTTTTTTTCTTTGCAATAATAACTTAGTAATTGATGTTTTTCCGACGTAATTTTCCTGCGCATCCAAAACAGTCAGACATTCACCGGGTTTCTATGTGACGTCACAAATGTGTTTTAATCTATTGACTTATTGTATAACAGGAGACCATACAGCAAAGTTTACATTCTCGTAAAAGAAATATATCTTGGTCTATGCAGTTAGATATAGGATCTTGTAAGCAAAGAAAAAATGCGTATTCAAAGTAGATTTTCATGCTTGACTAATCACGGCAGTCTGTATTTTCTCGCCAGACCACTCAACACACAACAAACACTATCGCTTGGTTGTCTTGTCATGACCGACTACACGTAGTCTCGACTAGCCTTACACTGACCAGTTTGTTCGAATCAGTCAGACACACGATCTATTTACTTCTTGGGACAGGGAGGGGCTTAGATGAAAATGTTACTCATTTTCTCGAGTTGATTATCCTAATGCTTTTAGATCTATCTATACATATACAATCTAGTTTCTCTTTCAGTATTGTTGAGGGAAGTGACGTATGAACTAGCTTAAAACAAAATCTCATAGAACCCCGTTTTTTTTTTAGACGTCAAGAATTTACTAACTAATTTATTTAATATAAATGTTTCTAAGCATTTAAATAAAAAACGGTAAAATGTTTAGGCTACTATTAGGCCTACAACTTTTTACGCAGAATTTAAATATGTCAATAACTCAAATTTGAAAAACCATCGGAGTTTCTCTTTAATCGAATTCTTTGGCCTGGAAATCCAATGTATTGTTGGTACTGCACCTGGTATTAGCTTCATTTTTTTTGTCAAATTCCCATTTCCACAGCAATGAAGTTGTTGAAACAGCTTCTCTCAAAATGGTTTGAGCATAAATAGGAATTAGCTAATGCCTTTGTAAAATATTTCCTCTTCAGACGAATAAATTTTTCCCATTTTCCCTTTAAAACTTCATCTCTTGGAAACAAATGAAAAGAGACACTAATTTCTGTATCAGCATACTTGCTGATTGTATCTTTGTCATTGGAACTACTGCAACAAGCTGAAGAACAGTATTTCATTTTCTTCAAGTAGAAATAGAGGTTTAGATCTAGAATATTATTTATAAACAAAGACCGATTATAAATCAACGTGGAGACTACATCTAGCTGTGAAGCGTAACAATAAATGCGATCCGATAGGTCTAGATCTAGACTAGAGAGTTTATCGGTTATATAGGTCTAGATCTAAATTTAGCCAGCACCCTTGTGACGTCACGTTTTTAAAAACTAAAAACATCTCGCAGAACCCCGTTTTTTTGGGGGGCGTGAAGAATTTTCTGTCTAATTTATAAATATAAAATTTTCCGAGCATTTAAATAAAAAATGATATAATGTTTACTATTACAACTTTTTACGCAGAATTTAAATAAGTCAATAACTAAAATTTGAAAAACTATCGGAGTTTCCCTTTAAGCAGAAGTCATTTAGCAGAAGTCTTGTAGCAGAACTCATTTAGCAGATGTCATTTAACAGACTACTTTTAGAATAAGTCATTAAGCAGAAGTCATTTAGCAGACGTCATTTAGCGGAGGTCTTTTAGTAGAAGTCATTTAGCAGACATCATTAGCAGACGTCATTTAGCAGACGTCATTAGCAGAAGTCATTTAGCAGACGTCATTTAGCGGAGGTCTTTTAGCAGACGTCATTTAGCGGAGGTCTTTAAATACAAGTCATTTAGCAGACATCATTATCGAAAGTCATTTAGCAGACGCCATTTAGCGGAGGTCTTTTAGTAGAAGTCATTTAGCAGACATCATTAGCAAAAGTCATTTAGCAGACGTCATTTAGCAGACGTCATTAGCAGAAGTCATTTAGCAGACGTCATTTAGCGGAGGTCTTTTAGTAGAAGTCATTTAGCAGACATCATTAGCAAAAGTCAATTATTCATAGGTGGATCTTTATTAAAGCTTTTTTAAAATTTGTAGAGGCCTCCACAAAAAAATCCTGCATCGGGGCGTCCACTTACCTAAATCCGTCCCTGGAAGTATTTCACATGACCAAGCGAACCCTGTTGCGCTCTGCATATTTTGCCACATTCAATGCAGACCAATTCGTTGTCAATGTCCGCCGGGGTGGGGGAGGGGGGGGGTCTGTTTGGATTTCTTTTCGTCGTCTGCGCGTGTCTTCGGTAAAAAAAAAGGGGGGGGGGAATGACTGGGTGGCGCACCTCAAGCTCAAGTTTAAATTACGATAAAAAAAAATTAAATCCCTGAATTTATGGCGCCTCTGAGTCCACCCAATTCTTAAGGGTATCTGACATTCGGTGGTTAGTCATTGTGCTGGCCACACGGCACGCTCGTTAACACGAAGCCTAGAAACAGACGAGAGAGAAAGGGAGAGATAGAACATCGGTCTGCATCTAGCTAGGTAGATCTGGGTATACAGACGTTTTAGATCTAGATCCATTCTTTTCATTAACGATCTGACCTCGACTTAAAAACAAACAACACATAAAGCAAGTAAAAAAAACCACTTTAAAAACCCAGCCTCAAGACAAGTGAACATTGTTAAAAAGAACAGTGATACAAACTCGTTCATTTGTGATTCAATGAGTCTAGAAAGACATTTTGTTAATCCTTCCTTGAAATGTTTGATTCTTATTGTTTGAAGAATGTACATCTACATAGCAGTGGACTTTTGTGTGTGTGTCTATTTTACACAATATTTAATTGAATACTGTAGACATGCTAATACAATGCACAGTCTTAAACATTTCCTTTGGGACACTCAAGCTTTTAGTCTAGAAACTCAATGGCCAAGAAACAAAATAAAAAAGATAGAATATGACCTAGAAATAAAAAAAGGAAGAATGTAGTAGAGATTAAAGGAAAAGAATAGAACAGTAGAAATAAAGGAAGAAAGTGACGCAATAAAGGAAGAAAGTGACGCAATAAAGGAAGAATGTGACGTAAAAAGGGGATGAAGGTGACGTAGAAGTGACAGGAAGAAAGTGGCGAAATTACAGGAAGAAAGTGACGTAAAAAGGGGAAGGAGGTGACGTAGAAGGAACAGAAAGAAAGTGACGCAATAAAGGAAGAAAGTGACGTAAAAAGGAACAGAAAGAAAGTGACGCAACAAAGGAAGAAAGTGACGCAATAAAGGAAGAAAGTGACACAATAAAGGAAGAGAGTGACGCAATAAAGGAAGAAAGTGACGTAGAGAAGACAACGAACCTGTTCTTTTACAATGGCGTGGATATTATCATTATTGAATAAAATAAAATTGAGTTGTGGCTGCCATAAATGTAACTTTCTATTCTATGGCCTCCTTCAGTCGCGAAGCAACTAAGGGGCCATCCCATGAAAATGAGACGAATGCCTGGGCATTAGCTGTGGTCATAACGATGTCGCCTACACGTCAGTCTCCCCCTTGTCCACGCAGACGCTGTATCCAAAGGAGCGGCAAGTGCCGATAGAGTTTGGAAACTATTTCAATCTGGCAAACTGAAATTACATTTCGGCTATATTGAGGTTTAAAAATAAACAACCAAAAAAAAAAGTGGGAGGTTATTATTGGTCCATACCTATCGTCCGGTTTAGCACCTGATCACACTAGTATTAACAGGCGAATACAAACAAGAAGGGGAGGTAGCTAAAGGAATTGCATATACAAGAAGGGGAGGCAACTAAAGGAATTACATATACAAGTTGGTGTTCGGATTTTTAACATTTAATTCAGAAAAGAGATGTCAAAATAATGGCAACGTAGAGATTTAAAAGCAAATAAAGAAAAAAATAATCAGAAAAAAAACCCAACTTGAAACATCGTTTGAAGATTTTGTTTCGCTTCGCGCGCAGGCTGTCTTGTCTGCGTACTTCAAGAGCAGACGTAGAGGCAAGGGGAGGCTATCCACATGGCAGTCAAGGGGAACAATTTGAAGTGTTTCCTACTTGACCAAGGGAGGTGATGAACTCAAGTAGAAGATTCATTTGCTGCCAACTCTTCTTGAGGACAATTTCAACAACTTCATACAAAACAAAACAAAAAAAATGTTTGACGGGTTCATTTTCTTTTAAACAAATTCTTTTGTTTTTATATTCATTTCGTTTTATTTATTTTTTTTAAATAAAGAAATTTTAGAATGATATGACCAAAATTGTAGGTTAACAAACTTGTTAGTAATAATACTTTTCATATTCAAAACGCAATGCTTTGCAATGGTAAATGGAAATTACTCGGAAATAGCGACTATAAAATGCCAAATTTATACTCTCTCGGAGTACACAGGATTAAGTAAGTAATATTATAGGTACTTTACTTTGTATTCTTCTGTCCTGAAGGGTCTCTAAAGTTAGTGAGTTTACTTAAGGTGTTACTCCAGTCAATTGTGAATATTCGTGTGTTATTGGATTCGTTTTGTTCTGATGTCTGGTAAAAATCACCCAATTAACTCCTTCTCTCCTAACTGGCGATACCAACGTTGATTCCACCAGAATGTGGTAAATAATTACGGAGAGAAAGAGTTAACAGGCCAACAAGTGAGAGCAGGGAGGGGGGATGAACTAAATGACGTTATAGATTATGGAAGTGATCTACTTCGTCCTAAAAAGATCACAGGGCCGAATCCACACCCCTCCACCAAACTCGGTTCTGAGCAGCTTTCTTCATCTGCTCCCATGTCATTCCAGCATCCTCAGCCTCACTGCTGACCTCTTCCATGTATGTTTGGGCCTGCCCTCTTTCTTTGTGGATTCCAATCAAGTGCCTGCCTTGCAACATTGGCAGCTGGTTTTCGCAAGGTGTGTCCTATCCAGCTCCTATCCAGCTCCTATCCAGCTCCTATCCAGCTCCTATCCAGCTCCTATCCAGCTCCTATCCAGCTCCTATCCAGCTCCTATCCAGCTCCTATCCAGCTCCACTTTCGCTTTTTTTTTATATCTATGGGTTTTGTCTAGAGTTCTCTCCCATAAATTGACAGTAGTTATCTTTTCCGGCCACTACATGTCCATTATCCGGCGTAGGCATCTGTTAGCAAAGGTCTGGAGCAGGGTTTCTCAACCTGTGGGTCGCGACCCCTTTGGGGGTCGAATGACGATTTGCCAGGGGTCGCCCAAGACCATCGAAAATATGGATTGTTTTTGTCTATTCTTCTATTGTTCTATGTGTGTGTGTGGGGGGGGGGGGGTCGCGTCAGAGTGGGGAATGTAAAAAGGGGTCGCCGAGCATAAAAGGTTGAGAACCGCTGGTCTGGAGTTTTCCCATATTTGTGTTAGTGACAATATGTGTATTACTCTGAACCGTACAGAAGAGAGTATCTACAGTATATCCGGGTCAATGAATGTTGTTGTGGCCCGGATCAATATTTAGTCTGAAAACTAGAAAATGTTTCAGAAACTTAATTAGCAACACGAAATATGGTCGTTTCCAGATTTGAACATTAGTCCTTCTGTTGATAGTCAAACATCTTTCTAACTAGCCATCTCATTTTTTTTATAATTTTTCTATTTCATATCGTGGTTGTCAAAGTAATGTTGTTGTTTTTTTCTCTTCTCCCCCCCCCCCCCCCAACCAACACCAAGACTCTTTACAATGTATGCGTAATTCAAAGTTGTAAACCTGACACTGATTGGCTGATATTTAAAAAAAAAAAAATCAAAACGCATGCGTTGGCATTAAGCCCCCCCCCCCTCCACCGCCGTCGCCGTCGGCCCACCACAAGACAGCCACGTCACAGTCGTTTAAAGCCTGAACAACAGAGCTACTTAGAGACCACATCATAACAAACTAATAGTATGCCGGTCTTTAGCTTAGGCTCTAAAAGAGGAAATATTCCAGTCTTAAGACATAAGTTCAGGACGAAGAGCCACTTACAGGACATGATACCAAGCGCTAAAAGTCTGATCTTTCTTTTTTCTCTTTTTTTCTGGATCGTGTGTTTTCTCTCTTTTATTTCCCTTGAAAAGTCAAAAGTCCAATTCCACTGCACAAAGTATCCCGGGTTGAAAAGATTCTTCTCTCTGCTATCTTGTTATAGTTGAGCTGCTAAACAGGTGAACTAGTTCTGTTTTAATTTGATCTATTTTTTTTTTTTTGTCCGAAGCTTTGTGGGAATCTGTGTAGGCGTCTTATCTTATAAGTCACACACATTATATATATATATATATATATATATATATATATATATATATATATATATATATATATATATATATATATATATATATATATCTGTGTGTGTGTGTGTATGTGTGTCGTGTGTGTGAGTGTGTGTGTGTGTGTGTAATATATAAGATAAGATAGGTCATAGAGTTCCTTCAAAAGAGAAGATAATTTCGTACTACGCGTATCCATGAGATAATCTAGTCGTTCGTGTTGATTAGAGACCTAAACTTTTCTTTTTTTTTTGTTTTCATGTCTGACTCAGGCAACCCATTCCATGCTATAATGGCACTTGAGAAGAAGGAATGGAATACGAAATGTGCCTCTATCTTTGTGTCTTTCTGGGTATTTTATTCAGACCTTGCGATCTATAGCGCAGATGATGTTAAGGTCTTTTGGCCAATGGTTAAAGAGCAGGGTGTCATGGGGCCAGCACAAGGGAATGTTTAAAAAAAAATTATGTTATGCATAGTGTGAATAATAATAATAATAATAATAATAATCTTTATTGTCCGTATGTAAATTGTCTTACAATTTGTGCATTACACCAAACAAAACATTATAACTATAAAAAAACAAAATGTATATTCACACCAGACTCACTCATAATTGACATGTAAAAAGTTTATATCAGATTGTTTCTTTTTAATGATTTGATTGCCAGGAGAGTAGAAGAGTGCTTTTGTCTGTTTGTCTTTGCTATCGGTGTCTTGTATCTCTTTTGTGATGGTAAGATCACAAAATCCTGACCCAAAGGGTGATTTTTTTTTATTTCTAGAATCTTTTTAGCTTTTAACGGTGATAATAAGCTTATAACGAGTCCTTTGGGTTGTCAGGAGAGGTAATCATAAGTCGCTAGAACTATTGAGAGGCGCCATTGTGAGTGCCGAGCTACCTAGAGTCTTATCTAATGGTGTGGCATTAATGTGGGTGTCGCTCTCCTCAGATACTCCGCCTAATCGTGTGACGTCAATACTGGTCCCGATCTCCCTGTCAAATCATGTGGCGTCAATAAGGGTGCCAATCTCACAAGATCCCTGTCAAATCATGTGGCGTCAATAAGGGTGCCAATCTCACAAGATCCCTGTCAAATCATGTGGCGTCAATAAGGGTGCCAATCTCCCAAGATCCCCGTCAAATCATGTGGCGTCAATAAGGGTGCCAATCTCCCAAGATCCCCGTCAAATCATGTGGCGTCAATAAGGGTGCCAATCTCCCAAGATCCCCGTCAAATCATGTGGCGTCAATAAGGGTGCCAATCTCCCAAGATCCCCGTCAAATCATGTGGCGTCAATAAGGGTGCCAATCTCACAAGATCCCCGTCAAATCATGTGGCGTCAATAAGGGTGCCAATCTCACAAGATCCCCGTCAAATCATGTGGCGTCAATAAGGGTGCCAATCTCCTGAGATCCCCGTCTAATCCTGTGGCGTCAATAAGGGTGCCAATCTCCTGAGATCCCCGTCTAATCCTGTGGCGTAGTGTAGGTGTTGGTCTCCCCGTCGAAAGGTGTGGCGAGTAGGTTACACACTAGAACTATAGATCGTTTCATCGCTATTATCAAAGAGAACAAAAAAAAAAAAGAAACATGTCTGCGTGATGCAACGAGTTATTTACTTTGAAACTTGATGAGATCAATGTATTGATCTAAAACCTTTTGAGCTCAATACTTTTATGATTTTTTGCGCCTATATCACAACTTGTATTAATTTTATCTTACCTTATATAATACAGACGTTACTTCAAAAAAAGAAGATGATTATGTCCTACGCGTCATGCATTCAATCATGCATATTAACCCATGACCTAAATTCTGCCAAGTCATTAGTTTTCCTGGCTAGCTCAGGCAACCCATTCCATGCAACTAATAGCCCTAGGGAAGAAGGAGTATTTGTACAAATTTGTCCTAGCATATGGAACGAGGAATGTGCCTTTATTTAATTGCATAGTGGTAGGTACCCGTTCTATGAGAACTTCTTAAGTTATTCTTTATCTTCAGTGAACAGCTTCAAAAAAAAAAATACATGAAATCAGGTAATCGCGTTTCCATCCAGACCTGTGGTATCCTAAATACCTAAACACCTAGATTTAAGTAGACAACAGGAAAAACATCTCCTTCGGACAACTTTTAGGGCGAGTATTTTGCTCTTAACAATACCAAATGATTGTTAGATTTAACACACAATGAAAATGAACATACCCCGCCATATTGTTCTCCCCGATAAAAGATTCTTGTTAAGCGAATGTATTGATCTACTACACTTTATACTATTCTAATGATAGGCTTTTAGATCTAGATCTAATAGACAATGCGCAAAATGCTCATGAACTTTAATGTATCAGTGTCTTGAATGAATGAAATACAACACTAATTGTGATAATCCACCATATGATATCAAAATAATTAAATATCAATATCACACTACAGTGGATCCCTGGACACATTGGCATCATGGGAAATGAAAAGGCAGATAAGCTATCAAAGGCAGGTTCATCTATGGAACATCCAGACAGACCTGTAAGCTACCTCACCCTAAGGTCAATGTTAGTCAACAATCACAAAGAGGAGTGGCTCAACCAATGGGCATCAGGAAACACAGGCAGAGCCTTGTACAAAGAAATGACTATGCCTAACAACCTGGACAGTATTAACTTCCTCCCTCGCAAAGAGCAATCTACAATCTTCCAACTAAGAACAGGACACACACCTCTGTTAAATTACCATCTGAACAAAATAAACTCCACACAACTCCCCCTTTGCAGACACTGCGCCCACCCTTATGAAACCTTAAACCATATCCTCTTTGAATGCCCCTTCCTAATCCACCTTAGGCAGACCCTACTACCACTACAGCCCAACATAACCAACACCCTGTACGGCAGTGCTGAACAACTGAAGAAAACAGCACACATTTTTTTCCTTGGCACAGCCTGCAAAAGAGCTCACAGCTCAGCAGCAATAAAGCTGGCAAGAAGAAGAAGAAAGAAATACCCGAAGACGCACAGTCCGTTCACTAAAAGTATTTTATCCGTTGTCTAGCCAAATTCAAATTTATTTCTTTTTATTACTTCGAAAGAAAAGGCCAAACTAGAATTTTGCAAGTGAGGTCCTTGAGCTGGTTTATTCTTTTCCTAACAATATTCATGAACTGTCCAATTTCTAACAAAAATTCAAACGTATGTGTTTAATTTAAGAATAGATGAGCGGTTCTCCAACTGTTGGGGCGCGTCCCCCCTGAGGTGGGGAGGGGTGTCGTGTCGACAAGCTGTTGCGAAGGCGTTGACTTTATTTTTTAAAAGAACACACACACAAAACTCATATATTATCATTATACTTCTAAATTTAGGTTTGAAAATTAACCAAGTAAAAATGACATAATCAGAAATGTTACAAACATTTCTAGAATATATATATATATATATATATATATATATAATTCTCTTCTTCCCTCAAGAGTTTAAACGAGAAGTAAAGGAAAGATCACTCTCTTATTTCTGCGGATAAAAAACAAGAGGGGGGGGGACACGTTTTCACAGCTCGCTACGGATGGCTGCGTGCTGCACTGTCAAACCCTGCCCGCTCCCATCCCCCTTCGTCAACTCTGAAATAACACCCGAAACATGTAAAACATTTCACAAACAAACATTTTACAAACACTAACTAGCAGGGCCGGACTTAAGGCAATGTGGGGCCCTATTCGAAACGGATTTCGCGGGGCCAAGTTTGGGTAGGAAAGCGGACAATAAGTGAAATCAAGAGTTTGTATTAGAAAATAAATTCTTCTAAGCATTTTGTTCATTCTTTACTACGTACAGAATTACTTTACGAGCCTCATACAGTGTATCATAATAATTCTGTTTCCTACATAGATCACGCTCAATAGCAATAATTACCAAATGTTTCAATCTATCTTTGAGAATTGTTGACGTCAAGTAATTCTTCATTAGTTTGAGGCGCGAGAAGCTTCTTTCACCTGATTACATAATTACGGCATAATGCCGTTTTTATTAATAGCGCGTAGGATTGGCGTTTTCCATATTGATTGACACCCAAAAATGAATTTTTTTTATATATATATTTCCGTATATTTTAAGGACTTTTTCGTATATTTTGCAATTTCTGGAGATTTCCAGGAGCTCCTGGTAAATCGACAGGAGGGCGCGGGAAATCTGTTTTAAGTTATAAAATGGTTTAATTTAATAATGTATACACCTTGAATTAGCGCGGGTTCCATGAAAGTGCGGATCCTTCGGTCGCATAGGTTGCAGTGGCCTGAGACCGGCCCTGCAAAATAGCGGCGTATGCTACGCCGCCGGTCGACTAGTTTAATTAAAAGAAGTTGTTTCATCTTCTACTTAAAATCTTCTAGAATGTTTGCGCTACACTCGTCTGTTAACATCTGTTGGTCGTCTGCTAGTCAGAACGGTTGAATTTATTTTGCGTGACCAAAGGGAAGATGTCTGCTAACTAAGCAGCATTGACGAGGTGGCTACGATATTTAAATGTATGAATGTAAAATTATTTTGCAGTGTCCACATAACGTGACTCAAGAGCATGATCTCTAATAATGTCCTTTCCTTCCTTACATACGTATCCTAGCATTCGTTAATAAGATATTGTATATATATATATATATATATGTGTGTGTGTGCTATCAAAGTTTGACGAAGTTCTTATAGACATTTAGTCTTAACACATTTAAGTGTTTTAATCTTAAATGTTTAGGTCTAATTATTCAACGAGAGTGGAGGGTATATGATATCAAAGCGACTCTATTCTTAGCTTTAACCAAATTAAAGAAAAACAGGTAGGACATGTTGTGCATACTTCATCAAACTGTCAGCTTCCAGCAAAACTTCTGAAAACGTCACGTTATGATTTAATCCTGCCTTCAGGGAGAAGAACTCTTGTATCTCCACTGTTGCTTCCAAAATTTAGTCCTATAAGATTATTAAAATAGTAACTGTTATGTACATCTATTAATCTTATTTACGTAAATAAGAGATTTAAACTCATTTTAAACTGTAGTGAATCAATGGCTTTCGGCTTGATCTATGCTTGCATTGTGGTAGAAAAATAAATATATTCTAGCAGTCGGAGTTAATTCTATCACTGCGCATGTCTATTCTAGCAGTCGGAGTTAATTCTATCACTGCGCATGTCTATTCTAGCAGTCGGAGTTAATTCTATCACTGCGCATGTCTATACTGGGTCTCTTGCTGTATCGTTTACCTTCACTTATCTCTAAGCTACTCTGTTGAACCGTTGGGGCACCACACATGATCTGTAGACCACCTTTCTCCATTCCTCTCTGTCTTTTGCCTTGGATAGAATTTCTTTCAATGACAGGCCAGTCCATTCTTTAATGTCTCCACAGCGCTTTCTCTGCCTATCGTTACGAAAAGACAATTCTTATAGGTCTGAACACTAGTGTAATCTGGACCTGAGATGAACTCCAATTGGTAACAAGACTGGAAGGATTAGTCCTCCCGTAGAACCCTGGCGAGAAACTCTGCTGTTAGGAGTAGTGCCTTAAAGCTCTCATACAGGTCAAGTGACTCTGCAGACAAACTATCCCATGCGGACACTCTTGCGAGATATGCGCCACTGTTTCCACCGACTCTCCACAATGTCGGCATCGGGCATCAAAATTTGGCCGGAAACGGGCAAAGTAAGCACCAACAGGGCAGTGCCCCGTTCTACACTGCGCAAAGGTTGATTGTTCAGACCTTTTTAGCCTCCACCATGGATCGTCACGGTCCGGGCGACGCAAATGCTGCCAGACACCACTGGCTTTGTTGGAGCCATCCCAGGATTTCAACCACTTGTCATGTTAGCAGCCTCGAGATTGAAGCCTCAAGTTAGCAGCCTCAGCAGTAGAAATTTGCAGCCTCAAGTTAGCTGCCTCATATTAGAGCCTTCATGCTAGTAGTCTCAACACTCTTAATTTAGCATCCTCACGTTAACAGTCTCTGGTTAGCCTTATGTATGTAGGCTCATTTAGTAGGCTGTTGTTAGTAGCCTTTATGTTAGCAGCCTCATATTAGTAGCCTCATGTTAGCAGCCTTATGTTAGCAGCCTCATGTTAGTAGCCTCATGTTAAAAGTCTTATTTTAGCAGCCTCATTTTAGCAGCCTAATGTTCGTAGCATCACGTTAGCAGCTTCATGTTAGCAGCCTCATGTTAGTAGCATCTTGTTAGCAGTCTTATTTTAGCAGCCTCATGTCAGCAGCCTCATGTTAGTAGTGTCATGTTAACAGTCTTATTTTAGAAGCCTCATGTTAGTAGTGTCATGTTAACAGTCTTACTCTAGCAGCCTCATGTTAAGCGTCATGTTAGCAGTCTTATTTTAGCAGCCTCATGTTAGTAGTGTCATGTTAGCAGTCTTATTTTAGCAGCCTCATTATAGCAGCCTCATGTTAGTAGTGCCATGTTAGCAGTCTTATTTTAGTAGTCTCATGTTAGCAGCCTCGTGTTAGCAGTCTTAAAGCAGTTTCAAGTTACTACCCTAATTTGTCTGACAAAAAAAAAAGTTTGGTATCCTAAAACTCACGAACCAAAACGATTTAGGAACTAGTTTACCATTTTCCCGCTTAAATGTTCCCAAGACCCAATTAATAATGGCGGCACTGCAAACATGAAAGTTAAATAGCTGGTCTTCTTGCAGCTGTTAATCGGTGTAGCCGTGCAAAACAACTGCCGCTTGTACCCTGGTTTGATCTGCATTCCTTCCCCATTTCCCTCCATGGCCATTACACCCTAGTCAGGCCTAGTGGCACTAGTATTAGATGTAGATCTCAAGAGTTTATTTGCTCGTATGTATTTCATCAGTGATATTTAGTAGTAACAGAAGCGCACAGAAGTCTGGTTCAACTAAAAACATGGATTGGCTTAGAGTTTAGACCACGTTTTAAAAACTGGGATTTAGACATTCATCTCGTTAAACCAGTGGACGCGCTCTATATTAAAGGATAGAATAGCGAAGAATTTGTTCATGGCAGGGGAGGGGAGAAGGAGGTCTGCATGAATGTCGAGAGCTTGCACGTGACGAAGTGGGTATCAAATGTCTCCCCGATACAATCGGGTATCGATATTTGTAAGCATCGAAATAATTGATGTCTCTTGTTGCTATTTGTATTGAATAGTGTCTTGTTCGGTCAACATGGAATCGATTTATAGTTAAGCATTTCTGCCCTCTCTGTCAGGAGAGGTTGTTTTTTTTTTTTTCAGGGCTCATCTAGGGTATGATGTAGGGGCCCAGGCTTCCGCTCCTGATTAGTGCAAACCGAAAACAAAGAATATTAGCAGTTGAACCGAAAACTAAATTGAACAACGACTAGACATTATCCAACGGAACTGTTACTGATTGAACAACAACTGTCTACGTGAACAATATTTAATAATACGTAATTGTAAATTAATAAACTATTTACATATATATCAATATCATTGTGGTTAGTAAAGTAAAGTTCCCCTTTCAGACCTTGTGGTCTATAGGGCAGATGATGTAAAGGTCGTCTGTTTCTGTGGCCTACGGTTAACAAGGGTGTCATGTGGCCAGCACAACGACCAACCGCCTTTACTTTTCCCTAACTAATGTCAGGTACCCATTAGAGCTGGGTGGACTCAGAGGCGCCCGAGGATCCCGAAATTAAAAACCCAGTCTTCACCAGGATTCGAACCCCGGTCCCCGGTTCGGAAGCCAAGCGCTTTACCGCTCAGCCACCGCGCCTCCCATTGTGGTTAGCATTTCATTAATAAATATTCAAATAGCAATAACACACCTTCCACACGCACACTCCATCTTGGCGCCCTACAAAACATCAACTCCCTACACCTCCAACAACGATAGCTAACGATACGGCTCCAGGGGCGGAAAGGCGACACTCTTTCCCATAGCCCCCAGTCTAACACCCTGAAACGAAAAGAAAACCTAGATCTTGCGATGCCGCTACACCAAATACTTTTCAATAGCGACACCCGTACCGAAAGATCAGCCTACTTACTAAAACTATGTACTTACGTACCGATAACTCTTTCCGTTATTATTCTTCCACGTTTCGAAGGACTTTTTCATTTGGTTCATTACTATTTCAATCCCCCTGTCATGATTAAGCTTCAATAAAAGTCGATTGTTATCAGGGCCGGTCCTACAGATTTCGGGGCCCTATGCGAAACGGATTGCCGCGGGGCCTAGTCTGAATAGGGATAAGAAAATAAGTCAAAATTAAGATTTTTTTGTTTGAAAATAAATAGGCCTACGTCTTTGTACTTTATTCATACTCTACCTAGTACACAATCACGGTCAAATTAACTTTACGAGCCACCTATAATAGAAGGTAGATTTCCAACATAAAGCCGATAAACATTCAGATCTGCCTTTTACATTTACTATCGACTAGCAAAATATCGCTTTTGATTCTTTTAAGAGATCGAGATAGATTTAGATCTATATTTATATGCCAGTGACTATGAAAGTAATTGGACTTCTTATTTTGGTTAAAATTCGCCTTATTATTTTTATTAAATGAAAGCTGACATTGTTGTTTTTTTTAATCTCTATACACTAAAACACCAATATTGAATACAAAAAGAAAACTTCACGCGCGCACGACACTCTCTATCTCTCAAATTCTCCACCACTCTAATGGCGTCTCTCTATTTTAGGTTTATTTTCCTCTTGAAGCGCATATACCGTAACGACTCTCACTTTCCAGGCTCTCAGCAAACTGCACCACGTGACAATACCAACTCAAAGAACTTGACAACTCGGCGGCTCCAAAGTAAAGTAACACTTTAGTGTCCAATAAATCACATAATGTACATTTGGCAAAACGTAACACTGACTGTACAAATGTTC
Source organism: Biomphalaria glabrata (assembly GCF_947242115.1). NCBI lineage: Eukaryota > Metazoa > Mollusca > Gastropoda > Planorbidae > Biomphalaria > Biomphalaria glabrata. The sequence continues at coordinate 36,527,947 of NC_074722.1, read as the reverse complement.
TGTCGTGGATGTCTGAACCACCGTATGAATTCTGTACTGCTGTAACAGTAAAACTCTACTGCAGGGGTTCTCAACCTGTGGGTCGCGACCCCCTTGGGGGGTCGATTGACGATTTGCCAGGGGTCGCCTAAGACCATTGAAATTGTGGATTATTATTGTCTACTCTTCTATTGCTGTATGTGTGTGTGTTTGGAGGGGGGTAGCGGCAAAGTGGGGGATTGTAAAAAAAGGGTCGGCGAGCATAAAAGGTTGAGAACCGCTGCTCTACTGGCTCCGCTGGACCTTGTTGAACTCTGTCGTACCGTACTGAATCGTAGATCTGGAAGTTGTGACAGACTCGTCCATGATACCCTAGCTGTTATATAGGGTCCCTAAAGGCCTGGTCTTTTCTAATTGATGACATGGCCGTATCTGACGTGACTGGCCTGAGTAGTGTTCACTTCTAGAAGTTTCTTGAAACTTTGCCAGTCATCGCGGTTGACCGCTCGTCTAGCGCTGGCCTGCGGCGATTTGTGTCAGTTGACTACGCACACACTACTACCCCCATCCGAGTCACCAACAGGGTTATATTAAATTGAACAGACGTCGCGACTTAAGCGTGACAGTCCCGCCTTGGACCGTCTGTCACGCTTTCTATAAAATGTCCGGGCGGGACGGCCAATGTCCCGCTTTCATAAAAAAAAAAGTTCATCAATGTCACGCTTTTATTTTAGAATCTTTTAAAATATTTTCACTAATTACTTTAAACTACCGCCTTGCGGCGTTTTCTTCTGGATTAATATTTCATTTTAGTTGTTTGGCAGGCTTCAGTGTTAGACCTAGACCATTGTTATAGAAGGCCTGACCACCTACCTGCAGCGTCACAACCTGTGGGCAGTTAAGACCAATAACTATTTGCCACGTCGTGCAGACCTGTGACAAGGCAGGGCAAACTAATAAAAATTCTCAAACTACAGGTTCCAACAAAGTCAAAGAGATACTCCACGTCTCTTTACAACATAAAACGGGTTGCATGAATCAGCCAGGAAAACCAATGACATGATTAACATGCGTAATAAGATTAGAACTTGAAGTCATGGACACGTGTAGGACGTATTTATCTTCTGTTTTTAATGTAACGTCTGTAATTAATAAGATAGGAAAAAAAAAACAACTCTAAATCTTGATACAATACCATTAGTCAAATAAGTAAATTTGTTTTGCTAGAATTGCGACACCATTTCTTTTTTTTTCTAGCGGAAGAACACAACAGTGACTATATCATCCAGAAGCTCTTATCACGCCACCCCGCGCAAGGATATAGTCTGCTGGCTTTACTCACGAGGTTGCATTTACCGACGCTACGGAACCTCCCGGAAGACTATCGAGACCTGGACGTGGACGAGGAGACAGAGAAGGCAGACAAAGACCAGGAAGAGGTGCTGGACGTGTTAAGACCAGCCTCTAAGAAGAGTCTGGGAGCGTGTATAGCTAACTGTTTGACCGTCAACAGGGCCATGAACTTCATCCAGTGCAAGACTATGTGTCACTAACAATAACCAAGGTCAGTAACATATTTTTTTAGCGGATCCCGAAAGGGGAAAAAGCCGCTGCTTATTTTGTGTGGTCTGTCTGTCTGTCCGTCCGTCCTGTTTAGAGCTCAAAAATTACAAATCCGATATCATTTTTTAGATGTGCAACGGTTACTCTTTTTTTGCTCCGATAGTGAAGCGTTTAATTTTTTAAATGAAATATGAAAGAAAGTTTTTAATTTTCATGAAAATGCACCATTTTTATTTTTTTTTACAAATATTCGTTACTAATAGTAAAAAACATTAACAACAACAACAGGGAAGACGTTATTATCTGGCATAACATTGATAAACAATGTTTCTGTATTATATATTTCAGGTGGAATGTATTCATATCAAACAAAACTCTTTTAGACACTTAAAAAAAGGACTTTAATGAGGATTGACCCATGATAAAATAATGTACAACACGATACTTAAAAATATCCACTAGGCCAGGCACATCCTGAACCATATCTACACATAACAATCATTCCATTGAATATTAGCAATGTATTAATAGTAACATTAATAAACACAAGTCTCCCTCAAAAGCTACGGTCTGCGGGCTTTTTCAGTTCACGGACCAAAGGTTTGGAACTCACTCCCCATTGATCTCAGACAGACAACTTGCTACACCACTTTTAAGAAGAACATTAAGACCTATCTGTTTAAAACATTTTTAGATTAACTGTCAGTTTAGCTATCGTGTTTGTGCTTGTATTGTGATTACAGCGCCTTGAGCCTACATTTTGTTTGTTAACAGCGCTTTATAAATAAAATTATAATAATAATTATTATTATTATTATTAAATCTTCGTATCCTGTAGTATCATGTCATCAGTGGGTACGAAGGTCAAACTTTTTTTTTTTGTTGGTCCGGGGGGGGGGGGGGAAGCGGATAATAAAAAGTGATACTAGAATTAACGGGCCAACAATATGTGTCGGGGGCACATTATGAAGCGGGTCTTTCCAAATCAAGTCAAAAGTCTATGTGGGAGAAATTACATTAAAAGAACAACGACAGCAAAATGTGCGTTGCAGAGAGCTAAAAAAAAAACGGAGAGAGAGAGAGAGAGAGAGAGAGAGAGAAGGCCGTGAGATTTCATTGTATCAGGTACACTTCAAGAAAAAAAAAGTGTGTGTGTGTGTGGGGGGGGTGCTCCTTCCATAATAAACAACATAAAGTCTGGTGTGACCTAGTATTAGGATAGGTCATAAGACCAGTGACCTGTACTGTACTGGCAAGTTAGCCTCTAGATGTACAAAACTACTGAGACAGACGAATATTAGTTAAACATTATAGAGATTTAGTTCAAACTACACTGGTCAGTTGAAAGACTCAAGAGAGAGTGGCCATTGTAAACAGTTAACAGGGACTTCAATCAAGTAATAAAGGGGACTAACTCTAATAAAATAAAAATAAAGGTAGCCACCCTTATTGTCCCTCTTGTCACATCTGGGAACAAATCAACGGGCGTAGCCTGTGTGTACTACTATTACTCCAATATACCTTATTATTGGTCCAACTAACGTTAAATAGCATTTCAGTTTTATGTTCTCGTTTTTTTGGTGTTTGTAAAATTCCTTTGAATAAGTCCTGAAGCTTTGTTTGATTCGTTCTCTGTACAGCGACCCTGTACGGCCAAAACTAAAATCAGAACCACCCTCATAAGAGATATGCTATTCGCGGATGACGCAGCGGTAGTGGAACTTCAGTCACTAATGTTCCGCTTCTCTCAAGCCTGTAAAGAATATGACTTAACTATTAGCACGAAGAAAACAAATGTTATGGGACCACTTGCTACAGCACCACCCTCCATCCTCATAGACGATAACAAGCTGGATGCCGTAGATGAATTCTGCTATCTGGGGTCCACAATTCAAGATGACCTGTCTCTAGAAGAGGAGATAAAAAAAAACGCATAGTAAAAAAAAACGCATAGGGAAGGCTGCCTCAACCTTCGCTAGACTCAGGCCAAGAATTTGGGAAAACCAGAAGCTCACTACAGTGACCAAAATGGAAGTCTACAAGGCATGCGTTATGAGTACACTACTGTATGGCAGTGAATCATGGACCACCTATGCAAAGCAAGAGAGAAAACTGAACTCATTCCATTTGCGATGTCTCCGTAGGATCTTGAAAATCACATGGAAAGAAAAACTGTGCAATTCTGAGATCCTTGTACGAACAGGTATTCCCAGCATCTTTACAGCCCTCAGACAACACCGCTTGCGCTGGCTTGGACATGTTCGCCGGATGAGGGACAATCGCATCCCGAAAGTCATTCTCTACGGGCAACTCGCGGCTGGCTCAAGAAAAACTGGTCGCCCCCACCTCCGTTACATAGATGTAATAAAACGGGACCTCAAATCAGTAAACATCAATACTGACCATTGGGAAGACATAGCCTTAGACCGCACCAGACGGAGAGAGACAGTGACCAAGAAAGCTATGGACAGCAAAAGAACATGGGCCTCAGCCCTGGAAGAAAAACGTACAGTCCGAAAGATGGCCAGCTCCTCTACCACCAAAGCGAAAGCCACCTTACCCTTGACGGGAGTGTCTCTCCAAAACAGGGCTCCACAGCCACATGAGGAAGTGTGCGAGATGAACCAGAGTCGTCCTACGACAGAAAGAGGCCAATAACAACAATAATTTAGTCAATTTGTGGATCCATGATAACTTTTCATTTATTATGATCAATAGGTATTTTTAGTCCGTGTAACTGGTTTACCATTTTAGGACAAAGAGAAGTTACTTCCTGACCTTTGTGTATATCTGTAGTTGTCGCTTATTTGCCCTTGGGTACATTCAGTTACCTTTGAGAAATGGGCGAGGGGCGGGCGGGGTATGGGGGTAGGCTGGATACTGAGGTTTACGAGGCGTCAAAGTCAGATTCAATTCGGGTCTTAGGGGAGTTCACCAGCCTACTCTCTCATGTCTCCACCTTCCCAGTGACACTGAAACATTTTCTTTCAGAACATAAAAAATATATTTTATAGATGAAATATGTAGATACTTGGACACCCAAAACAAGTACACTCTCTCTCAAATGAAGTCAACACAACTTTGATCTCGTTTATTTTAAGGCTATAAGTTCACATTAAATAAATTTAGAGACCTTCTCTGGCCTCTGACAGTGACTATTATTAGAAATAATTAGTGTGCATTGAATCATAAAGATAAGTCAATAATTATTGAAATAGTTCTTGTTGATATATAAGCATCAGTATGTTCAGTATACATATTATAACGAACTAGTCGACCGGCGGCGTAGCATACGCCGCTATTTTGCAGGGCCGGTCTTAGGCCACTGCAACCTATGCGACCGCAGTAGGACCCGCAATTTCATAGAACCCGCGCTAATTCAAGGTGTATAACTTAAAACAGATTTCCTGTCGATTTACCAGGAGCTCCTGGAAATCTCCCGAAATTGCAAAATATACGAAAAGGTCCATAAGATATATGGAAATATATAGACAAAAATTGTCATTTTGGGGTGTCACTCAATATGGAAAACACCAATCCAACGTGCGATAAATAAAAACGGCATTATGCATAAGCGTAAATGTGTAATCTGGTGAAAGAAGCTTTTTGCGCCTCAAACTAATGAAGAATTACTTGAGGTCAACAATTCTCAAAGATAGATTGAAACATTTGGTAATTCTTGCCATTGGGCGTGATCTATGTAGGAAACAGAATTCTTATGATATACTGTATGACTTTGCTACTCGCAAGGTTCGTAAAGTAATTCTGTATGTAGTAAAGAATGGAAAAAAATGCATAGACGAATTTATTTTCTAATACAAACTCTTCAATTTCACTTATTGTCCGCTTCCCTACCCAAACTTGACCCCGCGAAATCCGTTTCGCATAGGGCCCCACAATGGTTAAGGCCGGCACTGGTATTTACATATATATATACATAGTAGATTAATCTCTTTCCGTGACTTCTTAGTCCCAATGGTTAAATCCGGCGCTGCTAGTTAGTGTTTGTAAAATGTTTTACATGTTTCGGATGTTCCTTCAGTGTTGACAAAGGGGGACTGGAGCTGTCAGGGTTTGACAGTCCAGCGCGCAGCCATCCGTATCGACGTGTGAATACCCACTTGTCCCCCCCCCCCCTCCTTTTCGTGGGGTGACTATCCGCGGAAATAAGAGAGTGATCTTTCTTCCTATTATGACGTCTGCCCACATTCTTGAGGGAAGAAAATTATATATATAGATTATAGATTGTAATGATGTTTGGTTAGTTTGAATGTTATTGAATATCTTAGAACCAAATTCTGTCTCAAGATGATCACCTTTTCACAAGAGATCTAGTAAATAGTAAAGTTCCCCTTTCAGACCTATAGGGCAGATGATGTAAAGGTCATCTGTTGCTGTGGCCAACAGTTAACGAGCAGGGTGTCATGTGGCCAGCACAACGACCAACCGCCTTCACTTTCCCAACTCAAGTCAGATACCCTTTAAAGTTGGGTGGACTCAGGAGCGCCCCAAAAATCCCTAAATTCAAAATCCTAGTCTTCACCGAGATTCGAACCTAGGACTCCAGGTTCGGAAGCCAAGCCGCCCGACAAGAGACTGGGAACCACCATATTTCCATTTTTTCTGATTCGGAGATCAATTTTTATATTTGACAATCATATATCTGGATCGAAGCACCGATCTTAGCAATGGATCAATGTTATTGCTATATAGATCAAAACTTCAAACCTTGCTTGTACACTATTTCACGTCGTAAGCATAGCACTTTTAACGGCGTCACGATAGTCTTGGTCCTACTCTCAAACTCTAAGACCAATTCCAATGTTCAGAGTTCAGGCTTTCCCCCAGGAGTTTATCGTTGATAAGCTATTAATACTGATACCCTGTTAGTAATACAATAAGAAGAGACAAGGGCATTAATCCTCCAGGACTTATCCTACACCTAAACGATAAGGTTGTCTTGTTTTGCTGTGTAATTGAGGTCACAAATGCAAATCTTTAATTGTATTTATTCTGAAATACATTCATTACTCGGAGCAGTGTTTGGTATTATAAACTTAAGGCGAAACAAAACATGAATATACAATTCGGTATATAAACCCGTAGAGAATAGTGGGAAGCGTGGCCTAGAGGCTAAGTGCGCTTGAACTTGGCTTGGCCCCCTCTAGAAGGGGGCTCGAGGATCGACACCCGACTCGGGCAGAGTTGTGTTTACTGAGCGCCTAAAGGCAGCATGGAAAACCAACTCCTAGATACCCCCTCTCCCCACATAAATGAGATTGGACCAAAGGCGCTCTGAGCACCCTATAAGCATGAAAGTAGCGCTATATATATTATATATATTAAGCTAAATAAAAGCTATAATAATAATAGTGACCTGAACTTCTGCTTTCTTATTGTCAAGAAGTTTTTGGCGCCCAACAACAGTCAGGCAACTCTTTATACTATAAGAGGTGATTTGTGGCTAGTGGACGGACTTCCATTGAAAATAGTGATATGAATAATAGACGTCCTCCATAAAGGTGTGGCGCCATGTTTTGCGAGGATGTACTATGTATTCTGTCCGTCTAGTACACATTTTGTACACGTTATTTTCTCCCACTTCCCATTCTGGGATCAAGTTGAAACTTTGAACAATTGTCGACGACAACACGTGAATCAAAAAAAAAAAAATAAATGAAAAAATGAATTTATTAATTAATGGTATTTTTTTTATAGAAAAAGGGATATAAACCTTACATTATTGAGACATGTGGCAGTAACTGTGCGGTTCATTTTATTATGTAAGATTTTTCATTGTTGATATTTTGCTTGTACACATTATGATGTCTAGCATAATTTAATTTCAATTTAGAGAAATATTTATTAAATTGGGAATGTTTAAATTCAGTCATTTGAAATGAAGGTCAGGAAGTGCATTGGAATCTAATAGTCGGGATTTTTAATTGTTTATTGGCGTAATGACTAATTATAATCATTGAGAGAGAGAGAGAGAGAGAGAGAGAGAGAGAGGTGGGGGGGGGAGGTAACCAAGAGTTGTAAACTCTTAGCTTTTCATACGTTAGGTTTTTGACATGTTTGAAGCAGTCTTTTTGGTTTTCGTTGCGTCCGTCAAGCTTAGGAGCGTCGGCAATGTTTTACCATCTGTCTTTCCACGTGACCAGGCCGCACCAGACCCTCGCCTCTTGGGTATTCTTGGATCCACGTTGACCTCCGTGGTGGCCTGATAAACCTTGCTCATCAGAGGACAACTATCTGGCGCCCTCAGCGGGGTGACACAGTTAACATTGTGGAGCAGTTTTCATCTCCCCCCCCCCCCTTTTCCTACTCCCGGACCCCCCCCCCCCCTCACCCGCCCAACATCGCCATTGACTTAGCTTACCCTAAGTCAGCCAGGATTATTTATACAGGGAAATGTCGACTCAAGGGACACGACACTTAGTTAATCAAATCAAATTATGCTGATACGAGTGTGTACGGACAGAAGTAATGTGTGAATAGTGCGTACGGACAGAAGTAATGTGTGAATAGTGTGTACGGACAGAAGTAATGTGTGAATATGCCTTTTGACTTGATTGTATTGTATACTAGCCTGACATTACCCGCGGCCTGCGGGCCCTAGTTTGTGTTTACTAATCTAGTGGATTGGATTTAGATGTATGTTAAACTTTGATAATGATCCTTTCAAGTTTTTCTCTTTCGCTACGAAAATAAAATTAGTTTTGCCTAGATCCATATAATACTATAGCTTTTATAGAGTCGGTCAACTTTTTTTTTTGAGGGTCTTAAGTTTGTTTTAGGGCTACAAAGCATAGACTACGGTCTAAGTTAGTACCCAAGGAACATTTCTGCCAAGTTTTATTAAGATCGGTCAAGAAGTTTTTATTTCTATTCCAAACATACATACATACGCCTTACTTTCTACTTTATAGTATAGATGTATTTGTTTTTATCAAAAAGCTTATGGCTTATATCTGTCTGGTAACATTTGTGAGCACTTCATTTCTCCCAATTCCCATTCTCGGATCAAGTTGAATCTTTACACAATTAGTCATTGCCTCTAACAACACATGAATAAATCTAAAATGTAACCAGTGGCAATTAATTCATTGTGTTCGATTTTAAAAAAAGAGAATTAAATCTTACATGGTTGAGAAATATGGATGTAAATGTGCAGTTCTTTCCCTTATATATATATATATATATATATATATATATATATATATATATATATATATATATATATATATATATATATATATATATATATATATATATATATATATATATATGTGTGTGTGTGTGTGTGTGTGTTTGTATGTCTGTCTGTCTGTCTGTCTGTCTGTCTCTCTCTCTCTCTCTTGTTTTTTTTTTATATAAAGTATTTTTATATTTTGCGTGTTTAAACTTATGACCTACTGAATAATACTTTGGTTGTTAACATATTTGTAGCATTAGGGAGGGGCATCCTTGTTCAATCGCTTAGTTCAATTTTTAAATAGGACTATTTTATTGAAAAGTTTGGTTTTTAAAACAATAAAGACTATCCCTGAAAGTTTATATCATTAGTTCATGAAGCAGCCTGGTGGAGTGGCCGCGTGGGTCTAGGCTGAAAGAGATGCTGTGATTCTATGAACTTCTCTTTTACATATTTGGTGATTAACAAACAAAAGAATGCTTAAAACTCTTTAAAAAAAAAAAAAGAGATGTGAACTCTTGTCTGTCTCTCTTTCTCTCTCTCTCTTTCTCTCTCTCTCTCTTTCTCTCTTTTTCTCTCTCCTTTGAATTTATACCCTGACAACCAGTACAAATGTATCCGATGTTATTGGTCAGTATTTTACAGCCTTCTAAACAGATTTAGAGTTTTGGACAGCTCTCACTACGGCCGCATGACAGACATTTTAGGCCCAAACTTTGCCCAAGACAGGCGAATAAGACTAAATGAAAACTTAGTCCCCGGCAGACATTTGCTTTGTCTGCACTAAAAGTGAGAAAATATGCAGGTCGCAACGGGGTTTGCTTAGCCATGTTTAACACTGAACTTATCCTAAGTCTTCGGATTCGAACACATTGCCATTATTATAATAATTAGTATCTTAATTATTGCTGTTGTGATAATAATAATTATTATTATTATGTTAGAAACGAACTATTCATTCTCTGGCGCTGCCATGGTCGACCTTCGCTAAAGAGAAACAAAATTCATCGTAGTCTCCCTTTAACAGTGTTCACTGAGAAATTGTCTGGTGATGTGGCAGGTCTGCAGCAGTACCGCCCTCTGACAGGCAACCAGAACCTTCTCAGGGATGTTAAGGGTCGTGACGGTATCTTTGACGTCAGTTATCATTATCCCCTCAGTTGACCTAACAACAGAATCTATTGTTGTGTTAGACAACTTCCATAACCGCTTTAATCTCCAAGCCTAGGTTCCCATATTTTCTTTCTTTATCCATTTCGTTTTACATATGTCATGAGGCAGCACACATTTCCATTAGGGCATGTAGGCATCTCTGCGCTAGGGAAGAAGGAGCACTTGTACAAATTTGTCCTAGCATATAGAACGAGGAATGTGATTTTATCTTTGTGTCTTTCTAAGTATTTTATTAAATTTTGTTTTTGTATTTGAAAATTATGGTTCAGTTTCTAGCTTTTCCAATTCTTTATTAAACTAAAAGACAAACTAAATTATTCTAAAGCAGTGATGCCCAAAATACGGCCCGCGGGCCAGATCCGGCCCGAGAAGTGGTTTCATCCGGCCCACCGATACGTCGGCACAAAGTAGGCCTATAGAAAATCCCCCCTTTTTTTTCCTTCAAAAAAAAAAGTTGAAAAATGTATCTTTACCTACAATAAGCCCCACATTTGCTCTCGAATGGATTGGCCCTATTACCTTTAACATTTCTGAATGAAAAATCTACTAGGAAAAGTGATAGGATCGTTACTTCTAGAACATGATAAACCAACATGTTTGTTTATAAAGAAAGTGGAGCTGTTTTAAAAAACAACATCAACATATAAACGGCATTATGAAACAAATATGGCGGCATTCTTGATTTGAGACGTGAATAAAAGATTGTTTACATACGGGTACTAGATCCACGGCCTTCTAATCAAATAGTTTCAGGTTAATTTCATTTCGTGTGTGTATCTTTTCGTTGATGTGGCCCGCGACACGAGTGTTGGAAATTAAAATGGCCCGCAGGACGAGTAAGGTTGGGCATCACTGTTCTAAAGATATCTAAATAGAGAAACAACCAAGTGTTAATGCTACAGGGCCTCCTTCCTGCTGTGTGGGCTATATTATTCTAACCATGGTTGATGCCCAGGCATTCATCTCATTTTATTTGAAGGAATCCATAGTTGTTTCACAACTGAAGGAGGCCCTATAGCAGTGATTCCCAAAGTGGTCTATATAGACCCCCAGGGGTCTACGAAGACCTCCAAGGGGTCCACGAAAGTAAAAAACTAAATTGGGGGTCCATGAGATGCCCACGGGGGTCTACGATAATAGATTTCATTTAAGCACATTTAATGTTCACATTCCACTAATGTAATTATTCCCTACGATTTGTACCTTCGTTAATCCTTTAAATATTTATCCTGCTATTCAAATGAAAAATTGTTGTAATCAATTTCAATACTTATTTAAATAGCTTAATTTTGTCTTCATGTAACTAATATTTAGAACAAAAAAAAAAAAAAAAAAGAAATGTAGACAGTACAATTATTTAAAATTTTGATTCATTCCTTCCTTGTCGAACAAGCCTAAGTGACTTTTTTATGACGATATGAACCAGGTTCGCTGGAAGATCATATGAGACAATGCTACCCTGACAAAAATAAAGATTTTAAAAACTTTCGAACACTCAAAGTTCAAAATAGACCCGCAAAATTATACTTCGACATCATATAGAGAAGATGATGGTTTGTGAGAGTCTTACAAGATTTCTTTTCTTATAGCAAAATACGGAAAACAGCCAAGGTCAAACATTGATTCTACCAGCCGTTTTGCACAAACCTACATCTGTTATTATTAAAAGAAGTTCTTTAAGCAACAATACAGTTCTAGGGCGCTTCAGTGGCATGAGTTATAAAATTAAAAGCTTCTTATGTAAATCTTTGCAAAATACATAAATACAGTTTGGTCTGACAAGGTGTAGCGCTGTGTGCTACAAACTGTCTAATGGTCACCATCTCATCTCATCTATGCCTGTAGTCCTTTCTGGGCATAGGTTACCAACCAGCTGCCTCCAGGCATCTCGGTTCTGGGCGAATCTCTCCAACTGTCGCCACGTCTTGCCCATCTGCTCCCAGATCGCGGAGACCTGGAGAACCACCATTACCACCGTGAAAAAAATCCATCTATTCATCAATACCTGCCTGAGGAAAATTCTTATGATCCGCTGGCCAGACAAGATCTTGAATGAGGAACTGTGGCAAAGAACAAAGCAGCAGCCCACTGAAGTAGATAACCTTCAGAGACGCTGGAGATGGATAGTTCACACCCTTCGCAAGCCTGCATCCAACATAACAAGGCAAGCCCTAACCTGGAACCCCCAAGGAAAGAGAAAGAGGGGACGGCCCAGAAATACATGGCGCTAATGGTCACCGTCTCCTTATATTTCCTTAGGGTTGACCCACGAGACCTTTCCCATGTTTGGGTGTAGTAGCAAGGCAGTAGAGGTTTGAATTCAGTTTTCCTTCTGCTAGGTGGGTAGCAAGCCAAGGCTAATGAGCCCTTCCTGCTCGAAGTTTACTGGTTTAGGCTCCAGTTACTCGCCTTTGACCCATCTCCTGTGTTAATGAAAACAGTTCAGCAGATTCAACATTTGAGCAACACGTGAAAGATAAAGAAATACACGAAAAACTGCTCTTTGCGAAACCTTTTACAATAATACTTAAGGCATATTAATTAATTAATTAATTAATTAATATTTAATGTTGGAAAGACTACTTCATAGACCGTCTAATTCGTATATTAAAAATAATATCCTAAGTTGTGTAGTTTTAAATTACTTTTTCACTCCTCAACTCACTACAGTTAGAAATTTGTTAAAAAAATGTTAATGAATTTGCAAAAATGTGCAAGTTGAGCAGGGGGTCTACCGAAAACAAGAAAACATGGCAAGGGGTCTACGAGACAAAAAAAGTTTGGGAACCACTGCCCTATAGCATTAAAAAAATAAAAAAAAATCTTTTTTTTTTTTTTTAAAAAAAGGGGAATTCTGATGGTTTTGATAATTTTATATATAATATGTGTTTTGATTTACAGAAAGTGAATATATTATTCTTTTTATTTTATTTTAATAATAACTTAGTAGTTAATGTTTTTCTGATGTAATTTTTCTGCGCATCCGAAACGGTCAGATTTTCACCGGGTTTCTATGTGACGTCACATAAACCTATTAATTTAATCTTTTGACTTACTGTATAACCGAAAACTATACAGTAAAGTTTACAATCTCATAAGACAAATAAATTTAGGTCTATGCAATTAGATCTAAATCTTGTAAGCAAAGAAAAAAAAAATACGTGCTTTAGAGTAGATCTACATGCTTGACTAACCACGGCAGTGTGTGTATTTTCTCGCCTGACCACTCAACACATACAAACACTATTGCTTGGTTGTCTTGTCATGACCGACTACACATAGCCTAGGCTATATAGCTGTCACGAGTTAGATTATGTATTATTATATATTGAAATGTCTAGGTAGGAAAGCACAATTTTAATTACAATATGTGTGTCTATTAAAGAATAATTATGTTTCTTTTTGCTTTATAATTATATCAGTCCCGAAGTTCAACCCAACAGACACATCACATTTACTCATTTATACATTAATATACGATGTACATGATGATTTAAAATCATATATGAATTTAATACAATGATAGTTATACAATGATATTGAAGAGAATAATGTGAATGTTAAGTAATAAGAAATAAATATGAAAATAATAAAGTCTTAAGTTCATAAGACTGAATATACTATAAGTTCATTCTAAGTAATTACTTAAATAGCATTAATAAAGTAAGCAGCTTATATTAAGTTGCTTGATAACATTGACTTCAACAACACCACAGTTTCATAACTTCTGAACAAAGATTCGTCTCTGTAATAAGTAGGCCTACTCTAGAAACTGTCTAGGAATATCAATCTTGATAGTAGCATACGCGAACTGGCAACTGTCAGTAACTTCTGACCAACAAGACTGACAGCGATGATGACAACAGTGTCCAGGGTAGTAGCAGAATCCACAGTATCAATATGTAAAGCCAACACTGAAACCCTATAGAAATAAAGAACAGAGACTCTAACGTCTGGTCTAAAACTACAAATCCGAACGAATCCGAACAAAAAATATCTTTACAATATAAAATATAACTCACCCTAAACAGGGGTCAAATAGTCCTACCCTGAATAACTCCAAGGCAATAGAGCTAAGGCTGTCCAGTAGCTAAAGACCAAAGATCCTTCAGGACCACAAAAAAAAAAAAAAAAACAGCTTGTTTATCAATTTAAAGTAAGAGCTAGTAAATGACGTCACTCTAAATCATGAAAAAACGACAAGGAAAATATACTGCACAAAATAAAATACTACAAATGACGTCATCGCCTATAGAAGAAAGCGGCGCTATTTGATTGTGTTCATTTTTACAAATATACTCCACGGCAAAACTAACTGCGACAATTACCTTACACTGACCAGTTTTTTAGAATCAGTCAGACATACAATTTATTTACTTTTTGGGACAGGGAGTGGATTAGATGAAAATGTTCCTTTTTTTTTTTCGAGTTGGTTTTCCTAATGCTTTTAGATCTATATAGGTGTCATAATCTACCAAGGGATGTAATCGACAAAATGCCTTGTATTTTTGTTTTATTTTTCTTCTAATTGTACATGTGTGTGTGTGTGTTAGTTTAGTCTATGTGTAATAGATTTAAAGTTATGTTTTTAAAAACATGGACCTGGGTTTCTCTTTGAAACAATGCATGTTTTTATTTTCTGCTCGTCAGGTGGTTGTTCAGAGCGAAAAGTGTTGCAGTTTCTGAAGCCGCTGTTGGATCAACTAGCCCCACATTCCTTCTGATGTCTAGTTTTTACAATTTTCCAGAAGTAACAACAGACATTACTAAAAACATGGATTGCTACGATGTCGAGGGAATTATTTGAACGAAACAAAACAAAAAAGTCTGCACGAACAACCAAGTTATGAAACAATAAAAGAAAGAAATGTACATACAATTGTTTGAAGTGTTCTGTGTTACTGGCTAGCGTCCTTTGTGTTCGGTTTAGATTTGATCAATATCAACTAACAATTTGTAACTACATTTTGTTTGTTTTGTCAACTTGGGCTTTAAGTAGATAGAGTACAGTAGTATTATAGACATATATTATATCTGGACTGGAAACCGGAAACAAATTCACAGACCTATATATAGGAAAGGCCCATCAGCGAAATGGCATATAAAGCGAACACCTCCCCGTAATTTTTAACCATTCTTATTTATTTCAAAAGTAACTGCAGAACTAATAGAATGGCATTACAAAGACTCCATTTTTCTACATTTCCCACATATTCACTTTCGTTTTCCCTCATAAAATAAAGCATAGCTGAAGGTCAAAGTTGACATGTATGGAAATTTCATTCTCAAAACGTTTCCGGATAAACGAAAATAGGTCCGAACTTAAGGCGATTTTAAAGCATTAATGGACATCGGCCGAAAAAAATTTGCATATTGTACTTCTAAATAGATGTGGAAATAGTTAGCTATAATAGCTAAGGCTATTTATTCCGTTGAAAAATATATATTATGGGGTGTTCGCTCAAAATGACCTTTTTAACTGAAAACCTATTCAGCGAAAGCCCCTATAATAAGCTTAAAAGGCCATTTAATGATTATTTAGTGACTGATTTAATCTGTTTTTCTTTTTGTCTTATCTATTGTTATTGTTTGTAAACTGAAATATTAAAATAATAGGCCTATTTTTAACCTTAACCCAACGTCTTCGATTTCGAAGATTAAGGATGAGTGCATCACTACGTGTTTCGCGTGACTACGCCCAGTTGCGACCAGCATATTTTCCTGCATTTTCTTCCCGTCTAAAATGTTTGACTCGCACCTCTCTCTCCAACAGTCATATGCTGGCAGTTACTTTCCTCTGTGCCAGTGAGGGTGAAATGACGCTTCAGTTGATCTTAACAGCGCTTAGGCCTATACGGCTTATACCGGGGGAGGGGTATGAGGGGGGACCTCTGTTTTGCCTTTTTTTAACTAACTGGTTAACCTCTTGATTAATGATATTAATATGTGTATAAATGTTTAAAAAAAGTGCAGAATTCATTTTCATAGGGTTCCCCCACCATTCTGAGATTAGGATTGCTGGAGATTTCCAAGAGTTTTCCAGTAGAAAATATTCGTTTTCAGGATCGGAAAAAACGCTAACTATATATTTAGTAATAAATATAAGAATTACCATATACTATACATGTATAAAATTACAAGATCTCTCCTGAGCCTTTCGTCTCCATGCCCGAAACCCAAGCTGTTGTAGATCTGTCTCCATACATCATCAATCCATCGCATTCGGGATCTGCCTTTGGGTCAATCAGCGTGTGTGTGGGGGGGGGGGGGGGAGGATCGAGTTGATGGTGATTAAGTGCACTGAACATAAGTTCTTTAAAAAAGAATAGTTGCAGTAACGAGAGTTTATGAAATAGAGAGTAGTACGACGTGGACTAGCCTATAGGAAGGTGGCGAGATAGAATTTTGTAGTTTCTTTCTTTCTTTAAAAAAAAAATTGATCGCAAGTTTCGTAGGCTATATATAGACATCAGTTCCAAGCAGAGAAAGGAGATGTGGAGCACGAGAAAAGTGAAAACAAATTTAAGCCTAATGCCACAAGGAGGACACTAGTTATACTGCTTCATGGAAGAAGTTAGATGATAGAACTAATTGAAGCATAATTTCCTATATTTTAACATGCTATTTCGCTATTTTTTACGGCCTTTCGCTCATTATGACTCCCGCGAAAATTGCGTTCGCTGATTAGGTCCGACCCCTACCGCAAGTTCACTTGAATTATAAAATTAATAGCTGATATGGAAAAAAGAGTCAAATTTAGTTTTATCGCCCAATAGCTGAGGAGTCCGCAGATGTTTTCATTTTTTAAATAAGTTTAACCATTGCGGAGTTATAAATTCTAAACTAAAAACTGACACAAAAGCGTTCGCCATTGGTCCTTTCCCATATATGTATATATATATATATATATATATATATATATATATATATATATATATATATATATATATATATATATATATATATATATATAATATATGAAACAAAGACATTTCATGTAATGTTTCAAAAATCCTAATAATCTTATGTACATTTAAATAGATTGATTACCTAGATCTTTCTAGATTATGTATCCTAAAATTGCAATATAATAATTATTAGACGAGAGTACTCTTATTTTTGATGTTCAATTTCTAGATCTAAAAATTAAATTATATGTTGAAAAAACAACAACTTTACTTCTTATGACTAGTTTACAAAACAAGCCTAGTTTCAACTTTTAAAAAAATACAATTTACAAATGTTCTCCTAGTTTTAAAAGATCTCCACGTCCAGTGTAGATACAATATATTGTTGTAACTCTAAGGTAGGCACTCAACTAAAAGCAGTAGGTAACAATAAACTAGGTATTTACTTATTATAAGTATTAACAAATAGTTAGACTTCTGCTATCAAGTCACAGGAAGTAATGTCTTAAGTTCTAAGAGTCCTACTTCATACCAAAACACAGAACAGACCACCGACACACTTCCCAGTGTCGCTCCAGGTCTCCCAAACAGTTTCCCAGTATCACACAGGACAGCACCCAGCCCCAGACTGTTCAGACTCCCATGACTTCAGCCGGATCTACCACAGTCCTTCTTCCTAGTATAAACATGTCATCCACTGCTTGTGTTCAATGGCGCACCATCAGTGTGGAATGGGAGCGGAGTTACAACAATATACAAGTTTATGGGCAGTATTCTTGGACCATCTGACCATGATATCGTTACAATAAATAGCATAATAAAAACATTAATCAATATACAAACGAAATTATGAAAATCATTGGATTACATCAAGCTGCTTTGAATTTTCAACGATCATTTCAATCTGAAAAAGACCTCAACAAACCAGCTTCCTCTGGAATTGCAATAAAAGCTATTTAAAAAAAAAACACCCTTGGGAAATTTAAAACCCAATAAATACCTATGAACCAAATGAAATAAATCCTGGTTTAATAATAAATTAAAGAAACTTTTCAAATAGAAGGAAAACACTATTTTAAAAAATAATGAAAATAAGGCAGAAAGACTCCACAAAAAATATTTTAAAATTAAACATCTAACCCAAAAAGTTATAGATTCAGTGAATACATTAAAAAAAAAAGTAGTACCTAAGGATGACTATTGATACATCAAATGTAAGAAAATATAAACTGATTAATATGAAGATGAAGAAGATTAAATATAAAATAATCTTTTGGCACTCGTGGGGGTGATACATACTGCTGTAACTTAGCCAAATAACCTCAATGAAAGGATTATAAAATGCTAAAATAGAATGTTTAATAATAAAAAAAAAAACCGTTAAAATCTTGACTTACAAAGTTTTAAATGAATTAAAATTAATTTTTAGGTTTATAATCACTTTTTTTTTTCAATGGCTAAATATGTGTCAATATTTCAGACAAAAATTAATTGCACCGGAGCCTTGTTTAACATGATACATTAACTTCTTGTGTTCTCCACGATCATTAGAACAAAACATGATATCAGCTTTATCTAGTCAAGTGATTCCTTCTTAGTAGTCGTATTTGCCAATAGTAGGCCTATAGTCTTTTACCTTTCCTATTACACAATATGAAACATCTTTAGTATCAGCTTTTTACCTAATAAAATTCACACTTTGAAGAACAAGACACAATTATTTAGATTACTGGCGAAGAGAAATTTTAATTAAATACTATAAATCATCATTAAACACTTTGCCTAAAGCAAAGGTATTCATTCTGTAGAATGCCTAGGCATATGTGAATATTCGTTTCTTAATTTGTTCTTACCTTATCTTATAACTTACAGACGTTCTTTCAAAACAGAAGATACATACGCCCTACGCGTTTCATGTGTCAATCAAGCCATGCATGTCGTTCAATAGAGGTTGGAAGAGAAGGCGGGGGCAATGATTCATTCCAAACGCCCAAACAATTAATGCTGGCCATTTTTAAACATTACTTCATCTTCGCTAAGCATGTGTTTCGAACTGGCTCGCTTGATTACGTTGTGGTCGAGGGGGTGGGGAGGGACAAGACGTCGGAATGCTTCCTTGTTCATTGGTCTCGGGCGTTGTGGCGGGCGGGAAAAGGGCGCCCCATTAACTGCCCTGACATGGAAACAGGGGTAAAAAAAAAGATTAAGAGATAGATCTAAATAGTTTTCACTCGAGCGAAAACTTGATCCATAGAGACGGAGAGAGAGAGAGAGAGAGAGAGAGAGAGAGAAAGAGAGAGAGAGAGAAAGAGAGAGAAAGAGAGAGAGAGAAAGAGAGAGGAAGAGAGAGAGAGAAAGAGAGAGAAAGAGAGAAAGAGAGAGATAGAAAGAAAGAGAGAGAAAGAGAAAAAGAGAAAGAGAGAGATGGACTGAGCAAAGGACAAAAAGAAAGAGAGAGAGAGAGAGAGAGAGGCAGAGGGAACCAAGAAAGAAAGACAGAGTGAGAGAGGAAAAGAGAAAGATTGAGAGTGAGAAAGAGAGCGTGAGAAGGCGATAGAGCTGATAGATTGTATGAACTCAATTCATTTTCATTATTAAAAAGTTTTCAAAAGACTAAATAAAAAGTCTCCTGTCCAGAGATACTAGAAATCTAATACAGTTTAATTTGATAGATTGGACAACCAAATAAAACGCGAACTAAATCTCTATGGTATCAGGGCTCGCAAAGACCTTACTGCGGGTAACAGAACCAGGAAGAAGAAGAAGAGGCAGACAGAGAAAGCGATGGGAAGACAACATAATGGAATGAACGGGCCTGCCATTGAAAGAGATTCTATCCAAGGCAAAACACACAGAGTAGGAATGGAGAAAGACGGTCAACAGATCTTGTGTGGTGCCCCAACAGACTAAGGGATTAGTGAAGGTGAATATAATTAAGTCATGTGGTTCTAGTTCCTATAATAAGGTAGATAACTCAGAGCCTACTTCGCGATCAAAGAAAAAAATAATAAAGGGAGGGGGCAGCTATGTAGATCAAGATGGATACGTGAAATGTTCAATATTTGGTGTGTACAAGGATGTCTCTATTAATAGATCATGTTTACCACAACCAATCGCTATTTTTGTGGCCAGGAATTCGGACCAATCATTTTATTTTATTTCTTTTTTGAGCACCAGCAGGATCAAGAAACTTTCAATATTTGTCGTCTGCTAGAAATATATGCTCTTGCACTGACGTATATAATATATATATTAGGATCCATACTCACAAACTGGGAACCAAACGGAGTTATCGACAAGCATGCAATAATTAGTTTAACCCTGATAGAGCCTCAAGCATTGATTTAGGTCCAGCTCACTTAATAGAATAATAGTCACTGATACCAAGTGGACAATTGGACAGCGCGAAGGAAGCCGGAGCTCTCAAATATCTCAGCTTATTTCTTCACTAAATTCATTGCTCCACCCATGAATTTTACTGAATACATATTTTTATGGTAACTATAACTTATAACTCATAATTTAAAAAAAAAAAGAGTTCAGTTAGACAAATATTTTAGATCTACTAAAAGTAACACCATATCCATGTTTTGTAGGCCAATATTACCCCTGTCTTCGAGTCCGAGGATAAATGAGGAGTTCTGTATTTCGTAGGCTGTATTTTGCAATTTCAGAAGATTTCCAGGAGGTCCTGGAAAATCAGAAGGCCGAGGAAACCATGTTATTTATATATAAGTGATAATGGTTTAATTTAGTAATTTACACCTTTAATTTACGCGGGGCCTATGAAAGTGCGGGGCCCACTGCGGCCGCATGGGTGCATAGGTTGCAGTGGCTTAAGGCTGGCCCTGACTATGATTCAAGGTTTATTCACAAATGTTTAGATCTACTTGACAGGCTACAGATGTTAGAAGACCTTTGTTTCTTCCTTTTGGTGAAATGTCGAAACGTTATTTCTAGTCTGGTGACCATGAATCGTCCATGAAGCCCATTCGTGCTATCGGTGCTATATGAATTTAACTTATTTGTTGATTTAGATCTAGATACAAGATGGTTTTTAATGTATTGCTTTTTTATCTATTTCGTTTGGGGCCCACATTCATCACGTCTCGTAGGGCCTCCCTATAAGACCCTATTCGCTTCACCTAGGGCCTACCTAAGGCCGGCTCTGGGTGAGGTGAGGTCTAACGTTATAATAACTAGCTTTAAAATAACCCTAAAAATACTCCCCCCCACCAAAACACACACATACACACACAATCTGAATGATAGTAATAAAATGTCTCTTTCGGTCTTGACAGCCCCATAGTCAATGTCTTTAAACATGATTGGTACTATTATTTCAAGGAAGGAGATTCCCAATGCTGTGACTGGAGACTGATGTCAAGATTTGATATCACCCTTCCACTTGACAGTGCTCGTGAATACTAGTTCCTTGAGGGGGTGGGGGCGGCGGGGAAGAGAGTTTCTTAAAGACCTGTTGTCTATCAAACTTCATCATATTGAGTTAGAGACCACGTTGACCTAACCGCAGGGGCACCTACCTATAAAAACATGTGTGAATTAATTTTTTAAAAATATGACTATTTTGTAATACTTTAATACTTTCTCCTTATATAGAAGCGGGGGTGGTATGGAGGTGATGCTACTTGGCCAGTTTTTCAAGTCAGCAGGGCCGGCCTTACAGATTTCGGGGCCCAAGTTAATGGATCCTTCTAATCTTTTTTTTTACAACTATTAATATTAATTACAATTTTAGATCATTGTATCAACATGTATTATATTATAACCCACTCAAACGCAATAGGCGTCAGTGGGTTAGTGAAAGTTACGCCAATCGTGCGATATACTAATTATGTTAACCCTTTAAGTCCTACATCTTTAAAAGCAAGTGACAAGAGCTATGAATAAAGTGGTATGCTAAATATAAATTGAGGGCCCGATTTGGAGCTATCGGTTAAATCGGCTAAGGCCGGCCCCTGCAAGTAAATCTTATCTTCTTATATAATACAGACGTTACTTCAAAAAAGAAGATGATTACGTCCTACGCGTCATGCATTCAGTCATGCATATTAACCAATGACTCAAATTCTGCCAAGTCACTGGTTTTCCTGGCTAGCTCAGGCAACCCATTCCATGCTCTAATAGCACTAGGGAAGAAGGAGTATTTGTACAAATTTGTCCTAGCATATGGAACGAAGAATGTGCCTTTATTTTTGTGTCTTTCTGAATATTTTATTAAATTTTGTATTTGAAGATTATGGTTCAGTGAAAAATCCTATTTGAGTTGTTGAAAATATAAAAAATAAATAAATAAATAAATAAATAAATAAAGTCAGTGACCATTGGAAGTTTATTCAGGAGGAAGTAATGAACAGTACCGGGTTA
Source organism: Biomphalaria glabrata (assembly GCF_947242115.1). Classification (NCBI taxonomy): domain Eukaryota; kingdom Metazoa; phylum Mollusca; class Gastropoda; family Planorbidae; genus Biomphalaria; species Biomphalaria glabrata. The sequence continues at coordinate 36,505,738 of NC_074722.1, read as the reverse complement.
ATACAAGGGGATGTAATGCATTAGGCTCGGCGCAAAGCAAGTTACGTCCCCTACTTTAGATCATCTTATTAAATATATCAAATGTCAATGCTCTAAGTATAGATTATTTCATAAAGTCTGTAATACTATCACATACAATTTTGAAAATCAAATCAAGCAAATCTAAGCTAAGCCTTTTTTTTTTTATTCGTTAATTTTATTTTGTCGTTTTTTTTAAATATATTTCTTATTTTGCATTAGCCTGCATCGTCTGCTGGTTTGTGTACTCTGCTTATAATCAAGTCAGCCAATGGAATCACGTCTTGTTCTGTAAATATGGTCAACAGTTAAGCCTTCGTCAAGTTTCCTACCGATCTGTAAGTGGTCAGTGTTTACTGTAAGTGTAAGATAACATGACCGGACAGATGTATGTTAGCGTTTAGTGACTGTCTACATATTATAGAACAAAGTAATGGATAGTTATTTCATTACACTTGGAAGGGGAACTGGGTATTTGTTTAAAAGAAATCTTGGATCTATTTCATTAACTCGTTTTATTTCTATTTGCCTGTCATAGAGTTCTACGTTGTGGTTTGAAAGTTATAAAATTACAATTCACCCTTGATGGTCCCTCGGTTACGGGACCTGGTTGGTGTCGGAATAACGTCGAATAACGAAAGGTTATAGGCCTATAAATAATATATATATATATATATATATATATATATATATATATATATATATATATATATATATATAGAATTTAGCCGTATTAGACGATATCATGATCGCAGTATATCACAAATACAAAAGATTTCCTCAAATTTACGCTCGATTTTAGTGTTTTTATCTTGGTCTGGTCTTTGATGGATTTCATAAAATGTTCTATTTTTTTTAACAATATTGTTCAAATCATAATGTCGTAATGTCATAAACGAAAGGTCGCCCGATGCCTTAAATCGAAGAAAAGACAGTCGGAATTTCAGCATGGTCATACCTCTTAATAATGTCCCATTCTTCAGGAAGAGAGAAAGTTTTTGGCTTACGTTTGTTCGCCTTCACACATATACTGCAAACTACATCAACTGCCTGGTCGTGCAGTATGCGCGCTGGACTGTCGTTCGGACTTCTCGATGGTCTTGGGTTCATACCCTGCCCGCTGTCATCCCCCGTCGTCCTGCGGGACGTTTGGACTAGGAAGTAGATTATCTTCAACTCAACATGTAAAAAAAGAAATTTACAAACTGTCTGCTGATAGTAATCATAGAAAGACAACCAATGACGTATCACCGGTTAACACAGCAAGAATCACACGAGAAGAGACGAGACTTGCGTGTCAAAACACGCACGTGCAGCTGAAGCCAACATTGTTGTCGTGTTGGCGCCTCTTATTGAGCTTGTTAGATTAAAAGTGTCAAACTATGAAGGGTCAACTGTAATCTTTTATTTTTCGGATTTTTTGTTTTGTTTTATTTTTAATTGTTTTTCTTTGATTCTTTGCCTCAACCCAAGGCAAGAGATGCGTGGTCGAGAGGCTAAGTACACTTGGCTTGGCTAATAAAGGGGGCTCGAGGTTCGACACCCGACTCGAGCAGAGTTGTGTTTACTGAGCACCCAAAGGCAGCACGGAAAACCTTCTCCCAGATACCCCCTCACCCCACTGGTCCACAAATGAGATTGGACCATAGCGCTCTGAGCATGCTATAAGCATGAAAGTAGCGCTATTTAAAAGCTATATTAAAAAAAGACAGAAGAATGGAAGAAAGAATGTTAACAAATCTTGTGTGGTGCCCCACGGTCCAACAAAGTAAGGTATAGCTGAAGGTGAAGCGAAACACAATTCTTCTTTTGCATGACATTTTTTTTTGGGGCGACTCCTTACAATATCTATAAATCACACTAAAATCTTCATTAGAAAATAACTATTACGATATACCTTAAACCAGCGGTTCTCAACCTTTTAAGCTCGGCGACCCCTTTTTTGCAATCCCCGACTCTACCGCGACCCCCCCCCCTTTTTTTTTGCAATCGATGAATTGATAAAAACAATCCATGTTTTCGATAGTCTTAGGTGACCCCTTGCAAACCGTCAATCGACCCCAAAGGGGGTCGCGACCCACAGGTTGAGAACCCCTGCCTTAAACTGAGCGATACGGGAGGATTATGCCACTGTTTCGAATAATGTATTGTGCAACAGCACACTGTTCAACACTTGTTGCGGACAGATAGACAAAGACAGTTGAGATCCGGTCAATGAAGTTGAATGTCCTTAAGTCCCAAAAGCTGTGATCTTGTTTCATCTGCATACCTAAGTTGACAAAGCATTGTTACTTAGTTACTAGAACTAATTTTAGCAATACTGTCGATACAACAGACCAAGATTTGCGACATTCATTCTTACAACCTAGCATACTGAATTTCAATTATTACGAATAGAATTGGCTTATAATGCTGTATTCACAGTAGGTGGGGTGAGGTTTGGGGGAGCCAGTGTGCGATGTTACAGTGAAATACTGATCTATGTGTGCCTATTACATCTAGCTCAGTGGATCAGTTCGAACGAAAGGTCCTTTCCTAATATTTACAGACCGCCGTCGGAAGTCAGTAACGAGGCCAGAATCTTTACGACATCGACTCATTAAGGCTGGACAAGGAGTGGTCATCGAAGATGGACACTTTGGTCACTGGCATTTCAGTGGCGAAGATTTAGTCGATTTCGTGCGAAATTATAGGATAGTAATTTTTTTCTACATACCATTATTGTCCATCAATTTCTTGCATGCGTTAGTTACATTAATAATTTAATTAATTCAATAAATTTATGACTATTTCTTAGTATGGATGCAAATCCATAAACAGCAAGCTCTTCGGAATATCGGGTATATGTCATACAAGAGTATTGATAAACGAAGTCTTTTAATTAATCATGTTTATACAATAATTAATAATAATAACTCGACCCTGGCAGCGCCAGAGAATGACTACTCGTTCATTTCTAACATAATAATAATAATAATAATCTTTATTATCCGTAAGGAAATTTGTCTTACAATTTGTGCATTACACCAAACAAAAAACATTATAACTATAAGAAACCAAAGTGTACATTCACACCAGACTCACTCATCATTTACATGTGACAAAGTTTATACCAGATTGTTCTTATTTAATGATTTGATTGCCAGGGGAACAAAAGAGTGTTTGTGTCTGTTTGTCTTTGCTATCGGTGTCTTGTATCTCTTTTGTGATGGTAAAATCACAAAATCCTGACACAAAGGGTGATTCTTTATTTCGAGGATCTTGTTAGCTTATTATACTAATAAAGTCAGGTCTATGTCACACTATTGCCTCTAATAAAGTCAGGTCTATGTCACACTATTGCCTCTAATAAAGTCAGGTCTTTGTCACATTATTGCCTCTAATAAAGTCAGGTCTTTGTCACATTATTGCCTCTAATAAAGTCAGGTCTATGTCACATTATTGCCTCTAATAAAGTCAGGTCTATGTCACATTATTGCCTCTAATAAAGTCAGGTCGATGTCACATTATTGCCTCTAATAAAGTCAGGTCGATGTCACACTATTGCCTCTAATAAAGTCAGGTCTTTGTCACATTATTGCCTCTAATAAAGTCAGGTCTTTGTCACATTATTGCCTCTAATAAAGTCAGGTCTATGTCACATTATTGCCTCTAATAAAGTCAGGTCTATGTCACATTATTGCCTCTAATAAAGTCAGGTCGATGTCACATTATTGCCTCTAATAAAGTCAGGTCGATGTCACACTATTGCCTCTAATAAAGTCAGGTCTTTGTCACATTATTGCCTCTAATAAAGTCAGGTCTTTGTCACATTATTGCCTCTAATAAAGTCAGGTCTATGTCACATTATTGCTTCTAATAAAGTCAGGTCTATGTCACATTATTGCCTCTAATAAAGTCAGGTCTATTTCACATTATTGCCTCTAATAATGTCAGGTCGATGTCACACTATTGCCTCTAATAAAGTCAGGTCTATGTCACATTATTGCCTCTAATAAAGTCAGGTCGATGTCACACTATTGCCTCTAATAAAGCCATGTCTATGTCACAATATTGTTTCTAATAAAGTCAGGTCTATATCATACTATTGCCTCTAATAAAGCCAGGTCTATGTCATACTATTGCCTCTAATAAAGTCAGGTCTATGTCACACTATTGCCTCTAATAAAGTCAGGTCTATGTCACACTATTGTCTCTAATAAAGTCAGGTCTATGTCATACTATTGCCGCTAATAAAAAGAGGTCTATGTCATACGATTGCCTCTAATAAAGTCAGGTCACACTATTTTATATTTCCTTAAAGTTCGTTCATCAGAATTTAGCTCTGTATCTTTTGGTAAGTTTCTCTAAGTGAGCCAGTTACCCCACATTTCCCCTTCCCTCTTCCTGCCTCGATGTGTCGCCATATTGTCACCAGCGCAGAGCCACGTGACAGCTAATGTTAAAGCACTTCTAACGTCTGACATGATGCTCCCTGAAGGAGGGCGTACCCTGCTGCTGTTAGAGGGGGGAGGGGCAAGTAGTCTGAGAAGACCACGTGACATAGCCAATTCAGACAGAAGACCCTCGTATCGGCACCTTCGACATAGTCACGGAGGTCACGCTCGTATTCACTGCAGATCTAGCAGATTGATACGCAAGTCTGCTGGTCGTGAGGTAAGCGCGCTGGGCTGTCGTTTGGTCGTCTTGATGGTCCCGGGTTCAAACCCTACCATCCCCCCGTCGTCTTGCGGGACCAGGAAGTAGATTATCTTCAACTCTAAAAGAACATTAGAAACGTCAAACATTTTACTGTGTAGTCTGTTAGTAGCCTACCATATAAATCATTTAAATATAAATGTAGATCTAAATCGAAATAAAACAATTCTTAAACTTCGGCAGCCCCGCGTAGTTCTAAATACCTATATTAAATTTTTCTAAACTTAGACACTTGAAGACTAAAAACTAAAGTAGTTTACATAAACACTAAAAACTAAAGTAGCAATTTACTTAATACTAAAAACTAAAGTAGCAATTTACATTAACACAAAGGGAAAGATAAATCCTCTACTTCTGTTACTTCCTTGAAACTTAGGCCTAAGACTAAGACTAAGACTGCTTTATTGATCCTTACGGAAATTTGTTGTGATTACAAGGACTCTATTATATAAAGACAACACATCAGAAAAATACACATAAATACAACAGACACAACATAAAGAGTTCATTCAGCGACTACACACAGGTATCTTGGTCCTTTTCATGTTACCTGATCAATGAGTGGCGGTGATAGAGTCTAACGGAGTGAGGTACGAACGAGTTTTTGTACCGCTCTGTTCTTGTTTCGATTGACAGCAGTCGCCCACTTCGCGACGACCTGACGTAGTTCTGATGGAGCGGGTGGCCGTTGTCTTCCAAGATTTTTTCGATTTTTCTTAGGCACTTTTGTTCAAAAAGTTCCTTTAAATGTGGTAATGTTGTCAGTGTAATTTTTTATGCTTTTTTTGTGATGTTTTCTAGACGTCGCAACAGTTTAGATGAGGCGTTGCCTTGCCAACAAGTTATTCCGTATGTTAGCAGATTTTGTATAGTCGCGCCGTAAAAAGTCTCAAGGATCTTCTTCAAGGCCTACTCTTTTGTTTATAATTGCCACGAGAAAATGGAACGGTCTTATCTTATATCATACAGACGTTACTTTAAAAAAGGATTCAGTCAGGAAAAAAAATTATCTACATATATTTTCGATAGACCGCCAGTAATTTATAAGATAAGGTAAGATTTAAAGAAAGCCAACTCTTAAACTATCACTCTTTTGAGCCTGCTGATACATAGTGTGTATTAATCCCGATCATTGCTGCCCTCTACATTCTATGCCCACTAACTGTCAGTAATGTAATCTGGAATGGTAAGGAATGTTTCTTCCAAATTAGGAATCAATGTTTATGTACTCGATCCACGGTAGAATATTAATTTCTAATTACAATAATAATAAGGCTTGTCTTCGAGTCCGAAGATTCATGAGGAATGCGGTGTTTCCAGTGGCTACGCGGCATTAGAATGAAGACATTTTGTTTGAAAGCTCCAGTCAGGGCCGGACTTAGGCCATTGCAACCTATGCGGTCGCAGTGGGTCCCGCGCTAAGTCTAGGTGTAACTTATTATATTAAAACATAAAAACTTATTTACAATAGCAGGCTTTCCGTGGCTACCTGATTTTCCAGGGGCTCCTGGAAATTTCCTGAAAAAAAAGCTTCATTTTTGGGGTGCCAATTATACGCGCGATAAAAAAAAAACAGAATTGTAAAGACGAATGTATTTTCTAATACAAAATCTTAATTTTGACCTCATGCTTATCCCTACCCAGACTGGGCCCCGCGCAATCCGTTTCGCATAGGGCCCCGCAATTGCTAGGACCGGCCCTGGCTCCAGTTTTGTGTGTGTGTTTGACTTAACTCCCTCTAAAACAATGTAATGAATAGACTGGCTGCCAGAATAAATTAGAAATCTGATATTTGGATAAACTGATATGTTCAGCAGACGTTCAGTATAACCAATGGACTAGCTCTCAGATTAAAATCTCAAATCAGTTATTTGGAATAAATTGATGTTGTCATGTGACAATCAATGCTGAACATTTTTTTCTATATCAATGAAAAGTATCTTTCGGTAGGAATAATGAACGCGTCATTGTATTCAAAAACTAGAAGAAATATTGATTCCTAAAACAGCTTTTGTTCATTTGCATACTATAGACAAAAGCTTGATTTAAAAAACTGAAATTAAAGAAATAAAATGTAAAGTATTTGTTAATAAAATCATTTTATTAGACATGGTAATACAAAACACATTGTTTGTTTGGAAAGTCAAAATTTCAGCAAAATCTCTCACAGTATCACATAAAGTACTTAGTAACAAACAGGCCAGCAAATAAACTAAACACAAAGTCACACTTTCAGTTGGATATTCGTCTCAAAAAACAACAACTTAAAGCATAAATAGCAGCTGAGCACAATCTAAAATAAACCCAGAGTCATTTAAAAATGTATACCCAGTACATTGTGTCTTGAGAATCAATATTTAATGAATAGAATTATTTAAACAACAACATTTACAATCACTCCCACTTAAAACCTGCCACTGTGAACTAGAAGCACTAGATCCAGGGCTAAAAATGCAACCTCGTCAATGGATTCATAAAAGCAACTAAATTTAGCATAAACTTAGACCATGGTTAAATACATGGCCAACAAAAAAAACCCAGACATTCAGTTGAGTATTTCATAAAATTAAAATAAAGTAAGAAATGAAAATGTAAATATTTGTTTGTTTGTCTGGTTAGCTCTACATGTGTTCAGGGCCTAAAGGCACACCAGCTCTAGCTTAGGACCCCTGAGAAATATTTAGCACTGACATATATAATCTGAACTTATAAATGGCCCCATATCTAAAATAGTTTAGGACCCTTTTGAAGTCAAAATACAGCACTGCATATACTATGAATATCAATGTCTGTTGAATATTGATCACCAAGTCAATGTGAATATGTTTTGATTTGACTGTACTTCAACTCTCCATTGCAGTCATTTCACAAAGGCAAATTGTTTCAAAATGGCACAAGTCAATTTTAGGATGGTTTTCAATTACAAATAATTAAGACCTACATATACAAATAATGAAGACCTACATATTTCCATGAGGTGTTCCCATTTCCTGCTCTGTGCTTTTCTTTGGTAAGATTTTTAAAAAGTATTAGCCCTGCTCTGTGCTTTTCTTTGGTAAGATTTTTAAAAAGTATTAGCTGTCATCTTATATCAACTTCTACGGCTGTCCCTTTTAGAAGCAATCAGTTGCCAAGAACTTTTCTCAGTTTTCTCACCTCCATTGGGCTCATCTACTGCCTTGCCCTCAATAGGCTCATCTACTGCCTTGCCGTCAATAGGCTCATCTACTGCCTTGTCCTCAATAGGCTCATCTACTGCCTTGCCCTCAATAGGCTCATCTACTGCCTTGCCCTCAACAGGCTCATCTACTGCCTTGTCCTCAACAGGCTCATCTACTGCCTTGTCCTCAATAGGCTCATCTACTGCCTTGCCCTCAATAGGCTCATCTACTGCCTTGTCCTCAATAGGCTCATCTACTGCTTTGCCCTCAATAGGCTCATCTACTGCCTTGCCCTCAACAGGCTCATCTACTGCCTTGTCCTCAACAGGCTCATCTACTGCCTTGTCCTCAATAGGCTCATCTACTGCCTTGCCCTCAATAGGCTCATCTACTGCCTTGTCCTCAACAGGCTCATCTACTGCCTTGTCCTCAATAGGCTCATCTTCTGCCTTGTCCTCAATAGGCTCATCTATTGACTTTCTTCCATTGGTCTGTCAAAGTTTTGGGAACAAGCCATTCTCCAAACAGATAAAATTACCCGTTATACAAAGATGTTACATCAATCATTTCCATATTATCTGTAAGAATTGACTTTTTTTTTTGCATTGTGCACTGGATACATTTCCATAAATCATCCACAAATTATAAAAATACTTTTGTTTATTCCCTTAACATTTTAATATAGAAATGCAGCTAATAAATCTTGATTTTTTTTCTTAATTCAATAGACATGGTAAAATAACTGTGAGCCTTTGTGAAATGACCACACCAGATAAGAAGCCATACTTTTGATCTTTTGATGCTACAAATTCATCTTTGGCATGAAACAAATTTTAAAAAAATCATATAGTAACGAAACAAATAAAAAATCAAAACTGAGAACAAAATATGAAATGATTGATACACAAAGTCTAAACCTTTTCATGTTCAACATACAAACAAAATTCAATTGAAGCAAAACTAATTTTCTTTAGTCACCGTTTCAAAGTATAACCTTCTTAATTTACAGAACTAATCAGTCTCTATATAAACTACATGACCTATACATTGACAATAAACTGTAAAGCATTCAAGGCTGACTTGTCGCATTGTCAAATAATGTCACACATTTAATTAAATGTGTTCACTGGATATAAAGTCGAAACATGTAAAAAACACTCTAGTATCACAGCCATTGTCAAACATTGTAGGTTTTAAAGACCAACCATAAAAACAAACATAAATTTGCAGACTTAAGCCAGTACTCAGCACATCAAAACAGTAGCAAGTAACGTTTACAATCCCTCCATCAACTGATGCAATATGAAGTTAGCCTACAACCACTTTGCACAACAGCAGACAGATTATAGCCATGTCACTGATGACCTAAAGGCCAAATACATGAATATATATGCTTAACATGACTACCCAAACCCAGTTGCCACCTATATATTTTGTCACATGTAATGACAATATCTTCAATTCTAGAGATTATCAAGGATGAGTGCAGTGTTTCACATGAAACATGTTTCACGCAGACCCAGTTGCCACCTACATATTTTGTCACATGTAATGACAATGTCTTCCATTTGAAGATTAAGGAAGATTTCAGTTTTTCATATGGACTACGCAGACCCAGTTGCCACCTACATATTTTGTCACATTTAATGCAGTCAACATGAATGTATATTTCTCATAAAACTATCAACATTCAATGGTCATGTTGATAGTTGTTTTATCTTGAAAAGAAGGACACTACTATAATGATATAGAAATATTAATATCGTCCTAAACATTTTTCAATGAACAAATATAAAGGATTGTTTTTTCTATCAAGTTCTAAACATTTCATTCACAGGATAAGAAATAAGAGAACTGTTGGATTAAACTCTTGAGAACAAGTTCAGACAATCTTAGGCAAATGTCAATATGTTCCCCATGCAGAACATCAGTATCCAACGCTGTTGGTGTTTTTAGAGTCACGTGATGACCCCCACATGTTTATCTAGTCTATAGTGGAGCGTTTGGTGTAGTCCATGTAGATGGCAATATGTGGGCACTTGAAAATCAATGTTTTGTTGAGGTCAAGTTTGTGTATTGAAGATCTACCCAAACTATTTAGTCTGGAGATGGTTTTAGTAGGTTTAACAGGCACAACTTTCAGACCTTGTGATCTAGAGGCCCAGATGATGTAAAGCTTATCTCTTTATATGGCCAATGGTTAACAAGGTGGCCAACCCATTAAAGTTGGCTGGACTCAGAAGCGTCTTAAACATTCTGAAGTTCAAATTCTGTCCTAACCGGGATTCAATCTCAAAACCCCTTGATTCAGAAGCCAGGCACTTTATATGACTCAGCCACCATGGCCCCAAGTAGGCTTAAACAACTATTCTATTGCAACAATGATGTTTTGTTGTCCAGATAGTCCCCTCAATGTGGTGGGGGAGAGCTAGATAAGTAAAACTACAGGAATGCTTCTAACAAAAACCTTTTACTAGCCTGTGGCCAAAGAACATGTTTCCTAAAGTGTATAGAACAAAGTTTTACATTCACAAAATTATAAAATATAAATAGAGAATAGCTTTGAGCACCAGAAAGAGACTAGATTAAATTCAGCACAGACACAGAGTTTTCAATATTGTCTTTTATAAGTTAAAAAAAAAAATTACATGACTTCTCATTGCACTAGTGTCACAATATACCCAAAAATTTCCATAAAGTAAGACCAACCAAAACAATGTCTGGCCTCAGAATTTGTCACAAATGTAAGATTAATCTAAAACATGAACTAATCCTGTAACAGTTTGTTTTTGAAAGCATATGTTTTGATTTAACTCTGGACTCTGGATTTTTCTTTAGTCTTAGTCTTCTTAAGGAAAGTGCAGTGTTTTAATTCCCATTATGAGTTAAAACAAAATATGAGAATGAACTATGAAAATTGACGTAAATAAACAAAAATAGAAAGGCAAGAATATACTCAGATAAGTTATACACAAATTAAACTAGATGATCTTAATAATAATACAGAGTGTAGACTAAGGTTATTGCACAAACAAGAATCTTAACAGAAAATACATTGATCAACAAACTGTTTAAGACTCATATGTTTCTTGTTAACTTATTATGAAGCACAGTTGACTTTGTTAAAGTGGAACACAAGGTTATTAGGCAATCCATCATTTGGACTGAGTAGTATAAGACTAAACAATTTCCTTGTTAACCCTTTTGGACTTAAGGGCATGTAATCAAACCGAAGGAAGGTATTTGTTTTATTTTTAAAAACTATTTTAAAATTTTGACATTCAGAAAAAGATTTTTATCTCCAAGCCCAGAAGTCCAGCAGGATGACAGAATGAAGGACAGTGTTTCAGGACTATCATAACCAAAGTCCAAAGGGCATACCACATGTCCAGTTAGCCAGGTGTGAGAGAATAAACCAAAAAAATCCCCATGTCTCCTGCGTGTAAATATGTAAAGCTTCAAAATAATGTCGAGCAATCAAAAAATAGCTTCTACGCCATGTTAAAAATTAGTTTCCATTGTCTGAATAGCACCAAAAAAAAAAACAGTGACTGGAAGACCAAAAAAATACCTTTAAATGTTGGCACAAAATAATGCAAGATGCCCAGTAATGCTCTGAAGCTAGAAGCTATATATCAAACAGGATGGTTAGTAATATAGTCCTAAAATGCCTAATCACACTGGAAAAATTGAAAAGGTGTCTTTTTTATACAATGTATTGTTTGGCTTGCATGTTATTATAAACAATGTATTGTTTGGCTGGCCAGGTATTTTATACAATGTATTGTTTGGCTTGCCAGGTATTAAATGAATAAAGTTCTTGTTGTGTGTGCCACAGAACTAAAGTCATATAGACATTGACATATTGTATACTATATACAATAAAATTGTTTACAGTCTTCATGTGCAACTAAACCATTTCATTACAAAGACTAAAATGTGATCCAGTCAAACAGAGTCAAGTGCATTGTAACACAAAGTAAATTATTGCAGCTAATAAAAAGAAGGTGATGGGGTGGAGGCAGTGCTGAAAGTGTTCATTTATGAAATCAATTAAAGAAACCCTAATTAACATTAGCAGACAAAATACATAACAGTAATGAAAAAGTGTGATGTCACAATGCCAGCCTAGAATAATTTGGGAAAGACGGGGCTATAAAAAAAACTAGATCAAGAGGTGCGAGGAGAGAGCCGAGTTCAGTTTAGCTCAGATTGGTTGGCCTTTTTCCGTCGTAGAGCAATTGAGATGAAAACCTGGGCATTCTTTATAGTCAGAACGATGTCGCCCACACCGCAGTTTACTGATTGACTTAATAAGTGTACCGCATTGAAACTAAAATGCTTGTGATTCAACGATATAACTTGAATTTAGCTAACTGTTTGTATTTCTAGTCCTGGATAATCCTCTGTGCTTTATTCACTATGGGGTTGTGTTTATAGGGGAACAAAAAAAGTCAGCAAAGATTTATGAGCACAAATCTACACAAGTTCAGTGTAGCCATGCGACACCTGGACTGATAGATCCAAACATTTTGTAATGTAAATAACAAATTGAATCACTCAGCTGACTGGGATGTAACAAATTGAATCACTCAGCTGACTGGGATGTAACAAATTGAATCACTCAGCTGACTGGGATGTAACAAATTGAATCACTCAGCTGACTAGGACGTAACAGACTGTATCACTCAGTTGACAACTGGTAAACATGGAGTTTAAGAAGTTGTCATCAGGATTTGCTGGACTTGCCAAAAAAACCTTTCTTGGAGGGCTTCTCTTGGCCAGCCTAGAATGGTCATGAAACTCAATAAAATAACAATTGAATATTACATCTAAAGATTTTTAAGACTGCTATCTCTACTATTTCATCGTTTATGGAAATGCCTTATCTGCCTTAAGTGACAAAGAATAGGGTTTAAAAAATACAAACAACAGGAACAGTTGATTTATAAATGGAAAAATAATGAACCTGAATTATCTTATAATTTGTTTGATGTTCTTTAGGTTGTACTTGTCAACGCACTTAAGACAAGAATCTCATGAACTAAATATGTAGAGGACTGAACAAATGTTGCATAGAGATTGGAATGGTCTTTAGGTGCACTCTTACAGCAGGTCAAAGTCATACTTAACAGCTTTTGTGGTCAATCATATTCATGAGTGTTATTTGATTAAAAAAAAAAAAAGATACCCAACACACAATAAATTCTAAATGGTCAAGGGGACCTACCAAAAGTTTCGCTCCAAGCAACATCTTGGCTTTATCTTCCTCTTCCTGGACATCAGTGTGGGGAGGCTCGTCCAGGACCCTGGCTTTCCAATGCAGTTTTTGTTTGATAGCCTACAGATAGAACAAGGGAGACTACAAAAAACACAATCTATATTCTCCCTTTTTAACTAAGTAGCTAACACCAAGTCTTATAAACTTGTTCTGCTGCATTTTGAGGAACAGAATGAAACATAATAAATACCATTCTATAAATCTACTACACAACAAATAATATGACCTTTAATTTTCAAAATCAATTCCTACCAATGTTGAAACAAAGTATAACATTAATAGCCTGATGCTTTAACCAACTGTCCTCACTGGAATGTTTATAAATATGTTGTCATGCAGCAAGAGTGTAAGGCCAACTTTAGGCTCGATAGGATAATTCAAACGTTGTTATTCTCATGTTTTACTTTGATCTCGACTTAAGTGTGATTCAACGGTAGGAATTGAAGAAAAAAAGGTTCCCCCAAATCTACCAGTTAACAAAATAAATCCTAGTTTATACTTTGAAAAATTTAGTTGAAATAATTTATACTTTGAAAAATTTAGTTGAAATATTTGATCCTGCTAAATTCTCATGATCTAGTTACCTGGGAAAGCAGAACTCTCTTGCTGTGGTTCTTCAGTGTGATCAAAAAGTCAAACCAGGTCCAGATGCAGTTATGGTACTCAATGGTGGGCAGAATAAAACTGAAGTCGTGGACATCCTCAATGTTTTTCTCTTTCTGACCCTATGGACAAGAAACAAATCTGACTATAGACAAACAAACAAATCTGACTTTTGGCCCCCCAAAAATATCTACAGTCAGCAAAAACACATAGCCCAAGATATTAAAAAGTGAAAGTGGAGCTGGAAAGGCCACAAAAACTAAGTCCCAATGTTGCAAAGCAAGCACTTGACTGGAATCTGCAAGGAAAGGGGAAAGCAAACCTGGAAGAGGTCAGTCATCATTGAAGCAGAGGATACTGGAATGACATGGGAGCAGATGAAGAAAGCTGCTCAGAACCCAATTTGGTGGAGAGGTGTGGTTGCAGCCTCCATTTCCCTTGGGGTTCACAGGTTAGGTCAAGCAGTCATGTTTATTAATATTTCATTAATGAGTGCAGTGTTTGATACACTAGACTTTATAAACTAATTATTCTGATTAAATTACTTCTTTATACATTCAATACTTTTTCCATATTGTTTTCATATAGTTGGGACAAAATTATCTGGGGTCTGCAGTTCAATACCAAAATAAAACAAATATCAATTTGAAAGGATAATTTTTAGGATATCTTTCAAATAAAACATATACAGTAATGAAATAATGTTTTTTTTTTTAGTCATTTGTGTCTGAACCAAAGTAATATCAATAATCAGTCACTATGAAATTACATAACGAGAAAAAAAAATTAATTCAATGCCAATATTGCTGCTAGATTTCTGTTCTACTGACCTTGTAACTCACTCTGGCCACAACTTCTGGAATCTTCACATACAAGAATGTATTGTTCTTGGCAGCTCTTTCCTATCAAAATAAATGTGTAGTTTAGTAACAAGGGTCTTACAGTAAACAACAAGAGGAAAACACAAAAGTCTTACAGTAAACCACAAGAGAAATAACACAATAGTTTGAATATGATTTTTTAAAGAAAATGAGATGCTTATTACAGAGAGCGAGAACTGGAATTAAATTTGCGACCCAACAAAAATATGAATTGGTTTAGACACCTAGTTATATGCCACTCAAATCATACAGTTCCAAGACGCAAAGAACTTGCAACGCCAGGAGGGTGAGAGTGAAGGCAGCGCAGGAGGAACTTACACATTAGGAGGAGGATATTTTAGAAATATCAGTTTCAGCAACAATGATAACTAGTTCAACATGAATTCTAAACTATGACACATCTTTTACTTAAAGCAGTTATAAGATCAAGTATCTAAATTGACTTAAGTTTATTCATCTTAAAAACCAAACACTTTGATGTGCTTAAGTTAGTTATTACTGGTGTTATAAACTAGCTAACTGATGTGATTAAGTTAGTTATTACTGGTGTTATAAACTAGCTAACTCTTTGATGTGCTTAAGTTAGTTATTACTGGTGTTATAAACTAGCTAACTGATGTGCTTAAGTTAGTTATTACTGGTGTTATAAACTAGCTAACTGATGTGATTAAGTTAGTTATTACTGGTGTTATAAACTAGCTAACTCTTTGATGTGCTTAAGTTAGTTATTACTGGTGTTATAAACTAGCTAACTCTTTGATGTGATTAAGTTAGTTATTACTGGTGTTATAAACTAGCTAACTTTTTGATGTGCTTAATCCAGCAACACAATGATATTGTAAACTAGCTAACACTTGGATGTTATAAACTAGCTAACACTTGGATGTTATAAACTAGCTAACACTTGGATGTTATAAACTAGCTAACACTTGGATGTTATAAACTAGCTAACACTTGGATGTTATAAACTAGCTAACACTTGGATGTTATAAACTAGCTAACACTAGGATGTTATAAACTAGCTAACAATAGGATGTTATAAACTAGCTAACACTTGGATGTTATAAACTAGCTAACACTTGGATGTTATAAACTAGCTAACACTTGGATGCTATAAACTAGCTAACACTTGGATGCTATAAACTAGCTAACACTTGGATGCTATAAACTAGCTAACACTTGGATGTTATAAACTAGCTAACACTTGGATGTTATAAACTAGCTAACACTTGGATATAATAAACTAGCTAACACTTGGATGTTATATAAACTAGCTAACACTTGGATGCTATAAACTAGCTAACACTTGAATGTTATAAACTAGCTAACACTTGGATGTTATAAACTAGCTAACACTTGGATGTTATAAACTAGCTAACACTTGGATGTTATAAACTAGCTAACACTTGGATGTTATAAACTAGCTAACACTTGGATGTTATAAACTAGCTAACACTTGGATGCTATAAACTAGCTAACACTTGGATGCTATAAACTAGCTAACACTTGGATGTTATAAACTAGCTAACACTTGGATGCTATAAACTAGCTAACACTTGGATGCTACAACACTTTAATGTACTTAAGCCAGCTAACACTAAGATGTGTCTGTATAAGATAATATTAATGAAATCTTGTATGTAAAAAATAAAGAGAAGCCCACTCTCATTTTGTTGATGTCGTCTGCACTGCTGAATGACGCAGCAGATCTCAAGGAGTTCTTTTCCAATTCTTCTCCCTTCTCTTTCTTCTTCTCTTTGTCTTTCTTATTGTTCTTCTTCTCTTTCTTCTGTTTCATGTCCAACTCATCCTCTGAGACACAAACGAGAGAAGAATTTATATAAAGAGCGGTTGAATTTTATGTTCATAAAGATAAACTCAAACTCTTTGGCCACATCACAAGGTCCTCAGGGCTCATAAAGACCTTCCTTCAGGGAACGGTACCAGGAAAAAAAAAAGAAAAAGACAGGAAGTGATGGGAAGACAGCATCGAAGAATGGACTGGCGTGTCAGTGAATGAAATTCTATCTCAAATACACATTACAAAATGAGAGAGTAGTTTCCCCTGTTTGCTAAGAATAAACTTTTTTTTCTTTGAATCATTAAAATGTGTAGAACTTAATTTTGTGTCTTCTAAAAATATAGATAAATAACAACCCGAGCCAATAACACACTTGCCCTCGCCCTCACACACAAACTGAGATCTCTTACCATCGTCCATGTCGACATTCTTGTCAGGAAAGAAAAACTCCATGATGGCCTTGTAGAACTGGTACGTCATCTGTATCTGTATAGGGGCCACGTTGACTTCAAAGTGTTCCTTTACCGGAATGCCGCCAACTGAAACAATTGGAGACAAAGTGAGACCTCATATACAGTACAGTCTAGGGATCCACTATTTGTCAACATAACATAATGCATTTTATAAGACATTTTTTTTATGTACTCGAGCAGTGTTGGCATTAACAGGTGGCTAAGCAGTGTCTTACACTAACTAAAAATATAAATTTAATTATTTTTTTAAAATTGCTTTTGTAAAGTGCATTCTTCAAATCATAAGCAGGCCAGAGCCCTCCATGGGCTGTAGCGCCACTGGGATGGATGGATTCTTCATGTCATAGAATGCTCACAAGGTCTTCGGGGCTCGCAAAGCTCTTCCTCTAGGGAACAGTGCCAGGAAAAAGAATAAGAGGCAGACAGAGAAAGCAATGGTAACATAAAAGAATGGACAGACCTGACATTGAAAATAGATTCTGTCCAGGGCAAAAGACAGAGAAGAATTGATTAAGACAGTCAACAGATCATGTGTGGTGACCAACGCTCCAAATGACTAAGGGAGATAGGTGAAGGTCAAGCATTCTCAGAGCAGTCTTGCTCAATCTTATTAATTGATGTTCAATCTTTTTTAAAATTGATATTCAATCTTTTCAAAATTGATGTTCAATCTTTTTAAAATTGATGTTCAATCTTTTTTAAAATTGATATTCAATCTTTTCAAAATTGATGTTCAATCTTTTCAAAATTGATGTTCAATCTTTTTAAAATTGATGTTCAATCTTTTTAAAATTGATGTTCAATCTTTTTAATGATGTTTGGAAGTATCAGAGAGAAGGTTTCTGTGCTGTCTTTTGATGCTCAGCAAACACACAACTCAGTTTAAGTTTGGAATTAGTTGTGATTTCAGCTTGTGACACTTAGCCATAAATCCCATACTGGATTTCTTTTTCTCACTGTGCTTAAAGCCTTCACACACTCCATCGAACTAACTACCAAACTACAACTCAATGAACTCTGTATTTGTATGTGTCATGGAATTAAAAACAAATAATCAGCAAAGAGAATTGAAGAGAAAAAAACACCTCCACTTACCTGGAGATCTCTCAGTGCATGTAATCCTCAAAGCCATCTGTCTGTTCTCACCTTCTTGGCCCTGGGGATCTTTGGGCACCAAAACTTTCTGGAGAAAAAAAAACAACCTTACTTTTTTTTTTGTTAGAAACCCACTGAATTCAAGAATTTAAAATGTTTTGAACTTAGCACTGTAAGAACTATCCATAAATTAAAGTAGTTCCTATATAAGTATTAAAAATCACTGAAAGAATGAAGCGATGTGATTGGTTAGATCTAGATCTGCTTTCAGTATGGTTGAGGAGAATGATGTAGGCATACCCTAAAAGCAAAAATCCCATAAAAATCCTGTTTTTTTTACTTTTTAGATGTGAAGAATTTACTATCTAATTTATTAAATATAATTGTTTCACAGCATCTAAACAAAAAACAACAACAGTATAATGTTTACTATTACAACTTTTTATGCAGAAATTAAATATGTCATTATCTCAAATTTGAAAAACCATCAGAGTTTCCCTTTAAAATAAATGACACCAACAATAAAGCTTACACTTGCTGTAAAACAAAACTTATCAATAAAAAGCCTAAAATCTCTGCAAATGGTCTCCCCTTTCAGGCCTTACGGATTTTTGGGCAGATGATGTAAAGGTTATATGTTTTTGTGGCCTATGGTTATTGAGGGTGTCATGTAGTCAGCATAATGACCAACCATCCTATACTTTTCCCAACTTATGTCAGGTGCCCTTAAGAGCTCGGTGGACTCAGTGGTGCCCCGAAGATCCTGAAATTAAAATTCCAATCTTCACCAGGATTTGAAACCGGGACTCTCTGGTTCGGAAGCAAAATGCTTTAACACTCATCACCGAGCCTTCCTTTATAATTAAGTTCCTGGAAAAAGATCTGTATGCAGTCTGACCAAGAGGTTCAGCTTGTATGCAATTATAACTTCTATTGTTCATTAACCTCAAATCTGACCTGGTAAAAGTTGTCTGTTAATAAATTCTCCACTTTGACCCAGGTCAGCTCCAGCTGGTGTGTCCACGTATCGTCATCTCTATTGACTTTAGTGTACCTAAACAACAGGAAGTGTGGACAGGTAAGTTTAGACTTTCCTATAAAGTATGCTAACAAAATGATTCAGCTAATCATTGGCAATAAACAGACCGCACCTGGACACCTGAACATTCTTAAGAAAGCTATTAATAGTTTAAGTATCTTCTTCTTCTAGCCAGCTTTATTGCTGCTGAGCTGTGAGCTCTTTTGCAGACTGTGCCAAGGAAAAAAAGTGTGCTGTTTTCTTCAGTTGTTCAGCACTGCCATACAGGGTGTTGGTTATGTTGGGCTGTAGTGGAAGTAGGGTCTGCCTAAGGTGGATTAGGGAGGGGCATTCAAAGAGGATATGGTTTACAGTTTTAAAAGGGGTGGGCGCAGTGTCAGCCTACACAAAATAGTTTAAGTATAAAAAACAGACACAAAAACTTCTTTGTTCCCTTAGCAATAAAATCATTGAATAAAATTAAGCTTTCTGAATAAACTTTACATGAAACTATGGTAAAACCTTATATTTAATAAGCTTGTAATGTATTGCTATGTGTAGTGCATAAATATATGAGAAATCGCCTCAAGGATAATAATAATTATTATTATCATTTAACCAGCTATTCAAAGTAAATAAGTTAATTAAATACTAAAAAAAAAAAATATTTACACAAAGTTACGAAGCTCCAGCTCAGCTATACCGCAGTGGCCATCTCTTTCTGTCATGCGCCACTTGGCATACTTGAAACAAACTTCATTCCTTTTAACCACTTGTGCATGCTGGGCTACAATTTAGAACAAACACAACTGTATCATTATGAATAGAACACTATGAATGTAACATTAAGAATGTAACATTATAAATGTTACATATGTAACACATACTCGTTTCACAGTTTCATTTAATACTCTAAAGTCTTTTTCCATAATGGAAAACTTTGCACATTCTAAGTATTTAGCAGAACACTTTGCTTAGTTTTTATTAGATTAAATCACATGGTGGCCTACTAGTTAATTATTCCAGTAATTCGTGGATCTCCTTTTAAGGCCTTGCAGAACAGTAGGGAGCCAAGGAACACAGTTTGGGAAACACTGCTCTAAGGTGTCTCTTTAAGTTATGTACAATGAATGAATAGCAAAACTTCTAACCTCTGCCCCACTGTTACTGTGTAAATATAATTTTTAAAAAGGCCAAGATAATGAAATACAAATTTACGTGAAATAATTCAGATGAATACCAAGAAACAATACTTTGCAAGAGAAACATTTTAACTATTTTTAACAAAATTTAAATGTCTTTATTACAAACACATGACTACAATGATACTCTCAGGAACATGGGTTTATTTATAGCACCAAGCTGTGGGCTAGGTCCAGACAGAGAGCTCATAGATAAAAACTAACAGATCTTTGAAATTCATAATTTTTTAAAATATGTTAATTAAGAAAAATAACAATAATTTAAAAAAAAAGTGTTTTTTTTCCAAGGTAAAGTCATAACACCTGACTACACTCTTTGTTTAACTTCTTATTTATCTAAGAAACTTCTTCTAAGACATGACCTTATGTAGAATTACAACACTTTCATCCTGATTTCTGAAAATGGCTCAGTAACATTAGTTCTTACCTTTCTCCATTTTCATTTGAGCTTTGACTTGAAGCTGACTCTCATTGTAACAGCTGGGAGAAGAAATAACAAAAACATTTCAACTCAACAGAAACCAAGAGGAAATAACAACATGCAACCAAAATAAACAAAGAAATATCAAAAACAACTTAAATAAAAAAAAACAATAAAAAAAACATACAACTAAAATAAACAAAGTCCAAGAAGACAAAAGCAGTTCTTTTAGCTAAAGAGTGCAAGCTATTTTCACTGTGTTGTATGGCATTATAAGTTTGACTTATCATTCAATGCTTAAATATTATGATGTAACAAGTGTCTACAAAAATGAATCTTAAACTAATAGACTTTATGCATTTCATCCTTGTACATGAAGATAATAGTCTATGACATGTAGCATTGATTAATACGTTTGTTAGTGCAAACCATCTGTTGCATTTCTATGGCCTCCATCAGTCCCAATGAAATGAGATGAATGCCTGGGCATTAGTTGTGGTCAGAACGATGCTGCCCACACAGCAGTCCCCCCCCCATCTCTCTCTCTAAGAAGCTGACCTAGCCAAAAGAGGTTCTACCAGGGCAGCGGTTCTCAACCTTTTCAGCTCGGCGACCCCTTTTAACAATTGCCCACTTTGACGCGACCCCCCCCCTGCACACACACACACAGGAATAGAAGAATAGACAAAACAATCCAGTTTTTCGATGGTCTTTGGCGACCCCTGGCAAATCGTCAATCGACCCCCAAGGGGGGTCGCGACCCACAGGTTCAGATTCAGAACCCCTGCACTAGGGTGTAGCACAGTATGCTTCAAACTGCATATACGTTGCCTGTTTTTTTTTTTCTTCAGGGTTGACTCCCGAAGCCTTTCCCGTGTTTGGGTTTAACTGCAAGGCAGCAGAGGTTTGAATTCAGAGTTTTACTTCTGCATTTAACTTTTTTTTAACTGCAGTTTTTCCAGTTGTGTATACGTCCCAATATGACAATACTATAAAGAGAGAGACACCCATCAAAATGAGCTGAAACATTTTGGGATCAATGCAATCCAGCCAATGATTACTTTTCACATGCCCCATGTGGAACAGTCACTAACCTGATTCTCATGCCAAGCTCTTCATTTTTTAATCCAATCCAGTTTTTTAGCTCATCCATCTCTTTTTCTAAAAGTTCCATTCTGAAAACAAATTCAAATGTTTCAATGAAATATGTTGCTGATATGGAAATAGATTCACTAGATATTCTTCTCATAAATTCTTTCAGTAATGAAAACATATTAAAAAAATAGGCAAACCTTTCTTCATCATCTTTTGTTTTGGCCAAATAATATTCTTTTTCCAGCATTCTTAATTCCTCCACCTTCTCTCTATGAAGACAAACACATATGACAATGCACTATATATATATATTTATGTGTGTATACAACTTCTCAGACAAACACATAATGCCAATTAGAAGTGATAAATGGTGTAAAAAATACTAGATAAACAGATAAAAATTTATTCAAAATGGTATATTTAAAATGTATCTTAAAACAAAGAATCATACAGGAAATAATTAACTAGAAATGTATTTAGTTGTATAAAAACATCAACAATAATACATTTTAAAAAGCTCAAGCTATTCCCCCTCTCAATCGTATTCAAAAAAAACTATCTATGCCAGCCTCCCTACCTGACAATTTCTTGTAACTGTAAAATGGGCGTTTTCTGGTCCTCGTCTCTGTTGAGTTGGAGTTTAAACCTCATGTTTTGTAAACGGTCACTAGCTGCCTGTAAACAAAACATCAGTTAGCTGCATTATGTCATCACTAAGGTGTATTTTCATCACCAGCTACATTAGATCAAAACTAGAAAAAAACTTGTTATCACTTGGCTACATTTTAGCAGCAATTAAATAAAAAGGAAACTAGGTCATCACTAAGATACAGTATCATCACTTAGCTACATTGTGCCATCATTTTGATTCACTTTCTTAGCAATTAGCTAAATGATGTCATCACTTTAGTACTTTAGGTCATCTCTTAGCTACATTTTCTTAGCATTTAGCTAAAAAAAACTAAGATCTACTACCATCACTTTGCTAAATGTTGCCGTCACTTTGCTACATTTTGTCACTACTAAGCCAACACCACAAAAAAAAAAAAATAATAATAATAATAAATGTGCTAATACAAAATTGTCCAGTGTTTTATGAAAGCAATTAGTTGAAAGCTAGATAATTAAATGACTGAAACTGAACTTGTATTCATTTTAAAGTGCTATCTAAATAGTATTGATAATCAATTTATTTCAAACTGAACTGTTTTTGTTGTAACCAAATAAAATTGACTTGAAATTTTGTTAACAAAACTCCACCAAAGCCTACTGGACCACCATACATTTCTACCTGCCCATCTCCATTATTTCTATGTTAAACTCATCACCTTTTTCTTGGGTTCCACATAGAGTAATAAATTGTTGACTATGTCCATGATGACGGAGAACTGCAGCTAGAAGAAAAAAAAAAAAGAAAATGTTATTCCAAGATCTACCAGCACAGACAGTCACATTGCTGAAGTAGAACCAAACGTACAAAGCAGGCCTGGCAGAAAAATCAAGATAAAAAACTTAGCAAAACTTAATAAAAAAACCTATCCCTCTAATAACAGTGTCAGGATTTGAAGACAAAACCATTTGGGGAAGTAGAAAAAAACAAAACAGTGGTCCTGAAAAAAAAACACATTCTAGAAAAATGTGTCTACATTTCTAACTTTTTCTAACTCTTTGATGGACTAAAAACACAAACTAAATTTTCTAAATAGAGAAACAGCCAAGCTTTAATGTTATAGGGCCTCTTTCAGTTGTGAAACAACTATGGATCCCTTCAAAGAAATGAGATGAATGCCTGGGCATCAGATATGGTTGGAATAACAAAGCCCACACAGCAGGATAGGCTTAAAATGAATATTCTCATTTGACTAGAATAACATCATTAGTAAAATCAGAGACACTTCAGGGCAGAAGACTAAAAAGTAAAGCAGCAATACACATAAAACACTAGAACCTATTAAAATACCCAGACAAAGATAAAGGCATATTTCTTATTTCATATGCTAGGACAAATTTGTACAAGTGCTACTTCTTTGCTAGTGCCATTAAAGATGGAACAGGTTGCATGAATCAGCCAGGAAAACCAATGACTTAGCAGAGTTTAAGTCTCTAATTAGCATGCACAACTAGATTGAGACATTGATACATGTAGGGCATAATTATCTTTTGTTAAGAAGGAACATGTATAATTTATTAGATAAGATAAACAAAATTTCAATAAGCTGATATCTATCTATAGAGAAGTAAACTCACAGGATTGGAGTAGGCATAAACACTTTCATGTAACAATGTAAATGTATCCACACCTTCTTCAACGCTCATCACACTGTCTTCTGCTGGCTGGGGACAGAGAGATGCAGAGTTAGTTCACACTTCACTCAAACATTACAGCAACGCTCTACCATTGGCCAGGTATATATATAAAATATTGCTATAAACAAGTTCATAGGTACATTGGTTCTTATTGAATTGATTGATACATTGGTTCTTATAAATTAATTGATACATTGGTTCTTATTAAATTAATTGATACCTTGGTTCCTATTAAATTCATTGATACATTGGTTCTTTTTTAAGTTCATTGATACATTGGTTCTTATTAAATTCATTGATACATTAGTTCTTATTAAGTTCATTGATACATTAGTTCTTATTAAGTTCATTGATACCTTGGTTCTTATTATCTATTCTAACAGTCTCTATCAATTCAATCCTAGACAGTCTATATATGAACAAAGAATGAATTAAATAATACACTTTAAAAACATTTTAGCAAAAATAAAAGCGTAATATGGCCATATTACAATGTTCTCATGGCTCACAAAAACCTTCCTTCAGGGAACAGTACCAGGAAAAAGATGAAGAGGCAGAAAGACAAAGTGATGGGAAAACAACATAAAAGAATGGAGGAGATTGTTATTGAAAAAAATTCTATCCAAGGCAAAAGACAGAGTAGAATGGAGAAAGATGGTCAACAGATCTTGCGTGGTGCCCCAACCGTTCAACAGCCTAAGGGATTGGTAAAGGTTAAAGAGGAAAAAGTAACAATAGTTCTTAAAGCTTTGACCATGTAGGTGCTAAATCTTCTGTTTCTTAAAATAATAACCAACAAGTTTATGAACCAGCCTTTTGCCATTCCTGCAGTTATGTTGATCTGATTTTCAACGCAATCTAGTTTTTCTAAACCAAAGAAAATGAGGCATGACACGTCTAAACAGATATATATTTATAGCTTTTATATAGCGCTACTGTCATGCTTATAGCATGCTCAAGCGCTATGGTCCAATCTCATTTGTGGACAAGTTGGGGGGGGGGGGGGGGAGGGGGTATCTAGGAGTTTTCCGTGCTGCCTTTAGGCACAGATGAATTGAATGACACTGTAAACTTACAGGCAGTGGCACTTCTGGCAGACTGTTAGGATCCACGTCTCCATAGTTGGCATAGAAGAACTTGCAGCTACACCTGTAGATGATCCTCTGAAGCTGTACTGTGTCTGCTGATGCATTCTAGGTCATAGGGAATAAACTCAAGATGAAGGCTTCTAGTTAAAGTACAAGTAGAGAATGAATTTCAAATGGGACAAGCAGCTAATAATAAGGACAAAAGTGAGTATAAGGTGACCAGTGCACTAGATGTGGCATTGTTTCTTCAGAGTTGGTTGATTGGTATATACTACTATCTCTATCTCTTCTCTAAATTGACCACCGGCAGACAATGGTTATGCATGCGCTGGGTTTGGCAAAATATGTAGGTCGTAGTTGGGCCTGCGTACCCATGGGAAATACTGCATTCCTCATTAACCTTCAGACTCAAAGATGAGCCTACTTGTTTGCATTGATTGGTTGGCTGGACAGCCACCATATGTTTCTTTCCCCTACCGAAACTCTTCTCAGCTTAACTCTTACTCTCCTTATCAACGATACCATCGTTGATTTTGACCTCATTAAATTAAAAACATGTTTAGTTTTTTAAACTTGACTGAATTATATAAAAAGAGCATGCATTTCCCTTTAATTCTATACCAAATGCAACATTTTCTGATAACAAACAACCAAGCTATTGAAGCCCAATCATAACAGGGGTAGTGAAATAGTAATGAGCAAAATGAAGAATGCCTTCAAAACGTGGAAAAATAAATACGGATAGAAAGAGTTAAACTATGTGTCAGTTAAGTCTTTCCTGACTTCTATTTGACTTTATAAGTTTTGTAGCATATCTTTAATGTATTGGTTAAACAACATATTTTTATGTGTTGTACTTGACTTAGAGTACTTCTTGTTACGCAACTTTTACCATTGTAGTTCAACCCTAGACAACTAAAGCAGTTTATATTCATACAACAATAAAAACAACTTTGACAATTTATAGCATCCTGTAGTGGCATACATTGTAAAACAAACTCACCTGTTCACACGTTGGCTTCACTCCTGTGACCACACTGCTGACTACGCTGCCAACAGACTGACCGCTGCTGATCATCTCAGGCAGGCCAGTTAAGTCAGTGTTGGTTCTATCCTCGACATTTTCCCTGGACAGCCATGGAATGTTGTCCCTTTCATAGCTATTGTTGGGATCCACAGTGGCATAGTACTAAACAAAACAAAAAATTGTGCAAACAGTTGAATATGTTATTACTGTCATGGCATGATACTAAATAAACCAATAGTTGTGCTTATAGTTCAATATCTCTTTGGCTTAGACATAAAAAGTTTTGTAAATGTCCACATTTCACTGATGTGGTAGTATTAATTGTACAATCATACAATATTTGTGTCAGTTTTATAAATAGTTTAGATGTTCCAGATGTTAATACAGAGTTGAAGATAATCTACATTCTTGCCCAAAACTCCTCGCAGGCCAACGGGAGATGGCAGTGGGCAGGGTGCAAACCTTGGACCATCGAAAACCAAATGACAGTCCAGCGCGCATACAGCACGACCAGGCAGCCATCCAATATATTAAATGTATAGTCGTATAATGACTCAATTATGACCATTTCTAGCATTGGTTATGAAATGCAACTAGACTTAATATTTGGGTAAAAGATTCTCAGTTCTTTTTATTTTAATTTCCTCACTTCAATGCTAGTTGAAAGATTCTTGGTCAAAGTTTTTAATTCACAAAGAATAAAAAAAAACACCAAAAAACTTTGTTTATTTCTCACCCCTTAGTTTTCCATTGCAAGGTTTTATTTATTATAATGTTCCCATAAAACATTAGACACAGACAAAAATATATCCCCTGTCTTTAAACATCTAGTCTCTTCTGGTCATAAGACAACCACGGCTCATCTCATGGAGGACAAGAACCCCCCCCCCTTGTCAGTTCCACTTGACCCATTACCTGAGTCACACATGACGGCTAGACTGTGTTTAAACATCCATAACCTGTGTCTAGTCAACTAGTAAAATATTTAACAGCCCACTGAATGGAATAATGACCACCCAAACGTTCACATTACCTGCATGCAGTCCACATCCCCGTTCCAGGTAGACTTTGACCTCAGCTGACCATTCCTCCAGATGGGCATGTGCGTGTAGGAGGTGATCTTCGCCCTGGCGGCACTAACAATCACGTAGCCAGGTGTTTCACAACCTTTGACCACGACCTGGCTGTTGTGGAGCTCAACTACACCATCAAACAAAACAAAACAATTTCAATGTGAGATACAATAAGAATCACTTGCATATACAAAATGAAATCTCATCAACTGCTGACAACGTCTTGTTAATAATGAAAGGCTAAACATTTCCTACATGTAGAAAGTGTCAACACAGTGTAAAATGTATACATGTATACAATGACAGTGGCTTTAGAAATAAACAAGTGGAAAGAATGGAGCTTGGTGGCTGATTGGTTAAGTTCTTGTCTCCTGAACCAAAGGGGTCTCAAGTTTGAGTTCCAGTGAAGACTGGGAGTTTGAACTTCAGATTTTTAGGATGGCCCCGAATCCACACAACTCTAATGGTTACCTAAGACATGTTGGGGAAGTAAAGGCCACTGGTGGTTGTGCTGGCCACATTGTCCGTCAGCCAAAGAAACAAAGAGCTTAAAATTAACTACCCCCCATATTTGCGAGTGAGACCTGTTACATTTTTACAAGTTGAAAATGTATAGATAGATAATTATGTGCCAAACAGCAAAGTCATTGTTTTTCCGGGCTGATTCAGGCAACCCATTCCATGCTCTAAAAGCACTAGGGGGGAAGGAGCACTTGTACTAATATGTCTTAGCATATGAAATAAGAAATGTGCCTTTATCTTTGTGTCTGTCTAAGTATTCTATAAGGTTTTGTTTTTGTATTTATTATTTATTCTGTAGTATACTGACTAGTGCACATGTCACACAATGTCAACCACTAAAACAACAACTACTTGAAATAAATGGAATAAAACCAATTGTATCACTTAATTAGCAACTTACCCTGCCAATTAGTCTGTAGTATATCAGTCAGTTTACACGCCCTAAGTCCATGAAGTTGATCTACATTATTATCTGAGGGCTGGACAGTAAGAACTAATGTCAAATACAGCTTCATAATAATCTCTAACCAAATGGAATTAGATTAATTAATGGAATTAAATGGGAAGCGTGGTCTAGAGGCTAAGTACGCTTGAACTTGGCTTGTCTTGGCTACCTATGAAGGGGGGCTCGAGGTTCGACACCCGATTCAGGCAGAGTTGTGTTTACTGAGCGCCTAAAAGCAGCACAGAAAACCTACCCCTAGATACCCCTCCATCCCCCCCCCCAACTGGTCCACAAATGAGATTGGACCATAGCGCTCTGAGCATGCTATGAGCATGAAAGTAGTGCTATATAAAAGCGATAATTATTATATGATTTTTTTCTAGTCTCTTTTTTTTAAGCTGACAATTCCAAAAAGAGGCAGCATATTGAAAAACTATCAAAGTGAAATATTTATTAAGGAATTCTAGTACAAAAATATCATTTGATTTGTAATTATTTAATCAATATGGGGCATTCCATTATGATTTTTAAATTAACGTAACAGCTCAGTATTGCAAGTATCTAGTACACTGATGAAAAATAAACTTAATATTACTTTAAAAAAAAAAAAATAATTATCATTTCTTTAGATGGAAAAATAAGGTCTTATTAGTCTCCCAATTTATCTAATACTTCCAATTCACATATGTAGTATAACAGTAACTTGCGTTGTTTTTATCATTGTACATATGTGCTATCTCACTCTGTTCAAGGACTAGTGCAGATTGTCAAGCCATAATATGACTGCAGAGAATTTCAACCAATGTTAAGTACAGTAAAAAGATGTAAATTATGAATTTAGTACAATAGCTGTAGTTTTAACATTATTAAAGTTATATTTGTGTTTTCCTATTAAGCAATGAATGACCATAGATTTGAAATGGTTCTCATTAGTGACTGTATTATTAACTCTGCTTCAGATATTTTCAGAAACTTTTAAGAATTCTTTGTTTGTTTGGTTGACAAGCTTCTGGCGTTCCTTCAAAAGTCAAGATGATTACATCCTAGTCCAAACCTCCTGCAAAATGACAGGGAAATGAAGCAGACTTGAACTCAAGACCATTAAGACAAAAGTCTGAAGTAAATACCACATGACCAGGAAGCCATTCGCCAATCTTTCTTATTAAGTCTGTATATTTTTAAAATTAATTTTTGTTCTTGAGTTTCTATAGATATTTACCTATTTTTTTTTATCATAGCTTCTCTATATTTACAGCCGATTCAAATTTACAAAGTTAGATGGTCAATTTTAGTAATAGTGTGATACATTTTAATAAGGATTCATGGTCATAAAGTATTGGGCTGGTCTGTTTTTGGTCATAACAATGGTCCTGGGTTCATTCCCTGCCCTCTGCAATACCCTTTCATCCAGCATGTGGTTTGGGCTAGGAAGTAGATTATCTTCAACTCTGAAGGAACTTACGAAATATGTACATTTAAAAAAAAAATATCTTTAACATTTAGGTTAATCTGTCTAGTTTAAGAAACTTTTTCCAGATTTCAATAGCACTTAGAAAGACAAGAGTTACTGTTTTCTTATAGTACTAAGATACAGAACATATTTTTGCCTCAGCTTTGTTCTAGTCTTACACTTTATGTACTGTTGACATTATAGGTTGTGTATTTATATGAGTGTAGTGTATTTTTTGTTTCTTGTGTGTTGTGAACTGATCTGTTCAGGTGTGTCTAAAAGTCTTGGTGTCCAGGTCAGCTTGTGTGTGTGTGTGTACCGTGTTATTGAGAACTGTTTTGTCATTCTTGTACAGTAAAGATTGGATCAGGACATGTCTTCCTGTAGAGTTTTATTAGGTCACTACAATGAGATACCAAGAAATAACCTTTGCCGAGACCTACCTCCTCTGTAAAGGCCACTGACTTGCTGTCAGACTCAGACACTAGCTTCATCAACATGTACATGTCATTCTTGTACAATAAAGATTGGATCAGGACATGTCTTCCTGTAGAGTTTTATTAGGTCACTACAATGAGATACCAAGAAATAACCTTTGCCGAGACCTACCTCCTCTGTAAAGGCCACTGACTTGCTGTCAGACTCAGACACTAGCTTCATCAACATGTACATGTCATTCTTGTACAATAAAGATTGGATCAGGACATGTCTTCCTGTAGAGTTTTATTAGGTCACTACAATGAGATACCAAGAAATAACCTTTGCCGAGACCTACCTCCTCTGTAAAGGCCACTGACTTGCTGTCAGACTCAGACACTAGCTTCATCAACATGTACATGTCATTCTTGTACAATAAAGATTGGATCAGGACATGTCTTCCTGTAGAGTTTTATTAGGTCACTACAATGAGATACCAAGAAATAACCTTTGCCGAGACCTACCTCCTCTGTAAAGGCCACTGACTTGCTGTCAGACTCAGACACTAGCTTCATCAACATGTACATGTCATTCTTGTACAATAAAGATTGGATCAGGACATGTCTTCCTGTAGAGTTTTATTAGGTCACTACAATGAGATACCAAGAAATAACCTTTGCAGAGACCTACCTCCTCCGTAAAGGCCACTGACTTGCTGTCAGACTCAGACACTAGCTTCATCAACATGGAGTGGGCGTGGCTCATCTGAAGCTGGCTCAGCGGGCTGGGGGCAATGTCTAACGATTCTGTACTCTGAGGTGGGGCGTCAGGGCTGCTCAGAGAGAACGAACGATTCTTCTGTGGGTTGAAATTTTAAACTTTAGACAAACAGATGGCAAACACTTTATAAGAAAAACAATTGTGCTATTTAGTTATGTTTATTTGAGGTGCAGTGGCTGAGTGGTAAAGCGCTTAGCTTCCATAACAGGGGTCCCAGGTTTGCATCCTGGTGTAGACTGGGATTTTTTAATTTCAGGATCTTTAGGGCACTTCTGAGTCCATCCAGCTCAAATGAGTACCTTACATTAGTTGGGGAAAAGTAAGGCAGTTGGTCATATTGTGCTGGCCACATAACACCCTCATTAACCAGGAGCCAAAGAAACATATGACCTTTACATTATCTGCCCTATAGACCGCATGGTCTGAAAGGGGAACTTAACTTACTTAAACATTTATCGCTAACATCTGAAATTCTAATGGTAGTTAATATCAAAAAGACTTCATCAACACAGTTACAAAGCAACAGAAAGCAAAAAACTAGTCGCACGAAAACAATTTATCATTTACGCCTTATAAATTTTTGGTAGCATAAATATTATATTTGAGAAATATAAAATTTATGATTAATACAAATCTGTAAGAATAAATTAATTTTTCAAAGTATAAATATAAATGGTATAGACTACATATTTATAACGAATATAAATCTTCTATCAGCTCTAGAACAAATACACACAGAGAACATCGAAGCCAGAGATATTACAATGGGAATATATTAAAGGAAAGTTAGATTATTTCCAAAAGACTTTGGAAACATGTCAAAGAAATAAGTTGAAAGAGAAAGTTAGAAGCAAAGCAAAACAAAGCTTATCTAAAGGGGAAGAACTCCGTCTTTAAAACTATAAAGCCAAGCTTATCTAAAGGGGAAGAACTCTGTCTTTAAAACTATAAAACAAAGCTTATCTAAAGGGGAAGAACTCTGTCTTTAAAACTATAAAACCAAGCTTATCTAAAGGGGAAGAACTCTGTCTTTAAAACTATAAAGCCAAGCTTATCTAAAGGGGAAGAACTCTGTCTTTAAAACTATAAAACAAAGCTTATCTAAAGGGGAAGAACTCTGTCTTTAAAACTATAAAACAAAGCTTATCTAAAGGGGAAGAACTCTGTCTTTAAAACTATAAAACAAAGCTTATCTAAAGGGGAAGAACTCTGTCTTTAAAACTATAAAACAAAGCTTATCTAAAGGGGAAGAACTCTGTCTTTAAAACTATAAAACAAAGCTTATCTAAAGGGGAAGAACTCTGTCTTTAAAACTATAAAACAAAGCTTATCTAAAGGGGAAGAACTCTGTCTTTAAAACTATAAAACAAAGCTTATCTAAAGGGGAAGAACTCTGTCTTTAAAACTATAAAACAAAGCTTATCTAAAGGGGAAGAACTCTGTCTTTAAAACTATAAAACAAAGCTTATCTAAAGGGGAAGAACTCTGTCTTTAAAACTATAAAACAAAGCTTATCTAAAGGGGAAGAACTCTGTCTTTAAAACTATAAAACAAAGCTTATCTAAAGGGGAAGAACTCTGTCTTTAAAACTATAAAACAAAGCTTATCTAAAGGGGAAGAACTCTGTCTTTAAAACTATAAAACCAAGCTTATCTAAAGGAAAAGAACTCTGTCCTTAAAACTATAAAACAAAGCTTATCTAAAGGGGAAGAACTCTGTCTTTAAAACTATAAAACAAAGCTTATCTAAAGGGGAAGAACTCTGTCTTTAAAACTATAAAACAAAGCTTATCTAAAGGGGAAGAACTCTGTCTTTAAAACTATAAAACAAAGCTTATCTAAAGGGGAAGAACTCTGTCTTTAAAACTATAAAACCAAGCTTATCTAAAGGAAAAGAACTCTGTCCTTAAAACTATAAAACAAAGCTTATCTAAAGGGGAAGAACTCTGTCTTTAAAACTATAAAACAAAGCTTATCTAAAGGGGAAGAACTCTGTCTTTAAAACTATAAAACAAAGCTTATCTAAAGGGGAAGAACTCTGTCTTTAAAACTATAAAACAAAGCTTATCTAAAGGGGAAGAACTCTGTCTTTAAAACTATAAAACAAAGCTTATCTAAAGGGGAAGAACTCTGTCTTTAAAACTATAAAACAAAGCTTATCTAAAGGGGAAGAACTCTGTCTTTAAAACTATAAAACAAAGCTTATCTAAAGGGGAAGAACTCTGTCTTTAAAACTATAAAACAAAGCTTATCTAAAGGGGAAGAACTCTGTCTTTAAAACTATAAAACAAAGCTTATCTAAAGGGGAAGAACTCTGTCTTTAAAACTATAAAACAAAGCTTATCTAAAGGGGAAGAACTCTGTCTTTAAAACTATAAAACCAAGCTTATCTAAAGGAAAAGAACTCTGTCCTTAAAACTATAAAACAAAGCTTATCTAAAGGGGAAGAACTCTGTCTTTAAAACTATAAAACAAAGCTTATCTAAAGGGGAAGAACTCTGTCTTTAAAACTATAAAACAAAGCTTATCTAAAGGGGAAGAACTCTGTCTTTAAAACTATAAAACAAAGCTTATCTAAAGGAAAGAACTCTGTCCTTAAAACTATAAAACAAAGCTTATCTAAAGGGGAAGAACTCGTCTTTAAAACTATAAAACAAAGCTTATCTAAAGGGGAAGAACTCGTCTTTAAAACTATAAAACAAAGCTTATCTAAAGGGAAGAACTCTGTCTTTAAAACTATAAAACAAAGCTTATCTAAAGGGGAAGAACTCCGTCTTTAAAACTATAAAACAAAGCTTATCTAAAGGGGAAGAACTCCGTCTTTAAAACTATAAAACAAAGCTTATCTAAAGGGGAAGAACTCCGTCTTTAAAAACTATAAAACAAAGCTTATCTAAAGGGGAAGAACTCCGTCTTTAAAACTATAAAACAAAGCTTATCTAAAGGGGAAGAACTCCGTCTTTAAAACTATAAACAAAGCTTATCTAAAGGGGAAGAACTCCGTCTTTAAAACTATAAAACAAAGCTTATCTAAAGGGGAAGAACTCCGTCTTTAAAACTATAAAACAAAGCTTATCTAAAGGGGAAGAACTCCGTCTTTAAAACTATAAAACAAAGCTTATCTAAAGGGGAAGAACTCCGTCTTTAAAACTATAAAACAAAGCTTATCTAAAGGGAAGAACTCCGTCTTTAAAACTATAAAACAAAGCTTATCTAAAGGGGAAGAACTCCGTCTTTAAAACTATAAAACAAAGCTTATCTAAAGGGAAGAACTCCGTCTTTAAAACTATAAAACAAAGCTTATCTAAAGGGGAAGAACTCCGTCTTTAAAACTATAAAACAAAGGCTTATCTAAAGGGGAAGAACTCCGTCTTTAAAACTATAAAACAAAGCTTATCTAAAGGGGAAGAACTCCTGTCTTTAAAACTAATAAAACAAAGCTTATCTAAAGGGGAAGAACTCGTCTTTAAAAACTATAAAACAAAGCTTATCTAAAAGGGGAAGAACTCAGTCTTTAAAACTATAAAACAAAGCTTATCTAAAGGGGAAGAACTCTGTCTTTAAAACTATAAAACAAAGCTTATCTAAAGGGGAAGAACTCCGTCTTTAAAACTATAAAACAAAGCTTATCTAAAGGGGAAGAACACCGTCTTTAAAACTATAAAACCAAGCTTATCTAAAGGGGAAGAACTCCGTCTTTAAAACTATAAAACAAAGCTTATCTAAAGGGGAAGAACTCCGTCTTTAAAACTATAAAACAAAGCTTATCTAAAGGGGAAGAACTCCGTCTTTAAAACTATAAAACAAAGCTTATCTAAACATTAACTTGTTCCATCAAACTACATTTAACAGATTCATCTGTTCACTAAAAACCAAACCAATATCTCTACCATCACCTCTTTAGTAGCAGATAAGTGAATGAAATAAAAACAAGGGAATGTTCTGAAATTTTTACAGACATTGTAAAATTGAAATTATTGAACCTAAAATAGATTTAAAATCTTCTTCAAACTGTTTCTAATACTGAATCTGGACAATCCCAGATTTTTTAAAATTATGCCATGAAAAACACTTTAATATCTGATCTTGTTGGCCAAGTCATACAAACATAAATTGCATGGAGATTATGTATTTAGCTTTATAAATAATTGTTAAGATATTGAGCTAAAAAGTTTGGTCCAATATTGCAATTAAATAAACTTTGAGGAGTCTAATCAATCAAGACATATTAGTAATCAATTATTTTACAAGATGGAGAAAAACTGAGTAATAAAAATACAACATGATATATGTTTTAAAAAAAACAACTGACTGCTATAGACTGCTAAAAGCTATAAAGACACACTGAGCACAGCCTAGAGAAAGAAGTTAAAAGGAAACATACATGCAGCGAGCTAACCGTTACATTAGCGGTAGACTCCACCCTAAACCCTTTGAGAGCCTCCGAGGAGAGGTTCCGCCTCAGGGCCTTGGCCCTCATATAGCTGTCATACAGGTTCATCACCACTGTCCGGTTGAACTGGTTCCAGGCTCCACGCATCTCATGGATTGATACACTGTGAGTGGGCATCCTCTGAAAAAATAAATAAATATATAAAATAAAAAATGTTTGTAAAATGTTTTACATGTTTCGGATGTTCCTTCAGAGTTGAAGATAATTACTTCCTAGTCCAAACCTCCCGCAGGACGACGGGGGATGGGAGCGGGCAGGGTTTGAACCCGGGACCATCAATAAATCTGAACAACAGTCCAGCATGCAAACCGCACGACCAAGCAGCCATTATATTGAGAACATAGTTGACCATTTTTGTAATCTTGGATTCAACATCTCCAATAGTGTTTTTTTCTGGGTAAAGACACTAATAACAGGATAGCTAGGGCAATGAAAATCATGTTTGAATGTTTTACTGCTATTATAAAGTTTGAATGTTTTATTACTATTATAAAGATTGAATGTTTTACTTCTATTATAAAGTTTGAATGTTTCACTGCTGTTATAAAGTATGAATGTTTCACTGCTGTTATAAAGTTTAAATGTTTTACTCCTATTATAAAGATTAAATGTTGCACTGCTATTACAAAGTTAGAATGTTTTACTGCTATTTTAAAGTTTGAAAATTTTACTGCTTTTATAAACGTTGAATATTTCACTGCTTTAATCAGTCAATATCTGTTAATATTTTGTCACATGTAATGCAGACTGGGGGTCTATTTAAGTTTTTTGTTTTTTTCGGCTTCTGCACCTGCCTTCTGCAAGAACTTTTCTTTGGGACTTAAAGAAACTTTGGTGAATCTTTTATTTAACCCTAAACTGCTTTAACTCACCTGTTCCAGTTCCTCTTCTTTATTTCCAGTTTTAGTTTTTCTATCTGCCCTCTGATAGCTGATCCTAGAATGCAAAAAATGCACTTGTCAATATACAACAGCAGCATACACAGCTTCAGTTTTGAAGCATAATATTTAGTCTTAACAGTTTTGTTTGATATGAAAACAGGGGGTTGTTTTTAAAACTTTAAAATATTCACAAGTCCATTGAAAACATGTATCATGATGAGCTACAAAAATATTGCCATGATTTATTAATGTCAATTTAATTTTAAAAACATGTATGTCTTTTCAGTTTGACTGTAATAAGCGGTAAGAGAAAAAAAACACGGGGTGAAGTGAACAAACTTACTTAGTGACGCTGAGAAAGAAACTGCGGTCAGGAGCTGGGCCCGGGGATGACGTGACAGTCTGATGAAAACATTCAACAGTTCAATTAGTAAAAAAAAAAAGTGAGCACAGTTCCAACCCACCCCGTCTCCATACGTTGAGTCATCCTGTCATTATCAATACATATACAGGGAGACATTCCGTTTCAGGTACTTTTTTTACAAGTGTTTTTATATTCGATCCAGTTATAACTTTTGAAAGTATAAAGTGGGCCCCATATGGTAATTAACCCTTTACACCCTGGTTGCAAAACCACTGCATGAAGAGGTTGATATGAAACTCATTAATTTCTGAGGTTGTTGGTTAACAAGGGTATCATGTGGCCCCCACAAACAACTGGCAATAAAGCTGGGTAGAGACAAGAGCATTTTGAAATCCTGAATAGAAAAACTTGAGACTGTTCATTAGTCAAGTGCCCTACATTTGCACAATGTAAATAAATAAAGTGATGACTGTTATTTGATTTAAACATTTTAAATAAATTGAGAGACTAGAATTTAGTTTAAGTTAAATCATTGTTCAGCCAACACTTTGGTCACTTACTATTCAGTAACAGTTTAACAAATGTTAAAGTGAAAGAAATTTAACTCTTTCTCTCCTAACTGACGATACCAACTTTGATTTGACCCCATTAAACTAAATTAAATTTTGATTTCATAAACTTTAATTTGTGTTATATAAACAGAGCATGCATTGTTCTGTAATTATGTACCTAATATAACATTTCCTGATTACATATAAAAAAAGTTATTAAGGGTAGAGAAACACAAATGAGCAAAATGAATAATTTCATCGGAACTTGCAAAATAATTACGGAAAGAAAGAGTTAATAGAGAGCGCGAGTCAGAAAACACTAGGGCACTCACCTCATCTTTCCCTTTATTTTTACACAAGTAAATACGAGTTGGCCCCAGGTGACACTTTAAATACTTTATGTTCCAGTTGGCCTGTGGTCGATGCAGCAAGCCATCCTCTATGGGAACTAAAGTCAAACGATTGCACATCTGGTCCAACCAAGTAGACGAAAGTTTTAAAAAGTATTAAAAGAAATCACAAGAAGGAAACAGTGGTAAATGGAGAGCACAATATGGTGAAATGAAGAGAAGAGCTCATTTAAACAAAACACACAACCAAAGTATGAATAAAAACACACAACCAAAGTATGAATGCTATAGTTAAGACTGGATTGTTTCAGAAACAAAACTTTTATATTTTCAATTCTAAGCTAAGAACTGTTTTTTTTTATTCTTCTTTTACTATTTAACATTTGATATTTGGCAATATTTTTTTTTTACTGCTACACTGTCAGTCACAATAAAAAAGGTTCTTAGTAACAGAAACTTAGAGGAAGAAAAGTTTTAGCAATAAATAAGGATGGGATAAAGTAACAAAGTGTACAACTAGATTGGGAAGGTCCTGGGTTCAAAGCCTTCAATTAATTGAAGGAAATTAAACATAAAAGTTGTTAGTCTTTCTGATGGTGACTTTTTACTACCATAAACTGCAGCTTAGAATCAAGTCATTTTATCTAAGCATCAAGATAAATGAGATTAGCCTTGCAAAGCACAGGGTGATATTATTAACATATAGCAGGTGTCTCATTACTAAAGACATTCTCTAAAAGAAAACTTTGAGCATTAAATTATATTAAAAGTCCAAACACGGGATAGCTAACAGGATTAATAAGATATTCTTTGCATCCTTCAAACTGACTTACTGACTTTTTTTTATAGCACTCTTAGTTTATGGTACACAAAAGTTAACTCCCTTAGAATGACTAGACAAATTTGTTGGCCACCTTGTAGGTCATGTGACTCACCTGAAGCACAAAAGAATCTGAGACAAGTTCTGCTCCGTGCTCTTTGGCATTTGACATCCAGTGACATATGGCAAACTTGTGGAAGTCAACCGACAGTTTGATCTTTCTGGAATTGTAAGATTTGCAATGGGAAGAACAATAACTATATCAGTAAAGACTATGTAATTTAAAACTAGTACAAATACAGAGTTTTGAATCCATTGACAATAGTAAATGTGGATAGCTACTATGATAAATAAATGTTCTTATGCACCTATCCAAATAGATACCAGATATTTGGCAATGTGTGTATATATTGTGCTAGCTACACACTAAGTCACATATACTATAGTCATTGAAAAGTTTGAGAAGGAAAATTATGTCTGGTATAGAGTCACATGATCAGTCAGGTGCAAGTCATTCCCAAGATAAACCAAAAACTACTTGAAAGTCTAAAATTTTAAGATCAAACCAACTTCTGGAAAGTCATACAAATTAAGGATTTAACCAAGAAACTTCCAGAAAGTCAAACTATCGGATAAACTAAAGGCTTTCTTTTATCTTATTTAATTTTCATTCCTCCCAACTGACAGAATGTTGGATTCATTGGGTGAACACATTAGCTCTACATGGTGTTATCTCAACAGGTTAAGCATCAAAAGGTTTGTCCACAACCAAAGAGATAAGTGGACCTCACACTTTAGAACAGTGCGTCTACTAGTCTGCAAGAAATTGAAAAAGGGTTTGTAGGACTGAAACGGTAAGAAACAGTTAACAAAAAATGATATCATTCTAATGCCAATGCATTCAAGTTGTTATGTCCACTATATAGAGGATGAATGAATCCCTAAGGTCATCTTCTATCTGCAACCTGCGACTGGCTACAACACGAAAAACTTGTCTCCTCCACCTCCAGTGTGGAGATGCAATCAAACAGGAACTCAAATGTAATCAAACAGGACCTCAAATGTAATCAAACAGGAACTCAAATGTAATCAAACAGGACCTCAAAGCAGTGAACACTGATGTTGACTAATGGGAAGACATAGCCCTAAATCGCACTATGTGGAGAAATTGTGTCAAAGAAAGCCATGGGCAGCGAAAAAGCATTGGTGTCTGCTCTGGAAGAAAAGCGAGCCAAATAAACAATGGGTTCCTCTACAACCAGAGCAAATGTCACCTTTACCCCTGTATTTCGTGGACAAGAATGTCTCTCTAGTATAAAACCTTACAGTCACATGAAAAAAAGTGATCTATGAGATGAGCCCTAGATGTTCTACATCTGAAGGAGGCCAACAATGCCATTCAATGATTTACTTTTTTTTTTCTTTTAATTTTAAATTAATTTATGCCGAGAGTTTTCCTTAGTTGTATTGCTGACCATCTAAGCATCAAAAGGTTTTGTTTATACCTTCAGATATATCAAGAGATAAACAACAGAAGAACTGAATGAACTAACTTGTAATGTCTTGTAAGCTGGAGTTTTCTAGGGGTGACTACTCCAAATAATTTCCCCCTTCTTACTGGCCTTGTCACACTGAACATGCAATTCTATAAAAAAGAGAACTTATGATGATATTTGAAACTGGACATTAATAGCTAAATGAAACAACTATAAATTAAAACTAAAAATTACACAAATTTAATAAATATTTATGGAAATATATGTACTTTATGTAAATTTTAAGTACCCTTATTTTCTCCAAAAAACGAAGAGTACTGGCATAGAGCTCTGGACATGATGGTATATCTAAAAGGTTGTCTGCAACTGGGCGTGTTTTTAGGCTTAGGTCAAGGTTTAAATACTGCGATCTAAAAGCCCGAAAAGAATCATGCTCCTGAAAGGAATAAATATCAAAATAGAATTGTTTTAATGGAGAATTAATACATGATTGATTTATTGAAAACTTTTCAAATATATAAATAATGATCTTATAAAAATGTGACAGATTGATTTTTCTGGAATTTAAAGTTTTACAATTGGAAGAACAATAATTTAATAAGATTAATAATAATTACAATTTCATTTATACAGTGCAATTAACAAACATATTGTAGGCACAACATAACAGACATAATAACAAGATTTAGAAATGTCTAAATACTCTTAAAATAGACCTGCAATAAATGTGCTGTAAGAACATTAAACTGAATGATACGTCAACAAATAAAATGAAGCAAAGGAAATGTTCCTACCTCTAGTGAAAAGTCTGGTACTTTGTCTGGGGCACAGGGCATCACAGCATGGTGATCATTGGCATCCCCGAGACACAGCCACTCCAAACCAACTCTGAGATACACGATGTTCTACTTTAGAGTTACATTAGTAGTTACACAAGCATAATAATTAGTGAGTCTCAAAATAAGAGAGAGTGCCTTATATTAGCATACTATGTTCAATAGTTTAATTTTATGAAAACTTACTGTCACTGAATATCTTGTACTGGCACTCCAGGATCTAGTTTTGTATATTTTTATTTGTTATTTGTATAGGCTAGTGCTAGGATAAATGTAATCTAGTTGTTTTATATATATATATATATGCTAGTGCGGTGTAGAAAATTAACTTCTGCTAATTATTGCTGTTCTCCTACTTTTTATTTTTTTCTTGATATTTGTGTTTGACTTAGCAAACAAAACAAAGTTCTAAAGTTGCTAGCTGATGTTAAAATTGAAATTGCTGTAGTGATTTGGTCACTGCTGCCTTAAGGCTGCTGTTTATGATTTGTTGTTAGGTTTAGATGTAGTTCGGTTTAGAATAGTTCAGGTCTGGTCAAGTAGTAGATCTAGATCTACAGCTGGGGTTTATTTGCTACTGTTTAAATTGTTTGGCTTCAATTTGTGCTTAATGTGTGATTTACATTTAAATTTCTTTATTTTCTTTGTTTATTTTATTTAATAATTACTAAAGTATATATTTTTGGTATAGTCTAAATTGAATAAGCAGTGGCGTAGCTAGGGTATTTGATGCCTAGTGCGGCATCTACTCGTGATGCCCCCCCCCCCCCCACTCGGATATAAAACAGCGAAAATACGTTATTAAACGTGATCAAAATATACTATAAATAAATATTACGAGCTTTCTTGGTCTCAAAACTATCAATAATTTTATCAAAATCTGTTTTCCAAAAATTGCCTAGCAAAACAAATTTCGTTTGGAGCAAAAGAGGCCTCAACAATTTGGCGCAATTTTTTCATAAGGTTTTGCTCTTAATCTTAAA
Organism: Biomphalaria glabrata; assembly: GCF_947242115.1. Taxonomy (NCBI): domain Eukaryota; kingdom Metazoa; phylum Mollusca; class Gastropoda; family Planorbidae; genus Biomphalaria; species Biomphalaria glabrata. The sequence goes on along the minus strand of NC_074722.1, from coordinate 36,464,149 downwards.
CAAGGACCTTTTTGAAATCTTGAGTTTAAAAATAAATAAATAAATGAAAAGATATCTGCTAGAATGCCATAAGATGATCCAGTAGATGATTCAGTTCTAAATATTGTCTGAATATGCTAATTATTCGTGATGCCTATTGAATGCCAGATTCTGTTTTGAGAGTAAAAGAATCATGTTCAAAATTCTCTTCAGGTAGCATTATCACATTTTTACATATTTCTGACCATTGCGGTATGTGTGGCTATATGCGAGCAAAGTTTTTCAGGTTTAATTAAGTTGAATTAATACCAATCAGCGATGCTTTTCACTAACTAGGCAAATAACAATCTGCCTACTTAACAGATAATGAATCTCCACCCTGGGACAAAAGCTATCTTCCTACTATAAGAGATCATATTGAAAATATAACCCAAAAATAATTCAGACTACATTCCAAAAGAGATCAAGGAAATGGTGAACTCATTATCCTAGCAATCAGTGGATCAGAGTTTGCACGGATGGCTCATTCCATAAAGCCACCACAAATGGTGAAGCTGGAATACTCATCGAATGACCCAATGGAGAAAACTAGAAAAAATCCATTGCAACTGGAGAGCTCTCTGACAGCCACAAAGCATAAAGGGAAGCATCAAAACTAGCTGCCACCATGCTAGCAAATCACCCAAGAACCCCACACAGTCAGATTGTCTTTCTAACCGATTAGAAAATAACCACCCAAAGCTTGGAAAACTCTGATTCTTCCTATATAAAACGACTCAGGACAGCACTTATAAAGCTCAACTACAACAGCAAAAAAAAACCCACAGTTATTCAATGGATAGCAGCACATATTGAATTAGAAGGAAATGAGAAGGCTGACACACTCGCCAAGAAAGGGAGAACAATCTCACAATTAAACATAAGAAATGAAGAAACTAATAGTAAATAAAATAAATGAGAAATGGACAAGCTCCCATCCAAATCACAAGAAAGATGATGCCTGTTATAAGCTATCCCTACAAGATCAAAGTCTAATCTTTCGACTCAGGACCGGACACAACAGAATGAGACAACATATATACCTGAAGCTCAACATTGGAACCAGTGAAATCTGCCCATGTGGAGTGTCTGTCACCAGAGAATGCTGATAATGTCCTCCAAAACTGCTCTCTTTACCAAGAGGCCCGTACAAGACACTGGCCCCAATAGAAAGAAAACTATATGGAGAGCTCCCTGATTTGGAAACCACTGCGCAGTTCATCTCATGTATTGGTCTAGTCATCTGAACGCTCCAACATAAAAATGAGAATCAAGAAGAGGAAAAAAAAGAAATTTTTTCTTTACAATTTTTCTTCAACGTTCGTGATGCCCATTGAGGGCTATATTCTGTTTGAGAAAAAATGAATGATATCCAAGATTTTATCATTTTCAGATTTTTTAATTTAGGACCATTTGATCTCTACCGTCAAACGTTTTAACCACTATGAGCGCCAGCCAGACTTATCAGTCTAGAGCAGCGCCCATAATATTAGCAAAGTGGCAAAATAAGTATATTTTTTAATGAAATACAGTAGTTTATGTTTGTTCATGTATGTACAATGTGTGCAATTTTTGATAAGAAATTTTGTGCTCAGTTTGATGCCCCTTGTCACTTGATGCCCTGTGCGGCCCGCACCACCCGCACATGGCTAGCTACGCCACTGTGAATAAGTTTCTTTATTTTTATTAGTTTAGATTAGTTAGTTTAGATTAGTTAGATGTAGTCTGGTGACTTTGGCAAATCTAGCCCCTTGGTCTCAGACCAAGGTGCACAGTACAAACCCACAAAGAGGGGTACCATTTGGCTACTTTTTAACTTCTTGTTAGCAGAGGACTCGGCCTGATTTAAGGCCCACCACCCTAACATTTATGAAAACTTACTGTCACTGTCACATTTATAAGACCAAATGTTTGACAAGATTATAAGTGCAATAGTACATATTTGAATTCTTCCACACGTACAGCTTACCTAAAGGTCAAGTTTGGCAAATGAAGCAGCTTGCTTTCATTATATTTGGAAGCAGTCCGGACTGAAATGTCAAGGTCCCCTTGCAGAACAAACTGACCTGAGTGTGGAGAGACATAAAAAATTGTTTAAAATACAATGTCTTTGACATAATCAAGGAAATTTTGTAAATGTATGAAATGTGAAAAAGCTTGAATTGAACTATGACCACAGAATATTTCTTTTAAATATTGCTGTTTTATATATTGAAGGAGAATTCAAAAGGCTATTAAATCATGCATACAAATAATAAAGTAAAAAAAATTTAAGAGAGGTTATCTAAAGACGGGTGGTTAAATGAATAACTATTAAAATGTCCTTATGAAACAGATTTTTTAAGAAGAAAGCAAAATGGTATTTATTTAAAATGAAGAATTTTTACCAATTTCACTGTGACCCAATGCTAAGAATCCTACAGGCCAACTTAATTCTTTATCCTTTACACAGAGGGGACATTCGCAAAATACCAAATGTCAAAAGGACATTTTAATTCTATTGTAAGAAAGTGTACACATTTTTAATTCAACTAAAATGTAAAGAAGTGTACCGTTGGTCCAGTCCATAACCAAATTAGTCCAAGTCCAGTCCATCAACTCGGTGTTGTTGTAAGGGTCAAAGGAGGCATGGTAGAGCCAACTCATTTTAGTGATTGACCAGGTAAAACGTCCGTGAAACAGGAGGCGCATTTTGTCCCAGAAGGGCAACGGTTTACTGGGATCAATCGAAGGTCGGTTGATGAGGTCAAGGCTGAGATTGAACAAAGCAAAGGCAGGCTCCCAGCACACACCGTAGGCCATTGTTAATGAAGTCATATCTGAGCAATGAACAAAATAAGTTTTGATCTGTTAAGAGACAAAATAATATTATTTAGTGTTAAATTTTATTTAGGTGACCCATAACCAGCTTGTCATCGTCATCATCATCAAACTTCATTTGATTGAGGGCTTGAGAGGCTCAATCCTCTCTTGCAAAAGCCCTGGACAGAAACCCTGCTGTCTTGCGTAGTGCATAAATGTTGCCATACCGGTCGAGATTTTTTTGTTTCCCAGACCTGTCGAGACGGAGATCAGCAAGTCTGGGGCAGTCAAACAGAATATGAGGCACGGTTTCCTCTTCTTCCCCGCAGTTTCACCGTGAATCAAAATTTGGCCATAGCCATGAGAAATATAACCAGCTTGTAGCATACAGTGCTACACTCTGGCAGACCCTGGAACACTGCTGATCCCAAACTGTATTGGCTTTTTGCTGTTCCTTTAGCCCAACTTTGTGTAGAAAGGGGATAACTACTGTGTGGCACCATGGGTGAGAACGCTCACAGCCAAGCCAATTCCCTGGTTCTCATCTTGTCCACCCAGGAGATGAGCTATAGCCATCTTATGATGGAAGGCGGCCAATGAATATCTAGGGAGTGCTTTAAATAGCTGCATACATATTAAAAGCATGAATGAATATATATGAATAGAAGCCTTAGCTCAGAATGAATATATATAAATAGAAGCCTTAGCTCAGAATGAATATATAGGAATAGAAGCCTTAGCTCAGAATGAATATATATGAATAGAAGCCTTAGCTCAGAATGAATATATAGGAATAGAAGCCTTAGCTCAGAATGAATATATATGAATAGAAGCCTTAGCTCAGAATGAATATATAATAGGAATAGAAGCCTTAGCTCAGAATGAATATATAGTAATAGAAGCCTTAGCTCAGAATGAATATATAGGAATAGAAGCCTTAGCTCAGAATGAATATATATGAATAGAAGCCTTAGCTCAGAATGAATATATAGGAATAGAAGCCTTAGCTCAGAATGAATATATAGGAATAGAAGCCTTAGCTCAGAATGAATATATATGAATAGAAGCCTTAGCTCAGAATGAATATATAGGAATAGAAGCCTTAGCTCAGAATGAATATATATGAATATGTAAATGAACGTTGACGAATATTAGAGACTGATTGAATGATGTAATACTGGGTTCTTACTTCCTGAAGTGCTCTAGACACGTGACGAGACAAACACTATACGACTGACTCAAGTCCGTTCAGCAGACAACATGAAGATTTTATTTACAACATAATAATAATATACTGCACTCCTTGTTAGTGCTACAAGTCAAGAAATAATAATCATATCCGCATAACAGCGGTATCAAAAGTATCCAATACGTTAACAACAAATCACGTCCGCATCTCAGCGGGTGACAATAAGAACAATTACTACTAGTGACACTGGAGCTTCAACTATAGATATCCATTGAAATACGAATAATACCTTAATATTCAATAAGCACATAATGAAATCAACTCTCAAATATTATTAAGCAACAATCACTAGTCCATCGACTTTCATGCTATATACATATATATACACCAGTCCAGGAAGAAACGTCCAACCTTCCTGGACCGGGAGCAAGACCTTCTTCACTTGACTTGACTTGACTGAACTCAAAGTCAACTCTATTCATCCTACTTCCTGTTTTCTACATCAGGAATTTCACGTGTCTTTTAAACTATTAACATGACGTGAACTTTAGATCATGCAATGTCAACTAAGACTGTGACAGAATAGAAGCCTTAGCTCAGAATGAATATATAGGAATAGAAGCCTTAGCTCAGAATGAATATATATGAATAGAAGCCTTAGCTCAGAATGAATATATAGGAATAGAAGCCTTAGCTCAGAATTGACTCATTTCAACAAGTTGTTAGAGTTTTAAATTGCAGAGAAAAAAAAAGTTTGTTGTTAAAAAGATCCTGAATGTAACCACAAAACAGGTTCTACATAGTGGGTTTGAGTTTGAGTTTTTGGGTTAAAGCACATCAGCACAATTTAGGCCATGTCCTTGTTTTACATAGTCCAAGTAGTTTTTTTGCAACAGCATAATGTTCTACCTCCTGTACACCTTGGACTAACTAAACCAACTTAAATTAACTCATCAAAATTGAGTCTATGTAATATGAATACATATTTCAAATAAATAAAGTGTATGCATTTAGAATTTGTATTATATACATGGCTGGATAACATAAAAGAATGGAACAGCCTCTCACTTGATAACCTGCTAAGAATAATTGCTAACAGGGAAAAATGGAGGGATTTGGTTATGCCATCACAGCACCCCCTACTACAAAAGTTGGAGGATAGATGATGAGATATATATTATATATTCATATATATATATATATATATTAAAAGTGTATGTATTCACAATATGTACCCTACTTGGTGTATAATTGATTATATGTATTTTATGCATTCATTTCACCTATGTATTTATCATTTTAAATAAGTTACTAGATTTAGTGTATGTATTTAGTGTAAGTATATGGAACATGAAAAAGAGAAAAACTTGCCACAGCTAAAGTCATGGAAGAACTTCAATGCAGGTAAGTTTCTTTCAACAGTAGTAGCCTCCCATGGTTTCTCCAGCTCCACAGTACACAAACGTTTGGCTGAAGTTCGAAACAAAATTTTTAAAAATAATAAAAGTACCCAGTAAATTGGATTTTTATTGTATAAGCCACGAATTGATAACAATAAGAAGGCTGATGCAAAAAATTGTGTATTAACCAATTTATTTATTGTAGGGCTAGCCAGAGAGATCTTTGTACAAAACAAACATTGCACCAAAAACACAACAAAAATAAACTCTCAATAAAACTGAACTACCTCTACACCAATACACAACAAAAACAAACTCTCAATAAAACTGAACTACCTCTACACCAATACACAACAAAAACAAACTCTCAATCAAACTGAACTACCTCTACACCAATACACAACAAAAACAAACTTTGAATAAAACTGGACTACCTCTGACTGTTCCTTCTCTCTCTGCACCTATCAGCCTGCCCCAGACATGTTTATTCTGTATGTCAATCATGGGACGTGGGAAATCTCTCAGCGACACTGACCAAAGTTTGACACTGGCATTAATGTAGCGACACCATAATGTCACAAACTCTACTGGCTCCTTGGGGAAAGGACTATAAATATAAAAAAAAAATATCTTCAGAAAATTAGAGAGTGATTTTCTGATGCGTTAAAAATTTCATTAAATTTTTTATACAGTTTATATACAGCCAGAAACAAGAATTTCCTTAAGACCTTTATATTAAAAAAGTCAATTACCAGTTTCAGACCTGGTGATTCATGGAACAAATAAGAATTTCCTTAAAACTGAAAGCAGCTACATTGTTAAATTTTTTTGTTTACAATTACTTTCTTTTCATACGTTTTTTTAGTCTGTATATTAAAGAAACTTAGCACAGGTGACAATGTTTTATTTTTTAAATTCATCATAGAAAAGTGGTCTAAAGAAGATTGCATAAAAATTAGATTAGTTACCTTTCTTTATCAATCTCCTGCATGTGCTTGAAGACATTCTCCTTCCCATGGAAGGAGACGTCTGCTAGAGCTGTGATGTGGATGTCCTCCATCAGCCAGGTGAAGAGCTGAGTGCGCAAGGGGGCTGCGTTGTACAGCTGCTGAGAACGCTGGATGTAGATCTCTGAACTTTTCTTGTGGAGGCTGGCGTAGAGTTCTTCTCTTTTATTCACTAGCAGACAAAAACATGCATCAATTACAAAATGTATCATCTTTAAACTAAAATTATATAAAATGGGTTAATAATGAAATAATAATAAAATAATAACAAAAGTCAGATACCCATTAGAGTTGGGTGGACTCGGGGAAGCCCTAAAAAATCTTGAAATTCAAAATTCCAGTCTTTGCCGAAATTTGAACCCAGGACCCCGGGTTCAGAAGTCAAGCGCTTAACCACTCGGCCACCGGGACAACAAAACATTATAATGATAGCAAATGCAATATACGTTCATACCAAAGTTTCACTTAAACATTACACATAAAGGTAACGAGAGATAGTTGGATCATATTTGAGGATTTCATCGCTAGGGAAACGAGTTCTTATGTCTCAGTCTTTATTTCTCTGTGATGGTAAAATGTTAAAATTGTGTTTTAAGGGTTTTTTTTTTATTTCTATTGTTATAATGTTTAGTTTGATGTAATGCATAAATTGTAAGACAAATTTCCTTATGTATAATATTATTATTATTAGCTATTATTATTATTCTTTATGTTGTTCTCCAAAGGTGCTAGTAATGATCTAACAAACAGTATTTAGGATTTGTATTCTTAAGTTTATTAAATGCTTATGTCAGCTAATTTTATCTGAACTTGTATAGAGAAAAAATATAAGCGAACTACTTGTAATAAGCAAATTCTATATAAAATCATTAAGAGAACCTAAGGAAAGCTTACAAGGAATGAATTGCTTCTTTTGTATATCCACAAGCTTCATGTCCAGAACTTCCTTCCTTTTCTTGCTTTCAGTGCCTTCATCTTTTAGGAGCTGGTTGTTAATACAAGAAATAGATCAATAGCTGGTGTTTATACAAGAAATAGATCAATAGCTGGTGTTTATACAAGAAATAGATCAATAGCTGGTGTTTATACAAGAGAATGATCAATAACTGATGTTTTTACAAGAAATAGATCAATAGCTGGTGTTTATACAAGAAATAGATCAATAGCTGGTGTTTATACAAGAAATAGATCAATAGCTGGTGTTTATACAAGAGATAGATCAATAGCTGGTTGTTAATACAAGAAATAGATCAATAGCTGATGTTTATACAAGAAATAGATTTAATATGCAAGCACTCGATCATTTCATCAATAGCTAGTGTTAATATGATCATTTCATCAATAGCTGATGTTTATACAAGAAATAGATTTAATATGCAAGCACTTGATCATTTCATCAATAGCTAGTGTTAATATGAGGAAAAGATCATCACAACAACCGTAAGCTATTAACATCTAAACTGTATTCTTATTTCTTTAGAGATACACCTATATTGAATGTATATTCATATATGGCTGCCTGGTCGTGCGGTTTGCACGCTGGACTGTCATTCAGATTTATCGACGGTCGAGGATTCAAACCCTGCCCGCTCCCATCCCCCATCGTCCTGCGGGAGGTTTGGACTAGGAAGTAAACTATCTTCAACTCTGAAGGAACATCCGAAACATGTAAAACATTTTAATACTGTCAGATAAAAGTCTGTCAGGGAAGCCTAAGAAACAGTGGACAGAACAAGTTTGCTGACATTGATAACAAAAGATATGTCTATCACAATGTACTTCTGGATCCAGCTAAATAGTACTGTTTGAAATACATTTTATAAGATGATTTACCTCATAGTTCAAACCCATTTTGACTTCAAATGGATCATCAGACATCTCTATAGACAGCATCTGAAACACAGACACACCAATGGAAACATTATATACATGAATTTAAGGGTCATAACAGAATAGACACCAAGAATTAGCCAATTTTATTTTGAATGCATCTTTTGTTTTATTCATTCTGCATACAGTAAAGCACCGCTGCCATCCCCTGTCATCCTGCAGGAGGTTTGGCCTAGGATGTAGCTTATCTTCAACTCTGAAGGATTATCCGAAACTTGTAAAACTAACATTTAACAAATTTGTTATTGCTGTGATCATTGATTCAATATATACGTGAAAACTAAGTTTCATACCTTGACTTTAAATGTGAGATCTGGCGGTAAAGGACTATCAACAGTGAAAGGTTTCCTTTTCATTCTATGAACTAACTTTAACCATTTGACTGTGTTGATAGCCTGGAAAGAAGAACAGATTAGAATCAAAGTTAACTTCTACTCTAAAAAATATAAGAAATAGTTCAAATACAGATATGACTTTTTGGGGTCAGCTCACTTTTTTGTTTTCCACCAACATTTGATTGTGTGGGTTAGTGCAAGTATAAAGTGAAATGTGGTAACACAATTGTTGACACTGTCCATTCTTTGATGAGCTGTAAGGTATTTGCTTATCTCCCCTACATCAGACTTTTACTGTTTATAAACTAATGTTTCACTCTCTAGTTGGTGTTCTAAATTGGCAGTATATAAACTTGTATTTGTTACTGATGTTTTGGTATGTGATGATTTGAATAATAAACACTAAAAAAAAATTGCTGTCCTTTTTACTTTGAAATAACAACCATCTAACTAACAACATTCTTTTAAAACATGTACAATAATTGGAACTGGACCAACAGTGTCTGTGGACTGACCTCTTCATAACAGTTTATAGTATCTATGGACTGACCTCTTCATAACAGTTTATAGTATCTATGGACTGACCTCTTCATAACAGTTTATAGTATCTATGGACTGACCTCTTCATAACAGTTTATAGTATCTATGGACTGACCTCTTCATAACAGTTTATAGTATCTATGGACTGACCTCTTCATAACAGTTTATAGTATCTATGGACTGACCTCTTCATAACAGTTTATAGTATCTATGGACTGACCTCTTCATAACAGTTTATAGTATCTATGGACTGACCTCTTCATAACAGTTTATAGTATCTATGGACTGACCTCTTCATAACAATCAGCAAAATTGTATTGGTGTGGAAATAAAATGTCAATGCTGTCAAAAGAGATGCTCCTGAAAAGATGAAAAAAAAAATAAACATGTTACAACATCATCTCATGTTATATATAAACTATATGTTACAACATCATCTCATGTTATATATAAACTATATGTTACGGTAGCATCTCATGTTAAAAATAAACTATATGTTACACATCATCTCATGTTATATTTAAACTATATGTTACGGTAGCATCTCATGTTATATATAAACTATATGTTACAGCTGCATCTCATGTTATATATAAACTATATGCTACAGCAGCATCTCATGTTATATATAAACTATATGCTACAACAGCATCTCATGTTATATATAAACTATGTGTTACGGTAGCATCTCATGTTATATATAAACTATATGCTACAGCAGCATCTCATGTTATATATAAACTATATGTTACAGTAGCATCTCATGTTATATGTAAACTATATGTTACGGTAGCATCTCATGTTATATATAAACTATATGTTATGGTAGCATCTCATGTTATATATAAACTATATGTTACAACATCATCTCATGTTATATATAAACTATATGTTACAACATCATCTCATGTTATATATAAACTATATGTTACAACAACATCTCACGTTATATATAAACTATATGTTACGGTAGCATCTCATGTTATATGTAAACTATATGTTACGGTAGCATCTCATGTTATATATAAACTATATGTTACGGTAGCATCTCATGTTATATGTAAACTATGTTACGGTAGCATCTCATGTTATATATAAACTATATGTTACAACATCATCTCATGTTATATATAAACTATATGTTACAGCTGCATCTCATGTTATATATAAACTATATGTTACGGTAGCATCTCATGTTATATGTAAACTATATGTTACGGTAGCATCTCATGTTATATATAAACTATATGTTACGATAGCATCTCATGTTATATATAAACTATATGTTACGGTAGCATCTCATGTTATATATAAACTATATGTTACAGCAGCATCTCATATTATATATAAACTATATGCTACAGCAGCATCTCATGTTATATATAAACTATATGTTACAGCAGCATCTCATATTATATATAAACTATATGTTACAGTGCAAATATTTGATGTTGAAGTAGCTGCAAAGTAGACAAATTTTGTTTGGTTTTTAATTAGCTCTCAGTTCTACAACATTACCAGGCCTTGTTAGTGACACACAGTAAATTCTTGGCCCGCTCTCTTTCTGCCTTCAAGTGACTCAGTGGTAGACTCTCTAATTGGAAGCCCTGATGTAAACATGGGGGGAAAAAAAAAGAACAACTTAAGAACACAAAGAAGAAACCTTCCAGTGACAGTTTTAATTCTTTCTCTCCTCATTTGTTGATTTGACCCCCATTAAATAAAATTAAGTTTTGGTTTTATAAACTTATAACTTGTGTTATATAAAAAGAGCATGCATTTTCCTATTATTCTATACCAAATGTAATGTTTTCTGATTTAAAAAAAATAAAAAATTAACAATTCTGCCAGAACATGGAAAATAATTACAGAGATAAAGAGTTAACGTAACTTGTGTAATGACATATACTTCTGTATTGAACATAGTTGTTTTTTATAAGTATCTCTTAAGATATAACATTTTTACATTCTTCAGTGTTAATAAGTTCAAAAAATCAATGTTGATTCATCAGTGATTTTTTCTGGAATTTAAATGACTTGATGTCGGTCATAACATAAAATAGGAGATGTTGAATGCCCTTACTCTCTTGGCTACCATATAAAGTAAACATCTTAACATCATTTTTTGTGTAGCTCATGTGTTCTTGTACATTTTATTTGGTAATGTCTTACAGAAAAATCTGTCGCTTGACATCATCAAGCAAAACTTTAATTAAAACCAAGTGTTGAGATGGAAACAAAAATTACCCTTTCAGACCTTGCGAACTATAGGGCAGATGATGATAAAGTCATCTGTTTCTTTTGACCAATGGTTAACGAGGGTGTCATGTGGCCAGCAAAACGACCAACCGCATTTACTTTCCCCAACTATAATACCCATTAGAATTGGGTCAACTCATTCAGGGGACTGTTATTCAATGGATACCAGCTCACATACAACTAGCAGGAAATGAGAAGGCTGACACACTCGCCAAGAGTGGGAGAACAAACTCACAAGTAAACTCTGCACTCTATCCAGAAGAAATGAAGAAATTAATTGTAGATAAAATAAATGAGAAATGGACGAGCTCTCATCCAAATCACAAGAAAGATGACGCTTACTATAAGCTATCCCGACAAGACCAACGTCTAATCTTTCGACTCAGGACCGGACACAACAGAATGCGACAACACATGTTCCGGAAGCTCAAAATTGGAACCAGTGAAATCTGCCCATGTGGAGTATCACCAGAAAATGCCGACCACGTCCTCCAAAACTGCTCTCTCTACCAAGAGGCCCGTATAAGTCATTGGCCCCAAATCACCCCAATAGAAAGAAAACTATATGGAGAGCTCCCTTATTTGGAAACCACTGCGCAGTTCATCTCATGTATTGGTCTAGTCATATGAACACTCCAACATAACAATGAGAACGATGAAGAAGAAGAAGAAGAAATTCAGGGGTGCCCTAAAAACCCAAAAATTCAAAATCCTTGTCTTTTCCGAGTTTTGAGCCCAGGACCTCAGGTTCAGAAACCAAAAGCTTAACTGCTCAGCCACAGTGTTCAGATATAAAATAATAAATATCCTAATTAGCTTCTAGCTAGAAATAAACTTTATCAGGTCTATATCTGTTGATACTGTTGACATATATGTTTTAAAATTAACATTTTGCATTAAACATATGAATGTATTGTGTGTAGACAAGTAGGTAGTCAGTATTTAGAAAATTTAGTATCAACAAGTGGCTATTTGTGTGTAAACAAGTAGGTAGTCAGTATTTAAAGAGGCAAGGCAGTCAATCCTTGTTTAGAGAAGATAACTCTGTGTCAGTCTCACCACTATGTTAAAAATGTTGTGTCCATCACATCTGATGTGAAAGTCCTTGACCTCCATCAGTACATCAGGAAATGTCATGGTCACCAATAAATTCTGGGTGAATATACTTAACCTAAGCAATTAGAAACCAGACATTAGCGATAGAAGATAGTTTTTGACATCATGTAATTGTTGTTTACAGACTTCAAAATATTTTTTTTCAATAGGCAAACTTTTACAGAAAATTGCTTAAAGAAAACACACAAAACAAACAAAAAATTATTTACATATTTTATCCACCAATTTAAATTGTATGATATGTAATTTATAACTATAGGTTGAAAATATGTCTGAATAATGCAGACCGTAGGAATCAGTGAATAATGTCTTACATGCATGAGCCTAAGAATGTATGTATAATCTAATTTTACTTGCACAGGTCAGTTGAAGGAATGAGAGAGTGACCAGAAAGTTTGTGTGCGTTTTAGAGAAAACAGTTTGACAGTATGTGTTGTAAAAATGTAAGTCATTGGTTAACATGCATGACTAGATGCATAGGACGTAATCATCTTCTTGTTTGAAGTAACGTCTGTATTTTATAAGATAAGAATCAGACCTGAATAAAATTGGGGGGAGACCAAAGTTTTGAGCAATTTTGTTACTATACTAATTATAGAAGAGCTGCAACAATGTCTATTTTTTTTTTTTAAATTCCAGTGCTCTAAATGTTTCAATTAGACTGTTGAAGTAGTTCAAAAGGATTTAATTCAAGCATTTTGTGTACATCCACTAGAGGGAGGAAACTATTCAAATGATGTTTCTATTGAATGTGACAGACTTACATACATGAATATGTTGATAATGAATGTGACATAGATGAAGATGTTGATAATGAATGTCACAGACTTACACAGATGAATGTGTTCATAATGAATGAGTCAGACTTACACACATGAATGTGTTCATAATGAATGTGACAGACTTACAGATGATTCTTTGAGAGTTTGGCCTCCAGCTTAATTTCAGCCACAACTACAACGTTGATGCAGACATCTGCTTTGGAAGGGGAATCACTCTGGTGAGTTTGTAACACTTTTGTAACATTACCCGAGGATGTCTCTAGAAAAGAAAAAAAGGAGCAAAACTGATCAGTATTTCAATTTACATTTTCAAAGCATCTCTTCAATCTGGCCTTAAATTTTATTGATTTACTACATTTCTTTTTTGTCAGTTTTTTTTTGGGTCTCTAGTAAAAAGGAAAATGTTATAGCAGTGCTTTTCAAATATGAACAAGTACCACTCAGTGAGGACCAGTAAACTGAAGTATCATGTTAATATTTACCCTTGTTCTTCTAAAGAAATCATTATAATCACTGTAATGAAGATATTAAGAGATAACTGTTAATTATTAAAGAATCAATTTGAAAAAATAAAAGTTCATCATGTGCTACCTTCTTCGTTTGGTTTGGTTTTGGGCACATCGGCACAATTTTAGGCCATCTCGTGCCTGCATTCCCTTAAGGACTACTCTCACTCTCTAGATAACAAGGGCTAAATTCTATACAGTTAAATCCTTAAAATCAAGGTCTATTCACAGTTAAAATAGTAAAGGTAGTAAAAATTTCATAATTTGGTAAAAATCTAATGTAAAAAGTAACTGTTCACAAATTCTTAAATCAGATCTTCGTAGACAACCCCACTTTCCGGATAAAGCCCAGGTTACCTTCTTCCACACCAGAAACTTTGGACTGTAAAGCTTTAAGCTCCTGCAATCCCTCTACCAGACACTTGTGGAGTTCAGTTGTCCACTGTAGTGTCAGGTGCTGCACAATGTGGACTTTGCATTCCTGTTAGAACAGACAACATGAGTCAAAGACAATATAAGACAATAGATAACTTAGTCAAGTTTGCATAAAGTTATTATTCACTTCAGAATTTGTCTGTACAATCTCAGTTTTTTTTCCTTAACATAATGTCAACCCAGGACTTTATGAAACAAAGAAAACTTGAATAGCGAAAGCATACAGCTAAAACAACTTAAAACTTGTATAAAACTCAAGATATGCATCTTCTTAGATAAATGAGATCTAATTAAAACAAGGTTGTTTGTTTTTTTTAAATAAAGTCAATGACTATGGCATATCAACATGATCAGGTATCTGTGTTTAAGATTCAGAGAGTATGACACCATTTAAAAAAAAATAATGTTCAATTTGTGAAATTAATCGTGAACAGAAAACAACTTTTTTTGTCAATCTCGATGACTGTGCTGAAAATTCAGAGACAATGATATGTCAATCATAATCATATCAGTCGTCTGTTGATGATACAGAGATCATCTCACAGATGTTTCTTCCAAAAAACAACAACAACCTAGTCAATTTAAAGGGCATGTTAATGAGAGCATTATACTTAAATGAATCACAAATTAATACATTTGTAATTAAGGTGGTGTCTGAATGCTGGTCAGTCCGGACCTCCTGTTTTGGAGGAGAAAAAAAAAAAAAGGGGGGGGGGGGGGGGAAATTCAGGTAGTTCAATTCAAGGTAGTTATTATTTTGGTTTGTTTTGGCTTTGTGAGAGGGGTTTAAATATGGACTGTAACTCATAGTTAGGCAGTTGGTGTTTTGTTTGGTTGTAAATCGGAGAAGAGTGTCTTGTCTCTGTGTAAAAGTAATACATTTTTCTTTCATTGGAAATATACTGTAAAGAAATAAAAAGGAACAGATTGCGTTGGGCAGGTCACCTCGAAAGAATGCCAGAGAACTGAGGAGCAAAGATTGTTCACTGGCAAAAAACAAAAGGCAGGTGCTCTAAAGCAGACGAGTACGGTGGCTTGATGACGTTGAGGCAGATCTACAACATTTTAAAAGTCCAGGCATGGAGACGTAAAGCACAGGATTGATCAGAATGGAGAGATGTGCTAAAGCAGGCCCAGGCCCTCCATGGGCTCAAGTGCCACTGGGATAGATGGATATATATTATAGATGTAGTATTACGAATCAGTTGTTAGCATTGTGGAATGATATCGTGGTCAAGATGTGATGAATTATATATATCAATAAACTGGAGTTATGAAGTCTTTGTATGCAAATGAGAACGATAGCACTGACATCTCCAAATATGAGAACGATAGCACTGACATCTTCAAATATGAGAACGATAGCACTGACATCTCCAAATATGAGAACGATAGCACTGACATCTCCAAATATGAGAACGATAGCACTGACATCTCCAAATATGAGAACGATAGCACTGACATCTCCAAATATGAGAACGATAGCACTGACATCTCCAAATATGAGAACGATAGCACTGACATCTCCAAATATGAGAACGATAGCACTGACATCTCCAAATATGAGAACGATAGCACTGACATCTCCAAATATGAGAACGATAGCACTGACATCTCCAAATAATAAAGTCCTTGATAGGCAGCTGTGTTCAGTTGTAGCTATCAGTTCATGAACTTTTACCAATTAAATTAATTCAAATGTAGTGTCAAAACTTGACAAACCGAACAAAAAAAATTTTTTTTTAAATGGGTAACTTGTAAACAGCATCAGACACAGAGAAAATTTTATTTATGAAACTTAAGAAAAAAAAAAGCAAAGACTTCTCACCTTGTTAAGGGGAATGTACTTGACCTTCACCTGGTGGACATAAAAAGCTGCTTTATGGATCTCACTGGAACGACTCAGTGGTAGAAACTGTGAAAATAAAACAAGTTCAGATTCCACACTTTTGGTTCAACACTGAAACAACAAATTGAGACGGAAGAATAAACTGCCTGATTAATTTAATGGAAATGAGAGATTATAACGTGGAACTGTGCCTAATTCGTTAGTTAGCATATATGAATGTTCACCATGAAATAGTACTTACTTCTTTATCACAGATCAAGTACTGCGTCTTTGTTCCATCCACAGATAATGTGGTATGTGTGGAGTTGTGGTTAAGAGACACGGTGTCGACGCGGGTCATAACACAGGCTGGAAATACAAGGTTGAAAACATTGTATCTTAAAGCTGTAAGAACAACAAATAATAATTAAATCTTGTTTTTAAACCATAGTTTCCATGACACACACTGTCGATTCGGGTCATAACACAGGCTGGAAATACAAGTTATCTTTGCTACAATTAAACAGCCCTCAGGGAGAACTAGATCATGGAATTGAAAACATTGTAAGCTTATATAGTTGTGTAAGAACACCAAATAATAACTAAATCTTGTTTTTAAACCATAGTTTCCATGACACACACTGTCGATTCGGGTCATAACACAGGCTGGAAATACAAGTTATCATTGCTACAATTAAACAGCCCTCTGGGAGAACTAGATCATGGAAATGAAAACATTGTATCTTTCAGCTGTAAGCTTATATAGTTGTGTAAGAACACCAAATAATAATTAAATCTTGTTTTTAAATAATAGTTTCCATGACACACATACAATTTATAAAGCATCAAGAAGGGTTGGTTAAACTTGGTCATCTAACACCCTACAAGAAGGAAAACTCTGAATCCAAGCTTCTGCTGCCTTTCAGCTAGACCCCCAAACAATGCAAAAACTTTGGAAGCCAATCCTAGGAGCTGGTGACCCTTAGTGTAGTACGCTGGCAGAACTTTAAAAACTACTGACCCCAAATTGTATCGGCTGGAGCAAACAGCTGTGTGGAAAGGGGGGGAAATGCTGTTTGGGCACCAACATCATGACCATTGCCAATGTCCAGCAGATGTGCAATGGTCATCATACGACAGAAGGAGGCCAATCATGTTTCTCACGAAATAGAATATTATTCATGTCAGAACACAAATCTTCAATGAATGAATATAATATGACTGCATACTGGCATCATACTTAAGAACTAAATTTACTGTGAAAAAAAAAATTATTTTGATTTATGTGAGAAAGAAAAGTGATAAACTCACTCACCACCAACAATATTGCTGACAAATAGATTAATGTTGGAGAAATCAAACTTCACAGAGTGAGACAGAGATGTGCTGTGGAGCAGATTGGCCACTTTATGCTCCTTGCTGGGGGCTAGTCTGCTAGATTGAAGTTTGAGAGGCTGGGGTTTGGTTCTCTTTACTACACCCAGAAGCTGCTTTAGCACATTATATAGGCCAGTGGACCATTCCACTTGAATGTTGTCCTCCATTCCTTCTAATTTCAAGTCATTACTAAATTTCTTCACCTAGGGGTCAAAGGTAAACAACAAATAGAATTTATATCTTAGTGGAGAGTCGGTAATTGGTAGGACAAACAGTTGCATCCAAATATCTTAGTGGAGAGTCAATAATTGGTAGGACAAACAGTTGCATCAAAATATCTTAGTAGAGAGTCAAAATTTGGTAGGACAAACAGTTGCATCAAAATATCTTAGTGGAGAGTCAACATTTGGTATGGTAAACAGTTGCATCAAAATATCTTAGTGGAGAGTCGAAATTTGGTAGGACTAACAGTTGCATCAAAATATCTTAGTGGAGAGTCGAAATTTGGTAGGACTAACAGTTGCATCAAAATATCTTAGTGGAGAGTCAAAATTTGGTAGGACTAACAGTTGCATCAAAATATCTTAGTGGAGAGTCAATAATTGGTAGGGTAATTAGGGTAATCATTCATCATCTATCACATTGTTTAATTCCCAACCTCTATGACACACAACAGGTTTTTGCTTATAATTATCACCACAGGCCAAACTTTAAACATTTTATCCTGCCTAGGTAACAATTTTTTTTTTAAAGTAAAGTTCTCCTTTCAGACCTTGTTATCTATGGTGCAGATGATGTAAAGGTCATCTGTTTCTGTGACCCAGGGTTAACGAGGGTGTCATGTGGCCAGCACATTGACCAACCGCCTGTACTTTCCCCCAACTAATGTCGGGTACCCATTAGAGGTGAGTGGACTCAGAGACGCCCTAAAGATCCTGAAATAAAAAAACCCAGGATCACCAGGATTTGAAACTGAGAGCCCAGGTTAGAATTAAGTTTTAATGAATTTTTGCCTTTTGTTTTGAGTAGATTTTCAAGGAACTACTGCTACTGCATACACAATGACAGTCAGAGAACAAGGTGACAGAACCGCTTACCTTCATGAGCAAAATTCCTAAGTAGAAAACTGTGCCCCAGAAATGCTTTTTGCCCCCTAATTGATCACTGGTCAGCTTTGCATCAACAAGGTAACAGGAAACATTCTGAACATCAATTTCACAGGAGCCGTTGTACGTCTGCCACCATTCTCTTCTCTCTACAGCTGGAGAGACAATACAATATCATGTGATCACTCACTGACTGTAGGTAATGAATGTTATTTAATCGGAATAACAGTTAACTGACTTAGATAAGTTTGGCTGCCTGGTTATGTAGTACGCGCTTTGAATTGTCAACCCAATGGTCCAGATCCTGCCCGCTTCTTTCCCCCACTGTCCTGCGGGATGTTTGGGATAGCATGTAACAATCATCCTTTTGAAACAAACGTCAGAAGCATATAAATGAAAGGCATGAAAACTCTTAAATCGATCTTCTTCTGCCTACTAGTGTCAGATAAGCTCAATGTCTACCACCTACTAGTTAGAGAATCTCTAGGACTTATTAGAAAATTATCCACTGCATTTTACCAATATTAAATGTGAATTTATAAATTTAATTAATGATAGAATTTAAATGTTAGCTCACAAAAAAATAATATTTACACCTTTTGACTGAGAGTCAAAGCTAAGGTATTAAACAAGTAAATTTATTTTTTCAATCCTTTTTTAATAAGAAATCTTATCTAAGGGGAAGAGCTCTGCACTTACAACCATACCTCTCAATAATGTAGAGGTTATTTCCCTTATTCATTGTCAAACAAAATAATTAATTACCCATAATTAATGGATTAATTATATAATTTTTTAATTGATTCACGTTTTGTTAGGTACAATAAATAACTGTTTAAAATTTCAGCTTGATCCAAGAGTGGGTGCGCAAGAAGTAAGGTGAACAAACATTTTACCAGACAGACAGAGTGAGTTGACATAAGCTTTGTAGAAATATTCCCAACCCTAGCAATAGTAAAAGACACATGCATTTGTAAGAAAGAGTCTCACCACTTGATCCTCCAGGTTTCAGAGTGGTCGTCAGTTGTGCGTAAGCCAACTGGGTGTGAAGTCCATTACACGCTGCTGTAGAAAAGGTCGAAGATAGATCTGTGACCTCAACGACTGTCGAGAAATTTTTCCCTTCCACCCAACCCAACAGGACGGGACTAGAAGAAAAAAATGACAATGTTGATAAGATACAATAAACATACAAAGATACTTATTTTATTATAGTCTTAAACAATGTTATTTACATCCCAAATCTCCAAAGGCATCATTAGTCAATCCATCCATCCCAGTGGCGCAACAGCCCATGGAGGGCTCTGGCCTGCTTTAACACATCCCTCCATTCAGATCTCTCCTGGGCCTTTCGTCTCCATGCCCTGACCCCAAGCTGCTTCAGATCTGCTTCTACATCATCAATCCATCATCATTAGTCAATAGGCGTTTTCAAAACAAAACTTTCCATTTCTCTATCATTGTAGTAAGGCAGTCTAGAAATTAATTTTGCTTAAAAGCATGCATTTCTTTATTGTTTCATTGCCTGCATGCCAGATTATAGTTTGGTTAAGAACCTCTATAACATTCTAATGGGAATAGTCATGCACATTGTGACATTGCCCTACATGTAACAATTATTACCTAAGAGAGCATTATGGCTGCTGTTTTCAGATCAAATCAAAGCATTAGAGATGTGTAATCTAGTAATTCTAGTTAGATGGATTAAAACACTTTGTGGATTAGCAAAATAATCTATATTTCAAACCTCTGCTACAAAGATGGTAACAGATTTGAAAATGCTTAGTTTTCTAATTTTTAATAGTTTTTACATCAAAGAATGGACAGGCCTGTCACTGAATGAAATTCTATCCAAGGAAAAAGACAGAGAGGTATGGAGAAAGACACTCAACAGATCTGCTAGGTGCCCCAACGGTTCAAGAGAATAAGAGATAGGTGAAGGTAAATATAGTTTTTTGTCGCAATTTTGAACTTCTGTGTAATAAACATGCTATCTTCTACAAGATTTATAACAAAGGATTTGGCATTTGCAAAGACAATATATTCAATGCAATGTTATCATTTTACTACTAGAGTATATCAATAATATATATATGTTTTGGCTTGGTTAAACTAGTATATACCTTAGTACAGAATAGTTTGGTGTATAGTTTTTTTAAGCAACTTCTGTGTAATAAACATGCTTTCAACAAGATTTATAACTGAGGATTTGGCATTTGCAAAGATAATATATTCAATGCAGTGTTACCTAAAGACAATCAATACAACAAATATTTTTGCTTGGTTAAACTTCTAGTATCTCACCTTGGTACAGATTTTTTCCTAGTCAAGGGTAAATGTACTCTCTGTCTCTCTTGTGGCTGCCTCCACTGGAAAATATTGGTGAAGACAGAGACCCAGTACTGCACCTCTTCATGGTGGTAATGAAAGAAGCCAGAGTTGACTGTCAGGAAAGTATCCAAAGAGTCACGCAAGATCTAGACAAACAAATAGAAATGTAAATAATTTTAAAACCAAAAAAAGTCTGGCATTCATTCTGTGTAGGTTCAGAATACATGTTTTTTAGCAAAAAAAAAAAAAAAAAAGTAAAGTTTCCCTTTCAGACCTAGTGGTTTATAGGGCAGATGATGTAAAGGTCATCTGCTTCTGTGGCCTACGATTAACAAGGGTGTCATGTAGCCAGCACAACGACCAACCACCTTTACTTCTCCACAACTTATGTCAGGTAACCATAAGAGCTGGGTGGACTCAAAGCGCCCAAAGATCCAGAAATTAAAAATCCTAGTCTCACCAGGATTCGAACCTGGTACCTCTGGTTTGGAAGCCAAGCACTTTACTGCTCAGCCACTGCGCCTACTTCTTAGCTAATGACCAACTTGAAAGCAATAAGCCAAACAACCATTATATTCCCCAAAAATATATCTACTTATTGAAGATCTGAATACACAAGGATATTTTTAAAAAGCGAGAAAAACATAGAAAAATACTTTAAAAAAACAAAAACAAGGCTTATATTAAGTATAATTGTATCAATAAGTCTGGAACAGTCATATCTGTAATAGATCTAGACTAACAAGAATCAATCTGTGTGAAATATTTTTACCAATTGTTATTGTTTAGCGCAATTTCATGCTTCAGTATGCTTTCTCAATAATACTTTGATCCTATCACTTGTCTGGAACAGTTGTGAAGTTGGCAATGGGAAAGAAGGGGGTATATGGGTGAATGTTACCATGATCACTTTAAATTTTTAAAAAAGTTCGACTGGAATTCAAACTCAGAGAGTCCAAGCCTCCTTATGGGGACTAATTCAATTTATTCAATCACATGTCAAGTACAATTTCTTTCCCTTGTTCATTACCAAACAAAATAATTAATTACAAATAGTAAATTAACTAATTGGTTAGGGTTTTTTTTATTATTGATTCTTGTTTTGTCAGGTACAAGAACAAATTGTGCGAAATTTCAACTTGATCCAAGATAGGGTGTGGGAGAAATAACATGCTCAAACTTTTTACCAGACAGACAATGAGTTGATATAAGCTTTACAAAAATTACATACCCTTTGATGTCAGTTGAAAGTAACATTTGAGAAAATGGATTTACCTGCCCTTTAACAACTATTTTGTTCAGCCCAGCAAACTTTGCCTGCATGGAACTTGTGTTAAACTCTGTGGGAAAAACACACATGCACACAAATTATTTTCACCTACTCAGAGGGATTATCTGTGGTAAGCTAGACATTTCTCTTCCAGGAAAGAGCAGCTAATCATAACTTATCCATCTTAAGTGGTAAAACAAATATAGCATTTGAAAATGTTCTTCAAAGATTTTTATCCAATAAAATTTCTTCAAAAATATATTGACGTGTTGTAAATACAGATATAACTACTGCATGACCACATTATAAACAGCCTTTGCTAGTATCTGAGAAAGTCCTCATTAAGAAATAACATTAAACTTGATTCTGGCCATACAGGCAGTAGAACCCTAAACTCCACCATAAACAAGGTGTATTATGTTACACCACATGTTACAATTTTAATACTGTGAGTTAAAAGGTTTTTAAAGATAGCATGTTACTGAGTTGAAGCAGTCATGTAATGAAAATCTACAGTGCATAACTTCTACCAGATGACTCCAGCTTAATTCCTAGTCAGACTGATATTTGTTCTGACAGTACATCCTTGTCAGGCATGGATAGATTGACAGATATTAATTCTGACTATTTTATCCTAGTCATGTATGGATATAGTGACTGAAGTTTGTTCTGACTATACATTATAGTCAGGTATGGATATAGTGACTGATATTTGTTCTGATTATATATCCTAATCAGGTATAGATATAGTGACTAATATTTGTTCTGACTATACATCCTAGTCAGGTATGGATATAGTGACTAATATTTATTCTGACTATACCATCATATCTGTTCTGACTATACAATCTTTTCAAACCATTTGTAACAGAAACAGGCAACTTAAATGGCACAAGAGCACATACTATCAAGATTAACTCTAGTTTCTATTATTATTCTGAGCAGAATGACCAACCTTCTAAGTAAAGATTGCAGTTCATATCAGTTGCCTGCCAGAAAGACTGGTTATGAAAGCCCAAATGGAACAGTTTTAAGCATACAGACAGACTTCTGTAGATGGACAATGAAACAAATAATAGCAATAATAAGTTATATGTAGCGTCTGACAAAGGAAACTCTCAAATAAAACCAAGCTAGCTTTAAAAAATCCTTAAGAAATATTAATTGGTCTCAAAATCATAGATGTACTAAAGAACTTTTTAACTAAACAGGAAAACTGAAGTATGAGTTATCTTTTTTTTTTCCTTTCTTTAAATTAAAGATTTGTAAAATTCATCATGGAAAAAAAAAATAAACCCAGATATTTGCTTTCCATAACCCAATTTAAACCCAGATATTTGCTTTCCATAACCCAATTTAAACCCTGATATTTGCTATGTAAATTTGTTGACTGGGTTGTAAACTCTTACCTCTGTTTGGTCTCTCTGACAATTTGTACATTCAAATCAGATATGTCAAAACTCACATCTTGCTGTCACATCATAGAAAACAGAAATGCACACAAATATATTGGTTTAAATCTGATGAAATTTCTCTTCATTTAGACTAATCCCAAGTTTAACAAGGTAAAATCTCAGACATGGTAAAGCGCCAGGGCCAGAATTATATTGACAGAAGTAAAGTTCCCCTTTCCAACATTGTTATCTTATTAAAGCAGATGATGTAATGGTCTTCTGTTTCTGTCGCCCACAGTTAACAAGGGCGTCATGTGGCCAGCACAATGAACAACCGCCTTTACTTTTCCCCAACTAATGTCAGGTACTCATTAGAGCTGGGTGGGCCTAGACGCGCCCGAAAGATCCCGATACTAAAACAATCCCAGTCTTCACCAGGATTTGAAACCTGGACCCCCGGTTTGGAAGCCAAGAGCTTTATCACTCAACCACCTTGCCTCCATATTGATAGAACATATAGGAAATAATGTTTAATAAACCGCTAACTCCAGTACATTCTGTATAATAAAGGCTTAGAGATGGGCATCAGAATGCTCTATTACTAGGAAGCTATGCAGATTATAAAAACCATCTTAATTTCAAATAGCTGAGTCTTGGTCCATTATATATTCCCAAGGGCTTCTTACTAGACCTGCAATAGCTAACATGTGGTAGCTTTAACTAATCTCAACCCAGACATTTAATGATCAGCTACGCTCAACCTAATCCCTCTCAAAAAGATTTCCAAGTTTTAAACATTGAAATGTATACATATATATACAATGACTTGTTATTAATTACCATTTTTTCAAATAATTTTAATTTAGACATTAGAGTGTCATTGGGCCAAGGAACATAACTCTCCTCTACTACTTCAGGGGTCACAGGTCCAACTAAGGGCTCTTCTGTTGGATGCACAAGCTCATTTTGTCTTTTCATGTTTATCATCTGCAGACTCTGGAGAAATCCTGAAAATATTTTAGAAGAAGCAAGTTGGCCAAGATAAATTTTAAAAGTTGTATTATGCTTCTCTGTTAGCTATTCCAAATTTAGACAAGTTCCCCATTCAGACCTTGCAATCTATGGGGGTGGACTCGGGGGGCACCCTAAAAATCCCAAATTTCAAAAACCAAGTCTTCACAGAGATTTGAACCAGGACCCCAGGTTCAGAAGCCAAACGATTAACCACTCATCCACCAAGCATCCCAAATTCTGATAAAAGTAAATTTAATTATCTAACCCGAATGCCGAATTCTGTAACTCCAAATTGGGGAAGGTGGGGGGGAAGCATTTCACAATTTTTTCAAAGTTTTAATGTGTAAATTTGTATTAAATGTTTGAAATGTTCTCATTTTGTGGGCATGTTTTTTTATTATATCATAGTAAAAAAAAATAATTTATTTATTTAACACTTTGAACATTGAAGGTATAAATTTAACACTGATTAATTACCTTCAGTTATCATCATCTGAGGTTTGGCAATCACTGATTTCAAAGCCTGCAGATAGTAAAGAGTCAACTCATTGTACTTTAATTAGTGATGGTACATGCATATTAACTCATTAGCTACTAAGCCATTCCTAAGCAGCATCTCTCTAAATACTAAGCAAAGGGAGGTAACTCCAAAACATCAATAGACTGACTTTACAAAATATATTTAAAAAAACATAAAACAACATCTATCAATAACAAAAAATACTTCTAAAAAAAGAGAAATGGATGACCTTTAAAATGATGTATAACTTGAATAGGTTTTACAAGATTCAAACAATAAAAACAACAGGTAAAGACGAAAATTTGTTCGAGTGCGTGATTTTTTGAAGACTGGTGGACCCCCCCCCCCCAATCAGATGTGTAATTTTTGGTAATATTTAAATTTTACCCCAAGACCAGTAATGTTTTTAAGTAGGAATTTAGTAGGCCTATACAATAAACATTATGCTTTTATATAAAATCTTTATATGTCTTGAGTATTTACTGACTTTCACTGGGTACGCGTGAGGCCCTTAGTTGCCTGAACATGGCATCATGCTGATGTGGTTCTGCATGTGTCTCAGATTTCATGACTTCTAGCATAACAAAGTAAAAGTAATCAAACCATTGTCCAAACCAACGTTGTGATCACCCCCAACTAGATCTATTTCATCTAAAGTTTTCATGTGGTAAATAAAAACTGTTCAAAATATCAGTCAAAGATGTTGAAGATTCATTGACGCTAGATCCAGAATAGTCTAGATCTAGGCTAGATGATCGATCTAATGTTTCCTTCACTCTACTCTATCTCTGAATCGGACTAGATCTAAGTCTAAATGTAGCGCTAAATTCTAATGATCAATGTCTTGATCAATATCAAGTTCCTTATTAGCTGTATTTAGTGCATTATTTGCGATAACGGGTCTAAAAATTGAAAGGTCATTGAGAAAATGGCCTGTGCAGCTAAGAAAAATCGAAAAAAAAAATCAACAAACTTCGAAGGCCCATAGAAACTGAAGCGAAAGACGTAAAAACATCCGTTTTTTTTTCAACGAAACGATCTATATTTCTACTTTTTAAAAAACCCAGCCAGCTCAAAATAACACCACGCGTCGCGCAGGAAAACGAGAGCTACGCAAGTCACGCTGTATGTGTGCTGTGGCGGGCGCATTTGGGCGCATTAGTACTGAGGGGGGAAGGGCGCATTTGGTCGCATTAGTAGCTAATGCTAAACACAAATGAACAGCAGCACCAGGTACCACGTTTTTAAATGAGAGAAAGTAGTGAATTAAAACGAGACGAAAATAAGGTACTGTGTCGACCAAGGCTCGAACCAGTGACCCTGGAAACACTAGGCGGTGTTGTCGTTTCCAGGGTCACTGGTTCGAGCCTTGGTACCTTATTTTCACAGTACCTTATTTTTGTCTCATTTTAATTCACTACTTTCTCTCATTTAAAAACTTGGTACCTGGTGCTGCTGTTCATTTATGTTTAATATATATGTATCATCTTTTGTTTCAGCACCTAGCTTCACTTCTATAATTACTTTTAATTAGGAATAAGAAATAACAATATTTAACTCTAATGTCAAGGCGGTCCTACCATATGGTTATGAAACATGGAGAACAACTGAAGCAATAACAACAAAAAAAGTACAGACCTTCATCAACAGATGTCTGAGAAATACCTTAAAAATTCACTAGTATGACAAAACACTAAACTGTGGGAGATGGGTGGACAGAGAAATATAGAGGTGCAGATCTTAGAGAGAAAGTGGAGATGGATTGGTCACACACTTAGAAAAGATACAAACAGAGCTAGACAGGCCTTAGAGTGGAAACCCCCAGGGCACGAGACGCAGAGGAAGACCAAAAAGAACATGGCGATGCAGTGTACTAGATGAAGCCAAGAGGACAGAAAAGACCTGGGATTAAGAAACTAGCAAAAGACCAAGGAGAGTGGCATATTTTTGCTGAGGCCCCATGTTCCATGACGAACTCAAAGGAAAAATGATGATGATGACTTTAATTTAAATACATGCACATAACAAAATAATGCCTGTATCTAGCACTAAGAAACAAAAAAGAAGATGAGTTACCACAAGCTTGATCTCTGCACTTTTCTCAAGCTTGGCTTCCATCTTGAATGTAAAGGAGAATTCCCCGAGACAATTCTGATGTGTCGAGCCCTGAAAACAAGTGTCCAGATACATGATAAATATGGATGGGATGGCTGCCTGGTCATGTGGTATACGCGCTGGACTGTTGTTCGGTTGTCTCAATGGTCCCAGGTTCATACTCTGCCCGCTGCCACCCCCTGTCATCATGTGAGAAGTTTGGATTAGGAAGTATATTATCTTCAACTCTGACGAAACATCCAAAACGTAAAACATTTTACAAAAACATGTTTCATAACAAGTAATCAAGTGCATGTAGGGATGTGTTTGCCAAGTGGTAAACCACTGGCCTTCCTAGCTAAAGGGTCAAAAGATCCATCCTCAATGAAAGCTGACAGCATCAGCATCTGTGTCCAAAATCTTAATTAAGTTAACAGAATTTTTGTAAGGGGAAATAAAAATGGTTGATAACTGTGTATTAACCATGTATTTAGAAACAAGTTTGTTAACATCATTTTCTTTGTTACTAGCTGCTTAACAAAGTTACAAACTGATTTGATAGTAGACAATTATTAAACAAAATGCAAAAATATAATTATATAAATATAGCCCCCCCCCCCCAAAAAAAAAGGATCTTTTGTATCTTATAAACTACAGATGTTACTTCAAACGAGAAGATAATGATGTCGAAGTATCAATCTAGACATGCATGTTAATCAGTGACTTATACTCTGCTAAGTTGTTGGTTTTACTGCTCAAATGATGAAGCACTTGTACAAAGTTGTCCTAGTATATGGGATAAGAAATCTGCCTTTAAAAATTGTCCAGAATTCTTCCCCTGAACTCTTACAACAACCCTAGTTCCTGGAGCACAAAACGTGAGCTTCTTTAACAACAGTTAAGGATTGATAATTCCCTTTTCCATGAAAAATAACTCTTATCAAACATTTTTTATTTAACCCTTAAAAGGCGTGTGGTAGTTTAGCCTCTAAACATCAGAATTGTAATTTCATTTTGTTTGCACTCACAGTAAAACAGCTCAGCACTTTAAGGGTTAAGGATGACTAGAAAATAACTTAATAGTTTACCGGAGTCTCAGCCAAAGTCCTGAGGGCTTTACATCCAAAGTTGTTCAGACTTATACACAGCTCATATCTGTTAACAAATTAAACCATTTTTTTTATAGATTACAGAAACGATAACTATTTTTTGTATGAAAGATGGAGTTATTGGTACTGATACGATGAATACTGTGAATATGTAAACAACAAGTGTAATCTCTGTAATGGAAATGCTCACTTGTCATAAGCAGCCCCGCAGTCCAAGGAGATCTCAGGAGAAGAAAAGTGTATGAGACAATCTGGCAACATTGTTTTCAGCAGCATTACAGTCATGTTGTTGATACGAAGGCCAAAATACTAAATTAGAAGACCAAAGTACTATTTTAATTTTTTTTACATCATACATTTTTAAATGGCTAATTTCTCTTAAAGCCTAATTTAAATGTTATTTTGTATATATATATATATATATATATATATATATATATAGTTTGTCCATCGTGGTTCGATGATGACCACTTTGTCATCCAGGGGGCTGAGGGCTTTGCACTGGGGTTTTATGCCTCCTCATGTGGCTGGTGTATTTTGTATAGCTACCAACTAAACTTTTGAATTTTTAACAATTTGTCATGTAACTGTTCTGCCTAATGAGTGGAGGGGCAGAACTTTATTAAAGAAGAAAAAAAAAGTACAATGAAGCATAAAACATGATTATTAAAGGTTGCTGCTGTATGCCACACAAGATGAATGTAATTTTGGAGTTAGCAACAAATATTAAATGCCATGTTTGTACAAATTAAGAAAGCCAAAAATTTAGCTAGCTAGGAGCTAGCTACGATCATAAATATGTGTCTAAAATATATTTTAACACTTGAGCCAGTTTTATGTTAACAAAAATATCAGTGCTTTTTTTGTGAAGGTACTCACAAGTACAGCGTACCAGCACCTTTTTCAATGTGGGGAAAAAATTACTACTTTTCTTGTATTTTAACATTTATTATTAATTTATTTGTAGTTAAAAGTTAGGCAATCCATCACTGAGTACTGGTACCTATTTTTTTTTTTACAAAAAAAAAGGCACTGAAAAATATTATTAAAAACATGTCACCTACGAACATTTTAAAAATGTTTTCTCATAGCCTTTCATAATAAAAACAAAACAATTCTTAAAATCTTTAATTACAAAAGAAATTCTAAAACAAACATGACTATAAATAACTAAGATTATTATCGATTCTTACAGAGCTTAAAGATAATAATTTATTGAATCCCAGCTGTTTCTTTCTTGTGGTAGCCCCAGGGTCGCCTTGCTGTTCTCTGTGGTTGCTTACATCCACTTGGATTCTCATGTCCTCGATACAAATCACAACAGGTTTTCTAGAGAGAGAAATAGTGATAGCATCAAGGCCATTCTACTTCTATTCCAAATTAGCTTAAGTAGATCTCAGAAATGGCCTCAAACATAAGTGAAAATCAAGTCTCTGTAGGACTCAAACTCAGGAGCTTTAACTTATAAGGCCAAGCACAAGAAACTCTACTCAGTCAACCATTAACGCTATAAAAAAGTAAATAATAAATTCTGATTACTATTTTTCCCCCATTAAGCCCATTGCTTTGATTTTACAATACCCAAATTAATAAAAAAACAATATATTTTGGGGATAAGAGCTTCATTTCTGACACCAAATTTCAAACTTAGTAAATTGTTTTGAGATAACAAAAAATAAGAAAAGCTTGCTTATTTAAATCCCAAGTGTTCTCAGTTTAGAGGGTAAACTTATCAACCATTATGAGGTCTTGTGGCATACATAATTAGTTCAATTAATAAATGCTTATTTAATCCTTACCTTACATCAGGATTAAAAAAAGAGCTTGACAACCAAATTTTTACCACTTCCTAAAACAAAACAAAAAAACTTTAAAAATACTTTTAAAAAAAACAACAGCAAAGCTTATATTAATTGTAATTATAGCATTTAGTTTGGATCAGTCATAAATTTCTAATAGATCTAGACTACTAATAATAAGCCTGTGGGATTAGAAATGGTTTTACTTATCGTTTTTGTTAAGCACTATGATCCTATCACATGTCTGGACCAGTTGGAAAAGGGGTGAATGTTACAGTGATCACTTTTTAAGTGCATTTTATTTTAAAAAGTTGTGCGACTTGACTTCAAACTCGAG
Organism: Biomphalaria glabrata; assembly: GCF_947242115.1. NCBI lineage: Eukaryota > Metazoa > Mollusca > Gastropoda > Planorbidae > Biomphalaria > Biomphalaria glabrata. Next base: position 36,433,691 of record NC_074722.1, on the reverse strand, counting down.
GGCTCAAGCCTACCAAGCCAATACACTAACCACTGTGCCAGCAAGGGCTTAAGAAAATAGGTTTTACAATTATCTATTGATAAGGATGGCCTATTTCTCTCTGCAAATGTAAATTGGACTAATTCAACTTATACCACCATATGTCAAGTACAATTTCTTTCCCTTGTTAGATGCCAAACAAAATAATTAATTATTAATTAATTAATTGTTTTTGTGTTTTTTTTCATTGATTCTAGTTTAGTCAGGTACAACAAATAATTGTGCAAAATTTCAACATGATCTGAGATTGGTTGTGGGAGGAATAATGAGTACAAACTTTTTTACCAGACAGATAGACAGACAGAGTGAATTGATATAAGTTTAGTAAAAAAAAATATAAAAAATCTCCCAATTTTAATTATTTATATAGAATAGAAACGTAATAATTTGTAATTCATTTCCTCAAAGAATCAAAGCAATTCTACCAAAGTACTAGAATGTTGAGTATCACTTATAAATGACATTCACTTCTACCAAAGTACTAGAATGTTGTGTATCACTTACGACATTCACTGACACATCTCTTTGAAATGTCATCTGTACTTTTCCAAAACTTAAGAAGCCCACCTTGCCAAATTTTAAGGTAATGTCCAAATACCTTTTCAGCAGCCATTGGATGAGGTAGGCTATCGCCCTTAAATACAAATATATAAAATGTCAACTATCGAATGCATCAATATAAATATATCTATATATATATATATATCTGGTCAAAACTTGCTAAAAATTAGTATTGCCACCATCAACCCACGTGTAATGAGGTATAGAATATCCAATATCAAATTAAAAAACAGTAAAGAAATTCAGAGCTTATTTTATTTCAAACATTACAAAAGTTCCTTCAAAAAATAAGATTATAACTTCATATGGGATAACATGTATGTGCCAACCTGCCATACACATTATATTTTTTTAGAGACTTTTCCTGCTTGAAGAAATCTATTTCATGATCTAAAGTAAAAGATAAAAGCACATTCCTCATTCCATTATAATATGCTAGGACAAATTTATACATTTTTAGACTAGATGCATCATGCGTAGGACGTTTAGTAATCATCTGTTTTGAAGTAACGTCTGTATTTTATAAGATAAGTTGTCACGAGAAAAGAATGAGCCCTTAATTGAGTAAGGCCTACCATATGGAACAAGGAATGTGCCTTTATCTTTGCGTTTTTCTGAGTATTTTATTAGGGTATGTTTTAGTATTTTGTTCACTGTCGTAAGTATTAACTACTTTACTATTTAGTCTTCTGTCCTGAAGTGTCTCTAAATTTAGTCATTTTATTACTGGAGTTACTCAAGTGGATGTGAATATTCAATAGTGTTTATAAATCTCACAGCTCTACTTTGCATAATCTGCTCTAGTTTTTTTTTTTTGCATTGAGGAGTGCCAAACATATTATATTCTAAATTACAAACAGTAGTGGGCTTAAGAATGCTCCTTGAGTTACATCTGAGTTTACTGTTATTGGTGTTGATTTTGGAGCCATTTATTATTACATTCTAGCTCCATTAGTGTAATGGACTGCCAAAATATTTCTTTAGCAAGCTATGGTGATGAATTTTATCAAAGGCTTAAATGTCATCTGTTTGCTCATTTTCTAAGCCCTTTGATTTATAAGTCATCAATTAAACTTATTAGTCGGGTTTCACATGACCTAAATTTCCATTGGTATGGAGTAAGGACATTATGTTTTATGATGTTTCTATATATATTATATCTTCTAGTATTTTACATGTGATACTAGTGAGTGATACTGATCTGTAGTTTCCTAACTTAGATTTATCTATTTTTTTTAAATATATAGTGAAGTGACATTCATTAGCTTCTTTCCAGTCACTATGTACTCAACCTTGATTAAGAAGCTTGAAAAAGAATTTTGAACACTGGTGCTAGCTCATTATTTACTTCATTAAGAAATTAGGTGTAATACCATCAGGTCCAAATGTTTTAAAAAGATCTATTTGGATTACATTCTATGTTACACTGCATCTCCTGGGGCTGAGAATGTTGATGCAAGTATTTATTTAAAATGTTTGGTAGTTTGGTTTAGTTTCATTGTCATTAGATTTGTGTCTGTTTTTTTAGTTTTGATGTATAAGACATAATAAGATTACAGTACATTATTCATTTATTGAAGTATTAATTCTTAATCTTAGCAGCTGCCAAACCTAAGTATATATTAATATATTATAATTATATCATAGTATAGATAGAGGTCTATTTATATTTTTACAAGCACTGTTACGACTGTAGACTAGAGTTAGAATTAAAGAATAGTTAGATCTAGTTAGAGTATAACTCAAATAACTGTATAAATTATAGTATAACTTCAACTTGGTGGTGTATGTTATTATAGTAAATTATACTATAAATTAATGTAGAGATCTAAAAATCCAAGCCGGACCAAGCCAAGTCGGCCCAAGCCCAAGTCATTCTAGAAAATCTAAGTATTAAAAAAGTAATAGAATAGTCTAGATCTATATATTTATAGGGAATGAAAATAATCTCTGTGTTAAATAGTTATATTCTAGAATAGATCGAGATTCTACTAGTTCTAGATCTATTTATTGTGATTCTGAATTCCAGCATTATTTCAACTTTCGCTTTCACTCTTCCTGGTTACTTAGACTAATAAAACTGGGTATTTTCATTATGATTTGACTCAGCGTATCACGTAGTACTTTAAATAACAGCTCAAGTTTTAATTCGTACCTGCTGAAAATCCATAATCCGATAGTTATATACAGAATGGTCCACAAGACCTGGACCATTTTTGTTATTAAATAAACTAGTTAACTTATTTTATGAGTTATTTATCTTTAGTAAATAAATATTTTTGAAATGGATTGGTAGTGGGTAGCACTCGTTGGCTGCCATTTTTATGTAGGTCAACCTGCATGTGACTGGAATCGACCAATCACATGAGGTTTTCCTTACCGCCTTGTTGTTCCCTATCGAGTCGCCATTACAGTCAGCCATATTATGTGAAGGATTCGATGATGGACGATAATTATTGAATTTTTCAATCGAGACTTATTCATTTCATTCTCTTGGATATAATTTGGGTTTTAAATAATATGGAGTGACTATGAGTCACCCTAATCCGTCTGGAAACGGCTGCTCCTTGGAGGATTGCCTCACAAATCTATTTGCTTTGGTAAGTTGTGAACATTTTAGATCTAGATTCTGCATTTTCAAGTTAAGCTCATAAACTTGGGTCTCAGAAAATGTCAGATAACATCAACATAGATTACCCGCTGTTTATAAGAGGGAGTACATAAGCATTATCAATATTATACTGTTATACTGTTGTTTGTATGCCTTCTTTAATGTGTTCTTATGTTTCTAAGTGTGAATTTGTGTTTGTTTTTGTCTAAAATAGACCATTATATTGAAAACATTGAGACACTAAATATGCATGTAGCATGCTCTGAAATCAATACGACCACCATCATTCTTGTAGATTGTGTCTTTTTCTTTAGTCTTTAGCATGTAGAATTGTAAAGTCAAGAATTAGATCTAGATAATAAATAGATCTCTAGACTAGATCCAGTTCAAGATTTGTTTTTGTTTTTTAAACTTAACAAAAGCTTTTGTTTTGGCTTTGTTTATCTTGAATTCTAGTCTATTCTAGACTTTTTGTTGCACACAGGAAATGAGACAAGGCATTGTCATTGGATGATTGGTTAGAATAGTAAACAGTCTTAGAAAAGAAGAGACTTAGACGTCTTAGTCTTAGAATTCTATATAAATCGATAATCAATATCATTTTGTCAATTTTGATTTTCTTTAGACCTTAGACAGTTTAGTTTAGATTTTAGATCTTGATCTATGCTAACCAGTCTAATAGCCATGAAGAATTAATATAATTAGCCTTGACTTGACTTCAAAATTTAAACTAAATTGTATAGCAATTTCAATTATTAGTATATCCCAGTAATCTATACCACACTCACTTTTTTTTTAATGAGTGTTATTTTTTTAACTGTGTTAACACTGGAAGAAATATTTTTTTTTTAACTTACTTACATTCTGTTCTTGACCTAGCCAAGGCTAGTCTATTCTAAACATCAGGCATGACTTGAAAACTTTGGTTTTAAATTAGATCTTAATCTAAACACAAGCACTTATTAAATGAATGCACTTACTTTTTAGTTAGTAGATCTATTTAATTTTTATCTGAAGTTAAATACTTAAGCCTTAGATCTAGATGTAGCTTTTTATGACAATTACTTTGAAGCTTTTTAGCCTTATCATGGCTTATCTTCCAAAAATTGTCTTGATTTAATTTATTAATTAAAACACTCAAATTATTATGGCCCTAATTTTTTTTTCTAAACAGACTGATTTGTGTGGCATAAAATGGCGCCGCTTGACAACAGATAATGTGAACGTAGAGCCACTTGAAGACCCTGTCCTTGTTGGCTTTTCTCGTTGCATTAACAATGACATCTTGTGTGTATGGCGTCGTGTCCAAAGAGACCCAGACCAGCGCCAACCAGACTTCAACAGTAGCAAAGAGCTATGGATATTTTGGTATGGCGATGAGCCTGAGTCCCTTAGGCAAGCTCTAACCCCAGATCTGGGCTTAAAAGGTATTACCTTTTTTTTTTTTCTTCATTATATGTTTTATCTTATGCATCATATTTTTACTCTTTTTAGTTGACGTTTTAATTATCTTGCAACATTGTTCATGCTCGTAATAGAAATTTCAGACATACTAACTAGTCTGAAAATGTATTTTTCAGAAATAGAAAGCGGAACTTGGGACAGGGATAAAGATAAAGATAATGGCCTTACATATGAGTGCAGGACGTTGCTTTTCAAAGCCCTGCATAATCTGATAGAACGGTAGGTGCCAAGCATTGCATAAAAAGTTTTATAATAATCTTTGATTCCCCTGTAGAGGAAACATGGATGTAATTCACTTTTATGTATTCCTTACAGGAGCCTTCTTTCCAAAAATTTTGTGAGGCTTGGTAGATGGTATGTGTTACCCTATGAGCATGGAAATTCAGATACTGGGTAAGCTTACTATTTGACTTAAATATTGCTCTGACATTGAAAAAGCTATTATCTTTTTATTTTTTTTCATGATTGTATTCTTCAAACTGAAATAAACATTGCTCAGTAATTACATTTATCATTCTCATATCTGTGTAGACACAATTTTTGTATTATGATTTTAATACTAAATGTGTATATAGGCTATGCCAAAACAAACAACATTGTGTAGTCAACTAGTAATGCTAATGTTAACAGCATAGTACTGCGTTAAACTTAAATGCGCTTTAATTATATTCATATGATGATGTCTTTAAATTTGCAAGCAATATTTATTATATCTTAATGACTTAGATTTAAGGGGGGGGGGCTGATTTTTAATCGTTTTCCTAAATAATGGGGCTTGTTGGTTGTGGTGAAGCACTTGGCTTCCTAACCAAGGCGTGTCAGGTTTGAATCTTGTTTAAGACTGGTATATTGAAATTCAGGAGTCTTGAGTCCACAATACTATTATGGGTACTTGACAATAGCTGGAGAAAAGTAAAGACAGTCGTTGTTTGGCCACATGACACCCTTATTAAGCATGGGTCATTATCCCATAGACCACAAGGTTAAAAATTGAACGTTATTTATTAATAAATATTCCATTTTCAGGGTTCACCTAAGCTTCAGCTTCCATTACTTTTTACATGGGGAGAGTCAGGTGTGCGCCAGCATTGAGGTCAAATTACGACCTCCGGTTTGGAGACTCACAGCCCAGCACATAGCTTTGGTGCAGGGGAATCAAGCTAGTATTCAAGGTAAGATTTTCTTACAGCTCTAATTCTAGCTGCTTTGATAATATTTGTTGTCAATCTGAATGGTAGTGATCTCCCTTTCTTATGCTTGTGGTAATGTTAATATGAACTAAATAGTGAACAGTTAAATTATTCGTAAGCCCAATAATAATAATCTTTATTAGCCATAAGGAAATTTGTCTTACAATTTGTGCATGGCACAAAACATTATAACTATAGAAAATAGAATACACTTTCACAAAAGCTTCACTCAAAAGTTACATGTGAAATGATTATGTAGACTTGTATTGAATGATTTGATTGCCAGGGAAACAAATGAGTTTCTGTGTCTATTAGTCTTCGTAATTGGTGTCTATCTCCTTTGTGATGGTAAAATCACAAAATCCTGACACAGAGGGTTTGTTCTGAATGGTTTTCTCAAACAGTTGTCCAAATATAGTTTGTTTTTTTACCAATAACGTTACAAGCAGCAATTAGATTTTATGAAGTTTAATTTTAATGTTCAGATTGCCATATCCAGACATGCCTACAGTCCCGCATTATGCGGAACCGTCCCGCAAAAGCATCAAAAAAGCTCTCATGTTCCGCCGTTCCGCATTCACGATTTTTTGTTCCGCCAAGTCTGAATTCCGACACAAAAAAAAATCGCAGATTTTTCATTATTTATTAATAATGCGAAATGAAAATACTGAATGCAAAATAAAATATATCTAGGTCTGTGTTTATTGTTTACATTTCATCTCCTCCCGGACCCGGTGTGTACTAAATGTACGAAGATATGGTTGAACTAGATCTAGACCTAGATCTAGATCTAGTACTCTATGTCTAGATACTAGATCTATTATTAGAATCTAGTAAGTGCTAATAAGCCTAATTTTCCATTCAAATCCCTTTCTTTTCCCGACAAAGGCGCTATTCTAACACTAACGTGACTAACTCAACTGGTTTCTAAGACTAAGTCGTCTAAGTTCTTAGGTCGTCTTAGTAGCCTTATTTAAGTTTAGGTTTCTAGATCTAAGTAAGTAATCTAAGAAAAGGATTTTTTTTCAAATAGGTTATTACTATATTAGAGATCTAGATCTAGACCTTAATGTAATTAATTAACTTAGGACTTAGACACAGTAAGGCTAAGGCCTAGATCTAAATAAGTCTATAGTCTATATCAGTATATCTACTTATGACATAGTCATAGTCTAAATTAGTATCTAGAGAGTCTAGATCTAGCACTAGATTACTAGAATTTAGATTTAACTATTTTAACTAGAGTCTAGATGATAATAGATCTAAATCTAGATCTATCTTACTTAGTATCTAGAGAAATAGAATTGGAAGGTGATAGATCTCTAGATTTCTATGTATCATTATCATATGTAATAAATTTAGTTCTCAATAAGTCCATAGATCTTCTAGACATAAATATTTAGATCTATACTTAATATAATTATTATAATCTGTGTTCTTAGACTTAAAGGACTTATTAGATGTAGGTCTAGTCCTAGACTAGTACTATTAGTAGACAGACTCTTAAATTATTTTAGATCTAGCACTAGAGACAACTTCTAGAATGACTAGAGTAGAGCCCTAGAAAAGGATAGATAATCAAGTAGATCTAGAATAATCACATAGGAGTTAGAACTATTGATTTCAAACAAAGGACATAATTATGAATTAAAGGTTTTCTTACTTTTAATTATACTATTTACATCTAATGTATAAGAAGCAAACTAGTATTGTTATTAAAGTAATATCATTGAAGTTTTATTTATTGCGTACAATATGGCTGACAAACATAAACACGTTCATGTTCCACATTGGGGCCCCAAATTCCACATTTTCAACCTGAGTGTTCCACATTCTGGGTCTTAGGGGTAGGCATGTCTGCATATCAGGCAGTGCTATTGAAACTTTTAATGCTGCAGATGTGATATGGGTTGCCTGAGATAGCCAGAAAAACCAGTGACTTGGCAGAATTTAGGTCATTGATTAATATGCATGATGCATAGGACGTAATCATCTTTTTTGAAGTAACATTTGTATCATATAAGATAAGAGTCTGGTAAAACATTACCAATAGCTTTTTGCTAAAACTAAAGGGGGATATTTTTCTTAGTAATTGTAATTTTTGTGTCCCTTTTTTGCTGTTGTAATCAGTATTTCTAGTAAAATGTATTGTCCAAGCAATGACTATGTCCATACTTTATCTGAGATATAAGTGGAAGTGTTAAAACTTGTTTCATTTTAGCACATGGTGTAAAATGAGCTCCATTTTTGTAATGAAAAAGTTGTAATTTCAACAGTTTGGTCTCTCAAATTACAAAAAAATATATATATTTGATCTGGCTTCTATAATTTTTGTAAATATTTTAAGTCAGTATAAAGACTTTAATCTTGAGAAGTTCTTGAGAAGTTGATTTTACTTTGGAAATTCATTAAATTTTTTGTTTTTTTCTGGTCTAAAATATAAAATGAACATTTGATATATGATGTTGAAAAAAAAAAAAAAAAGACCTTTCAGTTGCCATTAGGGTTAGTCTTTACCCTACCCATAGTGATGTTTTAGATTTGATTTTACATGATGTGAAAACTAAAACATAGTCTTTTCAATTATGTTTAAACTGTGTGTGGAATTCATTCCATTTTTTTATACTAAACTGTCTAAACCCTGTATAAAAGTAATTTTAGTGACTTCTATATAAAAAAAAAAACATGGAATTTACCCCTTTTGAACAGACATAAATTAGCTCCAGAACTTTTAGAATCCAAACAGACAAGTCCAGGTCATTGAACCTATTTATTTGTGTTGAAATAGTGAGCAGCAGCAAATAGTCATTGACAGGCCCTCACAATAATGTTAATGAAATATTTTTTTGACCTATTTGGAAGCTGCATTTACTTGTTGGCATTAAAGAAATTATGGCACTTTGTCTAAAACAATAAATAAGACTTCAACAACTTACTACTACAGTGTTTGTAAAAACATACATAAGATAAAACTTTTGACCAGTGTCTTTATGCCAGAACTTTCTTTGCCATGTGTTGTAGAAACCCAATACTTCCAACCACTTAATTTCATTCTAGCTAATTTCTATGAATAGGAACTAATCATCTGGCAAAGTTGGAGCACTTATTACCCTAATTAATTTTTTTTTATGAGAAAGGTGCTTTAATTTTTTTTTTTTTTGCAATCAACTGTTCACAGCATGGACACATTTTATTTGTTTCTTTTTCTATTTTAATCTGCTCATAGCATGCTCAGTGCGCTGTGGTCCAATCTATTTTGTGGATCGGTGGTGCCTGTAGGCTCTCTGCAAACAAAACTCTGTTCTCTCTTCAAGTCAGGATTCTAACTTGAGCGCCCCCCTCCCACCTGTTAGCTTGCCAAGCCATGGCCAAACTGTTTTGGCCTCTCGACCACGCATCCCAAAGAGTATATGCATAATCTAACCAGAACGCATCCCAAAGAGTATATGCATAACCTAACCAGAACGCATCCCAAAGAGTATATGCATAATCTAACCAGAACGCATCCCAAAGAGTATATGCATAATCTAACCAGAACGCATCCCAAAGAGTATATGCATAACCTAACCAGAACGCATCCCAAAGAGTATATGCATAATCTAACCAGAACGCATCCCAAAGAGTATATGCATAACCTAACCAGTATAATCAATTTGCCCCCAACTAGTTTTTGAGGTTGTCTTAGTGTATCATTAGCTGCTTTGTAACTAAAAATGTCGTTAGTGTTGTTGCTCAATAATTAATATTATCTATGCTCTTAAATGTAAGCCTTAAGCACAGGTTCTAAATTGCAAGCACCCTAATCCATTTAAAATTTGGTTATTCTAATAGTTGTTAATTTGAATTCATATTAAAATTTTTACAACAATTATTTTACTTGGTAGTACAAAATGGTCTGTCCGAAATCACGAATTCTCAACTTTCCTGTAAATGCTTTGACTGTACATTTTCTTCTAGATCTAGGGCTTGGTTGCCCTTTGTGTAGAATAAGCATCCCAGGAATGAAACTAGTCTTATAAGGCCTTTGTTCTATTGTTTGATGATAATTTCAGTTTAATTCTCTGCTCTTGTAACATTGTCACTTGCTCTTCTTGTTGTGTGTGTGTGGGTAATTAGTTCTTTTTTTTTTATATACACTAGAACAGCGGTTCTCAACCTTTTAAGCTCGGCGGCCCCCTTTTTACAATCCCCACTCTGCCGCGACCCCCACCCACCCTCTCACGTACAGCAATAGAAGAGTAGACAATAACTTTCCACATTTTGATGGTCTTGGGCGACACCTGGTACATCGTCAATCTACCCCCAAAGGGGTCGCGACCCACAGGTTGAGAACCCCTGCACTAGAATTAATTAATCATTTTGCTCATTTGCATTTTTTGATTTGTCTTTAATTTTGAAACCAAAACAAACAAAAATTTGGGGGTGGGGACACTTTTTTCCAGTAGGCCACTTAGATCTCTACTATTATTACACCAATTAGATTATCTCCCCATGCAATGCTCGGTTTATATTTCAGAATGTTAGATATGTTAATCAATGATTGTTGGATGTCTGGTTGTTACTAAATGCAAGATTGTCATTTATTGGTCTTGATTGTGTGTGTGTCTATGAATGACCAGTTCACCTATGGCATTCCCTTCTGTTAGCAGTGCATAAGGAATGTCTCTCTCTCTCTCTTCTTGTATTAAAAAAAAAAGTACACTTGGTTTGAAATGTGTATGCTAGTGTTTAGGGGGGGGGGGTTACCTTTTTGTTCACACACCAGTGGTAGTAGTGTACTACTGTGTGGTCACTGCAATACTAGACCTCATTCACAGTGTGCTCCCCCCACACTTCAAGTCACCTCCTCTGTTTTCTTCGCCGCCGCGGCCGCCCCCCTTTCACCTTCATTCACTTAGTACTAACAATGCCCTGATCTCTGGCTGGTGGTGTCCTGTCTGTACAGTGAACGCTCATCGTTTGTTTGAATTCCCTGGACTGGTTTCTACCAATGCTTGTCAGTTACACGGCCGACACACTTGTTCCTAGCCTGACTGCCTACGGTCATCGTTTCTTTCACATCGCTCCCCCCCCCCCGATTTTCTTTTTATATTTTCCCATTAGTTGAGGAGCCCCACAGGCTGGTAACACCTGTCTTGCTACCTCCTCCACGAAGTATGGAGGTCAGTGCCAGGCGCTGTAACTATTGTGAGGCTTCTTTTTTGAATTCATAGCCTTTACAGTTTGTTGACCAGACGATGGATCGTCGAGACGTCATCGTAATTTGTGCATCTACCACTAAGAACGCTCTGTCTGTATATATGTGTGTGTGTCTCTCTCTCTGTGTCTATCTGACTATCAGTTCCATTCCAATAACGTTTCTGTTGTAGTCAAAACAAAAAAAACAAAACAACTTGACTGCAGTCACACCTACTATGCTTTGGTATTGGAATGTGGCTGTACCATACACAGATCTGGATGTACAATGGCACTGGTCATGTTGGTGCTCAATGTTTTAGATTCATACATTTTTGAATTAATGCCATCCTAAACTAAATGTTTAAATTAAAAAAAAAAACTTGTCTTCATGTGCGTTTTGCACACCTCGCCTATGATATATTGGGGGGGGGGGTGTTGATATCGTTGTCTCGGGTAGGAATCTGACCTGTCATAGTTGGCGATTTTTTTTTTGTGAAATAGTTGAACCTAAAAATGTGACTTTCAAAAAGTTTTATTATCATCATCATCACTTTCACCGCACCGTGATGTACGTCCGACTGTCATGGTAGTCGTCAACGGGTTGTTAGATTACGACTTTAGAATGATTCGTTTGATCCCTCGGAAAGACGGGAGGGTGCATCTGGTATCTTGAGTGGAGGTGGGTCACATGAGCGGGGGACAACGGGCTGTAAGTGAGCAGAACCACGCCATGGTGGCCCTATTGATTTTCATGTCAAGCTCTGGCTTTGCCCGATGGGTATTGAGAGATGGACGGCGGGGACGAGATTTGGGGAGTGTGTGGAGGGGGGGGGCTGGAGAGGAGCCACATACAAGGAGGGTCGAATCATTTCTTTTCATTAAAACAAATGGTGTGGGGGGGGAGTGAAACATTACACACTGTTTAGAAATAAATGTAGAGATGAGGGTTTGCTGTGGCGGGAGAATCTGGACCAGGCATCTTTCCACTGGCTCTCTATTTCAACTTGGTGGTAGAAGAGGGGTGGGGGAGTCGGGGCTTTGAATCGATGACTTAAGAAACGTAAGGGTCTGTTTGCTTTTGTTGAGGTGGGCATGTCAGCAGGTCAATGGAAACGAAAACTGAAACTTCAAATGTTGAAAATGCCTTTAAAAAAAAACAACAACCTGGCTACAATCATAAACATCTCTAGTATGATTACCAGAGAGAGAGAGAGAGAGGGGGGGGGGTTCTAGTCTCAGTTTACAATTTGTAGTAGAATCTTCAAAGCATATAAATACATTTCAAGAAGCCCTTTGTCTGGACTTTCAGAGCTTAGATTGTCAATGCCAGGTCATCTCGCGAGATGTTGCCGTAACTCTCTAACCAGCAGAGGAGCAGGACTACGTTTTAGTTGACATCCGTTGCGAGAGAGTGTGTGTGTGTGCAATAAACTGAGCTTGTTGTCAGCATATTTCAGCTCGGAGCTTCTGCCACGGAGGAAAGGGCGCTAAACGCTGCGGCACTTACGGCCTCATTACAATCTCATTCTCATTCACCTAATGATATTGATTGTTTTGAAAGCAAGCATTGAACTGTTTTGACAGGGACGCTTAGGTCCGCATGTTCATACTATGAAGTCTTCACAACATGAACATTTAGAGTACAGTCAAGAGGACACGGTAATCTGCCTTCAACAAATGCTCGAGCACGCAAATCTGTTTAGCGTGAAAACCATACACACTGGTTGCCTTTTCAAAGTCTAATTGTCTCGTGCTGCACTCATTTCTGCTGCTACCAAACCGAGGCACCTTGTTGAAAACACAACGTTTTGTACCTGAATCATTGTGATAGTTTAGGAGCTTGTAGGAACTGGTCTTTACATCTTCATCATTTCATCAACCGCGAGCATAGCAATCATGTCTGTAGCCCACATTGCGCTTGTAATGTGCTGCTTTGAATTGCGCATAGGGTTTCCAAGGCAATACTAGAGCTATATGCCTTTGCCAGTGCTACCCGTAAGGTTGGAAATTCCAAAACGTGTTCATACTGACGGAGCCAATTTGTTGTGCAAGACGAACGGGCGTGGAGCATGACCAGCCGTCTGTAAGGAATAATGGTCTCCCCAATCGTCTATAAGGAATAATGGTCTCCCCAATCGTCTATAAGGAATAATGGTCTCCCCAATCGTCTATAAGGAAAAATGGTCTCCCCAATCGTCTATAAGGAATAATGGTCTCCCCAATCGTCTATAAGGAATAATGGTCTCCCCAATCGTCTATAAGGAAAAATGGTCTCCCCAATCGTCTATAAGGAATAATGGTCTCCCCAATCGTCTATAAGGAATAATGGTCTCCCCAATCGCCTATAAGGAATAATGGTCTCCCCAATCGCCTATAAGGAATAATGGTCTCCCCAATCGTCTATATGGAAAAATGGTCTCCCCAATCGTCTATAAGGAATAATGGTCTCCCCAACCGTCTATAAGGAATAATGGTCTCCCCAATCGTCCATACGGAATAATGGTCTCCCCAATCGTCTATACGGAATAATGGTCTCCCCAATCGTCTATAAGGAACAATGGTCTCCCCAATCGTCTATAAGGAACAATGGTCTCCCCAATCGTCTATAAGGAATAATGGTCTCCCCAATCGCCTATAAGGAATAATGGTCTCCCCAATCGTCTATACGGAATAATGGTCTCCCCAATCGTCTATAAGGAATAATGGTCTCCCCAATCGTCTATACGGAATAATGGTCTCCCCAACCGTCTATAAGGAATAATGGTCTCCCCAACCGTCTATAAGGAATAATGGTCTCCCCAATCGTTTATAACGAATAATGGTCTCCCCAACCGTCTATAAGGAATAATGGTCTCCCCAACCGTCTATAAGGAATAATGGTCTCCCCAACCGTCTATAAGGAATAATGGTCTCCCCAACCGTCTATAAGGAATAATGGTCTCCCCCAATCGTCTATAAGGAATAATGGTCTCCCCAACCGTCTATAAGGAATAATGGTCTCCCCAATCGTCTATAAGGAATAATGGTCTCCCCAATCGTCTATAAGGAATAATGGTCTCCCCAATCGTCTCTAAGGAATAATGGTCTCTCCAATCGTCTATAAGGAATAATGGTCTCCCCAATCGTCTATAAGGAATAATGGTCTCCCCAATCGCCTATAAGGAATAATGGTCTCCCCAATCGTCTATAAGGAATAATGGTCTCCCCAACCGTCTATAAGGAATAATGGTCTCCCCCAATCGTCTATAAGGAATAATGGTCTCCCCAACCGTCTATAAGGAATAATGGTCTCCCCCAATCGTCTATAAGGAATAATGGTCTCCCCAACCGTCTATAAGGAATAATGGTCTCCCCAATCGTCTATAAGGAATAATGGTCTCCCCAATCGTCTATAAGGAATAATGGTCTCCCCAATCGTCTATAAGGAATAATGGTCTCCCCAATCGTCTATAAGGAACAATGGTCTCCCCAATCGCCTATAAGGAATAATGGTCTCCCCAATCGTCTATAAGGAATAATGGTCTCCCCAATCGTCTATAAGGAATAATGGTCTCCCCAATCGTCTATAAGGAATAATGGTCTCCCCAATCGCCTATAAGGAACAATGGTCTCCCCAATCGTCTATAAGGAATAATGGTCTTCCCAATCGTTTATAAGGAATAATGGTCTCCCCAATCGTTTATAAGGAATAATGGTCTCCCCAATCGTCTATAAGGAAAAATGGTCTCCCCAATCGTCTGTAAGGAATGATCTCGCGTGGAGACATCGGAAATGTTGCTGAGACTTGACCTAGTTCACTTCGTGTCTTCACCTTGCCGCACTGGCTATTTGAAACTGGTTTTTGGTTGTCAGGATGACCCTGAGGTGTTACAGCATTGTCAAGAATCCACGTTTGTTCTTTAGGTTAGATATAAATCTACAATGTCAAGAGTAAATACTGTTGGTGTCATAGATGTACCTCGGCTCTCCCTACCTTAGGAATCTGTGTACGAACTAATGTATCTAGCCTGCTTTGTAGTCTAATCTATATCATAACTAGTGTATCTAGCCTGCATTGTGGTCTAATGTATCTAGCCTGCTTTGTAGTCTAATCTATATCATTACTAGTGTATCTAGCCTGCATTGAGGTCTTAATCTATATCATAACTAGTGTATCTAGCATTCATTTGGAAATGGTCTACTCCATATCATGACAAGTGTATCTAGCCTGCATTGTGGCCTATATAATTTTTTTGTTTGTTTACGCATTCTCTGTATAAAGTGACTTCCACACGTGGAGTCCCCCCCCCCACACCTCCCTTTTGCTTATTGATTTCCCCACACCACAGCTACTAGATTCCTGCGTTTGTTTCGTGTGTCCCTCTCTCCTTGCCGTCCCAATTTCAACCTGGAACTGAATGGCACGGCTAGTCGGGGCTATTGATTCTTGTCTTTACGGTCAAAGATGTTCTCTCTGCAGCTTCATCTGCACCCCCCCCCCCCCCCCCCAACCTTTCACTGCTTCTTGCATCGCTCCCTTTTTTTTCTTTTTTTTTTCCCCTTTGCTCGGTTTTCCTGGTAGGGTGTCTAAGAGTGGGGATAGGGGTCACCACTGGCGTCTGTTTTATTGTGTTACAACACAATCCTGTCCAGGCCTTCCCTCCCCCCCTCCCAGTTAGTAGGCTAGTACCAGAAGGGCGAATGGCAAAGTACGGCACACAAAAGTTGGTGAAACGCTGTGCGCCATGGTTTCAAAACGCAATAGTCACCCGGCGCCCCATTTCCCCTTACTGTACCGGGCTGCTAAAAAAAAACTAAAAATATCTTTTCATCTTTCTTAGAGGCGGTGGCGGGACATGTTAAGTGAATTAGTTGTAGACACTGGAAAACATTTCCACACGTCGATAGACACACTAGGTGCCTGGTCGATGCGAACAGATCATGTCTTGTGATCGCCTCGTTAATCAATCGCCATCCATTGGAAGACTTATTGACTGCTAGACATTCTTAAAACAAGATGAACTCGATGCGTTGATTAATAGAATAGAACGCTTGATAGGAAACCTTTATTCACTCAAAAGCCTATAATGTTACAGTGTTAGCCCTCTATTTGTTCAGTCAAACCGCATTTAGCAATGTCATCAATTCGAACCTAGACATACTTATAGTATTGCCTGAAAGATGGGCACATAAATAAATGTGGTTCAGCCTTAGGTCTTGCATGTATTTCTCGTGTCTGTTAGTGAAATGGAACTTGATTGTGTATGACCGGCTTCCTACAAACTATTTCGTGGGTTTTTGTCTCACTTTGTTTGTGCGGACACCTGCTGTTCTCCTGAATGCTGCTCTTACGGAATAGTTTTAAGAACCTGCCCGCTTTTCCCAAACCAAGACCGTAGAGATGTATGCTTGGCGCCCGGTTGATTAAAAGCTGAATTTGTGTGGCCGCACACCACGTGATGGGATGACGGGGCATCATTCACGTCTGCTTGAAACGAACATTTTGTTTCACATAAATTAATCAAATCTTGGATGCAAATTGGGATTTTGTTTTTAATCTTTCAACTTTTTTATCACTGCATAACGTGCGTTGTAACATTTTATCATCGCGTAACATTCTCTTGTAACATTTTATCATCGCGTAACATTCTCTTGTAACATTTTATCATTCCATTATAAAATTTTACCAGAGACGTTGGATTCTGGAGCAAGAATACTTAGTATAAAATAAATGTCTTCGGAAAAATGAATCTTCAAAACTATGGTGATCATTGGCTGAAATCTAAAGAGTTCATTATTAGATGGCATGGTTACGTTACGGGATCAGACTAAGTCTGCTGATTGGTAATAGTAGTAGATATAATGAATAGCAATCATCGAGTACATTGAACGTAGAGTTGTGACACATACAGCAGTTGATCCAAGTAGAATGTACAATTGCTGTAGGCCTGAACCTTGGCTGTCTGTATCACGTACAGCACTTGATCCAAGTAGAATGTACAATTGCTGTAGGCCTGAACCTTGGCTGTCTGTATCACGTACAGCATTTGATCCAAGTAGAATGTACAATTGCTGTAGGCCTGAACCTTGGCTGTCTGTATCACGTACAGCATTTGATCCAAGTAGAATGTA
The DNA here is from genome assembly GCF_947242115.1 of Biomphalaria glabrata. Lineage (NCBI taxonomy): Eukaryota > Metazoa > Mollusca > Gastropoda > Planorbidae > Biomphalaria > Biomphalaria glabrata. The sequence goes on along the minus strand of NC_074722.1, from coordinate 36,416,537 downwards.
CAATTGCTGTAGGTCTGAACCTTGGCTGTCTGTATCACGTACAGCATTTGATCCAAGTAGAATGTACAATTGCTGTAGGTCTGAACCTTGGCTGCCTGTATCACGTACAGCATTTGATCCAAGTAGAATGTACAATTGCTGTAGGTCTGAACCTGGGCTGTCTGTATCACGTACAGCACTTGATCCAAGTAGAATGTACAATTGCTGTAGGTTTGAACCCGGGCTGTCTGTATCACTTACAGCACTTTATCCAAGTAGAATGTACAATTGCTGTAGGTCTGAACCTGGGCTGTCTGTATCACGTACAGCACTTGATCCAAGTAGAATGTACAATTGCTGTAGGTTTGAACCTGGGCTGTCCGTATCACGTACAGCACTTGACCCAAGTAGAATGTACAATTGCTGTTGGTTTGAACCTGGGCTGTCTGTATCACGTACAGCACTTGATCCAAGTAGAATGTACAATTGCTGTAGGTTTGAACCTGGACTGTCTGTATCACGTACAGCACTTGATCCAAGTAGAATGTACAATTGCTGTAGGTTTGAACCTGGACTATCTGTATCACGTACAGCACTTGATCCAAGTAGAATGTACAATTGCTGTAGGCTTGAACCTTGGCTGTCTGTATCACGTACAGCACTTGATCCAAGTAGAATGTACAATTGCTGTAGGTTTGAACCCGGCCTGTCTGTATCACGTTCTGTCACACACTGGGACCTAAATTAGGTGCAAAACACTTTACCATCCCAACCCATTCAGTCTTTCATGTGAGCACAATGGAGTGGCTCTCTAGACTGAGGACAGGGACCTTAATGGAGCTTAGTTCCTTCAGGAGTTTGTACATAGCAACCTTGACCAGCTTATTTCCTTCAGGAATTTGTACATAACAACCTTGACCTATTTTGTACATAACAACCTTGACCTATCTAGAGTGGCAGACATAATAGACACAATCAAAAACGTTGGTAATGAATGTAAAAAATTGTCCACCAACTCAAATGTCTCACAAATCTGACCGTCTATAGTCTGTGTGGAGGAAAAGTCCAAGTGTAACTAGGGAACACACTTTCGTTTCACCGCCTTGACGTGCAACAACAAAAAAAAATAACAACACCTAATAGTGTAGCCTCTGAGAAAGTGCATTATACCATATGTGCATTCACCAATTTGTTGATAGCTAGATCTCAGTGCATTTGTCATGATCCTTGTTTTCCCCTAATTTGTTATTAGGGACGAAGTAGATGGGGAAAACCACCACTTTTCACCAGATAGTTTGAACAGTGCCGAGGTGCTAAATATGTGAACTACACAACACTAAAGAAAATCGTTTACACTGTAGACAAGCGGCTCGTTGTGACCTCATCTTGTGCAACCGAAGGCGCGGACATTTGATTCCTAAAGCAGACGGTAAAGTGGGAAGGGGGGGGGGTGCAGCTAGAAACTCAGCTTGTCCTGTAGTTTTCTGAGATGATCTTGTCACGAAGCAGAATTGGTAGAGTTGTGTTAAGTTTGGTTTTATTTAGTTTCTCTGCATTGGTCTTTTTAACTTCCAATGTTTCTCACTGCGTCTCTCCCCATTTCTTGTCCACCATCTTCACCTAGGTGTGGCCCCCAAACGTGCGTGTCATTGTGTGAATGGAATGTATGTCTTCTGACAGTGTCTCCAAACAAAAATCACTTCAAGGCATGCACTGTAGTCATTTGTCAGCGGCTTTATCGTAGCAGTTCTTCCGTAGGATCAATACTTTTACATTGATGTTTTGATCTTGTGCAGGAGGCATCGGGGCATTTCATTTCAATTCTTACATTCATTTAGTCTTGGGGAGAAAAAAATACGCGTTTTAGAACACCAACTTTTTGTTGTTTGTATTAAATGTGTTTCGTGTTGCTGCTGCCGTATCTCCTCAAACAAGAACACGTTGTTGTTGTTGTTGTTTTTACAAAGCTTATATCAACTCTGGTAAAAGGTCAGTACACGTCGTTCCTACGACACCCAATATTGGAGCAAGCTCGAATTTTTGGACAATAATTTCTTTTACCCGACAACACAATAATCAATAATAAAAAAAAAACAATTAGCTAATTGAATGTTGGTAATTAATGATTTTGTTGGTATCTCTAACAAGGGAAAGAAATGCGTACTTGACTGTCCCCTTTATTAGTTGCCGCTTTAAAGTAAATTTGAAACAAAACAATATATGACTATACAATCTTCCAAAGTCATAAGCATCTCACTAGCAGAGTGGTTAGTATGTCGCTTGAGGAGCCATAAGTTCGAATTTAGGTCTCCCCCGATAAACGGTAAAATTCACCCAGATATCCCTTTAATCCTCCCCCTTCCTGTTTTCCCCCAACTGGTCCGGGCAAGTGATAGGATCATAGCGTATTGAGAAAGCTAAAAGCATGAAGTAGCGCTGAACAAAAACAATTGGTAAGATATATTTCTAATCGCACTGTTATTGTTGTTGGTCTAGTATAGATCTATTAGACATTTTAACTACTTGACTGATCCAAACTAATTGAAACAATTTTACATCGTATAAGCTTTTTTTTTTTTTCTATTTCGTTTAAGATCTTGTCTTTGTACTGCACGTGACTGACTGACTGACTAGAATATTGACGTGCACGCGCTTTTCTGTGTGCAACTTGACTGAATTGTGCATGCACATGTTTGAGCACAACTGACTTGACCTACTCTCGTGGCAGCAACGTGCTGTGTCTTCAAACTACTTTGAAAGCCTTAGGACTCCACAATGTTTACCCTGAACGCGGATTTCAATTCACCACCCTTTTCTCTGGGTGGACTTAGTGTTTTAACTGGTTACTGAAAATGTTGGGTACTCTTATTGTATTGGGCCGAAGTTTGTGTTGCTTCACGGGCATTGTTATTGGTCCGTTGGTTTAAACACACATAAAAGACACGCGGGGCGCGCGGGGGCTGAACGCGCTGCGGTTGTTTACGGAGTGAATGCAAAGTGTTAGAGAAAGGTGGATGAAGAAGTTTGTTCCTTGCGAAAGTACTGTGCTGGATGTAGACTACAGCTCCCACCTCCTGTACCACCAACATGCCTTGGGATAGAAACCTGCACCTTTGCTCAAAAGGGGGGGGGGGGTGAGCGGCGGTGGTTAGGTGAATTTTTTTTTTCTTCTGTGACATTGTCTTTGTTCTTTGATAATTACTTTGTAGACTCCCAACTAGCAGCTGAGATCCCCGGGCTGTCGTTATTCATACACTGATACGTCTTTCAGTTCTCCCTTTTGTTTTCGCCTCCCGTTAGGAAGAGAACTATCGACATAGTTGTAAACGTACTTGGGTTATAGTAGACAGCGATGTGGCCACCGATTGATACTTAGAAAATACTATAACTTCACACAATTATTGGGGGTTGGGGCGCAGTGGCTGAATGGTAAAGCACTTTGCTACCGAGTCGTAGGGTCTCGGGATCGAATCCCGGCGAGGAATGGGATTTTGAATTTCGATAAAATCTCTGACGTTCTCTCGTGTATGACGAAGAGGTCATTTGTACTACAAGGGAAAGCCATTTCCAATTAGTAAGAGGCAACACTAGATTTAGGGAGAGTCGTGGACGTCACGAGCTGTAGAGTAGTTATTGTCTCGACACCGGGTAGCTTCTCTCGCTTCCTGGAGTGGTTTGGGGTATTAGAATTTAGTTAAATGTTAGTAAGTGGCTTGTTTCTAGAACTACCTCATGCTACACTTTACATCACTTCTTGAAGCCACTGAAACATTGGCACTATTGAGTTTTAGCGTCCTGGGGATAGTTTGTATGATGATTTGGGAGGGAGTTATTCTAGTGCAGGGGCGGAGGGGGTAGTCTGTAAAATCATCTTGGGAGCGGGTGGATAGATACTGTGTACACTAATTTGAGAGTGGGGTGGGGTGGATTATGTGTTATGACTGAGTTTGGGGTGGGGGGATACAACTAACGCTAGTTCTAGAAAGCCGGTGTGGTTTTTTTTGTGTGTTTTTTTTTTTTTTTTTGTCTGGTTTGATTGTTGGATTTGTGTTTAAATGTTTTCATTGAAGTTTGTTTTTAAACGTTCTATGAAAGACTTTGATCTGCCGCCCTGCCTGCTGAGACTTGCACAACTTTTCTTTGCTAATTACTGTCTGGCTTGCACTACGTCAGCGCAGATCAGTTTGTTACACATCCTCGTGGTGTGAGCGGCAGGCACGTGCTGCTGCATTCGAGAACTAGTCGGATGATTTTGTGGTGGCCAAAACAGCGCGCCCTGTGACGTGGCTACGTCTTTGGCACTGCCGTCTGGTTTATTCAACGTCAGGTGGACGACTTGGTGGGAGCGGAGCGATAACGTCTGCGTGGCATTGGATCCACGTGAAATTTGTTCCGGGGTTCATCTTTCCATTTTATACTTCCTCCTCTTTTTTTGGGGGGGGGGGCAACTTAAGAAAACAAACTGAAACGGTCGCAAAATAGGGCCTTTAGATTTAAAACAAATGAATATTCACATGCTCACATCCTGGGTTCGAATATCGGTTAAGAAGGTTGTCATTTCCGTTGAGATGTGACTTCAAATGTTGTTAATTATAAATATTTTAAGTATAATAAATTACTATCAACAGAATGAAGACAATCCGGCCTCTTTGAAATGACACACATTAGTTTTTATTTACAAAATAAGGGCATAGCCCACGTCGTCAGGTCTAGGGGAAAAACACTTCAGTCTCTTATCGCACGATTAGATTAACAATCGGACACTCTTAACTCTTAGAAGATAATTATCTTCTGATTTCACGGAACGTCTGTAGTTTATAAGATAAGAAAACTATGTACAAGTAAGAACACAAAATAACAAGCAACATTGGTTTGTTTTACACCATTTTTCTTTTCAATTGGAACTTGATCACCTTTCTACTAAATACCATTTCCAAGGTGTGCTGATACAGTACGCAAGATCATTGACTGTGACTCTGTGTTTGCGTGCAAGTAGAATCAATGGCCTTGACTTTGCGGATAGTCGGCTGGATCATGATCCTGATTGTTTCCCTTTGCGCATTTCTATTTGTAACCGTTTTGTGTTGGATAGAAGGGCACATTGTCTTTGATGTTCTCCTGCGTGTTGACAAGACTCGGCAGTCCAACGCGAGCTCTGCTAATGCTAACACGTGAGCCAACCCTAAGAGATCTACATCTGAGATGACACAGTGGCTCAATCTCGCGCGTGTCAGTTGGTAGAGAGCACAGCTCAACCATGAAATCGTGGGGGGACATAAATCTGGTGGCGATGACTTGGAAACAAGGACTATGTCACGTGACGGACACTAAGCTAGAACTTGTTCTCTCCAGGTCATCTTTCTGTGTGTGCAGGAGTGATGGCCAAAATCATAACAGCGGGTGCCATTGTAACAGACGTTTGGTCATTTTGAATAGCTTAAAGTTTCCTACAAATAAGTGGGCCAAGTTTGGGTAGCGATACGGATAATAAGCGAAAATTAAGAGTTTGTATTAGAAAATAAATTCGTCTTGCGGCATTTTATTCATTCTTTACTACGCACAGAATTACTACACGAGCCTTGCGTGTAGCGAAGTCATACAGTATATAATAAGAATTCTGTTTCCTACATAGATCACGCTCAATAGCAAGAATTACCAAATGTTTCAATCTATCTTTGAGAATTGTTGGACTCAAGTAATTCTTCAATTATTTGTGGCGCGAGAAGCTTCTTTCACCAGATTACACAATTACGGGTATTGCATAATGCAGTTTTTTTTTCATCGCGAGTAGGATTGGCTTTTTTCCATTTTGAAACGACACCCCCAAAATGACATTTTTTTGTCAATATATATTTCAGGATTTTTTTTATTATATTTTTTTTTGAGTTTTCAAAAGATTTTAATAATTTCCGGAGATTTCCTTGACTCTTTCGTATATTTTGCAATTTCGGGAGATTTCAAGGCGCTCCTGGTAAATCAGGAGGCTGCGGGAATTCTGTTTTAAGTTATAAAATGGTTTCATTTAATAATCTACGCCTAGAATTAGCGCGGGTCCTTTGAAAATGCGGGGCCTAATGCGGTCGCATTGGCCTAACGCCGGCCCTGCAAAATAGCGGCGTACGCTTCGCCGTGGGTCGACAAGTAAGTGGAAAACTTTCTGGTAGAATTTGGAAGAAGTTTGGTCACAGTGAGAGAAAACATTGGATGGCTTACGTTTCTTACAAATATTCAAATAAGTGGAAGACGTTGCAGTGATTCTTATTTCGTCAAGAAACTCTTAAGTTTGACCTTCCATACAAACCGTTCCTTGCAAGAGTTCTAGTCCTAGCACTTAGAAAGGATTCTACTAGAATTATGCGTAACTTGAACTAGGTCTCAACATTTGATTTGCTCGTTTTCTCATTTTTAACTGGTACGATTGCTACTTTTTTTTTCACCTGGTCCCTGGGAGATCTCCAATGGATTTGTTAGTTATATTCTGGTCCCAGGGAGGTCTCCAATGGATTTGTTAGTTATATCTGGTCCCAGGGAGGTCTCCCATCACTTTCGTTGAGCAGCTGTCTCTGGGAAAGGGGGGGGGGACTATAAGGGAAAGTTCAAGTAACTGCTGTAGTGGGTTCACAGGCGAGGTGATCTAAGTCATTGTTGTCACCCACAGCATCATCTATTAGATTGAGTCTATTTCGTGTCTACGGGTTTCACTCTAGCCCATTATATGCTTGTGGAATCTTTTATATATTTATTTTTTTTTTACTAAAAATCGCACCATAACCAAAATTTCTTAGCTAGAATTGTTTTTGTCTGTGTGTAGTCAGTCGGTGGCGGCAGTCTTTGAGATTACATTCGGGGAGGTGGCGATAAAGATTCCTCGTTGTAGCGTACTAATATGGTCGTTGTGTCGTACTATGATGGCTATGGGCCGCGAAATAAAACTTGGACACTAGATTTATGTGTCATCATTTGAAGAAATGAATTTGTTTTCAGTGCACACTGTCGTTTTGTATAGAGGGAACACGGGCTCGTCTGCTGCAGACCGTTTTGGTCAAGCCACATGGTATTAGCCCTCGCTGACAGACGTGGTCCTGCTAGACGTTGTGTGTGTGCGCCCCCCCCCCCTTTCCCCCAGGTCGACAAGAAAATCAATAAATAAAATGGAGACCAAGGGTGTCACTCTCTCTCCCCCTCACCCCTCTGTCTTGATTCCCGGCGTTGTCCGGAAATCCAAGCATGTTGAAAGAACGCTATGGGGAGAGGACTGGGGGGGGGTCTGGCTGTGATGATTGACTTCGTGTGGCGGTGAACCAGGCTCTGGGTAACATAGCACTTTAAGAGTTGGTAGCATTAGTCTGATTGTCTTGTGGTAGACTTGACTTGGCTACAAGACATTCAATGGGACAGATAGATTCATCTCTACCTACTCTATGATCCTTCAATTGTCCCAGCTTTGAAACACTGTTTTTAGTGGGTCTGTTGCCTTCACCCTCCCCCCCCCCCCCACTGCATGCTGTCAAAGTTTACAGATATATGGTGTCAAGTTGAATAACCAAATCAATGTCCAGGAATAGGTCACACATAACACTTGTGTATTTTTTTTTTAACTTACTCTCAATCCCAAGGTGTGTGTGTGTTTTTTTTAAATTATGTTTTGACTTGAAAAAAAATAATTCTTTATTATCCTAAATGACATGAGACTTAGAAAACCAGAGAACTGTGTAATGTACTCACCAAGCACTGGCAGATGGTGCTCCCTTTCTGTCTTCATCATAGAAATATGCAATCCTTTAAAATTAAATCTTCACTGCATTCTAAATGTATACCAAAAGATATGGGAACATAAACAATTACATTACATACAAAAATGTTCGACATATGCTACACTACTAAATAATTACATACAAAAATGTTTGACATCTGCTACACTACTAAATAATTACATACAAAATGTTCAGACATCTGCAACACTACTAAATAATTACATACAAAAATGTTCAGACATCTGCAACACTACTAAATAATTACATACAAAATGTTCAGACATCTGCAACACTACTAAATAATTACATACAAAAATGTTCAGACATCTGCTACACTACTAAATAATTACATACCAAATGTTCAGACATCTGCAACACTACTAAATAATTACATACAAAAAAATGTTCAGACATCTGCAACACTACTAAATAATTACATACAAAAATAAAAATGTTCAGATGTCTTCTACACTACTAAATAATTACATACAAAAATGTTCAGATGTCTGCTACACTACTAAATAATTACATACAAAAAAATGTTCAGATGTCTGCTACACTACTAAATAATTACATACAAAAATGTTCAGATGTCTGCTACACTACTAAATAATTACATACAAAAAATGTTCAGATGTCTGCTACACTACTAAATAATTACATACAAAAAATGTTCAGATGTCTGCTACACTACTAAATAATTACATACAAAAAATGTTCAGATGTCTGCTACACTACTAAATAATAACATACAAAAAATGACTGCTAGACTATGGTCAACTGTATTTCATCTAGTTAGTCTTGTGTTTTGGATTATGAACACACACACACACTGGTTGTTTCAAGTTTGGGTATATGAAGTATTACTTAGAAAGCTAAATAGATTTAAACTTGTCTTCCTATAAAACTGTTATCAATGTACATATCTTATGCTATTGTTGGAATGTTGTTTCATTTATCATGTTCAATTGTAAGACAACAGTTTCATCAGGGTAATAAAGATTCATATTTTTCTTAATGCTAATAAATATACTTCTAGAGTTGAATGCCGCCTAGACTACTTTACATGATTAGCAATAGAGCTACTAGCAATTGTTTTTTTGTTTACTTTCATACTATAGTGTTTCCTTTTCTCCTTAACACTAAAGCCATGTCATTTCTTTGTATTGTCCAATCACTTGCAGTTTATGTGAGGCAACTGGGGATGAGAGCATCCTATTGTGACACTTAATGTTTATTGTTATGCTGGTGGAATAAAAAAAATATTTGTAACTGGTCTGTTAGTGAATGTGGTTTCATTACAAACTTAATGTAATCAATACTTTATGGAAATGTTACCTTAACCTAGATCTCTGACTTTCTGACAAGTGTAGGAATGATTAAACTGTTTGTAAATTATTCTAAAAAAAATGTTTCATATTTTGACTAAAATACTGTTGTTCATTTGTCAGCAAGATTGTCTGGTCTAAGTCATAGTTGCTAAAGGGTGGAAATTCATCACTTTTTTTCTGTCCTCACACTGAACATAATTTCCAAAAATGTATTTTACAGCTAAAACAGATTTTAAAACTCTTTTACCCCACGTTTAGTCAAGGTGTTGCAAAGTCATCTGTCATCACTGACAAAGTACATAGTAGCCTATTTCAATAAAGCGATGAATGTGAGAGGGCGTTTGTCTTTTGTGTGTAAATGTTTTTCATGTTTGCATCTATAGTCATTGTTATAGTAGTTATTGTACTGCGGTGAACAATTGTAGTCAAACTGAATTTCCGTTGGTTTGCACCTGAAAAATTATCTTGTGTAAAAAAAAATATTTTTTTTTTGTCAAGTTCAAATTTGTTCTTAAGTTACCATACATGGGATATGTTAAGTGTTCTTAATTTCTTGTGGCAACTTTTTAATGAAAACTTTTTTTTTTTCTTTCTTTGTATCTGCAGTTATTCTAGCACCTCATGGACTTTGTGGTGTGCTGACAGGGGTCACCTACTCAGAGAATGACCACAACCCTACTTCTGCCAAAATGTTTCAAGACTGGTCAGACTATTACCCCATTAAGGAGGATAGCTTGAATAAAATGCCTAACATGGTGGAAGTCATAGTTGGTAAGTGCTACTATAACTAAACATGGGATCATTATTTCCTTTAAGTAGAGTCGTTCTGGTCAAGTTCACTACTGAAATGTTTTGTGTCCACAGGGGGAACCAGAATGCGCTACCCAACTTGTTATGTTTTGGTCTGCGACAATGAGGACATCAACGGCAGCAACAGTGTCCTCCAGCCCTTGCAGACATCCATCCTTCCCGGTCACAACAGGTCATTGACAAGATCAGTGTCCCAATTTTCACCGCCAGCATCTCCCGTCGACCCGAGCATGGGTTTGGATCACCATGGCATAAAAATTGCCCCGTTGGTCGGTGCGGTGCCAGGGCAGACGGAGAGCTCTCAGACTATAAGTGACTCCAAGGCTGACTCCATTAGTTTTCATATTGCAGAGAAAGTCAGACAGGACGCCTGTATACATGTATCACAGAATAAAAGGTAAATTAATTTACAATAAAAAATATGTGTTGTTTGCTTTGTTCAACTATCAGATATTTGTATTTGTTGTACATAAAATTGTGAGAAATGTTTCTTAAAAATCCTTTTATTATTGAAGGAGACAAACAAGAAGTCATAAACGTTGAAATAAAAATGTGGGGGGGAGGCAGGGGGTTTGTGTACAATATCTTCTAAAGCTTGTTACATTCCTTGTGTTGCTACAGGCTATCAGAGGTTCTCAGCAGTGAGGATCAGTCTCATCAACCAAATGTAGGTGTATGGAACTACACCGATCCAGCCAGTAAAGTCACTTGTAACTGTGTGCGGTGAGTGTTCACATCAACTGGTTTCCTGTTTGTTTTGTTTGTAAAATGTTTGACATGTTTCGGATGTTCCTTCAGAGTTGAAGATAGTTTACTTCCTAGTCCAAACCTCCCCGAAGGACGACGGGGGATGGGAGCGGGCAGGATTTGAACCATTGATAAATCCGAACAACTGTCCATCGCCCAAACCGCACGACCAGGCAGCCATTGTTTGTTACTCTTCACAGCTAATACAGCATATGAAATAAACATTTTGTTACTATAACTTTTTTTTTTCATACTAAACAAATCCTGCCAGATTAACAAGAAGCAGATGTGAGTGATGTTGTTGATTCTTGAAAAACTTGCATAAACCTACATTTTCAGGGTTTTTAATGTAGTACTGGTTTACTAGCTAAGTAAGCTAGAATGCCATTTTGACCTGTAATGGTATTATGCTATCATAATTTAAATTTTTAGCTGTATATTTAGTTGATTTAACCTAAATATTTTTTTTTGTCTTTCTTTCTCTACAGGCATAGAAAAAAGGCCCAAGGGAAAAATGCACTCGGAGGAAAACATGGGAAAGGTGATAAAAATGATAAAATGGATCGCCAGTTGAGTAGGCTAAGTCGCAACCCTGTGCCATACCACAGACGTGGTCACCAGCTGGATGACTTGCTGCAGTTTGATGTCGAGCGGGTCATGACTCAGCCCAACCCCGCTTTCTCTTCCACTGGGGCCACCACCATCGTCAGTAGCAGCAACACGACGCCTCAGGGCAGGAGCAGCACGCCGATGCATGACAATGTTGTGCCCATGGACACTCCCAACTCTGCTCCGTCTCCGCTGGATGAACCCCAGCCTCCCGCCTCATCCACGCTGGACCCGACTATGCCAACCCTGAGCCCCCACCCACCTAGTAAGTTTTTACCAGATGGCAGCGGTGGGCGGCCATTGAATTCTGTGGCTGGTGTCGGTGGAGCCATCCTCCCAACGGACACCAACCACTTAGCGGCACCACCAGGTGCTGTGAACATTGTGGGCAATAGTACAGTTGTTTTGGGCAGCAATAACCTTAATAATAATAGTACAGCAGGGAATGTTGGCAGCAATACAAATATATCAGTGACTTGTGCTGGTAGTCTTATAAGTAGTACTGTAAATAGTGCAATGAATGGGGTGACTGTATTGGTGGACTCTAACTGTAAACTGGCTGGCGAGGATACCTCAACATCCGCCACAGCTAAAATGAACTCTGCCCTCTCATGTATGCCAGTTACACCAGATTCACAGCAGTTCTCCTGGAGTTCTGTGACCTCCAAGACTGAAAGTGTCAGCCACTGGGTTCACTCCCATCAGCAGAGGCCTAGTTCTGAAAAGCAGCATGAAAGACATTTTGATACCAATTTAAAACGTCCAAGTTTGCCAACCAAAGGTTCAGACAGTGATACGGAACAAGGGATGGAGTCTCTTTATAATTTTGATTCCTTAAATATGTGGTAAGCTCTACTTTAAATATTTGTTGTTGTTTTTTATGTTTAACATTAAAGTAAAATTCAGTACGAAACTAGAAAATGGCTTCACATTACCAATCTTGAGATAATTGGGGAAACATTCACAAATTAGTTAGTTCCTGTTAGCCCTCAGTGGAGCATACAACATTTCTCCACTGAACTTAGCTCTAAATAGCTTGCGTCATCTGCTGCCATTTCATTCCCATATCATTTGTGGAACCTAAACTGTTTGCACGAGTTGAAATCATTGAATGTTACAGAATACTAATGTAGTTAGTGTCATCGTCAGTGTTTATAGACATTTTCCTCTTTACTCCCAGTAGTCTTCAGCAACTGTCACTGCCATAGCTTCTGTCCAAAGCTAGCTTTTTTTTAAATCAGTAATACAGAAAGATAATTAATAGTTAAATAATGGTTACTTACTTTAAAAAATGAAGAAGTTACTAAAAATGATTGGTACTTGAACATGTAAGGGGAAAGTCAAAATGTGTTTATAGTGTGGTTTCAATTAGATTCTGATTGGACTATTGACCAAACAAAAACATTGTTCTGGTCATATTTCAATTCAAATGTGTCTTACTTGTTGAACAATTATTAACTTTTCAATTTCTTCACAATTTTGAATGAATCAGTTGGTTCAAGTTGAAACAATTATTTAAAACGAAATACTGGTTCACTTAAGCTGCAATACAGCAGAAGATTTAATGATTGCCTTTTTTTTGTTTACACCATCCAAATATTGAGTAAGTTGAAGCTGAGTATTGAACTCTTGCTATATGAACGTACAAGTCGTATGTTAGAATCCTGGTGAAGATGTAGAGTTTTGTGTGTTCCTTCTTCTGTCCACCTAAACCAAATGAGTATTGGCTAATTGATAAAAGTAAGGTCATCGTGCTGGACCCCAAAACCTTTTCCATTTGCAACTCAAACAAACCAGCTCTGTGTTACCTGCACCATTGCAATGCTAGTAGCACCAAGACGTGGAGTGACCAAACTTCATGCTGATGATACCATGGAGAAAAGAGCATTCCAAGAGGAACACTCCACAGTGGAATGGATAGTACAGACAGACATACAATTGAATATGCTGATACTACACATCCCTAGTGGTAGACTGACATTACATATTCCTATTGGTATACTGACATTACACATTCCTATTGGTATACTGACATAACACATTCCTATCAGTATACTGATATTACATATTACTTTTGGCATACTGACATAACACATTCCTATTGGTATACTGACATAACACATTCTATTTGGTATACTGATATTACATATTCCTTTTGGTATACTGAAAACACATTCCTTTTGGCATACTGACATTACACATTCCTATTGGTATACTGACATAACATTCCTTTTGACATACTGACATTACACATTCGTATCGGTAGACTGACATAACACATTCGTATTGGTATACTTACATTAGACATGCCTATCAGTAGACTGACATAACACATTTGTATTGGTAGACTGACATAACACATTCCTATCAGTAGACTGACATAACACATTCCTATCAGTAGACTGACATAACACATTCCTTTTGGTAGACTGACATTACACATTTGTATTGGTAGACTGACATAACACATTCCTTTTGGTAGACTGACATTACACATTGTATTGGTAGACTGACATAACACATTCCTTTTGGTAGACTGACATAACACATTCCTTTTGGTAGACTGACATTACACATTCCTTTTGGTAGACTGACATTACACATTGTATTGATAGACTGACATAACACATTCCTTTTGGTAGACTGACATTACACATTCCTTTTGGTAGACTGACATTACACATTCCTTTTGGTAGACTGACATTACACATTCCTATTGGTAGACTGACATAACACATTCCTTTTGGTAGACTGACATTACACATTCCTTTTGGTATACTGACATTACACATAATTTAGACCATATATTTTTGTAAGAAATCTTCTTTTTGTTCTTCCATTTCTTAGCATTTAATTACTTTTTTTTCCCTAGGATTGACCTGCCCTTGAAAAAAGGAAGATATGACCTAAGTGATAGTTTATCTGGTGATTTGATTGCTCCCTCGTCAAGCTTTGCAACTCATTCCCGAGCAACTCCCATGATTAAAAGTCCAGAAGATATTTATGAGTTTTCTGACGAAGCCTCCAAAGATCCAAAAACTGTTACCATCAGATCTAGACCCAGTAGAGATGACAGGTCCTCCCCTCTTGGAAAAATGGTAAGCTGATTTTCTTTGATTTTCATGGCATGGCCTGAAATGTGCCAAATAACAGAAACAAACTAACACGATCTTTCATTCTCACAATTCTAGGATGATGATTCTCGTCCATCCTCGCGGCAGGGTGTGGCAGATGTAACTATTAAAGAAGAAGCTACCAATGGTGAGACAGGTCAAAACTAATTTTTTTATTTTGTTTAGTCTAAGGAAAAATGTTAGACTTTTATCAGTTAATTTCTAATTAAAATTTCTGCTTTAAAGTTAAATGTGCGGCTTATTTCACTGTGTTCTAAAATGCTGTATGTTCCAATGAGGCCCTGTCTTCTTATTGTTCTGTTCTTTCTTGTTCTTCTAGAACTAGGGCACCTGACATCTCCTTTGACACCAGGTGGCAGTCTTACAAGAGAACGAGATATTAGAGTTGTGGGGGCTGATCAAGACTTGGCTCATATCTTTCAATCAGATTCTGAAGAGGATGATGATGGAGGAGTATGTTTCAATATTTTTTTATTATTACTTTCAATGTATTGGTTCAGATCTTTTCATGTCTTTTTCTGAAATAGTTTGAATTACTTGTAGCATAAGAACTGATTTTATTTTCTGCAGGCTCCTGATTCTGGTATAGGCACCAAGTCAACTGATGATCTGAAACCTACTAGAATACTTAATGGAACTCTAGGAATAATTCGTACGTTTTTTTTTTTATTCTTCAAAGTATTCTGTTGTTTTTTTTATTTACATGTGCATACAGCTAGACAGTAGATAGTATTGGTTTATTATTTTAATGTAGTATTGGTTTATTATTTTAATGTAGAGTTCAATAGAATGTATTTTACATTAATAAAATTTATTTTTATGAAGTAGAAACTAATGCTATAATGTTTTTCAGCAGCTTTAGATCTTGGTCACATGTATCCCACACCGCCTTCACACGAGACGAACAAGTCTCACTCCCCAGAGACCATGACAGATGTAACAAATGAAGGCATCCTTACTTCAGGCTCTGCCGTGGCATTTCACAATTCTGTCGAAAACTCTCTTCCCCCCATTGTTGAAACTATAACCAATATTAAAGTAAGTTGACTTTTAGTTGGCAGTAAGGTATTTGATAGCTTTGCCCTTTGCATGCTAGTCTGATTATTTTACAATTAATGATAGGTTTTGATAAGTTTCAAATTAGGTAATAATAGAGGTGATTGCTAGATTTAGTTAGATGGTAATAGCAGAGCTGAGTTTTAAATTTAGACTAGAAGAATAAGGGACTCTAATTTCTGTTTCATTCAACCTATTTCAGGTTTCATTTGTGTTGTAGCACTAGTATTTAGTATTTACTATGTCCTATGGCGGGTTCAGTATCTCTATTCTAGTAATTGGTCGGTTATTTCTTTCATGAATGTGGACCAAATTCAAATCTTGCTGGAAATTGACATTGTTTCAAAGTGCCAACTAACCCTAAGTTTTGTTTATATATTTTGTTCAAACTATATTAATACAATGTCCATGTTAAAAAAATGGATTTTGGTTTTGAAGGAAACTTGCAGTGAAATATTTGATAGTTTCTAGGATTACCTGTTACATATTTAAAGTACTATATTGTCACTACACATTCCTCTTGTGAGAGATAAGCTGTCCATATATAGTACACATTCTTATTTTAACAGTATGATACTAGAACTAGACTAGCTATTTTATGATGGTTTTACTCTTGACAGTGTGATGTCTTTGTGCCGCCCGTTGTCGCTGAGACTATTGGCGCCTCCAAATACTCAGCAGTTGAACTGCCCAGTGGCAGGTCGTCACCTCTCCCCACCGTCCCCGAGTACAAATCCAGTTGCTGTCCAATACCTCCTGTTGATCTTCAAAATTCTCAAAAAATGTAAGTCATGTTTGGAGCTAAATGTTTATGTTGTGTACATTCCTGTGTATCAAGGCTCTATGTAAAACTTATAAAATAGTGGCTGTGTGATATTAGAGGAAAAATGTTAGATGGGTTCAAATCTTATTTGTTATTAGATAAATAAAGTATTTTAAGCATCTTCACTGAGTTTGTGGAGTAATGGTCCAAGAATTTGATATAATTCACAGTATTTGTTCAGTATAAATGTTAATCATTTTTTTTACTTCTATAACACATCACTATCAAGTAAAAAAATGTTTTAGGGCAAAAAAATTCTTTTTTTTTTTTTCAGGCATTATATCAATGTACCTAGCATAGAAAATATTTCATCTATACGCACTGTTGGCTCAGGAATCGATGCTAGTCCTGCCATCTACAGCAATAGTCAACAGAGGACGCCGCTTAGTTACGAGCTGACGTCGCCTGCATCTAACTCATCTTCCTACCTCAATAAAACAAACAATTCCATTGATAATCATGGCACCAATGGCCAATTGCCAGAGGTGAGCAACGTGTTTCAGTTTTCTGATGTTCTCATTTTTAGTGGGAAAGAACTTAACTTCATTCGCCATTTTTGTTCGTTGCGTTGCATTGCATTCGCTCATTGTGTTGTTGCCCTATAATGTTCACAGGCCCACAGTCTGTTACTGAATGTGTTACTGTGCGATTCCATATTGAACTTATTTAAAGATCACAACTTTGATAGCTGTACTATTTGTGTATGTAATGCTGATATAAATGGTAAGTAATTTCTTGGTGTATGTCAGATTTAAAAAACTTAAAAACTTAGTACTTTTTGTCCAAATCAAAAGAAGTGAAACTAGCATAAACTTAGTACATTTGTCCATATCATAAGAAGTTAATCTAGAATTTAAAGTTCTTATCTAGGTACTTAGAAAATTTGAGAGTTCTCTTTTTAAAAATTCAAATTTTTCATGGAAAAATCTAGGCTATTCTTTTTATTATTATTGCTCTTGTATAGTGCTTCTTTCATTCATGGCATGCCCAGGGCTTAACAGTCCAATCTCTTTTGTGGGCCTGTTGGGGGGGGGGAGCTGTTCAGCAAACGCAACTCAAGCTGGGATTCATACTCAAGCCCCTTTATATAGGTTTCCAAGCAGTGTATGCCTCT
Source organism: Biomphalaria glabrata (assembly GCF_947242115.1). NCBI lineage: Eukaryota > Metazoa > Mollusca > Gastropoda > Planorbidae > Biomphalaria > Biomphalaria glabrata. Next base: position 36,399,180 of record NC_074722.1, on the reverse strand, counting down.
CATCCAGAATTCACTCATCCTCTTTGTGAAGGCAGAGATATAGTGTACCACCCTCTTCCCTTTAAATAAAAATGTGGTCTCCATATTGAATACTAATACACTATAGTCTCCATATTGAATACTAATACACTATACTTCCACACTTTTACCAGCCACTAATGTAATAAATGTTTTAGTATTGTTTATAAAAAAAAATGTTTTATTCAAATTTTTTTAATGCACGTTGTTTATCAGTTTGATTCTAAATATTATCACTTAGTTCATTCAAACTTGACCTTGCTAAAATTGATCTAAATAAGACCTACCTGTTCAAAACTGATTGAGTTTAGTTTGCTATTTTAAATCTGACTGTTTGTGTCTTACATGTTTCTCAAAGCAGCTAGAACCTACAAATCTGTTTGTTAACAACACTATATAAGTTCAATTATTATTATCTTTGAACAGGAAGTGATGTCAGTGTCTATTTGCCTGACACAAGCAAGGGATCATCATCAGGCTTCAAATGCAGCTGTGCGTTTAGTGCAGCCGTCAACCGCAGGTTTGGATATAACTCTGGTCTTTTTTACGAGGACGAAATTGAAATCACTGGCTTTCGTCATGATCACTACGATCACCGAAAAACACCTTTAATGCAAAGTAATGACCCATCCAAAAGTAATGGAGATCCATTAAAACTGGATGATATTACCCCACAGGTAAAGATGTGTGCTTATGATTTTTTGAAATATAGCAAATATGATTTTATACTTTAAGGGGAGGTATCCCTAGAGAAAATTGAGTTTTAGGTCTAGGATATTGATTTTTAACTAATAACATAATTAAGTAGATCAATCATTTTTCTTTACATTACAATCATTTTTATTGCTTAAATCTGTGTCTAAAACATGTTTTTAAAATGTTTTTGTAAGGTCTATGAGACAAAATCTTAATAAAATTTATACTTTAAACTCATTTTTCTCAGAATGTTAGTTTTTGCACATGTCATTGTGCTTTACTAAGAATTTCTCCTAAACTACTTGATAGATTTTAATGAAATTTAAAACACTTCTTAAGAACATCATTAACTTTACTCGTACAATGATTTTTTTTCAATATTTTATTTACTTTTTTTTTTAAAGAATTTTTAATTAATATTTATCCTGTTTTTTTAGGTCTAAAAAATACTAAAAATTCAAAAATTTGTAAAAAATTTAACATACTTAAATCTTTAATTCTGACTTTGTATCAATTTAGAGGATCCTTTTTTCTTATCTTTTAATTCAATTTCATGTATTTCTGATCAATAGTTTTTACAAAATTCAGACTTTTAATTTGTATACAATAAACAATATGGCCGCCGTTACCATGGCAACCATCATTCAAAAAAACTTTTTTTTAGCATTATTTATTTTAGAATATCATTTTATGTTACCATAAAAAATTTCAAAGGCCTAGCTTCAGAAATAACAAAAATAAGATTTTCAGGGATACCTCCCCTTAAAAAATTTTATGTACAAAATATTATGACTGCAATCTAATTATATGTTTAAGAGACTGCTTGTGTCTCAAAGAAGCAAATTTTCCAATTCCAATCCTAGCTGTCAATTTGTTGTGTTTAACTCTAAAATACTAAGAGGTATTTCTTTATTCTTAAGGTCATGAATCAGCTTCTGGGCCAGTATGCTTCACCATTCATATCTTGTATAGGCAGCCATCATATCAACCTTTTACAAATGTCTACAGACTTGTCTCATCAGCTTTCTACTGTTGACACATTACAGATTAGAGGTTTGTTTTTAGTGCTTGTATAGTTTATGTTGACTAGAAACTACACTTAAAAAAAGCCGGATAAGATTTTACCATTTCTTTTGTTGTATTTTTGTTGTTGTTGTCCAGATGCTAATGAAGTTGTATGTCAAGCTCTAGAAATAGCCCGTCAAGCTATGGACCATTGCTTTGGCTTTGCCAGATACGATGATCCAATTTTAAAGGGCAACTTTTTGCATAAATGGCCTTACCTTAGAGGTACAGTAGTATTTTTTTAAATATTTCAATGTTGTTTTATTTTATGAGTATGCATGTTGAACCAGTTAATTCCATACAATTCTTTGTGGCCCCCAGGACCAGGTTGTGTACCCAGCAGCACCCAGGAGACCATACAGTGTCTCAAATCTCTGCATCCCATCTTACAAACAGCCATTCAAAATAAGCGAGTCACCAGGCTGTGGGAGAATACATACACACTGCAAGGGCCTATCAGCTGGAAAGACTTCCATGATCTGGCTGGCAGAGGTAATGTACTGTACAGAGATTTGGATCTACAATATCTAGTTTTGGTCTAGGTGATTTTAGTGAAGTATTCACATGAACATCAGAACAATTATGATCCTGAAATGCCTGCATTTTTCTGTTTAGGTACTGAAGAGAACCATGAGCCACAACCAATTCCACATTTCTTGGTTGGTCATGACAGAGATTGGTTGACAGTGTCTCCTTACAGCATTCGCTTCTGGGTATGGTTTCCTTTTCAGTTTGGGTTTTGTTTTAGATATTTTTTCGAAGAAATTTTTACTTGTTTCAATTTTTCATTGAGATGTATTTATTTAAATTCTGGATTATTTTTTTTTTTTTTTTTTTTTTTTGAAGGACAAACAATTTCTTGAGCCATACGGCAGAATGCGTGATGTTCTGTACGTTGTAGTTGCCCCTGATAATGACTTCATCCTGCAGCATGTTGTGTCTTTCTTCAAAGAGCTGAGCACAGTCTATGAGATGTGCAGGCTGGGAAGGCACTGTGCCATCAACAAGCCACTTAGAGACGGCGTCTTACGTGTAGGCAAAAGTGCTGCAACTAAGTTGATGGATGAACCAGTGGAAGACTGGTTTAACTTCTTAGGTTAGTCTTTCTACATTTCTTTTTAAGGAACATAGCATTTATTTGTTTAGTGTAATATTTGACTTTTAGCAAAATTGCTTTGCAGTGAAAATAAACTCAAACGCATACCTCTATGCATTGCAATGTGAAATTCTTAGAATATATTTTACTAAATTTATGTCAAGTTGATCAAAAATCTAGATCCCTAAGTTTCATTTTCATTGTTACTTAATAAACAACAAAATTGTCCCTTTATGACAAGATTTTTCTGTATCCACAGGTGACTCTAGCATTGCTTCTAAGTTAAAATTATATGCACAAGTATGCAAACATAATCTAGGTAAGTTTATCAATTATATTTTTTTATACTTCATTGGAATTGGTATTTTTTTATACTGCCATGGTACCGGTATTGAAATTTTTTTTTTATGCTTCATTGGTATTGCTGCCTAAAAAAAAATCCTTTGATTAAATTCCAGTTTCAATAAAATTATAAAAATAGAACCAAGCATTTCTTATTGTCAACAGAATTATAAATACATAAGTAACACTAGACTTTGATACAATAACAATCAATATGTACTGTGAAATATCCATTTATTAAACTTGTGTTTAGGGCCTATACTGTGCCAGACCAATTGGGACAAGTCAATGTTTGAACAAGGTTCCAGTAGTTCTCACAAAGCCCAGTTCAAAATGCCAGAGCCGGCCTCCAACACAACTAGACCAGTTACACCAGACAACCAACAGAGCTCTGGCCATCCAACAGGAGCAGCTCAGGGGGGACAACTTTCTGAGGAAGTCAAAGGTAAGAGTTCTGCTCACTTATCAAATGAAAGTGTTTTAAAAAAAAAAAAAAAAAAATACCTTAAATCACAGCTTATTAGTAGAAAGAGGTTGCCATAGGCCAGTTCAACTTATGAATTATTGCTAAGCATTTTTAGTTCTGGTAAGGCTGCCCTTGTGGAAGTGCAGTGGCTGAGTGGCAAAACGCTTGGCTTCAGAACTGGGGGTCCCATGTTCGAATCCTGATGAAGACTGGGATTTTTTATTTCGGGATCTTTGGATGCCTCTGAGTCCACCCAGCTCTAATGGGTACCTGACACTAGTTGGGGGAAAGTAAAGGCAGTTGGTCGTTGTGCACCCTCATTAACCGTGGGCCACAGAAACAGATGGCCTTTACATCTCTCCCTAGAGATAGTTAAAGTTCAAATCAGAATAGGTGAAAGTATTGGCTAATATTTTGTTCATTTATTCTGCTGTCACTGAAATATATCAGGAAAGGCCTTGGTTTTCATTAGCTTGAGTAACAATTGCCTTAGTCTATTTTTACTTAACCCTTGTTTATCTATCCTTGCAGATGGAATGCCTACAGATGGCAGCGCTCAGCAGAAAGAAAATCAGCATGACAATGTGGAGGGAGCAGGAGAAGACACTAACACCGAGGCCCCGGGAATTGTAGTGTATTTGGTAGACCCTTTCTCCTATGGGCAGGATGGGGAGTCTGTGTCACGCTTGGCCATGATTGGCTTGTTGAGGTGTTACCAGCAGATGGCCCTGCCAGAACATTTGGCCAACAACTTGAGTTTACAGGTAGACTGTCTTGTCCTATTGTTATTAAAGTAGTGGGCCAACTTAAGTAATCAGTGTTAATACATCATAGGACTTTGATGCTTCTATTTTACTATGATTTTGACAGGATATTAGCTTAATGCATTTATTTCTTTATTGTTTGTGTCATCAGCTGGTCCCATTGCGTACCATCCTGGAACATAAGGACAGTGCCAATAAACTGCAGACATTAAAATCTATTGCCTTCTCTGTGTTTACTTCATGTAAATGGAACATTGGATACAGCATCATGGGACGGTCACTAACAGGCTTTGGCCCTGCTGCAGCTGCTGAGCAGTTCTTGAAGCGCAAGGGGGTAAGAGTTTTGTCACCGTCTGTGTTACAGGGATCTATATATATTTATAAAAACACATTTTTTTTTCCTTGAGACAATCTAATATATAAAGTAGAATGTAAGGAGTATGTATGTATGTCCCACATAGAAATCTAAACTCTTTGACCAGTCTTGCTAAAACGTGGCAACATTTTTTCTTGGAGACCATAGTGTATGTTTAATGTCCCTCCCTTATCAGAAGGTCCTAAAATTTAAAAAAAAATTGATCACTAATGAAGAACTTTTTAACAAATCAGGCAAAACAATTTTCACAGTATTTTTTATATTAGAATATCAATATGTCAGCTAAACTGCTAAACACATTTTCACATTCTACTTTCATTTTCATGGCAAAATATAAAGAAAAAATGTTGACCATGTTTGGCAGATCTAAATCCAATCCACTAAATCAGTAATACCCTAACCATGACTTCAGGCCGCGGGTTATATCCAGCTAGTTACACTATAAATACATGCTCATGTGGTTTTAAGTTACCAGTATTATTTAAATATTGTGTGAATACTGTTTGCACCACTTAAACATTGTTTGATATAAACTTTATTTTCTTTTAGAATATTTCTGACACCATGAAGCTGTACAGTCCGCCCTACATCCTGGCATCTACCAAGAGCAAACAGAACCAGATAATGGAAGCCAAGACTGACATGCAGACTATTGTGTTCTGTGGCTATTGTCTCTCGGAAGACCAGCGCTGGCTCATTGCTGTGTGTACAGATGAGAAGGGAGAAATGATGGAACACTGCACTATAAACATTGAAATTCCTAGCAGGTATGTCATATGTCAAATTTAAATTTGTATTTATGTTTCATTGCTAGAACAGTACAGTAAATGTGGTATACTTTGTTGACATAATGATTCTGTTTTATGTGCCTTTCAGAAATCGTAGAAAGAAAGCATCAGCTAGACGACCAGGGTTACAAAAACTTTGGGACTTTATATTAAGTGTAGTATCCCTGACCTGTTACCCAACTCGTCTGGTTATTGGCAGGTTTGGTCGAATGGGGCATGGAGAGCTGAAAGGTGAGTTGCGTCAGTACCTTAGAGCAGTGTTTCCCAAACTGTGCTGTGTGGAGCCCTAGTTTTCCACAATGTCTAAATAGGTGTTCTACGAACTACTGGAATAAATTACTTATAGGCCACCACATGAATTGATCTTTAAAAAATAAGCCAACCTAAAAAATAAGCCAAAAGCTTACCAATACTTAGAATGTACAGTGTTCTTTTAAGGTAAAAGTTTGGGAACCACTGCCATAGAAAGTTGCCATCTACTTTTTTTTTCAAATGCCATAAAAATGCTCCTTGTCCTAGACGTATATTTGAGCACATTATTGTTTCATTTCACCCAGGCTGGTCAGGTCTGTTAAGTAAAAAGAATTTGCACAGTGCCTCTCGCCGCTTGAAAGATATGTGTGGACAGTGTTCAGTGATGGGCCCTTCTGAGGTCCCCTGTGTCCTGAGTGTCTGCCTCACCTCAATAGAAACTCACCCAAGTTTTCAAGTAAGTCATTGAGTGTAATAGCCATCAGAACCATTGTGATGTCAGACTCTATTTCCCTTCCCCCCCTTTTTTTTTTTTTTAAAGTAGTTTCTTTCTTATTTTAATCAATCAATTTTGTTTTAAAAGGCAGGTTTTTACTAACAAAAAATTCTGGGTTTAAGAGCTAACTTATATACACACAAAAAAACAGATACTGTACAGAATATTTGGTTTTAAAAAAAGTAAACTAATTTGTTTATCTACATTTATCCACGTGAAATCACTATTTTTTTTTTAATAATTGTTCTAATTGTTCTGTATAATTGAACAGCTCTGGGTATTTAATAATTTAATTGAGCAGCTCTGGTATATTCCTGGCAGGTATATTTTCTACTCATGTATAATAGTAGGGCCAAGTCTTTCCATACAGTTTTTAGCATATTCTCATGACTAGTACCTAATGTGTTTTATTTCTTCCAACTACATTATCTGTTTCATTTGTGCTTCAGGTTGTAGCAGACACCTTGAAACCAGAAGAGAAGCAGAGTAGCAGTATTCCTCTGCAGACCCCTCGCGATGCCAGTGTGACCCATATTTTGGTCTTCCCTACGTCTGCAACAGCTCAGGTATTCATTGAGCCGTACTTTATCATTTCTTCTACACTATACTCTGAACTGCAATTGTAGGTTTAAACTGTTAAATTTGTGTCGTCATCCCACAGGTCAATGCCAACCCTTTGCAGCAAGACCCACAGAATGATCTTACGGCTCATTTTGAGCTGGATGATGTTTTTGTTGACATTCACCAGATGGGCGAGGACATGGGCTTTCTGGATATATTTGGGGAAACCTTTGATAATCCACCAACTTCTCCACCTGGCTCTCCGATAAGTAATGCCAACAGACAGAATCTCAGGATGAATGGACCATCCACAGTAAGTGAGATGTCAAAGCATTTGCCAGGATGTGATATATATATCAGCATTATTTGTTGGCTTTGTAACTTGCTAACACTTTTGGTGTTTTGTATTCTTTCAGAGTATGATAGAGAATCAATCGGACCCACAAGATGACTGCAACCTCCTACAGCAGCCTCTGGCTATGGGTTATTACATTTCTACTGCTCCACCTGGACCTCTACCTAAATGGTTTTGGTCAGCTTGCCCTGAAAATGAATTTGTCAGTCCACACGTTTTTAAGGTAAGCTTTAATGCTGTAACAGAAAGGTGACAATAGTGTGTGTAACAGCTCAGTTAGTTGAATAATATTGAATTTGTTAAGGCACAATACATCTCAATGGGCTTAATCAGCTATATTCCAAGATATTTTAGAGATGTTCAATTCAGTTTGACATCTCAATGGGCTTTATCAGTTATATCCAAGATATTTTAGAGATGTTCAATTCAGTTTGACATCTCAATAGGCTTTATCAGTTATATCCAAGATATGTTAGAGATGTTCAATTCAGTTTGACTACATCTCAATGGGCTTTATCAGTTATATCCAAGATATGTTAGAGATGTTCAATTCAGTTTGACTACATCTCAATGGGCTTTATCAGTTATATCCAAGATATGTTAGAGATGTTCAATTCAGTTTGACATCTCAATGGGCTTTATCAGTTATATCCAAGATATGTTAGAGATGTTCAATTCAGTTTGACATCTCAATAGGCTTTATCAGTTATATCCAAGATATGTTAGAGATGTTCAATTCAGTTTGACTACATCTCAATGGGCTTTATCAGTTATATCCAAGATATGTTAGAGATGTTCAATTCAGTTTGACTACATCTCAATGGGCTTTATCAGTTATATCCAAGATATGTTAGAGATGTTCAATTCAGTTTGACATCTCAATGGGCTTTATCAGTTATATCCAAGATATGTTAGAGATGTTCAATTCAGTTTGACTACATCTCAATGGGCTTTATCAGTTATATCCAAGATATGTTAGAGATGTTCAATTCAGTTTGACATCTCAATTGGCTTTATCAGTTATATCCAAGATATGTTAGAGATGTTCAATTCAGTTTGACATCTCAATAGGCTTTATCAGTTATATCCAAGATATGTTAGAGATGTTCAATTCAGTTTGACATCTCAATAGGCTTTATCAGTTATATCCAAGATATGTTAGAGATGTTCAACTCAGTTTGACTACATCTCAATGGGCTTTATCAGTTATATCCAAGATATTTTAGCGATGTTCAATTCAGTTTGACTACACTTAAGAAGAAAAAAAAAACGTGTTGGGTACTTGTTATAAATGAGAATTGAACTAAATACATTTGAAACAAAAACATTTTGTTTTCCAGTCTGCCCTCCACATTCACGAATCCTCCCGCCACGATGATATACTTCATAAAACTGACAATCGAAATAAACCTCATGCTCTGGACTCCCACATGACCTGTGATGTTTTAAGGTACGTAGTAGTCAGCAGTTCCTTCTACTCAAATGTTAAAATGTTCTTTGAGGCTTTTTCATTCACTTGTCTAATCTGTATGCATTGAAGCAGCATGACTTGTAGTGTCTGCACACCATGGGACTACAGTTCTAGAAATAGATATGGAAGATTCTGTTGTTTCATTCACATTTGTTATATCTAGTCTTGATGGATTTTTCATTATAGAAATCTGTTCCTCTTTCTTGTAATTAATTAAGATCCTCGTCTAAGTCTATAGAATGCTCTAAAAAAAACTGATACATTTCGTTTTTTTTCTTCCTAGATACGTCTTAGAGAATTACAACTCCCTTTCCTGGCTGACCTTTGACCCAGTACTTAATGATCGCCGCTCTTGCTTGCCAGTTCATTTTGTGGTGTTAATGCAGCTCTATCATGCACTACAGACGTTTGTTTAAAAAGGGATGCATGGCTCAAGACATACTGACACTCAAGCCGGCCAACACTGACTCACTTGTGCCGGCCTATTCAATCAAGTTTGCCCTCATGGATTGAGCCCAAAAACACTTGCTACCGTTAAACTATTTCCAGTCACTACAGGAGGAGATTTTTGTAGTCCCTGTTGGATAACACTTTCTTGTTGTGCCTGTCGAAAAACCTGATCTGAAACTAATGGCAAGCGGAAGAAAATGTAAATGGGGGATAAAGAGAGAGTTGGGGAGGGGCGTTATGAAAACCAAATGTTGTTGTTTGATGTAGAGTATGTATAGTGAAAGATTTTATTTATATGAATGGCACCATCTTTAACAAGGGATTCTACTCACTTTTTTTTTTCATTATGGTAATGCCTGCCTTTATAAAGAAAAAGATGAATACTAAACTGTTATGGGTAAAGAAAAAAAAACAATCACTATTTATTTGCACTAAAAAAAATGTCTCTATTTATGAATCAATTGTAAATATCTTGTCAACTTACAATATAGACACTTGCATCCTCATTTTTATAGATTTCATTTTGTATTTCATTCACCATTTCATGTTGATCTGTGGACACGTGTTTGTTGCTAAGAGGATGTAGCCACTTCTATTTCTCTCCGCCAACTCATTTTTTTTGTAATGTGGAATTGTTCAGCGCAATAAAAACTACGGTTATCACAAGAGGGTTTAGCTAAGGTAGCTCTTGTGCAGGGCACTCATTTTGAGCGTGACACAATGTCTCTAGTAGCCAACTAAAAGCGTTTGTGTTGGGGTTTATTTTTTTTTTGTTCTTCTGGTCTCTGCCTCCTTCCTAATGTGTTGAATAATGTGTTCATGTTTCCTCTAAAGACCTCCTTCTGTGAAAGAGTTCTATCATTTGTAACTACCAATTATGCTTTGTTTTTTATTGATGCTACTTTGTACTAATGCTTTAATACTGGTTGGGTTGTGCACGTTCCCATGGTATAGAGTCATGGCCTTAATGCTTTGGAGACATCATCTTCAATGATTGGGTTCATGGGCAACCTGGTTTTTTTTTTAAAAAAAATTTTTAAAGTTTGTTTGCTGCAATAATTTCTAGCTTGGCAAACAAAGGCACATTCTTGTATTGTAAGAACTCTCTGGCAGACTGATAATGGCATAGCTTAAAGCAATACACTTTTGTTTGTCATTTCGACCTATGCCTTAAGTCTTTAAAAATAAAAGGTGCACATTAAAGGAAAAAAAACAAAATATGCTAATGGTGTAATTCTACATTCTAGTAGATGTGAGTTTGTTCAAGAACTTGCATGCATGTAAGATGTACTGAATCATTGGTGCAAGCAGGCTTGATGTTCATGTGAACCTATAACCTGTGTCCCTTGACCAAAGATATTGTGTGGTGGTGTCTTGAGAAACCTGTTTCTGAACCTGTTGATGTTGATCCAAAAGAAATAAGTCATTGTTAACATTTTTTTTGAGGAATTAAAATGTCATTGTACATGTTTGTTTGTTTTTTTTTATTTCAAAGCAAAGATTATATGTAAAAAGTGGTAACTATTTCAACAAAACAAATTAGCGTGAAGTGGAGATATATATATATATTATATATAAAATCTATACAACAAAGCCAATTGTATATGTATTGCTGTATATATATTCAGTGTTTGTGTACCTGTGTTGAGCTCTTAGAGTTGAGTTGATAGCAATGCTGCAGGACTGGAAGACATCTTTCATTTCATTCTACACAGCTGATGTCTGGACAGCTAGTCAGAAAGAAATTCTTTATGCTAAATCTCATGCTGTACATAAGAATATACACAACATATTCCAATGCAGACCTCGAATGTACATAATCATTGTCTTTTGTGCTTTTGTTATAAGCATATTATTTTTGTATCTTTGCATATTTTTCTATAACGATGTCTTGTTTTAGTAAAAACAACATCAAAATGGATTTTGAATCATTTCATGCTAATTCTATGTGGAATAAAAATTTTTTTTTTTAATCATTTTTTTTTAGCCACATGCATTTTACTATGTGTATTATTGTCGACTGGTTTTGTACAAATATTTAAGTTCATTGGACAAAACAAGGCTAGTCCTATACTAAAAGGTGTAACAGCCTGCTTGGTCTGGAAGTGTATTTTATGTTGACCAGAATGCAGGATAACTCGTCATGTACTAAGTAGCTTTAAACGAATGAACAAATTGTTTGCCGTGGGGGGTGGGAAAAAAGGAACTTACGATGAAGAATGAAATAACTTTGAATGGTGCTGATGTCGAGAGGTTTAAAGTGGAAGATTGTTGACCAAGAATCGACTGTATCGCCCCAACATGGTTTGATTTGTTTTCAGGTTGTGATACTCTCGTGAACTGAATCTTAATGTCCACAGTTTCCTTTCTCCTCATTTGTTGAGGCGTCAATGATGTCAGACACACTGAATCTTATTAATGTCCACAGTTTCCTTTCTCATTTGTTGAGGCTTCAATGATGTCAGCCCTGTGTCGACAAATCTTGTGCTGCAGATCACACGAGTCTGAACAGCAGCCTCCCCCCCCCCTTTTCTCAAATCTATTTGGAGACCTTTCTTACCACATTTGTATATATACATATACAAACTCTAGATGGACGCTAGTATTACACTGTATGGATGTGCACGAATGACCCCCCGCCCCTCAGAACAAAAATTTGACCTAATCATTTCTCTTTGTGTATAAACTACAATCTGTGATGGTTCTATTTTTGTTCATGGTAGCATTTGTTGACACAGTGTTTTTTTTTTTGTTTTGTTTTTTCTTTATTGTATATAAAACTGATTCATTCACACAGAGAGTGAGGGGGCCGTTTTTTTGTTTTTTCTCGATTGTATATAGAACTAATTCATTCAATGTATCCATGATGTCCCCTTGTTCTAAATTATTATTTAGCTGGTCATATCAACTACAGTAGTCTTGACAAATAAAACTCATGACACAGTCTTTAGTGTTGCTTGTATGAATTAGCAGTGGACAAGTTGACAGGAAGTAGATTTTTGTTTTTGTTGGTCATGTACATATAAGTTAGTGTCCTCATTCTGCAACCATCATCTCTAATGGACAATGTCGATGAAATTGGGAAATACAGAAATGTCCTTCCAGTGAGTTTACCAAAATGTACTGTCTTAAATTTATATGTCTTAAATTTATATTCTGAATACATTCTGTATGTCCTTTGGTCCAATCTTTCTTGTGGACATGTGGGGAAACAGGTGTCTGGGAGGTGTCTATGGGTGGATTTGTTATTGGTAATAGTTATCAGGTCAGTCAGCGGATCCTGGTGAAGATAATTATTTTTTAGGGCACCTATGAGCCCAACCAACTTTAGTACTTTTGAACTGTCATAGACAATTTATTTCCCGTTCTACAATGCTAAATTTCTGGACATGGAAAGCTCAATGTCCAATTGGAAAAATAAATCCGACCAATTTATGCCACCCATAAATCCCGGTTCACGTCTCACCCTCTCCTGAACCCATTCACAAAATTCTAACCTTCAATCTGGATCGTCGACACTTAGCTGTTGCACCAGCCTTGGAATGTACACACGAAACTTGCCTTGCCTCAGAATGTGTAGCACACTACTAGCACTTCTATGACTCTCAGGTGCCGCTTGACTTGACGATGTTTGAGGTGAACGCTGAAACAGTTCCAAGACCGCAGCTGTGGACTCATCACTTGCAGCTGTACAAGATCGACCTTTATGCACATCACACACTGTTCCATGAATTTCAAATTTGTCTCGTAGACGTGTAATTGTTCACCTTGAAGGTGGTTCTGTACCGTACTCAAGTCTCCACTGTCTTCAAACCGCAGCTACATTCTCAAACTTCCAGTACCACTTGATTATCTGCTTCCGCTCTTCAAAACTCAAACGCACGTCCGCCATGTTGCAATTACTGATGCTGAAGGCCACCAGTTTGAACATTAATCACATTTATTTTCCCCATTGGACATTAAGATTTCCATGTCCAGAAATTTAGCATTGTAGAACGGTAAATAAATTGTCTATGACAGTTCAAAGTGTGTATACATTTGTTTGACGCACCCTGTATAGAGACAAACATTCCGGTAATCAGAAATCCTACACTTTTCAGCTTTATCGTTCCTCTGTAATCACGTGTCCAATACAATTAATTACCAAACCTCCTTTATGAGGTTGTGCCCTCCAACCGGTAGGCATTGGCCTAAAATATAACAATGTCCGGCTTTATGGTATCTGCAATGATACACCGTATATAAGTGATGCCCAAAAAACGGTTCCATCCGAAACGTCGGCACACAAAGTGTAGAAAATTGCCCATCACTTGAAAAAAATGTATCGTTCCCTATGTTAGGATCTCACTTTTTCTAAGATGGATTGGTGCCATGACCTAACATTTTGTGCGTTTATGAAATGGGACTCTGAATGTAGAATCTACCATGAAAAATGAACGGATCTTTACTTTTTTTGTGGAACATGATAATAAGCAATTAACATATTTCTTTTATTAAAGAAAATATGGCTGTTTAAAAAAGAATTATCGTGTCAGTATGAAACTAATACGGCGACATTCCTGGTTTGAGCCGCGAATAAAAGATTGTTGAACTACTACTACAACTATTTGAGGATTTATGGGAATATTTACACATTCCTGGTTCCATATGCTAGGACAAATTTGTACAAGTGCTCCTTTCTTCCCTAGCGCTATTAAAGCATGGAATGGGTTGCCTGAGCTAGCCAGGAAAACCAGTGACTTAGAATTTAAGTCATTGCATAACGCGTAGGACGTAAATAACTTATTGTATTACATAAGATAAATGTGGTAGAGCTACAATGTTGCTCACATTTCCCGACTTTAAACAAAAAATATTCTTCAAATTTCTCATTAATTAATCCACGGGTTTCTTATAGTTTCCAGTCAATTTCATCTCGTTTTTGCAAATTTTCGGTAAAATGGCCCGCGGGTCGAATTAGGTTTGGCAGCACTGATATATATTATTAGAATTAAATGCTTAATATATTCTGCGAAAAAACAACATCTAAATGAAGTGTTGTCATCTCAGTACGGTATAGGCTACCTGATGGAACGAGGTGTTGGTATTGTTTCACCATTACTGTACCTAAAAATCAAACCATTTGCAAGACAGAAGAAACCTTTACGAGCTGTAATGTTTGTTCCGGGCTATTTAAAAAAAAAAAAAGATAAATGAGACCTGTTACCTGTATGTAAATTAATTTAAGTCCACATGATCTGAGAAATTTAGTTTGGAAAAGTGTTGTTTTTTTAATCTTTAACGTTGAATCTTCTACAGTCAGGGGCGGCTATTTCACAAAGTTCTAAAGAATGTCGCGTAACTTCCTCTGAGACAAATAATAAAATAATACAGTTATATAGCGTCCCACTCTTCTCAGTGCCTGCAGGTGTCTGGTAACCCTGAATGTGAATCAAAACTACTAGTACGGTACTCTTTTCAATTAGATGGAAAAAAATATTGCGTTAATTCTGAGAAATGGTCATTGTGCTGGCCACATGACATTCTTCACCATCCGCCATATAAACAGATAACCTTTATATCGTGTGCCTTATAGATTGCTAGGAAAGAGGAGGCCTACGGTACATTTTAAGATGTTGAAATAGACCACTTGTACCATCTTAGACTAAATCAGCTGACTGTAACCAGCCATCCAAAATAGGTATGTAATCTTTAAGTGAACAAATGTCATTTATTTATAATTTACATGGTGCCATTATTGCGTGGATTAACATTACTATGCTAAGGCAGAGGTAGGTAACTTTTTTTGTATAGAGGGCCGCATTTTTAAAAAATTAAATAGGGGGTTGTATATGTAATTAATATGTACCTACAACTTTGAAAAATACTTTCTTTTTTTTTTTTTACACTCCCAATTGAGGAATTACGATAAAAGAGTTAGCCATTTCTGAAACTAATTTTATGAATATTTTAACAAATTTTGTTATTACTGTATCTTTTTACATCACATTTCACAAAAAAATGTACAGTTGTACTTAATGCTTAATGTAAAGTATTTAACTGTTTACATGGGCGCCCGCAGGATTTTTTTGTAGGGGAATGCAAGTTTCCACATAAGGCTCAAAGTCGTAGCTTCAAATTTTTTATTACAAAGAATATTAAAGAAAAGAACTAGTGCTCCCCTAACCCTATACGATATTAAGTTCACTGTAAATACTTGTTTCGTGAAATAATAATAATTAAAAAAATAAACTAACAATTGAACTGTACACGTTGGTAAGTTGATCCGTGCGGCCCAACGGTCGATCAAACAAAAAATGCAAACGCTGCCAAAATTGTCAATAACTTTACAGCTGGTGGCGATGGGCAAGCAAGCGGTGAACGCTTAACCGGCAGTTGTGATGTAGACAAAACAGGTTGAACTGAGCATTATTATTGCTCGAAAAGCGAGACGCTAATGAAGAAACTAACGAATCAAGATACGAAATATAAAGCCGTTTTCTGTAATAATCCCAAAATCCAAACATGTGGTATTTGCCCTGAGTGTCTATCGACCGCAAATTCCCGGCAGCACTAACTCAATAACAAGTTTGTCTGCCAGCAGTCTCGTCTTCCTCGAGATGCCATCCCTGAAGTGTTCCTCAGCATGGTCAAGTTGGTTTTTGATTAATGTGACTGCTGATGTGCTGTTGAGCGGCCACTTATGCTAAAATGGACATACTGCAACATCACGGAAACTGGTTCAAGAACAGATGAATAATTGGCGACAATTAAAAGACAAATCAGAAACACACGAGAAGCAGGCGCTGATTACATATATGCAGTTTGTAAACCAAACAGTCAAAGATCTTCTCAAAGTTGTGACTTAAAGCGTGTGAATGAATTTGTATTGTGTGTCTCACACAAACGACACCAACAGTATTACGGATATCTGAAACGTTATTCGGGTCATTGATAACAATGTTTATGTCTGTGAAACGCGCATTTGATTAAGGCTGCTTTTGGATATTTTTCACGAATCCTTGCCTGAACACGGTTCTGAATGCTAGCCATCACGAAACAGCTATCGTAGCCTTGGCCGAGTAGTTTATCCCTGTGTAAAATGCACAAAATGTAATCGCTGACAATGACGTTAAACACTCTCTTAACAACAGTGACAAAGTCAATGAATTCTTCTCGAGTGCAATCGCCATCAACAAACCATCGCTCAAACACATCTGTTCAGTGCCTGAGATATTTGCATTTTCATTACCGAAATACTAAGAAAACGCAGTTAATTCATGCCTCTACTGCTCGTATATTTTGTTTTCTTGCTGCTGCCAGTGCTCCGTCGATACAATGATTACCGTAGCGATAGACAGCGCGATGCTGCCACTTGCGTAACATTCTTCAAAGGGGTCCTTCAATGGGAAGTTTTACCGCTACACTTTCTTCTACGTATTTAACCTGCTATTTTATTAAGCGCTAACACTGGCCGCAACTCCGCAAGACGTAAATACATTTACCAAAATGACTGCCCTCTTCAATCTTGTTTAAAGAAACTTTCACATATATCAAATCGAAAGACAAGTGGCTAGAATTTCATTATAAGACATAAACAACAACAACTTTTATCCTATTCTAGGCCTTCACTAAATATGATAACGATTGTGTGCAAATGAAAACAAATCGTCACGACTAACTTTCAAAACAATATTGAACTGTGAGCCTATAATAAAGCGTACATGGTCAGACATGAACTACAGATTAGCCTATTATTATAATAATAGCTTATTCAGTGGACTGTGAGCTTATAATAAAGCGTACATGAACTACAGATTAGCCTATTATTATAATAATAGCTTATTCAGTGGGAAGCACTACATGTTAAGTTGCTTCCTAACAGAAGTTAATTGATTTGAAGGTGTAAAAGACGTGCTAATATTTGACTACCCAGAATTCAGAGGGGTGCACGTAGGCCTACATAGTCAACCATCAATTCCTGATAAGCCTAGGCCCTAGTCTACAACAACATTAATGTATCTTTACAACTGTACTCCAGTCACCAGCGGAAGTACTAAATGTTCAGTTGCTACTTAATTTCAATTGATTTGATGGTGCAAAAAAAAAAAAAAAAAAGCTAGAATTTAGCTATTCAGAATTCAGTGACAGGGACTTCTCTTTCAGGTCATAATTTGCTTGGAGGTATAGATCTACGTTCTCTGGCTTTGGAGCTCAATCAGCTTTTGCACTAAATGGTGAACTTTAAAGTTGCTTTGAAATGCCACAATAAAGGAATCCAAATAAGTCTTGTACTTTTCAACCGTTCCACTAGAAATAGTTTCACCTGTCAGCAAAGGAAATTGACAAAACCAGTTTTCCCTTGACAGGAGAGAAGGGAAAGCTTTGATAAGATTTAACATGAACTAACAACCCATTGCAATATTTCCTATGACAGTTTTCCCTTGACAGGAGAGAAGGGAAAGCTTTGATAAGATTTAACATGAGCTAACAATCCATTGCAATATTTCCTATGAAAAACGTGAATTCTGTTTTCCACTCTTCATTAATAATAATTTTATTTATAAAGCGCTGTTAACAAACAAAATGTAGGCTCAAGGCGCTGTAATAACATTACAAACACAAACACGACAATAGCGTTTCATTAGACATATTATTAGTAAAAGGCACAATAATGTCCTTCAAGGAACATAACAATTCTTTGGGATTCCATATTCTTCTCAATACGGTACCTTGCCCATGCTAAGCCAGCGGATACTACTGTGGTACCCGGTACCGAACGTCGGAATGTTTGTTTCCAAATCTAAGTAGGCCTACTTATCTGAATTGCCTGAGGTTTAAGACCCCTAACTCTAGATAAATTTGATCACAGTGATAATTAGGTCAATAATGTTTGATATTCAATGCAACTTGGCGCAAACTTTCCAGTTTAGAGTTTACGGTTGGGAAATTGTCCTTTATTTAAAAACCTGTTTTTCTCAGTCAAAGATCGAGCTCCATCAGTTGTTACACTTGCCTTATTATTCCAAGTGACTTTCAACACAGCTCTGCATAGCATTGAATAAATACTGGCCTAAGCTTGTCTGTGTTTTGAAATATTGCAAATAAGAATAATTTTTACTTTAAACTATTTAGAATAACGTTTGAAACAATGTATTTTATTTTCTTCATCATAAATTTCAATAATTTGTATTTAAAATTATATATTTTTAACATATTTACATTTTTATATGTATAATATGTAGTCACAATTGATTTCTTTAGGTGTCAGTGGACCGCAATTGGCCCATACCTTCTGCTACGGAAATAATTTTCTTTTGTGAAGCGCTGTCATTTATTAGATAGATAGAAAAATGTATCTTCATTCAAAGTCTCCAAAAACAAAATCTACTCACAAACTAAACAGTACCGGTACTTGAATAGGACTGCTGAGAAAAACTAGCAACTGAAGCATCTACCAATCTGGAATCAGCATAATAATTTAAGTGTTCTTAGGGAGACACATGAACTTATCATGAGAAATGGAACAGACACAAAATAGAGCAGTGAGATTCATAACAAACGAATATTCACATTTGACTAGAGTAACACCTTTAGTAAAATCACTAAATTTAGAAAGCCTTCAGGATAGAAGACTCAAAAGTAAAGTAGCAATTATACATACAACACTGAACCATATCTTCAAATAAAAAAATAAAATACTCAGACACAAAGATAAGAGCACATTCTTTGTTCCATATGCTAGGACAAATTTGTACAAAAGCTCCTTCTTCCCTAGCACTATTAGAGCATGGAATGGGTTGCCTCAGTCAGACAGGAAAACCAGTGACTTGACAGAATTTAGGTCATTGGTTAATAAAGTAAAGTTCCCCTTTCAGATCTTGTTGTCCATAGTGCAGACGATGTAAAGGTCATCTGGTTCTGTGGCCTACGGTTAACAAGGGTGCCATGTGGCCAGCACAACGACCAACCGCCTATACTTTTCCCCCCAACTCGTCAGGTACCCATTGTTTAATATGCATGACGCTTAGGACGTTATTCTGTTCTTTTTTTTAAGTAACGTCTGAATTATATAAGAAGATAAATAAATTTTGGTACCCTGTAAACTGAACTCATTTATCTTTAGCCTTGTGTGATTTCTATTTTTTTTTAAATGATCACTCATTTCCTTTTGTTCACGTGTATTATTTTGTTTTATAGAACAAGCTGTCTTTATTTGAACAGCCAATACAGATGCACAATTTATCATACTTGACTTTCTATTAATGGATAATCATTTTGTATACCTGGTACAAGATTTTTATTTAATACCGTACCATAAAAATAATACTATTTCAATACTATTGTTTATTTATACAGCTACATTGCTATTACTTGTATAGATTGTATTTTTTGATAATCTGGCTAAATGATGTCAAGTATCATCAAAACTACTTTAGAATTTGGAACTTTATTTAAAATATCTACATTAAATGCAAAAAAAAACAAAAAAAAAACTAAACTTACACAGCAAACTAATCAACTATTTAAAATTAAACAACAAAATTTCTAATTACAAAAAAATATTTATTCCAGTGAGAATGTGTTCTAGCAAATTATAACCAACAAAAACTTGGAAAACAATGGGCTCAGGTTACAACATTAATACATGTTTGTTTGACAAAGAAACTATGTACAGTATGGATGATGACAACTTGAAGAACTCAGCGTCGTTTTTGGAAGATGTTTCCGCCACCTCGTCCTCTCTGACCCCTTCCTCTGGCAGCTGAAATGAAAAAGAAAAAAGAATACATTATTATCAAGAACAAAAGAAAAACTGTTTTTATGCAAGAGAGAGGATCATTTTAATCTCTTTACTTCGATGAAATCAGATCTTGCCATCTGTAGGGCAATGGTGTAAAGAACATCTGTTTCTATGGCTGACTTAACAAGGGTGTCAAGTGGTCAGCACAATGACTAACCATGCTAACTTTCCCCAAACAATGGCCACGTACATATTAAGTTGGGTGGACTAGGGTGCCCTTAAAATCCTGAAATAAAACCACCACAAAGACCACAGTTCAAGAAAGTCAACTATGTGAGAGTTAGATCCCTGGATGTAGGGTTAATGAAATGTACTCACAAGCTACAAGTTGACAGCTAATTACAAGGTTATTATGGTAACTAAGAGCAAAGAAGCAGGACATTTTAATTACTAAAAAAAATATTTAAAAAATACTTAACACCTTTATTATTGTAGTTACATAAATGAAAAAAAATTTTTTTTTAAAGCTAACTCTAGCCTCACATAATATAAATGTTGGACTAGTTTCTCTACTTTTACCCAACTTTATTCTATACACCAGATAGTGACTAAGTGTTGACTTCTTACTATTAAATGAACCTTGTCTAGCATTTATGTTTTAATAGGGACATCAACATTTTGTCAATGATTTTTTTAAATGGGAAGAAATTGTTTTCCCCAACAAAGCCACAACATCCAGAAGAAGAACAAAATTGTGCTATGTTTAAAGCTACATGGTAATACAAAAAAAAATGTTATAAATTTGTAAAGGATTACACCAAATTCAATTTTATAGGAAAAAAAAACATCTTGAATGTATGTTTCTACTCATGGATTTAATCTTGACAACAAAATGGAGGAAGGAGGTGATAGAGGGAAGAAAAACAATGAAATATATGAGAGAGATGCACTATTAACTCAACCTCATTCATTCCATCTTAAGCAGCAACATAATATAGAGCTAAAACAAGGAATGATACTTTTCTCAAATAGCCATTGAATCTACAAGTCAAGTTTACACTAGACATAGTATGTTCCTGTCATTTCTTAATTGCCTATTGTGACTTATACCACTTACAAATAATTGTCTATAGTTTATATAGTAATGCATTACCAGATAGTTCAAGATACTATTAAACTAAAAAGGCCAAGAAGTCAATATTTTAAATTACTTCACCTCTAATGAAAATATAACTATATAAAAGTAATATACAAACAAATAGGATGGAGGCTGTAGATCAACCAAGTTGATTGCATGTTTTTTTTTAAATTATTTTTTTTTAGAAACCAGTAATGCAAATAATTCAAGCATCAATATGCACAGTGTCAATGAGATTTTTAAAAAAGGTAAAGTCAAGGCATTCTAAGATTATAAAATCCTAAAAATACTGATGCCACTTTTACTACTATCAGTATGTCCATAATTTTATAAAGGTTGACAAGTGGCAAAAAAGAAACTATCAGGGAGAACAACAATGTATCTAGACAAATTTGAATTCATTGCACAAAATAAAAGAACTGAGGTAAAAACTGGGCAAGTGAAGTTGCTTTCAGACATTTTTTCTTTGAATGTTAGTTGTACTTCAGACTTGGAGGCGAAGAGATCCCAGTCCAGGCCTGTTTGTTAGATAAAAGCCTTTCTAACGATGAACAGGATAATGGCACATTCTGCACTGATTTCCAACTGGACTCTATCGAAGGTTATGTCAAGTAGAGTATAGAAATATAGATTCTTTAAAATAAATGTTTTTCAAATTCTCTCTTTTGCATTGTTTCTCAAATCAGACTGTAAAGATTATCACTATTCGTTTCTTCCTTCTGAACTAAGCCACACCTGCCTGAGAATGTAGAGATCTAGATTCAACACTTTTTTCAACGTCTACTGTACATTGTGAGCGGATAGTGTCAGCTGAGTTACTGGTCTAAGTCGCGTGCGTCATTGTATTCGTGCCTACTGAACTGTCTTCCCCCCACTCCCCCCAAAAAAAAACACAAAATTCTTATATTGTAACATAGACTTCAGTCTTTTTAAGGCCACAAATATCTGTTACAAGAGAGTTTTAGAGTTTTAGAACACTAAACACTTCAGAATCAACTTGTTTTAGTGACAAAAACAAACAAACAATATAGACATAGACTACATAGCATAGAAACTTTTTTTGGTACAGATATAGATCTAACTAATTTAAATCATTACAGGACAAAAAAAAAAGTTATAATGCTGAAATACTGATAATTTTGGACATTTCCTAAGAAATACTCAAGTAAAAAAAAAATCACATCTAAATATTTGTAAAATATCGCCATTTTTTCCCTGATAAAATTATAAAAGATTGATGAAAAAAAAATGCACTTTTCTGTAAAGACCAACTTTAAGCACACTTCCAGGCTCACAAAAATGGCAGATGTTGAAGTATCTAGCTTCACTTATCACAAATGTAGAGGTTGAAAACAGGATCACAATGGCAACTGGCCCTACCGACCACTGTCAAAAAAAAAACAAAACTGGAACTTTATGGTCATACCACAGGGCTTGCAAAGACTATCCTTCACTTTCAGGATGAAATAGGAAATAGAAGAGGCAGATAGAGAAAGTGATGAGAAGACAACTTCAAAGAATGGACGGACCTGAATTGTCATTCGAGTCATTGAAAGATTCTAGTATCCAGCTCATCTCAAGGCAAAAGACTCAGCTGTTCAAGTGATTAAGTCTAAGTGGGGCCCCAAGTCACAATTGCACAACTATAC
Organism: Biomphalaria glabrata; assembly: GCF_947242115.1. NCBI lineage: Eukaryota > Metazoa > Mollusca > Gastropoda > Planorbidae > Biomphalaria > Biomphalaria glabrata. Next base: position 36,376,474 of record NC_074722.1, on the reverse strand, counting down.
TAACTACAGTTTACAGTCTAGACTATCTACACTCCATTAAGTCTACAGAACAGTCAAGACAATATCATTATCAACATCATCATTATCATTTAGCTAGGCGAAAAAACCCAGAAGAGCGGAAGTAAAAAAGACCAATAATTTAGAGATTGCGTTTTTGATGTTTTTGTTTTTTTTACATAGGCCGTATGCGTACTTGAAATTTATTACACTTTTCAATGACTTTTGAATGAAATGTGAAAAGTTTTTAAGTTGTGTTATCGATTACTTTAGACAATGGCCTAATAAATGCTTAATTACGATTTTTCAAAAAGTTATTTATCATTTTAAAATTTATTATACAAAATACCCCTTTTTTTGTTTTTAGCAATACAGGGTCAAGGAAAATGCCTGAACATTCATATTTCTTCACGCTAGATATCATGCCTTGCTATAATTCTACCAAGTTTTATTGCGATATCTTCAGCGCATTCATCGAAAAGTTGAAAAAAGGTTAGCATTGTTGGCTATGGCATTTACAATTTACAGTTTTTGATAAAGAAACTTCGTCATAGAAGTAAAACCACTTCAGGCCATGTAAGGCCCAATATTCTAGATATATTCTAGATATGTGAAAATCCGTAAGACCGGAAGTTAAAAAATGTCATCAAATTTTGAGATCGTTTTTTTCTTACTTTCTGTACATAGGCCCTTAATTGAAATCGATTATGATTTTAAATCCATTGGAATCGTGGCTAAAGGAGGTGAATATGGATACATTTTATATCGAGGAACACTTTTTTTCATGTGGACTTTAAAAAAAAATGTGTATTTTCTTACTTTTTGTGTACTTGAAAGTATATGTATTTTTCTTTTTACTGATACTCATTTCAGGCTACGTTTTAGAACTTGATTTTTTTTTGTGCTAATAGAATATATATCTGGCCATATTTCTGCCAAGTTTTATTACGATACCACGTTCACTTTAATTGTTATCGATTATAATGTTGATGCATAAATTTGCACTGCTCCCTATGGGATTTTTATTTATTTTTTTTTTTTGAAAACTAAACTATTTTAAGAATAAAAACTTGCATAGGCTAGTAGATATAGCAATTATGTATAGGTCTAAATAGATTTTAAAGAGTTTTTTGGGTCGCTTCTATTTTTTTTTTTTTTAAAGCGTATTTGAAAAAAATTGTTTTAGGCGATTTTGATCCCACTTTTTAAATATTTTGTTAATTTCTCCCATCACAACGCCGCCATTTTGTCCACACCCCTCAGACATTTCTTGTAGCTCTATACCCGATAATTTGTTTATTTTATCAATTTTTACATTCTAAACAAGTGAAGTTCATAATTATAAAGGAAATCAGATTTGTGAGCTAGAAATTTACTTATAATACTAGATCTACTATTAAATTTCTTATTTAATAAGTAGATTTATCCTCTACGAAACTCAATTCCAACTTTTTAACTTTTTGAGCGGGGGGTGTGTCTCGCTGGCTTAGCGAGCAAGACGCTCTCTACTTCGTTGTTCCATGTCAACCAATGTTAGGTCAAAATGCCCCAAAAAAATCATAACTTTCTAACTGTTTAACTTACATTCATAATTTATACACCATTGGAAAGTTCTTTCAAAGTATTTTAATAATGTACTAACGAAAAATTGTTTTTTCAAAGATAATTTTTTTATTTCACATCCCTATATATTGAAATAGTTTTTATGTATTAATCACATGCGCATGAATTTTAAAGCGCATTTGAAAAAAAATTGTTCCAACTTTTTAACTTTTGATCTGGGGGTGTGTCTCTTCCAGCTTAGCCAGCGAGACACTCATCTTACTTGTTCCATGTCAACCAATCTTAGGTCAAAACGCTACAAAAAAAATCAAATTCATAACTTTCTAACTGTTAAACATACAGTCATAATTTATAGATATCTACACCATTGGCATTGGAAAGCTCCTTTAAAGTATTTTAATGATGTACTAACGATTTTTTTTTTCAAAAATAATTATTTTATTTCACCTCCCTAACAGGCCCTAACCTACAACCTACTTTCATGGACAGGTGAAGATGAAGATCTAGATATAGAATCTAAATTCTAGATCTACTCATCTAGACTCTAATCTAAGTCGGCTAGTTACTCCAAATTCTAAATCTAATCTACATTTTCAAACAATTATTTCCCATGAGAGGGGACTTCAACAACATAATGAATCATGTTGGAACTTACCCTGAGCTCTGAGAATAGCTGATTTTCCACGACCAGCGCCGCCACCTTTGCCTTGCACTTTCTTGAACATGGGGGCATTTTTTAACATGTCAGGTAAAACGAAGAATCGTATTTTGCTGCCTCTGATGTAAACGTTTTCTAGTTGAGCAACACGACCGTCTCTATAAGTCACAGTAATGTTGGCCATTTGACAGTTCATATTATCCTCAGCTTCAATAAGCTTTCCTCTATAAACTTCACCAGTTGAAGTTTCACAAGTAACAATATGCCCTTCGGCTTCATGGAGTACCTTAATCGGTACACCAATGGACATTTTTAATATCCTTTTTGAAGCGAGATCAATATAAAAACTGATCACATAAAATGTACTTAGGATTGCATCGATTGAGTTTACAAACTTACAAATTTGAAATAATCCACAAAGAGAATAATGGCGGAAAGAAGGAAACGTAAATGTAACGCAGTGTTGCCAACTCAAAATAAGATTTTCTAATTTTATATAGATCTAGTTCAAGATTTTGTCAATATAGTTTGAAATAGGTTTTAGCTAAAGAAAGATATATAATTACATTGTGTTAAAAGATATTTTGTAATATGAAATATATACTCTGTTATCAAAAACTAAAGACTATTTAAAAATCGTTTGACTTAAAAAGATTTATAATTTTATTATTCCCAAACAGACATGATTCAAAGGGACTTGTGCAGAAGTTAGTGATTAAAACTGCATGATAATCATAATGTTCAAAATGTTAGATATTTTCCTTCACTAATCCCTTAGTCTGATCGACCGCTGGGGCACCAGACATGATCTGTCGAACACCTCTCTCCATTCTTCTCTGTCTTTTGCTTTGGATAGAATCCTAACATTGGAATCGAGATGCTACAGAAAGATTCTGGTATCACATATATAAAGACCGCATCACAAACGAAGAGATTTGAAACAGGATTACAACGCAAATTTGGCACCATGATGACCTATTTAATACTGTAAAAAAAACAACAACAACAACTAAATGAAACTTTATGGCCATTTCCCAGGGTCCTCAGGGCTCACAAAGATCTTCTTTCAGAAAACAGTAGTAGGAAAACGAAAAAGAGGCAGAGAGAAAAACGATGGGAAAACAACATAGGCCTAAATGAATGGACCGACTAGGACTTGTGTCATCGAAAGAGATTCTACCCAAGGATAGAGAGGTAGGCCTATGGAGAGACAGTCGCAACAGATCATGGGTGGTGTCCCAACGGCTCATCACGGTAAGAGATAGGTGGAAGGTTATGTAATATTTTTTTCATTACTTTCTATAGGCATAATTTTCTTACTATATACAATTTATCTAATCTAGATCCTATCAGAAGATATTATAATTACGTCATAGTACGCCTATTCATGTGCTAACCTTATCACGCACGGTTTTTCTTTTCAATTTTTTTTCTAGCATCAAGTTATTCATTGCGCTACCATTGGGCATTCTCAGATCTAAATCCAACCACGCTGACACATACTTATAAGCAGTGCTTTTTGTGTAAAAAAAAAAAAAAAATAGGTGCCGGTACTCGGTGATTAGGTGCCGGTACTCAGTGATTGATTGCCTAACTTTCAACTAATAAATTAATAATATACGTTAAAATACAAGAAAAGTAATATTTTTTCCCACATTCAAAAAGGTGCCGGTACGCCCATGGGCGCCCGCAGGATTTTTTGCAGGGGGGTTGCAAGTTACCACCTATGGCTCAAAGTCGTAGCTATTTTTTTTTTAATTACTGAGAAAATAAGGCAGATGGCAGAGACATACCTATGTGATATTAAGTTCACCGTAAATACCTGTTTCATGAAATAAAAAAAATATATAAAAAATAACGTGAAAAAACTAATTACTGTTTATCCGTGCAGTCCGTGCATCCTGACGGTCGATTAAACAAAAAATGCAAACGCTGTCAATAATTTAACTAATGAATTGCTTCTCGTCGCCATGGACAAGCCGGCGATGAACGCTTATCTGGCAGTTGTGATAATTTTCTGTACGTTGCAATTCTAAAATCGTTTTTAGGTTGAACTGAGCATTATTATTGCTTGAAAGGCCAGACGTTAATGAAGTAACTAACGAATCAAGATACGGAATGTAAAGTCGTGTTCATTAATATTCCCAAAAAACAAACATGTGGTTTTTGCTCGGTGTATCTGTCGACTGCAAAGTCTCGGCAGCACCAACTCATTACCAAGTTTGTCTGCCAGCAGTGTCACCTTACTCAGGATGCCATCCCTGAAGTGTTCCACAGCATGGTCAAGTTTTTTTTTTATTAAGTCATTAATGTGACTGTTGTTGATGTGCTGTTGAGCGGCCACTTGTACTAAGATGGACAGACTGCAACATCACGGAAACTGGTTCAAAAACGGGTGAATAATTGACGACAATTATAAGACAAATCAGAAACACACGAGAAGCAGACACTGATTACACATATGTAGATTGTCTGGTTTCACTTACAATAGTTACTTTAAAGCAGTCAAAGATCTTCTCAAAGGTTTGACTTAAATTGCGAATGAATTCTGTGTCCATCGTAACTCACACAAAAGAGGTAAATTTAGCACCAACGCGCTCGCTTGGGACTGTTACGGAAAAAAATGATAATCTTCTTGATGACACCGACAGCATTACGTATATTTGAAACGTCATTCAGGTCAATGATACCAAGTTTAAGTCTGTGGGACGCGCAACAGACAAGGTCTGCTTTTTGGATATTTTTCATGAATCCTAGCCTGAACACAGTTCTGAATGCTACCCATCACAGGGGCAGCCATCGTAGCCTTGGCCGAGTAATTTGTCCATGTCCAGACTACATAATGTATTCGCTGACAATGACGTTAGACACAGTGCGACTCTCTTAACAACAGGGACAAAACCTATGACTTCTTCTCGAATACAATCGCCATCAACAAATCTAACACATCTATTCAGTGCCGGAGATATCTGCATACCGAAATACCAAGAAAACGCAGTTAATTCATGCTGTTGCCAGTGCTCAGGCGATGCAAATCAACGTTTTGACTCAGATGTCATAGGAAGAACTTTCTTATATCTCTTCTATCGTAAGCTGGTGGACGTGATTCAACTATTTTATTGAGCGCTAACAATGACCGCAGTCCGCAACTCCACAAGACGTAAATACATTTACCAAGATAACTGCACTCCTCAATCTTGTTCAAAGATACTTTTCCCATATATCAAATCGAAAGATAGCTGGCAAGGATTTGTCCTCCAAGACATATATCATATTCTAGGCCTTCACTAAATATAATGATAACTTTAATATTGTGCAATTGAAAACAAATCGTCACGACTAACATGCTATAGAATATTGAGTTGCAAGCCTATAATAAAGCGCACATGGTCGGACATGAACTACAAATTAGCATATTCTAGTTTATTACAATAATAGCTTATCCTTATTAACTTTATTTCAGTGGAAGCTCTACATGTTAAGTTGCTTCCTAGCAGAAGTTAATTGATTTGAAGATGTAAAAAACTGGTTAAAATTTGGCTACCCAGAATTCAGAGGGGTGCACATGGTCAGCCATCAATTCCTGATAAGCCTAGGCTAGTCTACTGCAACTGTACTTCAGTCATCAGTGCAATCATTACTTGTTCAGTTGTTAATTAGATTTTGATTGATCTGATGGTGCAAAAAAATGGCTAGCTAGAATTTGGCTGCCCAGAATTCGGGGGGGGGGGGCATGGGTATGCCGTACCGGTGCGTATCGTCACAAAAAAAAAGCCCTGCTTATTAGTAGGCCTATGGCTGGCTTCCTCGCCGTGCGATATGCGCGCTGGACTGTTGTTCGGTCGTCTCGATTATCCTGGGTTCACACCCTGCTCGCTGCGGTCCCCTGTCGTCCTGCTGGGGGGTTGGACTGGAAAGTAGATTATCTTCAACTCAGAAGGAACATCCGAAACATTTTACAAACATTTTAACGTGATTTACAGAAACCTCTTGCTGCTGAATTTTATTACCAAAATGTTTCCAGTCGCAGAAGCTTTCGTTTGTTGATTGGCCTCCAGTAGCCATCGAGCCAAACAACTTACTAGGAAAAGAAAATACTCTCTTTAGTCTTTGGTATAAGAACAAAGTGTACGATAGAAGCTGCAGTGGTTTATTGACTTTCGCAGATCCGACTTTGTAATGAAAAATGTCCGCGTTTTTTTTTTTTTTCATACTGAAACACTGGTTTTTCCTCTCCACCCGATGAATATCAACAGTAGCATATTGTGGAAAAATGAATACGTCATCATCAAACTTTCTGGATGCTGATTGGCCGAAATAACTATACAAGCTAGGCCACAGTAGCCTACAAAACAAGGAATCCTTCTCACACACCCTCGTCCCTTTTTTTTTCTATGGCCTATAGCCAGTCCGCCTCTGGAGGTATAAGAGAATTTAGTCTATAGCGAATGTCTAAAAATAGTGCTTTTTGTGTACTCTGTGTTAAAAAAAAAAGGAATTGCTGATATGTTTTAAAAGATATAGGACTACAATTTTTTATGTTTATTTTTTTTACACGTAATGATCTGATTTCTAAGGTCATTCGGTTATAACACTAGGCTACTTAATTGTTATTATCTAGTTCCCAAATGATCTTAAATGGACCAATCGTAAATAAACACATTTAGCCACGTCATAATATTAATAAAACAATGAAAAATACGTATCACGTGACAACCACTAAGGATTACATAATTTGTATAGAAGATATATAGAATCACGTGGCTAAATGTTGTTTGTTTACGATTGGTGAATGAGGTCCATTGTTTGTAAAATGTTTGACATGTTTCGGATGTTCCTTCGGAGTTGAAGATAATCTACTTCCTGTCCAAACCTCCCGTAGAAAGACGGGGGATTGCAGCGGGCGGGGTTTGAACCCGGTACCATCGAGACGACACATTTTTTTCTATATTTCTGTAAAATTTCTTCGTTCAGACCTTGCGATCTCTAGGACAGATGATGTAAAGCTCATATGTTTCTAAGGCTGGCAGTTAACAAGGGTGCCTTTTACTTTTCTCCAACTAATGTCAGGATGGACTTAGTAGGCCCTAAGATCCCGAAATTGAAATCTTCACCAGGATTCGAACTCGGGCCCCCCAGTTTGTAAGCCAAGCGCTTTACCGCTTAGCCACCGCGCCTTCTGTATTAAAACTTTAATAAATGTAAATTGGATTTAAAAAAAAAACAACAAAGAGGAGATAAATGTGTTTACAATTTATCGTAAAGATCGCCAAATGCTAAATGTATCCCCAAAAGATGATTGAAATGAATAAAAAGAAAACAAACTATGTCATTACAACTGCATGTTTGTGAAGTATTTCTTTAGGGCTTTCCCGTTTAAGGCCAAATCGTACAGAGAGTTGTTTTGTTCCATGTTTTGACATAATGACATCATAAATGTTCAAAAGAGAATTCGAGGCAAAGCGGTAACCATAGACATAGCCTATATATTTATTTATGTCTATGGCGGTAACTAACAGCCTTTTTTTTTTTACTGCTATCTAAGGTTACCAGATAGCTAAAGTGTACGCTCAAATAGGATACAAAGCAAGAAAAACCAAAAGTGGACCAAAAGAAAGCCACAAAAATAAACTTTCAAAACGTGTGTACTCGGTACCCTACACCACGGAACTAGTGCCTACACTTCCTTTGGGATATCAACACAGTCGACATCGTTCCGACCACAACTAATGTCCAGGCATTCATCTCATTTCCATGAGATGATCCATAGTCGCCTCGCGACTGAAGGAGGCCATATATCAACACAGTCGAAACAGTTTCCCATCCCACAATGGACGATAGTGGACGGGTGCCACAAGATTTAGTTTCGAGTTCAAATGAAAATATGACCTTGCTAATTCTTCCATTAACATGCTGGAAACATTTTTTTTTAGTATAGCCATGAAATCACACAGAATCCTAGATGTTCTTGATCAGTTGTATTTTTTTATTTGCTCAATCAATCTCAGCCGACCTAAAAAGATAATGCTTACTAAATTTAGATTTCCATTTCTCTAAAAGGAGAAATGCGTAGCAACCTTTTTTTTTTGTCATTTCAAAACAAAACCACAAAATTTGAAAAAAAAAAAATAAAAAAAATGGTTATAAATACTATAGTTTTAATGGTATACTATTTTTCTAAACACCGAAATTATTTTGTACTTGCTCAGAAATCAGAAGAGCTACACCAGGAAGTTTTCCGGAAGTAAATTATTCTCACATCCCCCTAACTACATTCGTGGAGAAATAATCTAAAGTTGGTGTATATAGTGACATTTTTAAGATGCCGGTAAAAAGAAATTGTATTTTTTTTTAATGATTGATTCTAGATCTCAATGTATTGTTATTGACCTACTTTAAAAATATTTGTCCTACTTGAGAAGTTTTTAAAACTAGATCTAGACTCTAGATCAGCATTTACTTATTCAGTCGATAGGTTTTTGGATTGGTATATTACGGTTACCACGCCCACTTTCGATCCGATTTTGATACACATCAGGACAGGATTATTTTAATATTTATCATTATTAATATTTAACTATTTTAAGTTAGTAGTAAATCTAGATCTAGATGCTAGATCTATTTATAATTCAACATTGTTACAGATCTAGATCTACTTTCTTTTTTTTAATAACATATTTCTAATTTTTATTTAAGATCTCAAATCTAGTAGATGTAATAAATAATAGTCTAGAATAGTCTTAATTGAAATTCTAGACTATTATTGTAGACTCTATATATGTGACTCCTTTGGCTTGGTAGACAATGGATGCCCCCAGATGAGTCACTAGTTTTAGTTTGTCTTGAGTCAGGCAGAATCTGGTGTAACTATTTCAAGCCAATTCTGGAGCAGCAAAGTTTGCTAAAGCTCGTGCATGTGAATGACTCTGATTTTGGGCTAGTTGATAGGGCAGCTTTCTTGTTCTTGACTAACCACTTCTTTCTTTTGCTCTTGGCCAAAACAATAGCGAGACTGTGCAAACAAATATTGGCAGGACCTGTATCAAAATATTCATTTTTTTTTCCATCTAGCTTTCTATATAGTTTTTGTTTTATAGAGTTTTTTTCAGGCTAGTTTCTTGTTTGGAACATGGTCAGCTCTCTAAGGTGACACTCTGCAAAGGCAAATTTCATTCGTGCTAACCTTTGGCTTCTGAAACATATCTACTCATTCTGTTGAGTCTGTTTCTGAGACAAAATAATATATGTTAGTAATGTTGGAACAGCTTGAATAGGCATCATGCTTTTACATTTCCTTTTTTGTTTTGTTTACTTTATTTTTAACAAATTACGACTCAAGGCCTTACAGGACGTAACTTTAGAAAACTGTCTCGAATTAGAAATATAACTCAACAGCAAGTTATCCTTGAATGTTAGCGAAAATGCATTGTCATTGTTTTACCATGCTCACATCTGCAGTATTTTAAGCTTCAACATCACTGCCTGGTATGGCAATCTGATCATAAAAAAAAATAAGAATAAACTTGATAAAATTGGAAATGCTGCCAATAAGATCATAGGCAAACAAACAAACAACACTTGGACACTTATTAGAGAAAAACATTGCTAAGAAAGCTATAAAGATTTTAAGCATAAAAAATCACCATCTTCTTCGTGATTTTAACATTTTACCATCATAAAGAAGATCTAAGACACGGACCACAAAAACAAGTAGACACAAGAACTCTTTTGTTCATTTGGCAATTAAATTGAACAATATATAACTTACTGTTCTAAATTTCGCATGTAATGTTAAAGAGAAACTGGGATATCAACGTATATCTTGTGTGCTCATGTACAAATGTTTGCTGTAATCATGTATTGTTTTTGGTATTGCACAATAGTAACACAAATTTCTTCACGGATGATAAAGATTATTATGTTAGAAACGAACGAGTATTCATTCTCTGTCGCTACCAGGGTCGAGTTTTGTTAAAAAGAAACAAAATTCATTGTAGTCCCTTTATCAGTTTCCACTGAGAAATTTTCTGGTGATGTGGCAGGTCTGCAGCAGTACCGCCCTCTGTTAGGCAACAAGAATGTTCCTAGGAATGTTAAGGGCCTTGAAAGTATCTGTGAGGTTAGATACGCCATTTCTGTTGAGGGTTGGTTGATAGATCTATGCTAAGGCCTAAACACAACCCTGACTGTTGGGGGCTCATTATTTTTATTATTATTATTATCATTATCTTTGACTTGCTGGTAGCTTTTTTCTCAGCATCATTTCAAACCAGTATTCCATTGATTTAGCTTCTTTGCCTTTCTTATTTAACTCTCTCATATCTTTTCACAGGCTTATCACTCGCAGTTTTTGAATCCGCCAAAGTTGATAGGCAACATGGCGCTGCTTCCTATACGTACACAGTACAAAGGCCCTGCACCTAAAGACAGTATGTTATTATTAAATACGCTAATAGATTTAGGCTGTAATTATATATTCTTGATTATTTAATAAAACAACACATTATTAGCATCACATTAATTAAATTTTGTTGCAGGGGATAATTGGGGGGGGGGGGTGAGGTAAAATTGAAGTGAGGATTATTAAAATTAGGCTTACATTTTTTAGTGTTCTGTAAATTACTAAAATTAAAAGAAAGAAGTTTTTTTTTGTTTTTTTTTTACCCACGGGGCATGGTGGCAGGTTGTTAAAGTGCTTGGCTTCCAAACTGGGGGTCTTGAGTTTGAATCCTGGTTAAGTCTGCCCTTGAATCCACCCAACTGTAATGGGTACCTGAAATGCTTTGTACTTTGTATAAGTTGGGAAAGTGAAGACATTTGTGCTGGCCACATGACAACCTGGCAACGTGATAACCTTGCTGACCATTTTGTCATAGAAACTGATGAGCTTTACATCACCTGCTTCAATGAATCGCTCTCTTACAATGTTCTAAATGTTTTGTTGCTGATTTTTAGTCTTCAATTTGTGGTTCTTAGATTTTAGAAAAAAGGGTCTGACAAGGCGTGGTAGCACGGCCATGTCCAGACTTAGGATTGGCCACACCTACATCACGCACTCTTTTGTGCTCAAGAGAGACGAGCCCCCACTTTGTGAGTACTGTGACTCTCGCCTCACCGTGGAACATATCCTCGTTGATTGCCCCAGATACCAGGATGTCAGGGAGAAATATTTTATAGCCACTAACTTAAAAACACTATTCGATAATGTCGACCCTGGGAAGGTACTGGGCTTTATCCGGGAAACGGGGTTGTCTACGAAGATCTGATTTATGAATTTGTGAACATGTACTATTTACATTAGATTTTTTTCCAAATTATTAAATTTTTACTACCTTTACTATTTTAACTGTGAATAGACCTTGATTTAAATGATTTAACTGTATAGAATTAAGCCCTTGTTATGTAGAGAGAGAGAGTAGTCCTTAAGGGACTGCAGGCACGACATGGCCTAAATTGTGCCAATGTGCCTAAAATCAAATCATTTTAGAAAAATTATGGCATGTACTATGAATGTAATTTTTTTCTGGGCAGCCTCCAACAGATTATTGTTTAGCTCTAAGATTTACTTTTTGTTTGTGATGATTGTAGGGTTAAGAACAAAAGCTTATTCATCTTACCTCCCATAATATTACATTGATTTTGTTATATATGTTATACCTGTTATTTCCAATGATAGAATTTTGTGTTGGGTTTTCAGCCACAGACTATGATATCATTGATGAAGCCATCTATTTTTTCAAAGCAAATATTTTCTTCAGGAATTATGAAATCAAGGTAAAATAAATCTTTTTAAAATTTGTTTTTCTGTTTTGTTTAATATTATTTTATTTTTTTAATAAACAACACTTTTCATAATATTAGAGCAGTCTGAGGATTTAAAATTAAAAATAGTTTTGAAGCTGGCCTTAATTAAAAGTGCAGCTATGGAAAAAAATTTATAGATTTACTTGTTATAACAAGTGGCAAAAGTAATGTCTTCCTAAGTCTTAAATGGGAAATTGTACTAGTTCAACTTGTAGGTATAAGTGTGGGCATGATAAATATAAAGCTGATTTACCAGACACTAAAGTTTATGTATGTACATTTTAACTAGAGAAAAAAAAAAAAAAAAACTTTGATATATTGACCTATATCTATTCCCAGAGTGAGGCAGACAGAACTTTGATCTATATCACTTTGTATATAAGTGAATGTCTTAAAAAACTTCAAAGGGTAAGGAAAAATTTTTGTCTAATATTTTGATCTGACAGTTTTGATAGAGAAATAATGTATGGCTTGCTTTAAAATATTGGAGTTTTTCAATGCTGTACCATGCATGGAAATGAAGGGTCTGATAAACTTTCAAAGCTTTTCCTAAATAAGTTGAAGAACAAGCACGACCCACCAGAAGCTGATGCCTGGCCACAGTTGTCTAGATTAGAACTAACAGGCACTGCATAGAACAGTCCTCTCTTCCATTATGAAACTGGGTTAACAATCTATTTGAGCATAGAAGCTGATGCCTGGCCACCGTTGTCTGACACTGCATAGAACAGTCCTCTCTTCCATTATGAAACTGGGTCAACAATCTATTTGAGCATAGAAGCTGATTCCTGGCCACCGTTGTCAGGCACTGCATAGAACAGTCCTCTCTTCCATTATGAAACTGGGACAACAATCTATTTGAGCATAGAAGCTGATGCCTGGCCACCGTTGTCTGACACTGCATAGAACAGTCCTCTCTTCCATTATGAAACTGGGTTAACAGTCTATTTTAGCATAGAAGCTGATGCCTTTAAACTGCAGACTTTATAGACAGGACCTCCAAACAGGCACTGCATAGAACAATCCCATCCATCCCAGTGGTGCTACAGCCCATGGAGGACCCTGGCTTGCTTTATCTCTCCATTCTGATCTATCCTGTGATTTACATCTCCATGCCCAGACTTTAAGCTTTTGTAGATGTGCCTCTAGCTTAGAACAATCACATCCTCCATTATGAAAATGGATTAACAGTCAGATTGAGCATAGTATATATTTAAAAAATTGGCACATATAAAAATTAAGAGATCTTACCTCTGACATTAGTATTACTAATAAACAGTATCTAAACACAATAGGGGCTGAGTGGTTAAGCGCTTGGCTTTCTGAAACTAGGGTCCTGTGTTCAAATCTCAGGTTTTATTACTTGAAAAGATTAAACAGTTTGTTCAACAAAAATCTGCAGGTTACTTTTGGACTACGTGTAAAGTAACTCAATCCTAGTAGTCTTGATTTTATTTGGAGTAAGAGTTCTTCATTCATAGCTATTCTAAAAGCAGGATTCAATCATTGGAGTGTTTGCTTTTGATATTTATGCATATGTGGGTGAGCAATATGTGCATGCATACAACATGTGTGTGTGTGTTGGCTGTGTGTTCAATTATTTCAAATTGTTTTGTTAGTTTAGTTAAATTTGCGTTTTTGTTTATTTCAAGTGTTCGTCACGCAGTCAAGGAGACAAAGAGATGTACACATTAGGCATTTCCAACTTTCCAATTCCTGGCGAGGCTGGCTTCCCATTGAATGCAATGTATGTCAAGCCAGCAAATAAAGCAGAAGATGGTAAGATTCATTCTACAGTACACCTTTAAGTATTTCCAAGATTTCTATCCTTGTGAATCTAGGTTTCAAATGAATTTAACACATAGAAAGCAATTTGTTCAGCTAATAAATTGAAGCCTACATGATTTTTACTATTTGTTTGTGTGAATCATTATAAACTCTTCTAATACAGATACTATGAGGCAGTACCTTCAACAACTGAGGCAGGAAACTGGAGTCAGGCTTTTAGATAAAGTCTTTGATGCCACAGATAAGCCAAGCAAGGTAATGCCTTTACAATGCACTGGACCTTGTGACCAGTTTGCTGAAATAATATTTTTTTTTGCATAAGAGCCATTTAATTTAAGAATATGTTGAACTACAAAGACAAAACTTGGACTTACTGTACTATAAACAAATATTTGAATGTTAATAAGTATTTTACATTTTTATAGTACTTTTCTTAGGCTGACAACTCTTGGATTCTTTAAGAATTTTAATTATAAGTAAAAGAAAAATATATTTTTTTGGTTATTGTATTGCTAATAAGAATCTTTCATCTATTCCAGTGGTGGCTGTGCTTTGCCAAAAGGAAGTTTATGGACAAGAGTCTTTCAGCTCCAGGATATTAAAAATGGCAGCATTTGTTTTTTTTTTTAATGGGGGTTCTAGTAGTCCAATATTTAATCTTATATTACCTGGCACTAGACGTTAGTTGTATCCAAAATATTGTTAATTTAATGGCAAGAATAAAATTTTGTCAATCACTTCAGCTAAATTAGCATTATGGTATTTACTGTTTTACATGTTTTAAAACATGTCTCTACTGTTTTGCATGGAATGACTGGTGTGTGAATCAGATTGCTATAAATATGCAAGTCTATGTTAATTCTAAGGAAAAGCCTGCATCTGTGTTAGCCTTACTTTCTGTTAACGTAGGTAATTATGTTCTGGTAGATTGAAGAGCATGGATGCTTATGAATCCTATCACACCTTATTTGATTTGAAAAAATAATTTATTACCAGTGCTAGTGTAAAGAGGAAACTGTACATTCCTAAAGTCAATGGTGTGACTCAAAGTATTCAAATAAAATGTGAATGCTTCATAAATATTCTGTATTTTTACCAACCAAGCTTCTGGCTTATGTCACTAAAATTAGAAACTACTTTGCTATTAAAAGTATGCACCTTTCAATTGAGTAAGCTTTATATTTTGTTATTCTGTAACAGTAAAATGTCAATATTATGGTCTGTGTTGGATTGTAGTTCCAGACAGCTAGTACAACTAAACCATTTTGTCAATATTATTTGGCTTAATAAAGAACTTCAATAAAACTTGAACAAACTATTTTGTAACAAAAATGAATGTATTGATAATATTTACAGCTTTCACTTCTGGCAGAACTGCAGGGGCAATAATACAATGATGAACAATAGCAACAAAATACATATCACTTCAAAACTACTATAAAAATAACCTGTATCTTTTCTGTGTCAACTCTCTTTCATAAGCAATTCTCAGAGCTATTTATAACTTAATGGTTAACTCGTGGTTACCTCAGAATCTATTCAGCCAATTTGAATACACGCACACTCCTTAACAAATATATACATAAAAAAAATTTGGATTTAAAAAACAACAACTAGGTAATGTGTAGAACATTTAAAACAGAACAGGATCTCAGTGTTACTTATTCTGTCTTGTCGTATAATTTTCAAGATACCGGTACTGAAGAGACAGCGCAAGTGGAAGATATTTAATTTGGGCTCTTGCTTTGCTCATGTGATCTATGTTTTACTACCGCACAATACTGACAATAGGCTATACAGAACACAATCATTGTAGACACTTGCAGACCTGCATCTTTGATTTCGTGGTGAGTTTATTAGTAGTCTGAAAGTTGAAGCAGCCTACCCATTGCACTGGTTTTTTTTTCTCTTCTTCTAGGGACAGGTTGTCTTTAATTGTGGATCGTAATTTTAAGTTGCTGAATTCGTGCACGACATCTTGCAGGGATTCATCTATAAACATGGTTTTTGGTGTTGGATCGGGTGGTGCAATCCCACTACTTTTCTTGAGGCTGATTGTCAGCCCATAAGTTTTTACAGGCCTGAGAAAAATTGAACATTAGTTCCTCTCATTTGTGCATGTCAGCACTGCTGCTCATCTGCAAAGAGCATGTCTCTTTTATAAGGGTAACTTTATAGCGATGTTACGTAGCTGATCATCAATCTAAAATGGAGGTAAAGGCCATTCATTGACTTGCCAAGGCAAACACATGGTGGATAAGCATAGAGAAAAATGTGTTCATAAAAGCGTTAGGGTGCAGGACGCATCGTGAATGGAAACCCCCTCAACGTGGTAGACCAGTTTACATATCTGGGAAGCACTGTATTCAGTGGTGCATCCTTTCACATAAACCTACCACCATCAGTTATTTCTGTGATGATGTGGCAAAATATGTAGATCACAGCTAGAACGGCGTAGCTACGTGCAATAAAGTGTTTGTCAGTCGTGATACGGTGATCAACACTTTTGTCATCTTATCTTATGAAATAAAGACGTTACTTCAAAAAAAAAAAAAAGAAAAGAAAACCTACATCCGACACATGTTCCTTGGTCAATCTAGTCATGCATGTTAATCAATGACTTAAACGGTCCAACAGACAAAAGGATGGGTAAAGGTAATGTATATAGGTCTGGGGTCGTCGCCTAGTGGGAAATTATATATGGGATCGTGGAACTAAAAAGATTGCGAACTAAAGTAGCGATGACTCACAGACCTATATATATTTCTATGTCTATGACATGAAGTCACTCTTTTTTTCTTAGAAAATACAAAGTGTATCTAATCTAGATCTAACTGCTGAACGTTACAATACACTAAAATCGCAATCGTAGATCTAGACTAAATCTATATTTTAATTATATATTATTCAATATTCTATATTATCATTGATTATGTAGACTAAGTCATCAAAAATCTAGTCTAGATCTACTCTAGGTCTGTGGTAGATACATACCGTACTATTTATACTATTTGATCTATGATTACAGTATTACAGATATAGTCTTAGCTAGGGCTAGAGAGTAGTTAGTACAGTTCAGTAGAGTTAGAGTGACTAATTCTAGTAATTAGACTAATAAATAAGAGTCTAGACTCTAAGTCGACTAAGTTCACTAAGTCTTAGAGTCTACACTCTAAGACTAAGAAGTGTTCTTAGTCCCTAAGTCAGCCTAACAGGGCCTAACTTAACTCATATTAACTGCCCTAGCCCTAACTCAAACTGCCCTAACTACTCTAGTCTAGTAGTCACTCTAGTGTGTGTCTAGTTTAAGTACTTTAAGTCTTAGATTAGAGTTTAGAGATGTAGATATCTAGAGTCTAGAGAGACTAGACTATATTAGTAAAAAAAAAAATTAGTATATATAACTCTATACTCACTATAGACACTATAAATATAGTAATAGACAGATGTATTATCTAATTATTAGTATTAAATTATTACTATTATTATTTATTATAGATCTAGTTTTTTTTTAGTAGTCTATTACTAGTATTACTATTACTTAGTAGTATTTCAATTATTTTATTATTCTAGTATTGAGTTTCTCCAGTACTGGTGACAAAAAGGTATTGATTGGTTCACTAAAAAGTTTATAACTAAAAAAACTTCTTATTAAAATGTCACAATTTTCTTTTCATTGCACTTAGAAATGGTTTATGTATAAATTGTGATATTTTGAGCTTGAAAGGTGCAAAGTGGAATTTTAAAATTGTAGAAAATGTGTGAAATAGTGCACAAAATGGCATCTTTTGATGTAACACAGAACACCTGAGTTAGGTTGAAGTAATATTCTACTAAAAGCAGGATTATAGAACAGACATTTTTGTTGAAATGGGTTAGCAATATAATCTTATTGCATTATCTTTATGTTTTTATTTTATATTTACTTTGGTATTACTTAGATGTCGCTGTAAAAAATGTGTCGCAGGTGGATCAAGTGGTGTCCCACTAAACTTTGAATTTTAAACCTCTATCAATTGTAAACAAAATAAAAGCAGTCTGCTCCCAAGTGTTTTTCTGTGACTAAAAGCATCAATAATTAATTTACACAGTGTAGTTTTTTTTTAAATTGTCAAAATTTATATCACTTTTGTAAAAAAAAGTTTTGGTGTCCCAGGTGAAGCACCTCAAATGCGCTTGACAAAAAGAACATTTTTCTAAACAAAGCTATTAATGTAATGGGAATTACTTAATGGTATCTCTGATACTGCTTCTATTTAGTACATAAGTACATAAATGATAATGAAACTAAAGCAAACATTCTAAACAAATACTTTGCATCAGCATTCTCAGCCCCAGGAGACAAAGACATATTACTGAATTTGAACCAAGTAGACAACATAGAAGATATAGTAGTATAAGAAAATGGAATTCAAAAACTATTAGCCAACACCAAACCAAATAAAGCTTCTGGACCTGATGGTATTCCAGCTAGATTACTCAAAGAACTAAGTAATGAGCTAGCCCCAGTGTTCAAAATACTCTTTCAGGCTTCACTTAACCAGGGCAGAGTACCAAAGGACTGGAAAGAAGCTAATGTCACCCCCCTATTTAAAAAAGGAGAAAAATTTGACCCAGGAAACTACAGACCAGTATCACTTACCAGCATCACATGTAAAATCCTAGAACACATAATATGTAGCAACATCATAAACCACTTAGACAAACATAATGTCCTCACATCATACCAACATGTCTTTAGGAAATATAGATCATGTGAAACACAACTAATAGGACTAATTGATGATTTTTCAAAAGGTTTAGATAATAGTGAACAAATAGATGCTATCTTACTAGATTTTTCTAAGGCTTTTGACAAAGTTCACCACCATAGTTTGCTTAAAAAAAATAAAATATTTCGGCATTAATGGTCCACTGCATCAGTGGATTAAAGACTTTCTGATAGGGAGAGAACAAACTGTAATAATAAATGGCTCTAAATCAACACCGATAACAGTAAACTCAGGTGTACCTCAAGGAACAGTCTTGGGTCCACTACTATTTTTAATTGACATAAATGATTTACCAAATTGCATTACTTCAGGAACAAAAGTCAGATTATTTGCAGACGATTGCATAATATATAGAACAATAAAAACAACACAAGACACAGATATTTTACAAAGAGAATTAAATGAATTACAGAAATGGGAATCAAATTGGAGCATGTCTTTCCACCCAGAAAAATGTCAGTTGTTAAGAGTAACAAAAAAACTAAAACAAATTAATTCGACTTATCTTATTCATGGCAAACCAGTAACACAGACTAAAAACGCAAAATACCTAGGTGTTATAATAAATGAAAAACTGTCATGGAATCCACATATTGATGAAACTACAAAAAAATCAAACAAAGCATTAGGATTTATTAAAAGAAATTTCTATAAATCAAATAAGAACATAAAACTAAAATGTTATTTAACCTTGGTTAGGCCAATAATAGAATATGCATCCTCTGTTTGGGACCCCTCAACTCAAGAAAACATTAAGAAACTAGAACAGACACAAAATAGAGCAGTGCGATTCATAACAAACGAATATTCACATTTGACTAGAGTAACACCTTTAGTAAAATCACTAAATTTAGAAAGCCTTCAGAACAGAAGGCTCAAAAGTAAAATAGCAATAATACATAAAACACTGAACCATAATCTTCAAATACAAAAACAAAATTTAATAAAATACTCTGAAAGACACAAAGATAAAGGCACATTCCTCGTCCCATATGCTAGGACAAATTTGTACAAATACTCCTTCTTCCCTAGAGCTATTAGAGCATGGAATTGGTTGCCTGAGCTAGCCAGGAAAACCAGTGACTTGGCAGAATTTAAGTCATTGGTTAATATGCATGACTAAATGCATGACGCGTAGGACGTAATCATCTTCTTTTTTGAAGTAACGTCTGTATTATATAAGATAAGATAAGATAAGTAGTGCCATTTTTCTGGGAAAAGGCTACATAGTAATTAACAGAGGAGCCATTAATAGACATGGTGTCCCACATTTTTTCACTGTAGCACCTGAGACATGGTAGTAGAAAAAAATACCAGAAAATCTCTGAAATCTAGATATAACTAGTCTTTTCACCAAAGTTTTCAAGTACAGTATGAATTAAGCTTATTATTCTCAAATTCGATCTAGAATAATTAGAATACTTTTTTATAATCTAAGTTAATGTAAACCTCATTGTTTAATCATTGTTTGTGGTGCTTCACGGGACACTGAACAAGTTTTGATCTATTTATAGGTCTGGATTTAAATCTACTTTATATATTTCGTTTTGTATGTAAATATAGTTCTAAATTTTGTTCTTGGTGAATTGAAAGTCAGAAAGCTGCACCTTTTAGTCTATGATTAGGTCCTGTTTAAGGCAGTTATGTCTACTATATTTTTAAAGGATTGCAGGACACACATGCCTACTAGTACATACATTTGAGGTTCTAGAAAATTATTTTGTGAATCCCCAATAAGAGAATAATTGGTAATATATATACAGACTTTTAAAAAGTTGTATTTCAGCATGTATTGAAAAAAAAACTATATGTTTCAAATTGGTGTCCCTTTGTAACACCCCCACATCTTCTGATATAATAATCATGTTATAAAAAAACAACTTGAATAATTGTTGAGATATTGCAGCAAATAAAAGCCTATATATTTAGTTTTAATGCAAGTATAGCATAAATTAAATTCTATTCACCATTAAAAATCTTACTTAAAAAACTTTTACCAGTAGTGTTACAGGTGCTACGGTGTCCGTTTTTTAAACTGAGCGCAAACATAACGTAAGTGCTCAAAAATATCAATCTACTTATAGAAACATTCAAATTATGCTAAAAAACAAACAAATTTACAGTTAGTTGTACTTTAATCATCAATGGTGTCCTAGTGATGCACTTGAAATGCAAAAGTGGGTACCCCCTTTAACCAGCACAGCTGTGGAAATGTATGTATTTCAATTCATTTTCTATTGATAAATTGTTAAAGTACAATAGCTGAAATGGTGAATACACTTGAAATGAAACAAAAAAAAATCACTTTAATTTCTAGCCTAATGTGACACTTATATTAATAATAATAATAATAATTTTATTTATAAAGCGCTGTTAACAAACAAAATGTAGGCTCAAGCCGCTGTTATAACATTACAAACACAAACACGACAACAGAAATAAAAAACTAATCTAAAAAAGTTTTAAACAAGTAGGTCTTAATGTTCTTCTGAGATCAATGGGGAGTGAGTTCCAAACCTTTGGTCCGTGCACTGAAAAAGCCCGCAGACTGTAGCTTTTGAGGGAGAAACGTGGCACCACTATAAGCGTTGAGTCCATTGAGCGTAGGGCTCTCTGAGGGACATATGGAGTAATCAGTTCTCTAAGGTACAGGGGCATCTCATTGTTATATATACACTGATGACAAAGTGTGGCGACCTTGTAATCGATTCTCGCTTTCACAGGAAGCCAATGGAGCATGCGCAAGAGCGTAGTAGCAGAATCTTGTCTTGTTTTTCTAAGTACTATTCGTGCGGCGTTGTTCTGTATACGTTGCAGTTTGGCTATTTTGTCATCAGGTATACCTGATATAATGTGATACCAGTACTGGAGAAACTCATATATTATAAATCATAATCATTGACATTCATGATATTGATGATTTACCAAGGATAATCTGTTTTAGTCTAGATTCTTGAATCTACTACTAGATAATTATATAATATAAAGTCAAGAATTTAATTAATTACCTAACCTAGTAAACTTCAGGTAAAGTAAAGCTTGGCTTTATCTAATAAAAAATGACTATCACTAGTATCAGTCATTCCAGTGATCAGTATCAAAACTAAAAAAAGACTCGAACTTTTAATAATTAATGTTTTAATCAAGAACAGATTATAAAAATCTAATTCATTAAATCAATAACCCAACCTTCTGTTCTTGCTGATGATTAGAATATTAAGAAAAATGGAATTGGCTATTATAATAGAATTATCATTCATATTATATATCTGCTAGGATCATCTATATAGTATGCATTGTGAAAACTATCCATAGAGTGACTTATAAGCTGGCAGAATCCTCAAAGTAAATGTGTATGCTGTCAGAAGTGCCAAGATTTATACTTTTAATATGGGAACATTTGAACCACATGAAGACTTTCCTGCCATTGTGATTGACAATGGATCCAGTACCTGCCGAGCTGGATTAGCGGGAGAAGACATACCTTCATGCATCTTCTCAAGCCTTGTTGGGAAACGAAAGAATCTTTTGGGTAAATTTAAGTAGACTTAAGTAGACCTTATAAATGTACTATAAGAAATAGGTATTAAATTACATTAACAATCTTTAACTTGGAGCACTCAGTCCTATTTGACGTACCGGCATGGCTCTAACTGCCTGTACTTTCCTCAAATAATGTCAAATACCCAATAGAATAGGGTGGATTCTGGGGCACTCTAAAAATCTAGAAAATCAAGATCTCAGAGATTCAATCCCTAGATCCTTTTATTCAGAAGCCAAGCACTTCACTACTCAGCCAACATGCCCAACACAACCCCCCCCCCCCCAAATCATTAAAGAATTTGGAACATGTAATGAGCATGGAGTATCACTATCAAAAAAAAAAATGTAATAAAAAAAATTAACTCTTTCTCTCCCAACTGACGATACCAACGTCGATTCAATCAGAACGTGTTAAATAATAACGTAGAGAAAGGGTTAATATGCTTCATTAAAACAGTAAAATACATTTTTCACAATTGTTTATATTGATTTGTTGCCTCACTGTCCCCTTTTACATCTTGTGGTCTATAAGGCTGATGATGTAAAGGTCATCTAATTCTGTGGCCTACGGTTAACGGGGGTGTCATGTGGCCAGCACAATGACCAACTGCCTTTACGTTTCCCCAACTAACGTCAAGTACCTATTAGAGCTGGGTGAACTCAGAGGCGCCCGAAGATGCCAGAATTAAAATCCCAGTCTTCACCAGGATTCAAACCCCATACCCCGGTTCGGAAGCCAAGCGCTTTACCTCTCAGCCACCACGCCACACCACTGTCAGGAAGCTATAAGGTTTTTTTCTTATAACACTTAATTGTCTTTCTGTAATTTTGCATTTAATTTGTTACCTGCTTAAATTAATGAGATTCAATTGTAATTTGCATTGTAGGTGAAGATGAGTTCTTTGTTGGTGGTGCTCTCCAAGAAAACAGAGAACTGATGGCGCTCACTTACCCCATAGAAAATGGCATTGTGGTCAACTGGGAGGACATGATGAAAGTCTGGGACTACGTTTTCTATTCCAAACTTTCTGTGCTGACAGAAGAGCATCCTATTCTGATCAGTGAACCACCTCTCAATCCACGGGGAAATCGAGAAAAAATGGCTCAGGTAGGCTGGTTGGAAATGTTCAAACTTGATAAATCTTTCATTATGATTGTACAATTTATCTTTATGTCAAAACATAATACATAACTGCTGCACAAAAGGTTGCATACAGTGGAAGAACACAAGTGGAGTGTGAAACTTAACAAGGCAGCGATGCCCAAATGATGGTCTGGGGGGTCGAATCTGCACTGTGTTGCAGTGCTAGCGGCCCCTCAAAATCATTGTCCACATTGTATGATAAAGCTGCCTAAGGTTAGTTCTATTCGACTCAATGAGTTTTTGTGTTGATGCCGCTGATGGCACCCATGCTGAAATGGCTCCTAGGTTGAAAAAAGGTGGGACACCGTTGTAACAATGGATGGAGAGCTACTGAAAGAGATCACTAACCACACCCTCCTTAACTTTTCTATCATTGTCAAAATGTGAAGAATTCGGACTGGCAAAATGAGTCTCTTAGTAAAATTACAGTTACACACATGATTACATCACTAATGATCTCAATACTATGAATGCACAAGTTGGAGGTAGAACTCTGAACTAGAAAAAAAGAGTTTAAGCTAAAAATAATTAACATTTTTGGGCATAAAATACCTAAAGGAAAAAAGAAAAGAAATTGTGCTAAAAATCCACACCTTGCTAGGCAAACAGAAGTTCAATTATGTGAAACTGCAATGGTTTTGGAAACACTGCAAGCCTTGATTCCTTCATGAGAAAATGAACACAAAGACTTTATGAAAAAAACTGGCAAGATATTGTCGAGGATACTCTGATATGCATTAATTGATTAATAATGAATGGGAGAGCCTTGTGTACATGGGTCATCAGAGCACCTCTTTTAAAAAGTATAAAATACAATGGTGAAATGGTGCTCATTCTTAGACATTTTTTTTTGTTTATGTGACAATTGTTCTAAAAATGGTACTCCAATCTGGCAAATGGAATATTTTATTCTGCACATTGCTTGTTTATTTTAATGTTTGTAATTTATAAGACAACTGAATTGTATTTGGTTAAAATTAAAAAAAAATTATTTGGCCTTTATGATAGTCAGAATATAAAATATACCCTGATATGACTTTTAAAATTAAATGTCTGCATTTAAAGGCATTTTTAAAATTTATATTTATCTTATTTAAAAAAAATAACACTTTAGGTTAGCTTAAGATATATTATATTTAGACACTAGTGTTGCAGACTTCTATGCTGTCTAAAATCACCATAACATATGCTTTTTTTTTTTTTTTTTTATCTATTCCCATTTTTTTAAGGTAAAATTTAATTTCTTTTCATCATCATGGTGGCAAAATAATTTTAGTTTAACTGATATGCCTCTCTTTTACATTTTAAATACATTTTTTTAGTTTTCATTTGCATTCTTTTGAGTTGTCGTTTGTTTTGATGGCAGGTTTTATTTGAGAACTACAGAGCACCAGCCTCCTTTGTTGCTTACCAGCCCATGCTAACCAAACAGGCCATTGGCCTGAGCCGAGGTTTGATGGTGTCCATAGGTGAGGGCAGTAGTCATGTGGCTCCAATCATTGACGGCTTCATACTTCGCCAAGCTGTCAGGAGGCTAGACTGTGGAGGTCGTGACCTCACAAGGCATCTTCAGCAGCTGCTCGTAAAGCAGGGCTATAGTTTTACCACTGCCCATGAGCTGGAGATTGTCAGAGAACTGAAAGAGAAATACTGCTACATACCTGACGGCAACAAGTTAAGTGCCGAAGTGCAGTCATGCAAACTTTCAGACGGCTCCTCTATTGAACTAGATAGAAAAATATTTGCATGTCCTGAAATCTTGTTCAAACCAGACGGTGTTTTCAAAGCTGGAATGAGTATTGCTGAAATGATCTTTGAGTCAATAAATGACACTGACATAGATAACAGATCAGACCTTTTGAACACCATTTGTCTTTCAGGGGGTACAACCCTCTGTCCTGGATTCGCTGAACGTCTAAAGAAGGATATGTACTCTCTGTCTGACAAGAAAAATCCTATAATGAAAATTTGGACATTACCAAAAAGGCAGTTGCACAAATGGATGGGTGGTTCTGTTCTAGGGGCATTGTCCTCTTTCAACCATATGTGGATAACTCGCCAAGAATACGAAGAATATGGACCACACATTTTCAACCTTCGTTGTTATGGGGAATAGATAGAATAGTGAAAACTGAAGTGAAACTTTTATATCATATATGCTAGAACAAATTCGTACAAGTGCTCTTTCTTCCTAGTGCCATTAGAGAACGAAAAGGGCTGCCTGAATCAGCCAAGAAAACCAATGACTTAGGTCATTGATTAACATGCATGACTAGATTGACACATAAAATGGATAAGACGTAATTATCTTCCTTTTTGAAGTAACGTCTGTAATATATAAGATAAGAAGATAAATAACTACTGAAGAATGATGCTGAAAACTATTAATTCCTAGGCAGGATGTTATACTCTTCATGCACCTATGAATTCTCATTATTATATAATAAAATATCTTTGTAATAGAAACATTTGTAATGTTATTTGATTTGATACGAAATTTTTTTTATCCATACCAGAATGTATTCATTGTTACTGACATACTTTTTGCTAGACTCTTGTCAATTAAAATGCACTAAGGAATGGAATCAGTGTAACATTTTGTTAATTCTAAAATTAATTATTTAACACTTAGAAGGGTAAAATTGAACTCAGCAGACTACTTATTTATTTGGCCAGTACATCGCATGGCTTTCGCATGACTTGTTCTCACCTATGACGTATTGACATATTTTAGGGCTTTTATCATAGCACCACCATGATAACTCCTATGATCTTGTCTTATTTATATCCTCATAAAAAGTATAGTAACAACAAGGCTATGAATGATGCTTTAGTTTTGAACAATTTTGATTTAAAAAAATTCTCACACACAAAAATTTAAATCTAGATTTCTGTTTTATGAAAACTTTCTTCAGTAAGGTACTGGTATATTTTATTTTAAAATCAAATCCTTAATTTTGCTTTGATATTTAAAATCAAATCCTTTATTTTGCTTTGATATTTAAAATCAAATCCTTAATTTTGTTTTGATATTTATAATCGAATCCTTAATTTTGCTTTGGTATTTAAAATCAAATCCTTAATTTTGATTTGATATTTAAAATCAAATCCTTAATTTTGATTTGATGTTATGAAATTTTTTCTTTTTGAACTTCAACCAAACCCTTAGGCTGTATTATTTGAATAGTGTATACATTGAGATGCTGTACAACTGTGTGACGTCTAATTGATAGCAGCCATTCTGGAATGTTAATTTTACACCTAGTTTTTCTTTCTTGCATTTACAGGTCATGTTTGAGACGTACAGGACGCCTGCATTCTTTTTGGCATATCAGCCACTGATGAGCTTATTTGGGTCCTTTCAGAATGAAGGCATCGTCGTCACGGTTGGAGACAGTGTTACACATGTGGTGCCATTCACCGAAAACCTATCTCAGAACCATGTTGCTAGGAGACTTGATTTTGCCGGGCGTGACTTAACCCGTTACCTGCAGCAGCTTCTTTTCAAGAGCAATTATAGTTTCACGTCCAGCCATGAGCTGGAGCTAGTCAGAGAGGTGAAGGAAAGCTTGTGCTTCGTGGCCAAGGACAGGTACCACCTCAAGCAGCTTGCCTCTGCGACAGAGTCTAAGTGCGCTGCCACATACACCCTTCCTGATGGGGCCAAAGTCCAGATGGACAGCGAGAGATACCTGTGCCCTGAGCTGCTGTTTGAGCCCGATAATGACTTTCACAGAGGTAAAAGCATACCCAAGCTGATCGAGAGCACAATCAACGAGGTGGACATCAGCTGCCGCAGGAACATGTACTCTTGTGTCATAATTTCAGGGGGATCCACCTTCTTCCCTGGCTTCACCCAGAGGCTTCACAAAGAACTTTTGTCTCTCTCCCCGCCTGGGGTTCATCACGTGAGAATCTGCGCCAAGCCTGAAAGGCAGCACTTGGAATGGATTGGAGGATCTGTGATAGCGTCCCTGTCCAGCTTCAACACCAGCTGGATAAGCAAAGAGTTGTATGAAGAATATGGTCCCAATATAGTTTGCAGAGAGTGCCTCTCTCACTAACACAAACCCTTATTGTCTTCTGAGATTAATTTCTGTTTCAATTTAGCCAAGACGCCCATCCTTTAGGATGTTCACAGCAAGGCCTGGCTCATGTCATTGAGCTCTTCATATTGTGGCCAGATATTTAGTGCTGCGCATATATGGGGTTTTCAGATCCAGTTAAATCAATATTGAATAAGTTCTCTGGTGATGTTTCTTCTCTCTCCTTGATACATGAAGTTCAATGCATTTATTTTGTTTCATTTCCTGACATTCCAAAGGCTAATGTTTTTATTTATTTACATGCTTTTGTGTTCAAATGTTGATCATATACATTACTCATTCGGCTAGTCTATTTATTTTACACAGCTCTTTGAATAAACTTTCTTGTAAATTAAAAACTTGTCCAGCTATTTGACTTTCAAGGGATAAGGAAAATAAAAGATTTTTGGTGCCTTTGAAGTAAACATTTACAAGAGAGCCAAAACAAAGTGGATGATAATATTTCAAATCTTTCTGGAGAGACAATAAGAGCCATTGCTATAGATACTGACAAGTAGCACTTTTACTCTTTACTCAGTGCATATACTAATATTGGAATGACCAAGATACTTGCCACTCACAAGAGAGCCAAAACAATTAACTACACCTAAACGACCCAGATACTTGTAACTCACAAGAGAGCCAAAACAAGATAATTTTGATTGGTCCAATCAAATGGAAATTCAGTTTGACTACAATTGACCACCTCAGCGTAACTACTGTAACAATAAAAATATAGATGCAAATACGAACAACATTCACACACGAAACACGTATGCACTCACAACCAGCGCTTTTATGAATTAGACATGATGAAAGATTACCTTGTAACACTCTGACTGAAAATGGGATAAAAGAGTTTTCAAATCTTTCTGTTTTAGTCCTAATGGAAAAGAGACGACCACTTCTTTCAGGTCTGATGTAACAGTACCCAGTAGTTAAATGATTGCAGGTTTTTATTGAGAATTGTGTGCGTTTTGGAAAAGCAGCTTTCATGAAAAAGTTCTTTAAGAGGGGGTAGCTGTGTTCGAGTCGTATATGATGCTTTTTTAATTAGTTTATGTCTTGTGCCAGTGAAGTATTACCATACCAGCAGGTGATGGCAAAGTAAATTAGACTTCTGATGGTTGCTATATAGAAAAGTTTAATTATTGTTTTGTTGATTTAAAATTTTCTTAGCTTTCTAAGATGAAGAGTCGTTGATGAATTTTGGTGTAGATCACTTATAGAATTTTTAGAATCGCTGAACTGTTCCAGGTCATTCTGAATTATTAAGTATGACCTTGTGAAATGTTGCATTATCTCTAATCCTCAAAGACAATGTATAATAAAAAAAAAAGAGAAAAAATTAAATAGACAAGCACACCATTTTTTTAAAGCAGATATTCGCTTATCCAAGCTTTTCTGGACAATTTTTTTCTATGACAGTAGACAACAAAAGCATATGAAAACAGAGAACACTTCCATAATAAGACAAAAAAACAACAACAAATGACCAGGTATAAAATGAAATAACTAACCAGGTGTTAAAATAAAATAAACTAATAAAAAGATTTCAATAGAGGTGAGTTCAATTTATTTATTACATAAATACATTTTGATGAACAAAAAATAATATTACTATAAATGTCTTACCTTAGAATCAGAATGTTTATGAATATTAGACGACTAACCCGTACCTGTTGTACAATATTCAACCCTATATAAAAATAACCACTATACTTTAGCTGATCAAAGATGTATTGCATCATGGTTATATCTCAACAGGATAAATTTAAGTTTTAATGCAAGACTATTATTAAAAAAAAACCCCCAGTTAATTCATAACACTGTTGAATGTTATTTGATGTTAACACAATCTACACATCAAAGGAATGTTAATAGACATGAATTAGAGTTTGATTTGCTAGTTGCAGATGTTCTGCACCATCAGGAGTGAGCCCATGAAGACCTTGTTGTATGGCCATAGAATTTTAGTTTGCATTTTTTTTGTTTTACAGTATGTGTAGTTAGAAGGCCATCATGGAGTCCAATTGCTGTAATAATCTCTTTTTTCAAGACCATGGTAAAAAGAGGCTAATAATAAAACCTTTTTAAAAGCTGCCCCCCCCCCTTCCCCAAATATTTTTTAAATGCTGTAATAACAATCTACAATCTTAATGTGGAGATGGCCCACAGAATGAAAATTCAGCCTAGACAAGATGTAACTTTTTTTTTCTTGACTCCAAATCTTGAATTAGGTCAAACTTTTCACTATGTGATGTCTGTCATGGCAGTTATGCAGAGAACCAAATTAAGAAAGAAAATAAGCGTACCATTCCATATTAAACATCTGCATAATGATATATCTTTATTATCCTTGAGGAAACCTGTCTAACAAATGTGATGTACACATAACAAAACATTATAATGACAGCAAAAAAAAAAATATACACTCATGCCACAGCTTTACTCAAACATGTTATAGAAAGAATGAGATAATTTAGTACAAATCTAAAAAAAAATCACTCATTTTAGTAAAAGTTTAATTCATTCTTATTAATTTACTTTAACTTAACTCTTTCTCTCCTAACTGACGATACCAGCGTTGATTCCACCAGAATGTGGTAAATAATTACGGAGAGAAAGAGTTAAAAACTTTTGTATAAATTCAAGATCCACCCTTACAAATATGGTTCAAGGGGTGATAAAAATGTTTCTAATAAACTCTTATCATATTTCATTAACTGGACTGGTCAAGGGCTAAGCACTTCACTTAGACATATGTAAGTAATCGTTTCCAACCCATGCTCAGTTATGAGATCAGTAAATGCAGGTCACAGTTGAAATACAAAGTCGAACACTTTCTTGTCAATCAGTTGAATAAAAAAAACAAACATACATCGCAATTTTCTTGATATTGTTACACTCTCTGCATTCTTTGGTCAGCACTGTACAAACATCGCCTAGAGTTGGACGTCTGTCAATCTTTCATTCCATATCTCATCAAGAAGTAAAGGTCCACAAAAAATATCACCAGCCCAGAGCTGAGGCCTGCCAACATTTTCTATAAAGAAACAACACAATTGGAATTAAAATAAAAAAGGTTAACACTTCTTTTCAATTCTCATTGCTTTAAACAGTTAATCCAATCACTAAGACAATAAATATTAGCAGCGAACAAATATTCTTCCGAATTTCTATTGAATATGTACTTATAGACGTATTGGCCTAACAATTAGTCAATAAGGTTATGGAACATTCTTATATGCTTACGAATCTTGGACACAGACTGCAGAGCTAGAGAGGAAGATCCTAGCAATGGAACTGAGATGCAACAGAAAGATCCTAGGTATCGCATACAAAGATGACATCCCAAATGAAGAGATTAGAGACAGGATTTGTACAACAATTGGACCCAACAATGACCTGCTAACTATTGTAAAAAAAAAAAACAGACTAAGAAATAGGTGAAGGGTAAGCTAAAATATTATCAGATTTCAAGTCTAACCTTCTAAGATGTTCATACAGCCCACAAGATAATAAAATAACAACATAAATATTCATAGTTTTAAAATTAGAAATAATGAAAATATTTTTTGTGTGATGAATAGTCAACATCCAAAAGTCTTTTGGATCCTATCATGTTGAAAAGTCGTACAGGATTTCATCCATGCATCAAAAGGGAGGTTGTTAGCATAGATATCATCAAGTTTGATCTCTAGCTTTGGAAAGTGTCCTTTTTTTCAATATTCCTCCCAGGGGACAGAATTTACCCTCTGCTTTCTTCAAAGTTGATACAATGCCATAGGAGGTTAATAGTGCCTAGGGTTGAAACTAGATGGGCGGCGAACAAGACCTCTTCCTGGCTACCTTGGGTGAGCTTTTTTTAAAAATCTTATTCAGGGTGGGGATGGAACAAATAGCCCGATAACCCAGTAAAAAATCTGCCAAGCCATGCCACAAAGGAGGCCACCATAATAGAGAGCAATAGGAATGGCAGTCCTATCTCAGTATTGTATAGGAATGTGAGGTTGATTCCCCATGGTTAGCCTTGCCTTAAGCTACTATAGCAGCAGACTTAGGACAGAGTTGAATGTTTATGAAGCTCTTTTAGTTTGTTATTGGGTATTAAAAAAAGTACATGTATTTGTTTTATTTCTGCATTATACTAATTTAAAAAAAAAAAAAGCTCCAGATCTTTTTTTTAAAGTTTCCTCTATTTGTTTATGAGTTGGACCTGACTTTTTAAAACTTATACGAGTTTTGATTTAGAACTATGCATTTAAAAACTTCATGACAGATCTAAATGTGTACACAGATGTATAACGTATAACCACAGGCTCAAATATAAACTAAAAGCATTATATATTGTTTGTCAAGCCACTTAAGCAAATTATTTAATGGAATGGATCTCAATTAGTGTGAGGAGTTGCTTGTGTGGACTGTGATTGAAAAAAAGAATTATGTTTATCATTATAATTTAACTTATTCAAAAGAACCATTTTAAAAAATGTCTACATCATTCAAGTCAAGTAAATAGTTTTTGAGTGTGGGAAGTAGCCATCATAACGCCTTACTGGCTTATCTCTCTTTTACAAATGCTACGAGCCCTTAGAACAGAGTGGTTCAAGAATTTTTGTTTAAAGACTTAAGACTGCTTTGTAAATATGTGATTACAAGAACTCTTTTTTTTTCAATTCAAAACAAGAACAACTACAATTCCACAAAATGGAATAGGCATAACACATAGAGAAGTAATCATCTTCTTTGAAGTAACATCTGTATTTTATAAGAAAATAAGTTCATTGAGTGACTACACTCCCTAGTCATATAGAGGCGCTGATACAGTCTCACAGAGTAGGAATTAATGATAGCGGCAACCACAGGGATTTGAACCTGACATCTACTGTTGAGCAGTACCCAAGTCAGGAAATAACAAGACATAACACAAATGAAATCTAAACTTACCCAAGCCAAAACATTTGTGTAGAATAGCTCTGTACATTTATAGCCAAAAGCAAAACCAGCAACAACAGTCAGGAAGAAATTAAATACAGTTATTAACTGTCTGTTCATTGTTTTGACTGGAACAAAAAAAAGGAATCAATGGATTCAATGCACTATGTAGAAACTATTTAATAATCAATAACAACTAAGAATCAATTGATTGAATTTACATTGTATAATCGTTACTTAAAAAAAAATCAATTCAAAATTAAATACAGTTATTAACCATCTTCATTTTTTGTTTTGACTGGAAAAAAAAAAAAGAATCAATGGATTCAATATACATTGTATAAGCTATTAATAATCAATAACAACTAAGAATTAATTGATTCAATTTACATTGCTAAGTGCTAATTAATAAAAAAAAATCACTTGATTCAATACACAATGGTCCCATCTATTTTATAACCAACTAAACAGAAGAAAAAGAAAGTTTTAAGACAGCAGACAACTAAAGGTCTGTGTTTATTACTGTGCAGTACACAAAACTTATACGGCACATTTATGCTGATTAGTGCTATGAAGCTATATAAATTATTTATTATTATCATCAAATTAAAAAAAAATGGTTCACAAGAATTTAAGAAAAAAAAATATAGAATAGAAAACAAGAATGAGAAAGTTTTGGAGCTTCAACTACCTTGCAGTGTAATGGTGTTTAGAATAGCCAAACTAAAAAGCTTTACTTAATAAAATACATTTTAAATATTATGTTAAATTTAAAGAAAGAAAATGTAATTACCATCTTGACGGAAAGATAAAACGTCAGACTGGAGATGAAGAGAGATTAAATATTTCTATCAACATTTTAGTCCAAAACATTTTAGCATTGTCATTACAATTGTAAAAGTAAACAAAAAATAAATACATGCATTAATATAAATAGCTAATATGATCTTCTGAGACCAACAATGAATTGAGTGGTGAATAAATACCTTAGGGCATAAATTTCTTGTCATTCTTTCATAGTCTTTGTTCTGCTCAATCACTTTCAACTTCTGAATCCTTGCTTCCAGCTCTGGGTCCTACAAAATATTCCAGACAATGTATATTTGTAATAAACCAGCCGAAGTACAATGACTTTCTGACACAAGAACTTGTTTCGAGATAATACAATCAGTTCAAGTCACTCCAGACCTTTATGTTAACTCTTTCTTGTAGTCGCATGACTAGATGATGCTATTTAAAATTACTTAAAGAAAAAATTTTATCATAGAAAAAAAAAAGAATGGTCGAGTTGCATGGACATGTGGTACGCGCTTCACACTGTGGTCAGGAAGGCCCTGAGTTCAAACCTTGCCTATACCGTCCTGAATGTGGTTTGGACTAGGACTTAATTATCTTTATTTCTGAATGAACATCTGAACATCCAAGTCACAACTTGTATTGATGCAATTTTCAATAGCACTATGCAGGCTAAAATAAATTCTATAGGTTGAAAGAAATAAAAATTTTCAATGGTCCCAAGTTCAAACCCTGCCTGCTGCCGACCCCAGCAGGAGGTTTGGACTAGGACTTAATAATCTTAATAATTATGAAAAAAAAATGACTAAAACTTAGAAAAATTATTTATAAAAAAAAAACCCATAAACCAACTTAGAAAGAAACATAAATATTTTTTTTATATTTCAGGAATTCATGGTTATATAGAACTTTACGGAAATTTATTTTGTCAAAACCAAATAGTAAAAAGTAAAGTTTCCCTTTTTAGACCTTGCGATCTATGGGGCAGATGATGTTAAGGTCATCTGTTTCTTTAGCCAACGGTTAACGAGCAGTGTGTTATGTGGCCAGCACAACGACCAACCGCCTTTACTTTCCCCAACTAAAGTTAGGTACCCATTAGAGTTGGGTTGACTCATGGGCGCCCTAAAAATCCAGAAATTCAAAATCCCAGTCTTCACCGGGATTCGAACCCAGGACCTCAGGTTCGGAAGCCAAGCGCTTAACCATTCGACCACCACGCCCCCCAAAACCAAATACTATTATGCAAATACCCAGTATGTGAATATCAATTGCATATTAAAGTACCATCAGAGACAGGTAAGTGTCAGATGTGACAAAAAAAGTGGGTAACCATAGGTACTTATTGCCACAAAAATACTGCATATTTCGTTAATCTTCAAACTCAAAGAAAAAGGTGTATTATTATAATATACAAACAAATATAAATAAATAAAACTTACCCGAGGTGGTAGTTGAACTGACTGAGGAATCAAAAGAGCATTTTCCACAATTTCATGCAAAAATATTTTATGTCCTGTGAAATAAATACAAATGTCAAGTTACATCAAGTTATGATTTACTTCTAACACTTAAAAATACTCAGAAAAACACAAAGATGTAAAACTCATTTGTTTCTACTGACAACAGTTAACAAGGGTGTCGAGTGGCCAGTACAATGACCAACCACTTTCCTCAACTAATGACAGGTACCCATTAGAGTTGGGTGGACTCCCAGAGAATCCTGAAGTTTCTTTAGATATATTAGCTGGTTAACTTTGTATGAAATATCATTAGGTTTAAAATATAGTGAATATTTTGACAAATGAATGTTAAGGTAAGAAACCATGGTTTCTTTAAAAAGTATTTTATACACAAAGATAATTTTTTTTATTTCACCTCCCTACTTAAACTGAGTACTTTGACTTAGGTTGAATTTTATTAGATCTAGACTTAGGTTGAATTTTATTAGATCTAGTCTAGAGTCTAGATTCTAGACATTTAATTTTAATGAATAGGTATAGCGGAAAATCCTACTGAAAATCCTGTAAAAAATAAAGTTATTGAAAACATTAAAGTTAAACTTAGTCCTAGTCTAGTAGTAAGTTAGTTAAATCTAGATCTAGTAAAAAATTCTTAATTTTGTAACTTAACGACTTAAGTTAAGTTTAATTTTCAAACTAGATATACTGTAATAAAAAAAAATATATTAGTAATATGATATAAGTAAGTAGTCTTAGTAGTATCATACTATAAGTATAAGGCTATAACTAGTAGATCTATATATGACTTTAACTATTAATAATAATAATATAACTATAATTAATAATAATTGTCTTAATTGATAATTAATAATCATGATTGATAATGAAACTTTTAATGTTTTATAAGTTGATTTCACCTTCATTTCTTAAAGTATTATAAACTTCTCTAATTGTCTTAGAAGATATCAAAGCCTTTTTTATATCCTGTTGCAAGACGATATCGCATTCATTTTTCAATTTACTTGATATTGATTTTGAATTAATAGCTTTTTCTAGTGTCTTGCGAATAACAGGGGTTACTTCTAAAACAGGTTCAAGTTTATCAGGCTCGTCAGCCATTTTTAATGTTTATATCATGTGATGCCGGTAATACACCTAAATCTAGGTAAAACAAATTCGGCAAATAACATTTTTCTAAATTTGGGAATGGCGGGCCGCATATGTATATACAACTTAGAAAGATACTCTAGCTAACTGTGTAGTATGGCTTTTAATTCATATTTACACTGTAAAATATTCACGTTTCTTTTTTTCCACACTCCACGTTAAGGAATTACAACAAAAAGTTAGCAATTTTTAAATCAAATTAAGAATTTTTTTTAAATTGCTGTTGTCTTTTTATATTACAATAGCCCTACAAATATACAGTTGTACTTAATGTGCAGTATTTTACTTTTTACACTCGTGCATAATGTTCCGGAACTGTGAAACTATCTTACTAGTTGTTACCCTTGTGACTGCTGTCAAATTACAGTCAGACCAGTGATTATACTTGTTTAGTTCCCCCCCTCCCCCCCCGGTCAAAAAAAAAAAAAGCTTGTAGGGCCTATATGTTCTGGAAGTTAAATGTCAGGACGAGCGAAGCCTGCCCTTGTGGAGCATCACCAGAGAATGCTGACCATGACCTTCAATGGTGCATACTAAATCAAGAGATTCGAACAGGACTCTGATGGCCCCAAAGCCCTCCTATAGAACCAAAGCTATTAGGAGAACTGCCTGATCTGGAAACCATTGCGCGGTTCTCCTCAGATATAGGATTACTGATCTGAACCCTCCAACATGTAAAATGAGAACGAAGAAGAAGAAGAACTGATGTATGTGTACTCAAATAGTGTGAACAGCATCAATTTTTTTAAAGTGTTGACATACAGCTTCTGGCACCCATAAGGCTCCTGTGGAAGTACTGACTGGAGCTTCTCTTTGCTTGGAGTTATGTCCTCTGGAGCTGAATCAGCTTCTGCGCTAAGTGGTGAGCTACTGGTATTGAAGACAAGTTCTTGACGTCTTAAAATTTGCTTTTATAAATTGTAAAATTAAGGAATCTAAATAAGTGTTGTACTTTTAATCATTTCACTAGAAATAGTTTCACCTTTCAGCAAAGGAAAATGACAAAACATGTTTTCTTTAACTTGCTTGTAGAAATGGAAAGGCATTGTTTGAAAAGATTTAACATCATTTTATATTTCATTATGAAACCTGAAATCAGGATCATTTTGTTTATTAACGGAAGTTCCTGTGGTTAATACACCTGAGCTCTAATATGATATTTATAATTTTGTAACCAAAGTAAGTATAATTTTTATGCAGCTTTGTGCAAACTTTGCTGTTTAAAGTTTATGGTCGGGGCATCTTGGGATATTTAAAAAAACTACTATTTTTACGCAGTCAAAGATCGAGCTCCACCAGTTGTCCCCCTTGCCCTCTTGTTCCAAGCATACCCAACATTCAACACAGTTCTTCATAGCATTGAATAAATACTCATCAGAGATCGTGTCTTGAATTGAGTGTATTGATGTAGGCTATAGCCAATAAGCATAATCTTCGTTTACTTGAAACTTTTTATAATGACAGTTTCAATAATTTATATTATATTGTTTTTAATATATTTTCATTTTTATAAGTATGTACTGTGGGCACACCTGATTTCTGTAGGTGTCGGCGGGCCGCATAAAACACTCCGGCGGGCCGCATGTGGCCCGCGGGCCGTAATTTGCCCACCCCTGGGCTATGTATATTTAGTATATTTCGTTACCAAAGGGTAACACGATTTTCTTTTTTTTTTTTGGCCAAACTAATCGCCTCTAGGTTAATTACTAAATAACTTTTGGATTCTATATTTTTCCTTTAACCTTTAATCTAGGTGACATGATGTGCAATAATTGTATTTCATTTATAATTTTTAGAGGAAGATCCTAACCATGGAAATGAGATGTTATATTAGAATTCTAGATATCACACACAAAGACTGCATCACAAATGACGTAGGACGTAGTCACGTAGATCTAATTAGACCCTATCTCCTGTAACTTGTTATGATAGGAAATGAGGAAATCCAAAAAAGGATAGGGCCTACAAAGGCAATTTGGCCCCATGACAAGCTTCGAAAAAAAAAAAAAGCTAAGACGGTACGGTCTATTACTAGATCACCGAGGCTTGCCAAAATCTTTCTGCAAGGAACAGTAGGCCTAGAGCTATCATGTGTTGTAGACGGTCGTTGACTTGTAGCACCGAACTGCTGGTAGAAAACTAAATCGCCGTAGGCCTATTATATCTTAACTTATAAAACTTGAAATAGCTTGAATAACTTCTTTTATGAACAAATCTAAGTAGAATTTTCATTACAATATAAACAAATTTTAATTGAGATAAAATGAAATCAAATGTTGTAGACTTTAGTAAAGAAATAAAATGGTATTCTAAACAAAATCACAACAATAACACATCATTTCAGCCTCGCCTTCTGGAGTCGTCTGTCCTATTCAAGACCGCTGACGACAATGTCGTT
This sequence comes from Biomphalaria glabrata, assembly GCF_947242115.1. Lineage (NCBI taxonomy): Eukaryota > Metazoa > Mollusca > Gastropoda > Planorbidae > Biomphalaria > Biomphalaria glabrata. Next base: position 36,338,359 of record NC_074722.1, on the reverse strand, counting down.
TATCTCGCATCATTCACAACCAATCGCTAACCTCTTCCCACCGTCACCATAGAAACACACACACACACACACACACACACACACTCCATAACATCCGGGAAAAGGAGAAGAAGACTCAGGAAGTGATGGAAGGATAACATCTAGTAAATGTTTGTAAAATGTTTGACATGTTTCGGATGTTCCTTCAGAGTTGAAGATAATCTTCTTCCTAGTCCAAACCTCACGCAGGACGACGGGGGATGGCAGCGGACAGGGTATGAACCCGGGACCATCGAGAATTCCGAACGACAGTCTAGCGCGCACACCATATGACCAGGCAGCTTGTCAATGAAGAGGAACGGAGAGAGAGAGAGAGACGGTCCACAGATCATGTGTGGTGCCCCATCCCCTGAGTCGTCCTGCGGGAGGTTCGGACTTGGAAGTAGATTATCTTCAGCTCTGAAGGAACACCCGAAACAAGTCCGACGTTGTGTTTTACCATTAATCTCAGCCAACAGAGAAAAGTGAGCCGAACGAAAACAAACAAAAAGGAGTCTCCTTCAACGTACACAGTCTCTTCTAAACAAAGCTCTAGAGCAGTGATTCCCAAAGTGGTCTATATAGACCCCCAGGGGTCTATGGGGACTTCCAAGGGGTCTACGGAAGTGAAAAAATAAATTGGGGATCTATGATCTGTAAATGGGGGTCTACGATAGCGGATCTTATTGAAGCATGTCGTGACTTTAAATTTCATTTCCCATTAGTTGTGCCTAAGTTAATCCTTTGAATTTTAATCGAATGAATTTTTCTCTATTATAACATTTTAAAATTGTAACATCTTATTTTAAAGCTTTATTTTATTTTGCTTCATTCTAATTTGAATTTCATCAATGAATATATATGGCCTAGAAATCACAGAAAAAAACAACACATTTGAGGTTGATGAATCTTACAAAAAATGCAGGGGGTCTACCGAAAACTGGAAAACATGGCAAGGGGTCTACGAGACTAAAAAGTTCGGGAACCACTGCTCTAGAGTCTAGATCTACATGGAGAAATGTTCCACGAGATGAGCTCCTGTCGTTTTAAGACTGAAGGCAGACGATGGTGCAGGATATTTTAATAGTTTAATTATTGCAACATGATAATTTTCGTCTTTAACTATGGACACCCCCCTCCAATAAATTTTATTTAAATCTAAATGTATCTACAACACCTGCATCATAGATCGTAAAGGGAACATTAATTTTACTTTACTACATACATAAGCAACCTTCGATGGGTAGCTATAGTACCTACATAAAACACTAAACCATAACTTACAAATAGAAAAACAAAACCTAATGAAATACTCAGAAAGACACAAAGATAGAGGCACAGTTCTTATTCAATGCGCTAGAACAAATTCATAAAAGTGCTCTTTATTCCCTATTATCATTAGAGAATGGAATGGGTTGTCTGAATCAGCCATAAAAACAGCGACTTAGCAGAGTTTAAGTCATTGATTAACCTGCATGACTAGATTGACACATGAAATTATCTTCTTTTTTTTTTTTTTTTTTTGAAATAACGTCTGTAATGTGTAAGATAAGATAATTGACATGTAACTGTTTAACTAGTGCCATATGTTGGTATAAAATCGCTATGCTTTTATTTAACTGGAATTAACATTTAAACTAGTAAGTCGTAATATAAAAAAGTAATACCAAATTAATGTCGTAATCCTTTTAATTAAATCTATTTCTCTTTCCTCCAGTTAACTTTCAAACATTCTTTTTTTTTTAATTACCATATGGTAGGCCTTAATGTTTACTGTTTACGACTTCATATTTCTGAGGGTCAATGTCGTTCTTGTTTTGGTGTTGCTTCCTATGCATTCCTTGTCCTGCTATCCAACAATAGACGGGTCAAAACCTACGGCTGGACACGTCGTTAATTGACTGGTCACGTCTGCGTTATTGTCAGTAAAGACGTACGATAGGATATCAAATAGCATCGTGTCCTTTTCCTGCAGGTGGCGCCTTCCGTCCTGCTCCGTATGGCACAGGGCGCCCCCGCAAGTGTTCATCCCCCCAGAGTTCTGAGACCCGTTCCGGTTGACGCCGAAGAAGACGGTGGTGGCGACAGCCAGGTACTCCCTTTCATTGGACATGGCGTAAGAGCCCGTCGCCCAGATGTGGGATTGCAAGGCATGATGGTAGGCCACGGTGATGTTGTGGCGGGTGGCAGGCTCCAGGCCATAGGCGTGTATAGTGTGGGTGAACTCGTGGACTAGCACGCTCAGGTAGTGGTAGTAGGGGTCTCGTGAAGTGCACAGCACGTTATCCTCCAGGATAGCCGCCCTCTTGCCCCCGAGCCCTGCTATGGTCTCGTACTTTCTGCCGTCACTCGAGCATGTATGAGAACAAGGACCTGATGAATAGACAAAAGGAAGTTAAAGGTGTGAAAGTACTTGATGATAGGAACATATTTAGTGGGTCAAAGTACATGATGATAGAATATATTTAGTGGGTGAAAGTACTTGATGATAGGAACATATTTAATGGGTGAAAGTATTTGATGATAGACAGAAAGAAGTTGAATGTGTGAAAGTACTTGATGATAGACAGAAAGAAGTTAAATATGTGAAAGTACTTGATGATGGACAGAAAGAAGTTAAATGTGTGACAGTACTTGATGATAGACAGAAAGAAGTTAAATGTGTGAAAGTACTTGATGATGGACAGAAAAAAATTAAATGTGGGAAAGTACTTGATGATGGACAGAAAGAAATTAAATGTGTGAAAGTACTTGATGATAGACAGAAAGAAGTTAAATGTGTGAAAGTACTTCATGATAGACAGAAAGAAATTAAATGTGTGAAAGTACTCGATGATAGACAGAAAGAAGTTAAATGTGTGAAAGTACTTGATGATAGACAGAAAGAAATTAAATGTGTGAAAGTACTTGATGATAGACAGAAAGAAGTTAAATGTGTGAAAGTACTTGATGATAGACAGAAAGATGTTAAATGAGGGAAAGTACTTGATGATAGACAGAAATATATTAAATGAGGGAAAGTACTTGATGATAGCAAGATATTAAATGAGGGAAAGTACTTGATAGGAAGATATTAAATGAGGGAAAGTACTTGATGATAGGAAGATATTAAATGAGGGAAAGTACTTGATGATAGACAGAAAGAAGTTAAATGTGTGAAAGTACTTGATGATAGACAGAAAGAAATTAAATGTGTGAAAGTACTTGATGATAGGAAGATATTAAATGAGGGAAAGTACTTGATGATAGGAAGATATTAAATGAGGGAAAGTACTTGATGATAGGAAGATATTTAATAGGTGAACGTACTTGATGATAGAGAGGACGATATTGAATTAGAGAACTTGAGTACTTGATGATAGGCAGATAATGAAAGGGTGAAAGTACTTGATGATAAGAAGATAATGAATGGGTAAAAGTACTGATGATAGGAAGATAATGAATAGGGGAAGGTACTTGATGATAGAGAGGAAAATATTGAATGAGTGAAAGAAAATAAATCAGAAAAAGCAAGGACTCCAATCTACCAGAACTACGATAAATCAACAATGAGATTATTGAGATAAAAGTGTATGTGTCTTGTGTTTCTGTATACTATAGTCTCATCTAAAACTATATAGATCTATATATTATTCAAAACTAAATAGGTCTACATCAAATGAATGGCAGTAATAATACCTAGACACGAAGAACCACAATCACCGTTGGCAAAGTGAGCATACTCCGGGAAGACGATTATCTTCTCCTGCGCGGAAAAGATCCCGACGGTAGACTTGGACGCCACGTTCTCGAAGATGTGCCGCGGCATATGCTGAGTCATTTTGATTAGGTCGTCTGCTGCGACTCTCAAGGCCAACTCGCTACACAGCGGTGACCCGGCAATCTCCAGCTGTACGATGGAGTGGTTGAAAGTGCTGCTGATGTGACCATCTTCAGCCAGGTAGATGTACTTGAAGCCAGGCAGCTGCTCCCCAGACCTGACCCGAAAGGAATTATGGGACGGGTCGTGGTCAATCAAGGCTGCAGCGGACACAGACCCGGAGATGTACAACACATGCGCTGTTGAAATATAGATAGTATTATTAGCTTAAAGAATAAATGAAGAGTTTTTTTTTTTTTTTATTTCAAAGGTGGAAGGAAAAAGTTGGAATTGCTTTTTAAACAAGAGGTCTTTCACCATTTTTGTTTCAGATTCATATGCGTCACTCTCTAAAAATAGATTAAGCTGTACATCTGCCATAAAGTAAATATGTCACTTCCAGACTTTTTGAATTTTCACTTCCGCTTTCTGCGTTCGTTTATTAATTTGAAATCTCGTTAATTTTGTTACCATTTTAATATTTCTTTATAGTAGAAATGTTGTTTTTTTTTCATCTTAAAAGCTTATTAAAAAAAAAATTAAAAAAAATCAGTTTCATAATACCTATGACTATCCTAAATCAATAAATAACTCCTTTTCAATACAAGCAATAAACTTAAAAAATAAATGTCCACTAAATGTTACAACAAAATCAGACCACATATGTTTCGTTGGTCTACGGTTAACAAGGGTGTCATGTGGCCAGCACAACGACCAACCGCCTTCATTTCATCAAACTTATGTCATACCCGTACCCTTTAGAGTTGCGTGGCATCCTATAAATCCCCAAGCTCATTCAATTAGGTGTGCTCGAATAGAAAATATCTTTTAACGGAACAATAAACTCATTTCCACTTTATTAATCTGGTAAAGTTATCAAGCAGCAAGACGCTATATAACATTTTCAATTCTCTATTGCAGGGATTCTCAACCAGTGGGTCGCGACCCCTTGGGGGTCGATTGCCGATTTGCCAGGGGTCGCCTAGGATTATCGAAACTATGGATTGTTATTGTCTATTCTTTTATTATGTGGGGGGGGGGGGGGTCGCGGCAGAGTTCGGAATTGTAAAAAGGGGTCGACGACCTTAAAAGGTTGAGAACCGCTGCTCTATTGTAATTGTAATATTGTTATAACTTTGTTCCCGCGCAGACACTGATGTTGCGCACCAGCGCACCGTTCAGCACGCGTGAGAAGCGACATGTTGATACGAGAAGAAGGACTGTTTAGATCCGGCTGAAGAGATCAGCAAGAGATAGGAGTCTGAGCTGTTTGGAAACTAAGGGCAGTCATTAGTGCTACCAGAGAACTGGATTCTAGGTGTTAGATAGCTAGTTTAGTTAGTTGGGTTGCGCACTTTATTAGACTGACGGTGAACATACATTTTATAGTGACGACATAGACTTTGGGTTAGAGATTAGAATAGACTTTTAATTAGTCAGTTACTGCTGTACTCTTGAGGGGATAACATCGTTATTAGTGACAGACTAGACTGCGGCCCATTCTGTAATAAATGTTTGTTTGAAGTTCACATTGAGTCAACTTGGTCATTGAGTCTGTGTTCCTGTTAGTACCTTATCTATATTTGTGACGGTGTGCATGATTTCAAGAACTTGCGATTGAAATACATCAAACAAGGTACGCACGCACTTATTATAATTAAGCATCTTAGAAATACTTCAGCTGCATTTGATATACACATGCATCCGTTACATAGGGCACACTGGGAAGTGTGTCGGGGGTCTGTATTTAGGTTTAGGTAGGAAAGGACTAAAGACTAAAGACAATACTCCTTGTGTGTTGATGGCTGAAGTCATTATTTGTATGTTCTGTAACTGTTAATAAATACATCATCTATTATTCCCCTCCTTTCGTTTGGTGATTGTTTTAGATTTATAAAATATTCATTATAATGTTCTTCAAAATCAAACATTTACTTGTAATATTTGTAACATATCACTGTTGGTATAGTCAGTAGTGTACTATAGGGTACTTTATAACAATGATGTCCAACCCTTTTTCGAACAAGCCACAAATTCCAGAAACACGAATCGGAAGCGAATGTAATAGCATTTTCTCCCCTTCTTTAAAATGTATGGATTTCCTGCACTGTGTAGCGAAGCTTCTGGGGCCCAGATTGCACCATGTCAAGGGACGAATATTGCACGCGGGCCGTAAGCTAGGCATCACTGCTTTATAAGATAAGGACGATAAGGTACAGCGCTAAGTGGACAAGCTGTAGATAAAGGACTTCAGCTGTTATGACAACTTCAAACCGATTCTTCGATCTATTTTATAGAGATTTTTATACATTTATTTCTTAGTAGTCGTACTGGCCACACAATTCCTTCGTTAACGGATGAGCCCTCAGCGCAATAACCTACATATAAAGAGGAAAAACGCCTACAGATACGACTTAAACATACTTGCCAAAATGATTGTCAGTGTGTTTGGCATTGTGTTCGTAATCCTACCAGACAAGTACCAGAACTGATGAGTGCATATCTCCAAAACTACAGTCTGTCAAGTTCCCACTGCTCCCAAGAGACGAGATTACACACTGATAATATGAAATCGGGGTTATGTGTTTCGTTAAAATATTGCGTCATCAATTATTGTGTTGATTTGTGTTCGCTTTAAAACACGAAATCATTATCGTACCAGTTGATATTGCAATAACTCTGCTCGTACGTAGACGATTCTCTTGGTAAAGAGAGCAGTTTTGAAGGACATGGTCAGCATTCTCTGGTGACACTCCACATGGGCAGATTTCACTGGTTCCAATTTTGAGCTTCCGGTACACATGTGTTGTCTCATTCGCAAATGTCTTCGATTCCGAAGATTAAAGATGAGTGCAGTGTTTCATTGAATATTTTTATATTTTGCTGGTTTCTCGATAAGAATCGAACCAGGTAATACAACTGAAGATCTACAAACCCTCAATTAGAAACTCTTGACATTGGCGATGGTTAACTCTTTCTCTCCGTAATTATTTACCACATTCTGGTGGAATCAACGTTGGTATCGTCAGTTAGGAGAGAAAGAGTTAAGAGCTTTAGCTACAATAGAGTTGAAAATTTTAATTACAAATTTAATTTCTTAAAAAATGTACTTAGTGTTTCCTGGTGAATATATAAGATAAGATAAGAATAATACAATGGTAAGAATCTTGTGATACATTTTTTTTGAAATAGCGACAAACCCATTTCTCTCATCTGTCGTACAGGCATTGTTTTCTAGTGGAAAGAGTTAAAAATACATTTCGGCGTGCATTGGTTCGACGGGGACACTGAGACACATTTTTGTTCTTGCTGTTGTTGCTTTGTTTGTTTGTTTGTAAAATGTTGTTTTTGTAAAATGTTTGACATATTTCGGATGTTCCTTCAGAGTTCAAGATAGTTTACTTCCTAGTCCAAACCTCCCGCAGGACGACGGGGGATGGGAGCGGGCATGGTTTGAACCCGGGAGCATCGATAAATCCAAACAACAGTCCAGCGCGCAAACCACACGACCAGGGAGCCTGCTTTCTAAAAATATGTTGCTTTAACTCTTTCTATCCGAAAATTATTTTTCCACGTTCCGACGAAATTCTTCATTTTGCTAATTAATTATTTTTTTTTACACTGTTATAATTAAGCTTGAATAACTTTCTCGTTTGTTATCAGAAAATGTTTTATTTGGTATAGAGTTAAAGGGAAATGCATGCTCTTTTTATATAGCACAAAGGGAAGTTTATTCGTTCAAGCATTAATTTAATTTTATTAGGTCAAATCATCATCATCATCAAACTCAATTAGAGTGAGGGCTTGAGAGGCTCAAATCCTCTCTTTCAAAAGCCCTGGACAGAAACCCTGCTGTCTTGCGTAGTGCATACATGTCGCCATACAGGTCGAGAATTTTGGGTTTCCCAGACCTGTCGAGACGGAGATAAGCAAGTCTGGGGCAGTCAAACAGAATATGAGGCACGGTTTCCTCTTCTTCCCCGCAGCGGGGGCACCGTGAATCAAAATTTGGCCATAGCCGCGAGAAATATGAGCCAACAGGACAGCGGCCTGTCCTGCACTGTGCTATAATAGCTTGCTCAGGCCTGGACAGCCTCCACCACGGGGAAGTGCGGTCATGGCGCCTCATGCGCTCCCAGACTCCACGGGCTTTTTGGGACTTGTCCCAGCACTCAAACCACTTTTCCATTTCTGTTTTTTGTATTATTAGGTCAAATCAACTTTGGTATCGTCATATAGGAGAGAAAGAGTAAAAAAACACAACTAAAAGTTTCTTTTCTTTTACTATTCCTATTGCTTAAAGTTGACAGCTATCGCTAAGCGGGACAACCCGATTTAAAAACATACTTTAAAAAATAAGTTATATTCTGAGTTGTTTCCCATAGAATACATTTTGCTTCACCTTTGCTGCCTTGGTTTCTAATTCAAGACATTTTAAAATGTAGATGTACCGCAGTGTGTCTCAAACATTTACAAATTCGCTCGGACCCACCGTAGCGACCTGGGGCTTGGGGACGCCTTGTAAGCTCCCACAGTGGGGTCCTGAATGGTTTTAAGGATGTTCTAAAAAAAAAAAATTAAAAATTAAAAAAAAAAACAGATATATATTAATAACACAATTTTCGGATTTCTCTCTATTTACACTACAAACGTACGAAAGGTAAAGTGCCTGGCTTCTGAACCGAATGGTTATGAGATCGAATCCCGGGGAAGAAGATAAGAGGCCAGGGCATTTTGAACGTCGAGATTTTTAGGGCGCCCTTGACTCCACGCCACGTTGGAGGAGCATAACGCGGTTGGTCGTAGTGCTGGCCACATGACACCCTCGTTAGCCATCGGCCATAGAAGCAGAAAAGCTTTGCTTCTTATCTTATCTTATATAATACAGACATGACTTCAAAAAAGAAGATGATAACGTCCTGCGCGTAATGCATTTAGTCATGCATATTAACCAATGACCTACTGTCACAAGACGCTAGCAGTGTGCTGGCGCCTGATTCAACTGGTCGTGGTCTAGGGCGATTCTGGAGGCCCGACTGTTGACGCTGGAACTGTGTAGTGGTATTTTGTGGCTTTAGCCCTGTCGCGATTTAGGTGTTTGTTTATACAATTAACATATAAAACAGACAAACAGACAGACAGACAAACAGACAGACAGACCGACAAATAGACAGACAGACAAACAGACAGACAGACAATGGTATCAGATTTTAATTTGGTAATGAGAATCTAAATTGCCGAAAGACTTCTAAATGTAGAAACGAAATGTCAATAGTCGCTGGTTTCAATTCATTTATTTGTTGCTTTTTGTGTCAAGGATTTTATTTGCATCTTCAAGTATATAAATGGCAATATAGAGTGCGTTTTCAGACTTTCAATTCAAATTATTTTTTGGTAGGCAAAGGTTCTCTACACGGTTCAGAAACATGGAGAGTCACTAAAACAAATATGGATGCCTACGCCGGATATTAGGAATTAGGTGGCAAGAAAAGATAACTACTGTCAATTTGTGGGAGAGAACTAGACAAAAGTCCCAGACCTTTGTTAATTGGATGCCTATGCTGGATATTAGGAATTAGGTGGCCAGAAAAGATAACTACTGTCAATTTGTGGGAGAGAACTAGACAAAAGCCCATAGCCTAAGACAGTGATGCTCAACCGAATTCGACCTGCGGGCCATTTTAACTTTCGAAACGCGTGTCGCGGGCCACATCAATAAAAAGGTAAAAAAAAAAGTGAAATCCAAATTCACCTGAAACTATTTGAAAATATTGGATCTAGTATTAATTAATGGGATATTTAAAGTCTATCCTTTTTTACGCGTCTAAAAATGGGCACATTTCTCTACTTAAAATGTGAGCGACATTGTAGCTACCTTTAGTACCAACTTATTTTCTTGTCTCTTTTTGGTTAATATTCCCATCGATCCTCCAATCTCTAGGCGTAGTTTGACCAATCTTTTATACGCGGCTCAAACTAGAAAGGCCTTCCTATTTGTTTTATAATGCCGCTTGTAGATGTTGTTGATGTTTTTGAAACAGCCAGACAGGAGACTTTATTTACAAAACAAATATGTTGGCTTATTATCATGTTCCACAAAAAGATCCATTCACTTTTCCTGGTAGAATCTACATTCCAATTTCACAAACTCATAAACAAACAATCGTTAAAGGTCAAGGTACCAATCCATGAGAGAAAACGTGAAGGCCCTAACTTTTTTGAAAGGGGGGGGGGGATTTTCTACTTTTGTGCCGACGTTTCGGCGGGCCGGATGAAGCCACGTCGCGGGCCGGTTCATGCCCGCGGGCCGTACTTTGGGCATCACTGGCCTAAGACATCACAAAGCGAAAGTGGAGAAGGATAGGGCACACCCTGCGACAACCAGCTAACCAATGTTGCAAGGCAGGCACTTGACTGGAACCCACTAGGAAAGTGGGCAGACCCAAGCAAACCTGGAAGAGGTCAGTCATCAGTGAAGCTGAGGATACTGGAATGACATGGGAGCAGATGAAGAAAAGTGATCAGAACCGAGTTCCGTGGAGAGGTGTGGCAAAAATTTCACACGAAAACAAAAATGCTGAGACGATAATAGTCTCACTTTGTATACGTGTGTGTGTTTGTGTGTATGTGTGTTTGTGTGTGTGTGTGTGTTTGTGTGTATGTGTGTTTGTGTGTATGTTTGTTTGTGTGTATGTGTGTGTGTTATTGAGAGTATGAGACTTGTGGAACATTTTTTTTTAAAACTGATTTGATACACTATCAGTTTGAGTGGGCGAGTGGTAAAGCACTTGGTTCCCTAACTGAGAGTCTACAGGGTCGAATCTTTGATTTTGAGCTTCAAGATCCATAGGGCGTCACCGAGTTAGACGAACATAGAAAGTAAATGGCGCTTGGTCATTATGCTGCCCCCATGACATTCTCGTACTCTGTACATGTAAACAAAAGATCTTTAAGCTATTGACCCAAAGGCCTCAAAATCTGAGAAGAGAGCTTTACATAGAGAGCAGATTGTAAAATTGTAAGGATTTTAAATTACCTCTGTCAGAGAGGTCATTAACTGATTCGTACTTATTCTGTGCAAGAAGTATGACAACATATCAACATGAAGTATAACAACATATCAACATGAAGTATAACAACATATCAACATGAAGTGTAACAACATATCAACATGAAGCGTAACAACATATCAACATGAAGTGTAACAACATATCAACATGAAGTATGACAACATATCAACATGAAGTGTAACAACATATCAACATGAAGTATAACAACATATCAACATGAAGTGTAACAACATATCAACATGAAGTATAACAACATATCAACATGAAGTGTAACAACATATCAACATGAAGTGTAACAACATATCAACATGAAGTGTAACAACATATCAACATGAAGTATGACAACATATCAACATGAAGTGTAACAACATATCAACATGAAGTGTAACAACATATCAACATGAAGTATGACAACATATCAACATGAAGTGTAACAACATATCAACATGAAGTATAACAACATATCAACATGAAGTGTAATACCATATCAACATGAAGTGTAACAACATATCAACATGAAGTGTAACAACATATCAACATGAAGTGTAACAACATATCAACATGAAGTGTAACAACATGAAGTGTAACAACATATTAACATGAAGTGTAACAACATATCAACATGAAGTGTAGCAACATATCAACATGAAGTGTAACAAAATAGCAACATGAATTGTAACAACATATCAACATGAGGTGTAGCAACATATCAACATGAAGTGTAACAACATATCAACATGAAGTGTAACAACATATTAACATGGCGTGTAACAACGTAGCAACAAGAGGGTAAAGGCACATTTTTTATTCCGACAAGTGCTACTTTTTTTTTTCTTCATATCACCATTAGAACATGGAACGGGTTGCCTGAATCAGACAAGAAAAGCCCAAAAACTTAGCAGAGCTTAACTCTCTAATTAACATGCAAGAACAGATTATCACGTGGATACGCGAGGGGATGTAATTATCTTCTCTTTTGAAGGAAGGTCTCTACAAGATAAACAAGTGCTGCTGTTTTTATTTTATTTTAATATACCTGAATGTATGTGTGTGTGTGTGTGCTTTTCTGTAAATGTGTGTTTTTCTCGGTATTTATGTATGTGTGTTGGTGTCTTTATTTGTGTGTATGAGTTTGATAGTTGCACTTGATAAAAATCAATGCGCATTAAAAAAATGTAACGGTTATTTTGTTTTTAGAGCCGCTGTTTAAACTTGAACTGCTTACCTTGCATGATAGGAATGGTGAGATCAAGCGCGTGAGAATATAAGGGAGTTAACACATAGGGGGCACATCCAGGAGTTTTGACGAGTAGGTTATCCCATGCTAGTCCAAAAGTGTTATTTGATGTTTACAGAATGCCTGATGACTTTTCATCTAGCATCAATTGCTATTTTAATTCTATATACCGTATTCAAGCGTACAGCGCGTGCTATTAGCATACCATTGCCTCGTTAAGACTCCGAAGATTCTAATAATGGCGAAATAAATATTACACATTTTTTGGCGCATTTTCAGCCACCTCCTCGCTTGTTGAAATGGATAGAGGATGCAAGAAACCAAAGATCCCCACTGATTATTATCTCAGGCAGAACTCCACTTCGTATGGCTACCCTAATTCTTTGTGGACTCTACAGAGTATGCCTGCACTACTTTTAAGCTTCCCCAAAGTGAATGGTAAAATATCTGAAGATGACTTTTAACTTTGACTAAACAACCAACTCAATAATTTGACTAAACAAGTACTTTAACTTGTCAATAAGTACTTACTAGTGGGCCCAATTATTAAGGTTTATTAAGAGCAGCCCAGTGTCTCCATTTTGTTTTAGAGAGATAGAGATTGATAGAAAGAGCGATTGATAGAAAGAGCGATTGATAGAAAGAGAGATTGATAGAAATAGATTGATAGAAAGAGAGATTGATAGAAAGAGAGATTAATAGAAAGAGAGATTGATAGACAGAGACATAGATAGAAAGAGAGATTGATAGAAAGAGAGATAGATAGAAAGAGAGATTGATAGAAAGAGAGATAGATAGAATGAGAGATTGATAGACAGAGACATTGATAGACAGAGACATTGATAGAAAGAGAGATTGATAGACAGAGAGATTGATAGACAGAGAGATTGATAGAAAGAGACATTGATAGATAGAAAGAGACAGCAGGAAACAATAAAGAAAAAAGAAGGGGGGAGAGACAGAAAGAAAGAAAGAGTAAGAAAGAGAGAAGGGAGATAGAAGGAGGGAAGAGAAAAGAGAGAGAAGGTGAGAGTAGAGAAAGAGATTGTTAAACAATCATTCATTTTTAGAAGAATCTCTACCGTTAGAAAATAACCAGTTTTTTTTTATTTTTTAAAGTATTTTATTTTTATTTTTCCTGCTTAAATAGTAAATAAGTTTGTTTGGTAGCTTCTCGTTCATACATCAATTCCGCATCTAATCTTACGCTAGTGTGGTGACCTATTTCACTGCGGCACCTTCCAGCTTTGCAAGCAGACGCCTATTCTTAATTGCAACCTTTTAGCACCCGAAATAAATAATTTCGTACACTCTTTCGATTAAACGAGTAATCGGACTTAACCCTAAGTTTCCCCACATTGAAAGACTTGGTAAAGTTCTCATCTGTATTGAAGCACAAGTTGATTCAGATCTCTGGCAGAATTATATTTAGCCACACTCAGACAGCAAGAGGGACCCATCTTTTGTCCAGCTCCATGGCTCATTTATCAAGCGTGACGGAAAAAGCTATAAATAAAACTGGATTTAAAAAAAAAATAATTGTTCGTGGCAGGTTTATTTTTGGCCTTAAAATGTTGGTTGCCACCCGGCAACGAGAAAAATAGATTCATTCATAAAGATGGTTTTGAATGAGACTTGCCAGTGTGGGTGGGGTTGCTAGTCAACGGGCTATCAACAAAGAAAGCATCTCGAAAGAGTTCAGCCTTGACCAATGGTATGCAGTGGTATCTTTTCTAAGGGTGTGACCAATCCATCTTCACTTCTTCTCTAGGATCTGTACTTCTATATATATATAGAACTTAGACGTACGATAATACTTCTCAAATCAATCATGTCGACATTAAACTATTATTGAATACTTTTGTTTTAGTCAGTATTTGCGTGGTTACACCAATATCTACTACATAACACAAAAGATAACAAAACAAAGAGAAAGAGATATAAACTACTTCACCGTTGTTTGTTTTCTCTCAGGATACCTTTACCTTACCTATCCCTTAGTCTGTTGGACCGTTGGGGCACCAGGCATGATTTGTCGACCGTCTTTCTCCATTCCTCCCTTTTTTTGCCTTGTTTAGAACCTCTCTCCATGGCAGGCCCGTCCATTCTTTAATGTTGTCCTCCCATCGCTTTTTCTGTCTGCCTCTTCTTCCTTCCCTGGCACTGTTCCCTGAAGGAAGGTCTTTGCGATCCCGGTACCGAAGTTTAACTTCTTGTTTGCTTCTTTTACATTCTATTTGCACAAAGGTCTGCGCCTAATGATTTATTCAAAATATGTAGCTCTTAATACGAATTTGTTGTTGGTGTCAATTTTGGCTTATGTTTCGTAACTCAAAACCGGTATCATATATTTTGCATAATACTAGCCCTTCAGACAGAACAGTGCAGGAAATAGTTGGTTTCTCATTTTTTGCGTCTCCGATTCCACCCAACTCGAATGGGTTCCTGACATGAGTTGGGCTTTGTGCTGGCCACATGACACCTTCGTTAACGGCCGGCCATAAAAACAGTTGACCTTTACATTATCTGTCGTATAAGGGGGGTGAGGGTTTAATAATGTACATCTTGGCGAACTTGACTTTTGTTTGTGTGTTTCTTTAGAAATCTTGTCCCACAAGGCCGTGTTCAGCAAAGCGTAGCGCCATTTTTTACAAGGACGTCAACGCGTGACATTGTTTCATTCACAGTTAAGGTTCTTGTCGAAAATAATGGACCTCATTCACCAATCGTAAATAAACACATTTAGCCACGTCATAATATTGATAAAACAATGAAAAATACGTATCACGTGACAACCGCTAAGGTTTACAGAATTTGTATAGAAGATATATAGAATCAGGTGGCTAAATGTTGTTTGTTTACGATCGGTGAATGAGGTGCATTATGTAGGCCAATATCATCAGAGGTGGGGGGGGTGTGGATTTTTTTTTCCGTCGACGATTACATTTATAGCCTCAGCGTCGATAAAGTTATCTTCTGCTAGATAAAGTTATCTTCTGCTAGATAAAGTTATCTTCTGCTAGATAAAGTTATCTTCTGCTAGCAGTTTTGGTCACGAAAAAGACGTCATTAGAATGACGTAACGGCGCTCGAGAGAGATCCCACAATTCTGACGCAAGAAAGACGAGTAGGACCGCATTAACAGAACGTTATGACTTGATCTTGATGCATAGGTCTAAATTGTCATATTGTTTACATGACTTCTCTCAAGATTATACTTTTATTTGTGGAAATTAGTAACAGTGTTATGTCACTTAACTAATATTGAAAAATGAACTTAGGCAAATATAGGTCTGTATAAAAAAAAGGAAATCCGTTTACACTCTGTATAATTGACCTTTTTTTTTTAATGTTTAAATTCCACTTATCAGCCTGCATACTCCTCATCAGCTCAACTTTAACATTGGAAACTATGTGGAACCTGGACACTAGACGGGTGTTATTTCGAAAACGGCTCAAAAATTTTCCTAGAAATTTTTACAGCTTAAGTATATCTTTGGGAAAAAAACAACTTTTTACTTAATTGACCTCACAGTGAAAACTCTGGTTTGACTGTTATAATTTTTTTAAAAGAAAAATCCTATTATATTTGGCTAACGTCTAATACACGCTTTAACCCTTAAAGTGCTGAACTGTTTTACAATGAGTGCATACACAATTCTGATGTCTAGAGGCTAAACTACCAAACGCGTTTTAAGGGTTAATCGGAAATTCCCGCACTCGACTCAAATGTTTCTTTGTATTCATTAAAAGAGTTAATGCATTAAAAGAGTTAATGAGTTAAGTAATGAAACAGAAGTCCAAGAATATTTTGCGCACCTTCTTATGTAGAAATCATTAGTTGGCACCAGCTATCAATCAGATTTGTAGAAGATCATTTAATAACATTTGTTATATCAGCCGGGGTCAGTGCCAGCATGTAGCACCGTATGCCTAAAGCTGCCTAAGGACCACAAGCTTCTGATTTATGAGCATTAAAAGTGTAGTACAAATACTAACATTAATCTGCGTACCCTGCGGTATCACATTCTTGGTCTTTTTGTATGGTAGGAATGTGGTCGTTAATAGTTTGTAGTCCATAGCTTCTGAATTTTTTAATTTTTGAATTGTTATGGCACGATTAGGAATGAATTATTTGTTTCGGAAATAGGGAAAGTTTTTGACCTAGAGACAATGACGTGATTAGTAAAAACAAGGATCGGGTTTTAGAGAGAGAACGAAATATCAGCCGACGTAGACAGAGTATTTCCAGGACAACGTAGAGATAAGGGGCATTTTATGAACGTAGAGAGTTAGCTGACATTCGATGGTTCCCTTCATTGCTATTACACTTGTTCGGCATTCAGTATCATCGATGACTAACTTTTATTGATTGTTCGGCCTTTCGCCAGTGTTATTGGGTTAGGCCTACGTATTACTCTGAGTGTTACCTCCATTTAGTTTATTTGCATTAGAGACATAGGAAGCGCCTAACAGTATTTCATTTGGAGACACAACATCCGCTTCACTTCTTATCTTTTATATAAGACAGACGTTACTTCAAAAATGAAGGCCTTCAACTATCTAAGGCCGGCCCTGCTGGACAGTTAATAGATTAACTTGATTATGCAAAGCTTACTCGAAAGACTTCTCGAAATAATGAAGCATTTCAAGAAGTGAATAGAATGGGAAATTATAGACTGCCATCAGCTAAAAGAGGAATTGATTTAAACAAAACTAAACTTGTTTCTAATAATGAGCCTCGTCTTGGAGTATTAAGGTTAAGGACGAGTGCAACATGTCACGTGACGCAGTCTTAGGCTGTCATCTTCACATTTTGCCGCATCCAAGCGCAGACATAGCCGTTATCTGCCGGTGGTCGGCTCAGGTTCCTTTCCCGTCGTCTGTCTGACTCATCAGTCTGAAATGTGAACCCCCTGCGGCCTTTGTAGAAACCTCCTGCTGTCTCGTTAGTAAGCCGCTCTTCTATGTCACGCTGGCGTGGAAGAGTTGGCCTTTACAACGTTTTTGAAATGGGGGGGGGGGAGGCACCTGTGTTATGCCTACCACTTTTCAGATCACAACAACAACAACAACAACAACAACAACAACAACAACAACAACAACAACAACAACTAGAACAAAGGATTGCCTTACTGTTGACAAAACATTACGATCATGTTACAGAAACGAAACAAAGATTTATGTTTTGGTTTATTTATTACTAGCAGATATACAACTACCCGGCGTTGACGTCCCTAACTTAGTGATACAGTCGATACATACGATACAATAAAACGTAAGGCCTCGCCTCCTCCTCCCCCCCCCCCCCCACCCCCCGCTTTATGGCCGCAGGAGCCGGGGAGGGGGTTTTCTAACTAAACCTCAAATGTCCTAAATGATCCAAGAGATAAACCAAATTTCATTTAGATTGATCAAAGAATGTTCACCTCTATAAACAACAAACATGCCATTCCATACAAACGTACACACACCTTAGAATCTGTTTGAAAATTTTCAAATACATGATTGAATAAAATTAGCAAAACAGCTTGAAAGAGTTACTATTGTTTTTTCAAAGTTGCTGTCAGTATAGTTTCATGTATAGCAAAATTACCATTAGGAAACTTTGGAAAATCTACAAAAAAAAAACAAACTATTTCCCATGTAATTTCAAACGTAAGTACCTTGCAAGCATAATTAGGACCAGACCTTTGTAGCGTATAGAATTTATAGCCATACTTGTAACCTCTAGCTATACATACTTGTAACCTCTAGCTATACATACTTGTAACCTCTAGCCATACATACTTGTAACCTCTAGCTATACATACTTGTAACCTCTAGTCATACATACTTGTAACCTCTAGCCATACATACTTGTAACCTCTAGCCATACATACTTGTAACCTCTAGTCATACATACTTGTAACCTCTAGCCATACATACTTGTAACCTCTAGCCATACGTACTTGTAACCTCTAGTAACCTCTAGCCATACATACTTGTAACCTCTAGCTATACATACTTGATAACCTCTAACCATACATACTTGTAACCTCTAGCCATACATACTTGTAACCTCTAACCATACATACTTGTAACCTCTAGCCATACTTGTAACCTCTAGCCATACATACTTGTAACCTCTAACCATACATACTTGTAACCTCTAACCATACATACTTGTAACCTCTAGCCATACTTGTAACCTCTAGCCATACATACTTGTAACCTCTAACCATACATACTCGTAACCTCTAGCCATACACACTTGTAACCTCTAACCATACATACTTGTAACCTCTAGCCATACACACTTGTAACCTCTAACCATACACACTTGTAACCTCTAGCCATACTTGTAACCTCTAGCCATACATACTTGTAACCTCTAACCATACATACTTGTAACCTCTAGCCATACACACTTGTAACCTCTAACCATACATACTTGTAACCTCTAACCATACATACTTGTAACCTCTAGCCATACTTGTAACCTCTAGCCATACATACTTGTAACCTCTAACCATACATACTTGTAACATCTAGCCATACTCGTAACCTCTAGCCATACATAATTGTAACCTCTAACCATACTTGTAACCTCTAGCCATACTTGTAACCTCTAGCCATACTTGTAACCTCTAGCCATACTTGTAACCTCTAGCCATACTTGTAACCTCTAGCCATACATACTTGTAGCCTCTAGCCATACATACTTGTAACCTCTAGCCATACATACTTGTAACCTCTAGCCATACTTGTAACCTCTAGCCATACATACTTGTAACCTCTAGCCATACATACTTGTAACCTCTAGCCATACATACTTGTAACCTCTAGCCATACATACTTGTAACCTCTAGCCATACACACTTGTAACCTCTAACCATACATACTTGTAACCTCTAGTCATACATACTTGTAACCTCTAGCCATACATACTTGTAACCTCTAGCCATACATACTTGTAACCTCTAGCTATACATACTTGTAACCTCTAGCTATACATACTTGATAACCTCTAACCATACATACTTGTAACCTCTAACCATACATACTTGTAACCTCTAGCCATACATACTTGTAACCTCTAGCCATACATACTTGTAACCTCTAGCCATACATACTTGTAACCTCTAACCATACATACTTGTAACCTCTAGCCATGCATACTTGTAACCTTTGACATTTAGCAATACTTGTTATTTTTAGCCATGCTTGTAGCTGTTAGCCAAACATACTTGTAACTTTTAGTCATACTTGTAACTTTTAGCCATACCTGTAACTTTTAGCCATGCTTGTAACTTTTAGCCATACTTGCAATTTTTAGCCATGCTTGTAACTTTTAGCCATACTTGTAACTTTTAGCCATACTTGTAACATAGCTCCCCTGTTTTCCCAGTTTTCCAGCCCTCCTTCACTGAAACATGAGATAGTCTAGCCTGGTACTTCTGCTACACAGCGCTCTGATGTGGATAATCAGGAAACCATCTTTTAATAAAAAAAAAAGTCACATCAATAGTCTTCATTGTCTTGGTCACTTAACACTTCTGGTTCCGTCTCCCGTTTCGTCTTGGGGGTCAGAAAACGTCTGGTTAACGCCCCTGCCGTAAAAGGTAAGACACGGTGATCTGAAAATGGGACAAGAAAACTGGAACAAGGTCAATATTTTTGGTGGTGCTCAAAGTGTGGCGAGGTGTGGCGTCTCGCTTCATAAACAGAGCATAGAACACCCCCCACCTCCCCCGCCCTCTTGCCTCACATTTTTCTTATAGACTCATTTCAGGCCGGGTCATGCTAGTATAAAACCACTATCTACCAATAGGTGCTGAGTTGGCCTGAATAGGCTAATGAGTCTTTCCGTTGATAGTCATTAAAGTTAGTGTTAACCTCCGCTACGCTACAGATCGCTTTCGATAAATTAACTAACAGATAATATAATTTTTTTTTACATCAAGGTTCGTCCGATTCAAAAATGGCAATAAGTCCAGTGCTGAATTTACCTATAGTAAAAATGTTTGTAAAATGTTTTACATATTTCGGATGTTCCTTCAGAGTTGAATATAGTTTACTTCCTAGTCCAAACCTCCCGCAGGACGACGGGGGATGGGAGCGGGCAGGGTTTGAACCCTCGACCGTCGATAAATCCGAACGACAGTCCAGCGCGCAAACCGCACGACCAGGCAGCCATCCATAGGCACCAAAAGATATAGCCTAGGGCTATAAAAAAAAAGCGAATAAAAATAACTTGACAAGCATGGAGAAGCGAACCCACAACATTCGTATTTCTTGCACCAGACCAGGGGCGGATGGCTATATGGGCAATTGGGCCAATACCCAGTGGACCGGTACTCAAATGGGCTTAATTGGCCTCATGAATGCCACTATATTAAATTGTTAAAGGTTTTATAATATTCTTATATATAGATGGCAATAAGAGCGTCATGTTAGAAACCTCTTTTACAGACTACTGTGTAATACTAATTTAATCTAACACATTTTCAAAAATAATGTAATAGTCTACATCCGTAGTGTTATTAGTAGGCTTCATCTTTTAGGGCCTACAAATACAGCGATTAAAAAGCAACATTAGGCCTATATTTCTTATAAAGATATAGAGCATGCATACAGTTATCGATACATTATAAAAAACAACAACATAATAATGTTCAGAACAGATAGGCCTATAATTAGAGGCCCATCATATGATATACAATTTATGGGCTGTACTGTATAGAAATGCCTGGGCCGATTTTGACACCCAGTCCGCCCCTGCACCAGACATACTACTATGTACAATGTCAGCTCCTAATAATGGATTCATTTTTACCAGTGTTTTTTTTTTTATTGTGTGACAATGACTATGAGTGGTTCCTCTTTCCTAGTACCATCTGAGCAAGGCACGGGTTGCCTGAATCAGCCAGGAAAAGCAATGACTTGAGTTTAAGTTTCTAATTAAGGATTAAGTGTACGAATAGATTATCACATGGATACGAGAATGAAGAAATTATCTTATCTTTAGCAGCAACGTATGTACTTTATAAGATAAGATAAGATATAAGTGTGAGCTACTAGAATTAAGAAAAATTTTTTTTATTACAATTCAGTTCTTATAACTCAAATTTCGGTAAATTTTTAAATAGTTGTTCTGTTTCAAGGTTAATGAACTCTTTAAAAAAATCTATTATTTTAAACTACACATTTTGTCTTAAATTATACAATTTACTAGGCTTTCAAGTGACAGTTAAAACAAGAAAAACATTACAAAATACTTTCTTAAAAAGACAATACCTCCTGTTTACTTTTACTTCTATGTATCCCTTAGTCTGTTCTCTGTTGGACCATTGGGGCACCATCCAAGATTCGTCGACCGTCTTTCTCCATTCCTCCTTGTCCTTTGCCTTAGTTAGAACCTCTTTTAATGGCAGGCTCGTCCATTCTTTTATGTTGTCCTCCCATAGCTTTGTCTGCCTCTTCTTCTTTTTCCTGGTACCGTTCCCTGAAGGAAGGTCTTTGCGAGCCCAGAAGATCTTGTAATATGGCCATAGATTTTTAGCAGGTCATCATGGGGGTCCAATCGCTGCAGTAACCCTGTCTCTAATCTATTTTTCTAACCCTAACCAGCCCCCCCCCCACACCCCACCCCCGAGAAAGAATCCTTGTGAAGCAGATCTACTACACCTTATACTATTCAAATGATACGTCATTAGAGCTAGGTTCAAAATACGATGAGCCAAATTTTCCCGAACATTAATTTATTGAATTCTCAAATCAATAATGCCTTACATTTGGAAAGTTCAAAACAGATGTTAGATCTAGATCTAGACCACATTCTCTCGCCAAATTTAATAATTTTTTTTTTTTACTTTGAAAAATTATAACTAGAATTTTTCCAGTGTGGCCAACGAGCTAGTAATTCTTTTTTTCCAGCAATATACATCAACCGTTAAATTTCTAGGAAAATCATTAGAGTCTTTTTTTTTTTTCGATTCCGTGTCCAAGTTCCAGGAAGTTGTGACTTGAATAGAAGTATTGTAAAAGAAAAGAAAGGGAGTTGAGCTGAAAATATTCAGGAATTCCCCCACGCAATAGTTCATTTATTTTAAGATGTAAAAAAAATGAGGTCGATGACCATAAAAAGCTGACTTGTGATGTCGTTAAACTCCTGATGTCCAAGACACTTCTGTTGTAATGTCGTGATTGTAAAACACGTTTTTTTTTTTTTTTCAATGAGATTCTGATGCACGACATGTAGATCTAGATCTATTATTAGAGTGTGGGTTTTTGTTTTTGGCATTAGTATCATTTTAATAAAAGTTTTCTTTATTCAATTTACATTATACTCAAATACGAGAGATTGAATAACAAAACTATAGAATGGAATGGATAATTTTTCTTTGGGCTTTGACGTTATTCACTTGCAAGGTTTGAGTTTGAGTCTTGAATTTAGAGCTAGAACTAGTGAAATCCCTGTCTAACGGCGATCAAACTAAGGCTGTGATCAGGGCCGGCTAATTGGAGGCCCTAGGCGGAGAGGTTTGGTGACTCCAACTAAATTTTCTTTTTTTTATAAAAACCCACGCTATTTATTAAAAACATATATAGTTCGCCCATCGCGGTTCGATGCAGTGGCGTAGCATCCATGGCGCGAAGGGGTTCAATGAACCCGGGCCCAAGACCATTAGGTGCCCACTGCGCCTGGGCCCATGACTCTTGACTAGTTGAGAACTTTGGGGTGACACCAAAGTGAAAAAATAAATGCACTTTTGTAAAAACCGATTAAAAAATAGAATTTAAAAAGCTCCCTCAAAATATCCTAAACTTTGTCCCTAAATTGATATGAATTTAAAAAGCAGTGTTTTAAGCTTTAATGTAAGGATACGATTTCCATCAGGTTTTGTGAATTGTAATGGTGGCTAGACCTAATCGCGCGTTTGAGGTGACAATCGTCTCCATATCGTCCCGTTCTTTTTTTTTTCTAGTCTGTTTAAAGTTTTACACTTATGGATAGTACAGGAAGGGTGGGGGATGGAGAGAGTTTGGTTAAGAAGTATGGATAGCCCCCATTGTCACAAATTAAAATTTCGATACAGCTGTAAATTATTCATTTTTTTCAAAGCTTAATTTTTTAAAATTTGTTTTGTATTTAAAGTATGTAAAGTCATCTTTTTGTATTGTGGACATGGTCATAATTACTTAAATACCAAACTAAGACTTGTCTATTATTTTAAACAAGCTGCCAAAACTAAAAAATAAAATGATACATAACTTTAACTTGATTATTGTTTCCGAATATAGGAATCTTGTTTGGCCTAGCTGGCTCAAATGTCTACATAATAATAAGGTGTTTGATCCTAATCTCTTGGAATTAACATTTAGAAAAATAATGGACTTTAGGGTAGAGAATTATCTAGTTTGATTTTCATATACCTGTACAATGCTCATGTAGTTTTTCAGAAATAGGGTGTTGGGGGTCAGGGATATCTGATATTGTGTTGATTGTTCTGGAGTAGAGTATACTTGTATCATTTTTCTGTCTTTAGGGGGTTCATTGGTTAGGTAGTATGTCTTTGATATTAAATAATATTTCTATTACTATTATTATATTTTTAGGTTAATCACTTTTCAATTGTTTATAATTTAATAATTGTGAATTATGATAACTTACAAATAAAAACATATTTAAAAAAAAAAAAAAGCCCACAAAAGAGGCAAGATGGCCCATAAAAGAGGCACATAAAGCCCAAAAAAGAGGCAAAGAAAAGAGGCCCAAGGCCCAAGGATTCCTATGATGATAAAGCTAAAACTGAATAGCGCAAATTCTGAGGTTTCCTTTAAAAAAAAAAAAAAGAAAAAAAAAAAAAAGACTGACATCTTTTCAGTCTCTGGTGATTCTAACAGAACTTCAGGACCTCTCGGTGTCTTGCTAAAATACTGGAACTTATGGACATCTATTCTGTACCATTAGTCTCTTTCATTAGTGGCAGCACTCATGAAAAATAAAAAAAGTTGATACCTAATTCGTATTATTATTTTTTTTTTTTTGATACTGCAAGTTATCTCCGATGACGGAACATCCAAAGAAAAAGAAATTTGATAGTCATTTCTAGGTTTTCATATTTGTTAGAATCAGACGTCAGCAGAATTCGCTGAAAAAATGCTCCAAGTAATTTAAAAAAATCCCCATTTATCCTTATCTAAACTGCAAGGCCCAAGCTATGATGGTGCTTCTAACATGACTGGATACTACAATGGCATTTGGGCATGGTTTCATCAGAAGAAGCCGCTCGCGCATTTAGAAATAAATGCCACTTAAAAGGGCAGAAAAATGTTAGTAAATAAATATTCGATCTATTTACTGTTAAATAATGGACGAATAACTAGATGCTAGTTTGTATCAATGTTTCAAAGTTTAACACCTAGAAGTGTTGTAGGAATGTCATTGTGTAGAACGGGAACTAGAACTCTTCTGTATAGATTGGAAACTCCGTATACTGGTTTCATTCTGTTTAAACTTGTACAAACATTGACTTTGAAATCGTGTTGGAGACAAGAGTCAATCGTAATAAGATTCATAACAAACGAATATTCACATTTGACTCGAGTAACACCTTTAGTAAAATCACTAAATTTAGAAAGCCTTCCGGGGAGAAGGCTCAAAAGTAAAGTAGCAATCATACATAAAACACTGAACCATAATCTTCAAATACAAAAAACAAAGTTTAATAAAATACTCTGAAAGACACAAAGATAAAGGCACATTCCTCGTCCCATATGCTAGGACAAATTTGTACAAATACTCCTTCTTCCCTAGTGCTATTAGAGCATGGAATGGGTTGCATGAGCTAGCCAGGAAAACCAGTGACTTGGCAGAATTTAGGTCATTGGTTAATATGCATGACTAAATGCATGACGCGTAGGACGTAATCATCTTCTTTTTTTGAAGTAACGTCTGTATTATATAAGATAAGATACGATTATTAAAAAGCTACTCTTCTTGCATTGGAATGTCTTTTGGTCAATGTACTGATACATTCAGATTACTCAGTTGTTTTTGTCATACATTGTTTTTGTCTTATTTGCGGAGGGGATCACCAATATATTCTTGAACCCGGGCCCACGGGTATCTTGCTACGCCACTGGTTCGATGATGACCACTTGTGTCTTCCAGGGGGCTGAGTGCTTTGCACTGGGGTTTTGTGCCTGCTTATGTGGCCGGTGAGACCTATGTGAGCCCGGAATGTTCGGCCGCACACCGGGCAAGTTATTCCAGCTGGAGCTAGTGTCGTTGGCCTTGCTTTTCTTCTCTGGCGTTTTTCTTCAAGCTTTTTAAAGGTCTTCTACAGTGGCATTGAAAGTAAGTGCTATCAACGCCATTTATAAATCCAACTAAATATTCATTCATTTTTAGCAATGAAGAATTGCACATCTCGCTCTTGGTAACCAACATCAGGTGTGCCGGCCAAAATATGGCGTAATAATATTCTCTTGAATTTTGGACATTATTAAGCATTATTTTAAGGCGGAATCACCGACCAGATTAATTATCTCATTTTGAACGCTTTTCCCCAAGCAATGATCATCAATTTCTTCATCTTCCCCACAATGATCTTCTATGCTTGAAAGTACTCTTCTAACAAGAAACTGCACAATTTAATCGAGTTCACAGACCTATGTATATTATATCTAGACTGGACAAAAACAAAATGGCTGTGATCGATTCATTGTAAAACATTGTTCCGGTGCTTCGTCTCTTTTTAGCGCACGTTTTTATGTCCGTGTCTTGTTTTCCGTTCAACCGAATTTCCGACGCAATCCAAGCGCCGATTTGCACGACTGCGTCTGATAGACAGTTGGTGATCAGCAAGAACACCGGACGTATTTGTATTTTTGATATATCCTTCAATTAGGAGCTTGACTTAACATCCAAAAGCTTATATTTAGTGTAGTTGTATCAATTAGTTTGGATCAGTCATGTAATTAAATTTTGTAATAGATCTAGACCGATAACAATAAATCTGTGCAATTAGAAATATTTTTACCAACTGTTTTTCGTTTAGATCTATTTCATGCTTTAAGCTTTCTCAATGCGCTATGATCCTATCACTTGTCTGGACCAGTTGAGAAAATTGGGAAAGGGGGGGGGGAGAAAGGGGTATTCTTGTGAATGTTACCGTGATCACTTTTTAAATACATAAAAAATGTCACTCAGGCTCAAGCCTTGTCAAAGGAACTAATTCAACTTATACCACCACATCTGTTAAGCACGATTTCTTTCCCTTGTTCGATAGCAAACAACATAATTAATCATCAATAGTTAATTGACTAATTTAAAAAAAACAACTGATTCTTGTTTTGTCAAGTAAAAGAAATAATTGTGCACAATTTCAGCTTGATCCGTAATTGGGTGTGGGAGAGATAACGTGCTAAAACGTTTTACCAGACAGACAGACAGACAGGCTGACAGTGAGTTGATACAAGCTTTGTATGAAATACAAGTACAGCATTTTTTTTGTCTCGAATAAAGCAGCCAAGTACGATCTGGGCATTCACCGCTTGGTAACCTCCACCCCACCCCCCTTTTTTTAACAACAACAACAAAAAAGAGTAAAATCCAAGTTTTTGTGTATTTTGATTGATGTGGCGGCGACTTACGAGTAAAGAAATTTTAATGTAATACCCTTCGCTTTTTGTTTGCTTTTTGATGCATGAAGCTCAAAATGCCGATTCGACATGGTAAAAGAAAAAAAAAATGTCTTCTAGCATAGATAGTCTTACAAGTAGATCTAAACTTATATCACTTGACAACAGACTTTGAGCTCTGGTATACGATTTGATCTGATTTCATTTTTTTTTCTTGTTTTTGTGTGTTTGTTTTGAGTCCTGTGTGAGGCCCCCATCCATCGGAGGCCCTAGGCAGCTGCTGTGATTAATCTAGGGCTGTGATCAATCTAGGGCTGTGATCAATCTAGAACTGTGATCAATCTCGGACTGTGATCAATCTAAGACTGATTAAACTAGCACTGTGATCAATCTAAGACTGTGATCAATCTAGGGCAGTGATCAATCTAGAACTGTGATCAATCTCGGACTGTGATCAATCTAGCACTGTGATCAATCTAAGACTGTGATCAATCTAGCACTGTGATCAATCTAAGACTGTGATCAATCTAAGACTGTGATCAATCTAGCACTGTGATCAATCTAAGACTGTGATCAATCTAGGACTGTGATCAATCTAGGGCAGGGATCAATCTAGAACTGTGATCAATCTCGGACTGTGATCAATCTAAGACTGTGATCAATCTAGCACTGTGATCAATCTAAGACTGTGATCAATCTAAGACTGTGATCAATCTAGCACTGTGATCAATCTAAGACTGTGATTAATCTAGGACTGTGATCAATCTAGGGCAGGGATCAATCTAGAACTGTGATCAATCTCGGACTGTGATCGATCTAAGACTGATCAAACTAGCACTGTGATCAATCTAAGACTGTGATCAATCTAGGACTGTGATCAATCTAGGGCAGGGATCAATCTAGAACTGTGATCAATCTCGGACTGTGATCAATCTAGGACTGTGATCAATCTAAGACTGTGATCAATCTAGCACTTTGATCAATCTAAGACTGTGATCAATCTAGGACTGTGATCAATCTAGGGCAGGGATCAATCTAGAACTGTGATCAATCTCGGACTGTGATCAATCTAAGACTATGATCAATCTAAGACTGTGATCAATCTAGCACTTTGATCAATCTAAGACTGTGATCAATCTAGGACTGTGATCAATCTAGGGCAGGGATCAATCTAGAACTGTGATCAATCTAGCACTGTGATCAATCTAAGACTGTGATCAATCTAAGACTGTGATCAATCTAGCACTGTGATCAATCTAAGACTGTGATCAATCTAGGACTGTGATCAATCTAGGGCAGGGATCAATCTAGAACTGTGATCAATCTCGGACTGTGATCAATCTAAGACTATGATCAATCTAGGACTGTGATCAATCTAGCACTGTGATCAATCTAAGACTGTGATCAATCTAAGACTGTGATCAATCTAGCACTGTGATCAATCTAAGACTGTGATCAATCTAGCACTGTGATCAATCTAAGACTGTGATCAATCTAAGACTGTGATCAATCTAGCACTGTGATCAATCTAGCACTGTGATCAATCTAAGACTGTGATCAATCTAAGACTGTGATCAATCTAGCACTGTGATCAATCTAAGACTGTGATCAATCTAGGACTGTGATCAATCTAGGGCAGGGATCAATCTAGAACTGTGATCAATCTCGGACTGTGATCAATCTAAGACTATGATCAATCTAGGACTGTGATCAATCTAGGACTGTGATCAATCTCGGACTGTGATCAATCTAAGACTGTGATCAATCTCGGACTGTGATCAATCTAAGACTATGATCAATCTAAGACTGTGATCAATCTAGGACTGTGATCAATCTAGCACAGTGATCAATCTAGGGCTGTGATCAATCTATATATACTCAGTGCTTTTTTTTGTGTGCAAAAATAGGTGCCGGTACTCAGTGATGGAATGCCTAACTTTTATAAATAATTAATAAACGTTAAAATACAAGAAAGTAATAATTGTTTCATCACTTGGAAAAAGGTGCCGGGACGATGTACCGGTGCGTACCGTCACAAAAGAAAACACACACTGTAAATATATACATATCACACACACACACACACACACACAGAAACAAAGGGAAGAGAACTCTGGAAAACGAAAAGATTAAAAAAAAATCTAAATCTAAGATATCACAGAATTTTCCGCGCTCATATTATATGTTTGGAGACACAAAAATGTTACTTTTTTTTTTTCAAATGTCCCCAAATGTCATCTTCCAAAATTTCAATGTAGGCCTAGATCAATGAACTATTTTTAAAAAATCAGACAAAGAATTAGGGTTTATTAAAATAAATTTCTACAAATTAAATAAGAACATAAAACTAAAATGTTATTTAGCCATAGTCCCCACATCTCACGTAAACCCAACGAAACTGAAACAGACACAAAATAGAGCAGTGAGATTCACAACAAAGGAATATTCACATTTGACTAGAGTAACACCTTTAGTAAAATCACTAAATTTAGAAAGCTTTCAGGACAGAAGGCTCAAAAGTAAAGTAGCAATCATACATAAAACACTGAACCATGATCTTCAAATACAAAATTTAATAAAATACTCAGAAAAACACAAAGATAAAGGCACATTCCTCGTTCCATATGCTAGGACAAATTTGTACACATTCTTTCCTAATGCTATTGGATAGAGCATAGAATGGGTTGCCTGAGTCAGCCAGGAAACCAATGAATTGGCAGAACTTAAGTTATTAACTTGCATGGCTAGACTGACCTAGGAACACGCGTAGGACGTAATCAGCTTCTTGTTTGAAGTAACGTCTGTATTTTATAAGATAAAAAACAACAACAAATAAACACCACTTATCTTATTCATGGTTAACCAGTACAAACATCAAAACTGTAGTTTAAAGTTGGCACCTATTTAAACTAACAATTCAGAAACCAAAACAATAATAAAATACATAAAGAAATCATGTAAAATAAAAACACAAATTGAAGCTTTCTAAAACAAAATATCAATTTGCGTTTAAGTTTTTGCCTTGCAACCAATAACAAAGTTTTAAAATAAAAAAAAATATTAAAGACAAAAAGATCAAAATTTTCCAAAATAAATTTTATTTTTTTAAAAATAAAAACTTTAATGGCATATATTAAAAAAAAGTTTTTCGAAGTTCGAAAGAAAAAATATATCTGTACATAAAAGAAACAAAAGATTAACCCACAAAAATTTTGCCGTTACAGGTTTTTACTTAAAGGTCAGAGCGAACTTTGATAATTTCAAAGGAACTTAAAATCAAATCAACCTGCTATTTGATATACAGGTGCTCTCCAATGTGGAGTAATTTTTTAAAAATGTTTATACTCGCCACCAAATTGTCTAGCCAATAACCACTGTGATGTTTATAAAGTTGGACTACAAACTACAAACACATGTACAGACATACATTCACACATTTACAGATAGCCAGGCATTCACACACACACACGAAAACAAAGAGGTAATCTGTTTGAAATGCACCTTCAACATTGGACCTGGAGGGTATTAAGGCTTGTTGTCCAGCTAAACCCGCGAAGGAAACAGGGAGTGTTTGTTGTGGTCTATAGGGCAGATGATGTAAAGGTCTACGGTTAACGAGGGTGTCATGTGGCCAGCACAACGACTAACCGCCTTTACTTTTCCCCAACTAACGTTAGAGCTTGGTGGACTCAGAGGCGCCCGAAGATCCTGAAGTGGAAAATCCCAGTCTTCACCAGGATTCGAACCCCGGACCCCGGTACGGTAACCAAGCGCTTTAAGCGCTTTACCGCTCAGCCACCGCGCCTCCGGTCGTGCGGTATGCGAACTGGACAGTCGCTCGGTGTCCCGGATTCAATGTAAAGGTCATTTGTTTCTTTGGCCCAAGGCTAACGAAGGCTACTTTTCCCCGTCTAACGTCAGGTACCCATCAGAGTTGGGTGGACTCTGAAGCGCCCAAACATCCCGAAATTAAAAAAATCCCAGTCTTCATCAGGATTCGAACTCGGGAGCCCCGGTTCAGAAGCCAAGCGCTTTACAGCTCAACCGCACAGCCTCCCAACTTAGGACCTACAAATACAAAAACACAATCTAATGGAATACTCAGGAAGACAAAGATAAAGGCACATTTCTTATTCAGTATGCTAGATCAAATTTGTACAAGTTCTCCTTCTTCCCTAGCGCTTTAGAGCTGGGAATAAATTGCAGTAATTAACCAGGTAAACAGCTGACTGAATAAAATGTAAGTTTGTAATTGACACGCACGACTAGATTGACATATGGATACGCGTATCTTCTTCTTTGCTGGAACGTCTGTAATTGCTAAGATAAGATAAACTGTTTTTAATGTTTAGATCAATTGTTTCGTGATAAGACAATGGCTATGTATCTTCACTTATGATTATCTGAACTTTAGAAGCAGTCTATTTATAATCTCTAAAGGGCAGACAAACCTTGCTAGTGACTTGACATATCATACTGTTTGTTTGGAGGTTACAAGAACATTGGTAGTGGATTTTGATGTCTGATGCAAGCAACTGTTCTCCAACTTTCATCTCTTAAACATATTATAAGTATGTACAGGATATGAGAAAAGGTCCAGGGGTTATGGACATCGGGAGATCAACATTCATCTGGGAGATGATATGATACACAACGTGACTTTACTGAACATCGCAGACACGCCACGCAACATTCAGTTAAAGGACCGAGAACGTAAGATCACGCCAGCAACATTCAGTTAAAGTACTGACACCCAAAGATCACGCCAGCAACATTTGGTTAAAGTACTGACAACCAAAGATCAATCCAGCAACATTTGGTTAAAGTACTGACAACCAAAGAACACGCCAGCAACATTTGGTTAAAGTACAGACAACCAAAGATCACGCCAGCAACATTTGGTTAAAGTACAGACAACCAAAGATCACGCCAGCAACATTCAGTTAAAGTACTGACACCCAAAGATTGTGCCAGCAACATTTGGTTAAAGTACAGACAACCAAAGATCACGCCAGCAACATTTGGTTAAAGTACAGACAACCAAAGATCACGCCAGCAACATTTGGTTAAAGTACAGACAACCAAAGATCACGCCAGCAACATTTGGTCAAAGTACAGACAACTAAAGAACACGCCAGCAACATTTGGTTAAAGTACAGACAACCAAAGATCACGCCAGCAACATTTGGTCAAAGTACAGACAACTAAAGAACACGCCAGCAACATTTGGTTAAAGTACAGACAACCAAAGATCACGCCAGCAACATTTGGTCAAAGTACAGACAACCAAAGATCACGCCAGCAATATTTGGTTAATGTACAGACAACCAAAGAACACGCCAGCAACATTTGGTTAAAGTACAGACAACCAAAGATCACGCCAGCAACATTTGGTCAAAGTACAGACAACCAAAGATCACGCCAGCAACATTTGGTTAAAATACTGACAACCAAAATCACGCCAGGTACCAACAGATCTGGATATTTCTAGGTATATTTTAGTGTAAAAGTTGTGACAAAATCTGAACAAATGAAGTATTAACATTTCAATCACAAAAAAAAAAAAACAAACAACAAAACATATCAATAAAAAAGTCAATTTATTTCAGTTTCTAAAAGTCAACAAGAACTATCTGTTGGTATTTAACATCCATTACCATATGTCAGCATGGCGCTTTCAAAAATAGAATCGAATACAATTAATGTAGAAGGATCAAGATCTAGAACTAGCGCTGATCACCGGTCCGTAAGCTCAAATATATTTGGACAACACGATTTTCACATTTATTTATTTATATTTTTTTTGGTTTTAGTATTTTGTTTAAATAGATGTTTTAAAGAGATCAAATAACGATATTTATAATGAGACATGATTATATTTTGTTTTGTCATTGTTGGCGTTCTCAACCAATATAGCGCTAATTGAACAGATTTACATTTTTGAAACACTTCGAACAGGACAACAATTCGATACTAATCACCATTAAGTTAGGAGGAGCGGTGGCCGAGTGGTAAAGTGATTGGCTTCCGAAACTGAAGGTCGGGGATTCGAATCCTAGTTAAGACTGGAATTTTTTTTTTCTTGATCTGAATCCACCCAGCTCTAATGGGTACCTGGGATAAGCTGGGGAAAAGTAAAGGCGGTTGGTCGTTGTGTTCGCCACCGTTAACCGTGAGCCAGAGAAACAGTTGACCTCTACAGCATCTGCCCCCATAGATCGCAAGGTCTGAATGGGAACTTAACATTACATGAAAATTACCATTCGCAGTTTCTTAAGATCTGTGGGTGTTTTTTTTTTTTTTGCTCTCTCAGGAATAAAGTTAAAAAAAATGTTTTGATTGATCAACGCACACGAGACAAAAAAGGGAGATAATTCAGCAAGAGGCGTTGTTCTCAAAGAATTAATATTATGTAAACACCAGCAACATTATCAGAAAAAAAAACTTAAAAAAACAACACATAAGCTTATCTGAGGGAGATGACTTCGCACTTACATCTATATCTCTCAATAATGTAGAAGTTATTTCCCTTATACGATATTAAACAAAATAACTAATTAACAATAATTAATTGACTAATTGGTTAATTTTTTAAATTGATTATTGTTCCGTTTGGTAAGTGACAACACAAGAATCAATAAAAAAAATACCAATTAGGTAGTTAACTATTGGTGATTAATTATTTTGTTTGGTATCTCGAACAAAGGAAAGAACTTGTACGGCGCAACTGTACAAAATCTGCTAACATACGGAATAAGTTGTTGGCAAGGCAACGCCTCATCTAAACTGTTGCAACGTCTAGAAAACATCATTAAAAAAGCATCAAAAATTACACTCACAACATTACCACATTTAAGGGAACTTTTTGAACAAACGTGCCTAAGAAAAATCGAAAAAATCTTGGAAGACAACGGCCACCCGCTCCATCAGAACTACGCCAGGTCGTCGCGAAGTGGGCGACTGCTGTCAATCAAAACAAGAACGGAGCGGTACAAAAACTCGTTCGTACCTCACTCGGTCAGACTCTATCACCGCCACTCATTGATCAGGGAACATGGAATGCACCAAGATACCTGTGTGTAGTCGCTGAATGAACTCTTTACGTTGTGTCTGTTGTATTTATGTGTATGTTTCTGTTGTGTTGTCTTTATATGAGAAACGAGTCCTTGTAATCACAACAAATTTCCGTAAGGATCAATAAAGCAGTCTTAGTCTTAGTCTTAGTCTTGATTGAAGTGGTGGTATAAGCTGAATTAGTCCCCTTTATAAGTCCTCATCTGAGTCTTAGTGGACACAACATGAACAATAGGACGAGACAATAGAAACAATAGATAACTAATCAACCACAAGCTCTTCACTAGCAGAGTGGTTACCGTGTCGGCTTGAGAAACCTGAGAAGGTTTTAGCCTACGAGTTTTAATTCAGGTATTTTCCCCCTTTTTTTTTTCTTTTTACAAATGCCTTTTTATTGTTAGTCTAGATCTATTACAAATGTAGTTATATGACTGATCCAAACTAATTAAAACAACTATGCTCGACATAAGCTTTGTTTTTTTTTTAAATTTTTTTTTTTTGGCTTGTTAAAGTTTACCTTGTCTTGTGTAAAATGTTTTACATGTTTCGGATGTTCCTTCAGAGTTCCTTCAGAGTTGAAGATAATTACTTCCTAGTCCAAACCTCCCGCAGGACGACGGGGGATGGGAGCGGGCAGGGTTTGAACCCGGGACCATCGATAAATCTGAACGACAGTCCAGCGCGCAAACCGCACGACCAGTCAGCCATGTGTGTGTCCTCCTTTGTAAGGCTTTGTCCTCCTGTTTTGTCCTCTATAGATGGGCAGGTGTCGGGTGACCCTAAGTTTTAGCCATTTGTTTAAACTAAAATAACGTTTAGCCGAATGTTAGTTAAACCAAACTTTTAGGAAATTCGGCCAAATAGATTACAGAAAAAAAAAAAAGCTTACCGCTGGGTTGAGGTGTCTTGAACTAATTTACGTTTCAAGCCCACCCCGCCTTATTAGTGAGTTGTTTGTCTAGACGCCGAGGAGTTGAATTAACGCTCACGCATCAATGTGTCATGATCGTAATTATGATTTCTTTCAAAGCTCCATTAATTGCGCAGTTTACTTTTTATATATTGTGTGTGTGTGTGCGTGTGTGTACATATTAGTGGCGGATGTATTAGTGTGGGCGTATTTGTGGAAGTTGTCAGATTTCTGCGCATTAAAATTAAGGAACTTTTTTTCATGACACGTGATCTGATCACGTGTTTTTTTTTCTAATGCTTTTTTTTTAGACTGCCTCAGTTCTGCTAGTGACATCAGTTGGAATCCTTGGGCTTTTGCCTCTTTTCTTTTGCCTCTTTTGTGGGCTTTATGAGCCTCTGTTTGGGCCCTCTGGCTCTTTTTGGGATTACTTTTTTATTTTAATGTTAATTATTTTATTAAAAGAGGCGATAAAAAAAAACGCATACGGAAGGCCTCATCAACCTTCGCTAGACTCCGGCCAAGAGTTAGGGAAAACTAGAAACTCATTACATCGACCAAAATGGAGGTTTACAAGGCATGCGTTTTTAGTACGCTACTGTACGCCAGTGAGTCGTGGACAAGCTACACAAAACAAGAGAGAAAACTAAACTCATTCTACTTGCGTTGCCTACGAAAGATCTTTAAAAATAACATGGAAAGAACAAGAGTGGGTAATACTGAGATCCTCGCGAGAACGGACCTTCCCAGCATCTTTACAGTCCTCAGGCAACGCCGCCTGCGCTGGCTCGGACATGTTCGCCGGATGGAGGACAATCGCATCCCGAAAATCATTCTGTACGGGCAACTCGCGTCTGGCTCAAGAAAAACTGGTCGACCCCGCCACCTCCGTTACGTTGATGTGATAAACAGGGATTTAAAATCAGTGCACATTGATACTGACCACTGGGAAGACATAGCCTTAGACCGCACTAGTTGGAGAGAGAAGGTGACCAAGAAAGCTACGGACAGCGAGAAAACATGGGCCTCGATTCTTGAAGAAAAGCGGGCCATACGGAAACTGGCCAGCTCCTCTACCACCAAAGCGAAAGCCACTTTACCCTGGACGGGAGTGTCTCTCCAAACTAGGGCTCCAAAGCCACATGAAAAAGTGTTCGAGATGGACCATAGTCGCTCTACGACAGAAGTAGGCCATATGAAATTTTATTGTCAATTTTATACATTTGCTAAAGATACAACCAAGCCATCAAGATAAATCATTAATTAATTGAAAATAAAATTTAAAAATATACAATTCTATTTAAACGATCTGTATTCCATTGCCGCCTCTTGATAGCTGTTTTCCTACGTACAAAGCCATATCGGCCCTCATTCACCAATCGTAAGCAAATATCATTTAGTCACATGCTTCTCTATCTCTTCTGTACAAATTACGATCTCTTATCACGTGACAGTTTATTTTTCATTGTTTTCTCAATATTATCACGTGACCGTTCATTTTGGTGAATGAGGTCCATTGTAAATGTCCATTTTAACATGTGTTTTTTTTTTTTCTATTTGACTCACAAGATAGTTGAACATGTTTTAAAAATGTTTTACATGTTTCGGATGTTCCTTCAGAGTTGAAGATAGTTTACTTCCTAGTCCAAACCTCCCGCAGGACGACGGGGGATGGGAGCGGGCAGGGTTTGAACCCTCGACCGTCGATAAATCCGAACGACAGTCCAGCGCGCAAACCGCACGGCCAGGCAGCCATCCATTGTAGTGTAAATTAGAATGTCCTGCCCTAGCAGACGACAGTGACCTTTTTTTTTTTGTTTTTAATTTATTTTAAGCCTCTTTCTTTATATTCAGCATGTTTTTAGTTACATCAATATCTTATACACAACAAAAAAGGACAACAAAACAAAGCGATAAGGATTTTTGAGGGCGCAGTCATTATAGTTGCATGTGCCTCACCGGAGCCAAAAGTTTTGATTGATATTGTAGTAACTCCAGTGGCGGACTGAAAGGGTTAATGTGTGCGGCCTACTGATACACACGACTCAGGCCAATCACTCAGGTCAACGCTGTTGATAGACAAGGGACAGTACTGCTAATAACCGCAAGTATGACCTGTGTTGTGGTCATGTGATTAAGAGCCTTCACGGTCGAGAGAGGACAGTCGAGTCCAGGACAGCAAGAGAAGGACTGTGCTGTACCTGTGAGTCCTCGAGAATGTAGCTGTACGACCAAGAGAGACTTGTAGTGATTAGTTAGGCAAGGGGTTCTCAACCTGTGGGTCGCGACCCCCTTGGGGGTCGATTGACAATTTTCCAGGGGTCGCCAAAGACCATAAAAAAAAAATGGATTGTTTTTGTCTATTCTTCTATTGCTGTTTGTATTTGCGGGGGGGGGGGGTCGCGGCAGAGTGGGGGATTGTAAAAAGGGGTCGCCGAGCATAAAAGGTTGAGAACCGCTGAGTTAGGCAGTTCTGTTAAGTACAAGAAAGCATTTGAAGTTAGTGAAGCCAATAAAGTGTTGAAGTGGTTGTTGTGATGTATTTGTAAATAAACCGCCACATTGTTTATTGAAGCTCTTGTTGTCAAGTTGATGTTTTAGATGTGTTGTGTTGTTGGGCAGTGTTTGCAGGAGGCCTGATAGAGAAGATCGTAACAATATTGTGGAGTGAATAATGAGAAGTCCAACTGCCATTTTTTCCCTTAGATTGGTTACTGTAACATTGTTATACTCAACGCCGAGGACAATAAACAGTGCGATAAAGACTTTCCGAGGGCGCTGTCGTTTGGACTGACTGTCATTGATCTCCACGTCACCGGGGGTCAAGGGTTACTTAGTCACAAATGTTGACAGTTGGTTGCTTATCTTTTTTTTCTCTATAGTTCATGCTCATTTATACTGCTTATTGTAATATAGCCGCCGCAGCTCATCAATTATAAATTCATCATCACAATTACAGGAGCATAAAGCGGGGAGTCAGAACGAGCGCAGTCAAAATCTGAGATCTCTGAACACACGTAAATCCGATGTTGTTCATAGTTGTACTTGAAATTAATTACTATCAAAGCCAGTGATCACGAGTTTTTTTGTTGTTTTTTACCGGCACCTAATCACTGAGTACCGGCACCTATCTTTTTACAAAAAAAAAAAAGCACTGTTTGTCCCATCTCTACTTGTCTCTCTCCTATTCTCTTTCTCTATCCCTTTCTCTTCTTTCTCCCTTTCTCTCTCACTCTCTTTCTCTCTCACACTCTCTCTTTCTCTCTCACTCTCTTTCTCTCTCACACTATCCCTTTCTCTCTCACACTCTCTCTTTCTCTCACACACTCTCTCTTTCTCTCTCACACTCTCTCTTTCTCTCTCACTCTCTTTCTCTCTCACACTCTCTCTTTCTCTCTCACACTCTCTCTTTCTCTCTCACTCTCTTTCTCTCTCACACTCTCTCTTTCTCTCTCACACTATCTCTTTCTCTCTCACACTCTCTTTCTCTCTCACACTCTCTTTCTCTCACACACTCTCTCTCTTTCTCTCTCACTCTCTTTCTCTCTCACACTTTCTCTTTCTCTCTCACACTCTCTCTTTCTCTCTCACACTATTCCTTTCTCTCTCACTCTCTTTCTCTCTCACACTCTCTCTTTCTCTCTCACGCTCTCTCTTTCTCTCTCACACTCTCTCTTTCTCTCTCACACTGTCTCTTTCTATTCCCTCAATCTTCCTCTCTTTTTATTACTATACCCCACTCTCTATTCCTCTCCTTACCTATCTCTCTATTCTCTCTACCCTCCTCCTCTCTCTGTCTCTCTCTCGAACCATCTCTCTCTCTCTTTCGTTCTTTCATCCCCCCTCTCTAGTTGTATACCTTTCTTTTTATCACCCCCTCTCTCTCTCTCTCTCTCTCTCTCTCTCTACGTGTCTGCCTCTCTCATCATTAGTACCTCGATACAGCAAACAATGAGTTCTCTCCCCTTTTCCCCCCTTGTGTTAGGTAACGTCTTTGACCCAGACAAACATTCTTACCATCACGTCTGTTAACACCCGCCCCCAACACCTTCTCGCGTACACCACCCGACTCCATGATGGCGCTCGACCTTGACACCATTCTCTAATCAATTTTATCCAAAATCTAGAACAGGAGATTTTTTTTTTTTTTTCGGATATTGATAGGTCAGACTGACATTGAAAAAAACGATGTCTAGTAAAACAAACAACAAACAAACAAACAAACAAAGGAGCTACGAACATGTGGCTAACAAATTAAAAAGGGATTAATTGTTTTACACACTGGAATTACAGCCGTATCCAAGACGTTTGATAAAGGGGCGAGGGTGTGCAATGGCACCCCCCCCCCCCTTTTAAGTAAGCTGAACAGGAAGTAAGTTTAGGGAGGATCCTAATTCAATGGCCTCAAAATGTAGTTCTCAACCCAGATCTGGCGACCCCTGCAACCAAGATTGTTATTTTTTTTATTCTAGTGTACTCTGTCAAAAGATAGGCTCTAATTAACATGGAATGCTTGTAAACATACACTACCATATTTGTTACAATGTCAGAGACTCTTGTACATGAATTTAAAATAAATATGTGAGGAAACATAAAAATTTGATCTGCTATACATTTTTAGGATTTAATATAAACTTTTATGATCTACTATAAACTTCTCGCAAAAAGGGCAAAAAAAGAATGAGGATGTTCAGATAATTATAGTTTGCTTTGCACCCAGACATAAAGATATATCATCTATAAACTATAGCAGTGATTCCTAAAGTGGTCTATATAGACACCCAGGGGTCTACGAAGACGTTCAAGGGGTCTACGAAAGTGAAAAAACAAATTGGGGGTCTATGAGATGTCCAAGGGGGTCTATGATAATAGATTTCATATAGGCATGTCGTGACTTTAATTTTTACATTCCATTAATGTAATTCTTCACACTATATATAATTTGTAACTTAGTTAACATTTAAATATTTATCCTGCTATTCAAACGAAAAATTGTTGTATTTAATTTCAATACTTATTAAAATAACTTAATTTTGTCTTCATGTAAATAATGTTTAACAAAAAGAAATGTAGACTGTCTAGCGTTGATTATATAAAATTCTTCATTCTTTCCTTGTCAACCAAGCGGTTACCGATTGCCTTTTTTATGACGAAATAAAACTAATTACGCTTAACAATATCACCCTAATAAAAAGATATAGATTTGAAAAACTTTTGAACATTCAAAGATAAAGTTCAGAATAGACCCACAAAATCTCTATTCAACATCAGCTAGAGAAGATGGTGGTTTATGAGTCTTACAATATATGTTCACTTATAGCAAAATTAGGGTGTGGTGGTAGTGGTTAAGCGCTTGGCTTCCGTAATTGGGGTCCTGGGTTCGAATCTCTGTGAATTTTGAATTTCAGGATTTTCAGGGCTCCCCTGAGTCCACCCATCTCTAATGGGTACCTGAATTATGTTAGTAAAAGTAAAGGCGGTTGGTCGTTGTTCTGCCCACATGACACCCTGCTCGTTAACCGTTGGCCAAAGGAACAGATGACCATAACATTATCACAATGTCTGAAAGGGGAAATTTACTTATTTATGGCAAAATGCGGAAAAACCATAGGTAGAAGATTGATTTTTATCAGCCGTTGTAGTTTTAAAACCTGTTTTACACAAACCCACATCTGATATTATTAAAAGAATTTCTTTAAGCACCAATACAGTTCAAGGTTGCTTCGGTGGCATGAGTTATAAAATTAAAAGCTTCATATGTAATTCTTTGCAAACGACATATATACGTTTGGGTTCAGCACCGTCACAGGTTCTAACAGGATGTAGTGGTGTGTGCTGCGAACTGCATTATGGTCGCCGGCTCCTTATTTTTCCTCAGGTTAACCCACAAAACCTTTCCCATGTTTTAGTTGCAAGACAGGAGAGTTTTGAATTCAGTTTTACTTCTGCTAGGTGGGTAGCCAGCCAAGACTAATGAGCCATTCATGCTCGAAGCTTACTGGTTTAGGCGACAGTCACTCGCCTTCGCTCTTTCTCCCGATAGTGATAACATCTTCGCGTGGACTCAATATTTGACCAACACGTGAAACGTCAAGAAATACGCGAGAAACTGCTCTTTGCGAAAACTCTTACAATGATACTTAAGGCCATTGTGTTTGGAGATTCCAGCAATACATATTGCTATTTTAATTGGTCTTGAATTTTATCAATAAAAAAGAGAGATCTCTAAAATCTTTAATATGTAGCTTTAAATTACTTTTTCACTTTTCAACTCTCTACAGATAGAAATTAGGAGGCGTTTTGGCTGAGCGGTAAAGTGCTTGGTTTCTGAACCGGGGGTCCCGAGTTTGAATCCTGTTGAAGACTTGGATTTTTAATTTCGGGATCTTTTGGGCGCCTCTGAGGCCACCCAGCTCTAATGGGTACCTGACATTAGTTGGGGAAAGTAATGGCTGTTGGTCGTTGTGCTGGCCACATGACACCCTCGATAATCGTAGGCCACAGAAACAGATGACCTTCACATCATCTGCTCTATAGACCACAAGGTCTGAGGAGAACTTTACTTTTTGTACAGATAGAAATTAGTTTAAAAAAAAATGTTGAATTTTCAAAAATTTGAAAGTTAAGCAGGGGGTCTACCGATAACCAGAAAACATGGCAAGGGGTCTACAAGACAAAAAAGTTTGGGAACCACTGCTCTATAGTCTATAGAGCTATAAATCGTATGGCTAAACAACAGATCACACTCCAGAACGAGACGTTTATAATTTTATTGTTTACAAAGGTTCTATCAACTCACTCTGTCTGGTACAAATCTCGTACCTCTTAGTCCCCCCCCCCCCCACTTCCCATTCTCGGATCAAATTGAAACTTTGCACAATTATTCATTGTCCCTAACACATGAATCATCCAAAAAAAAAAATCAAATTACTTATCAATTGGTCGTTATTAATTAATTTTGTTTTATACAGAGACAGTACTAGCTAAGGGGAAATAACCCTTTGTAGATAATTATGTTTTTATTTCTTTATAAAAATAAATTAAATAATTACTACTCATTGATTATTTCTAATTAATTGGTAATTATTCCGCAGTTTCCACTTTATCCGGATAAGGAAGGGGGAGAAATAACGTGCACAGGATTCCACTCAAACAGAGTGAAATGATATAAGGTTTGTAAAATTTGAATGATTTCTAAACTCTGAGACCTACATATCCCAATTTTATATGTATGGATTGGGAATATGAGAGCTGTTTTATTTAAATTATTAAAACTAAATCTCAAACATGTTAATTATGTATAAAGAACAATGCAGCTTAACTGTTTTTATAGTAATGTTAGTTCTTCAAATTCTGGGTTTTTAAAGTTCTGTCAAAAGGACGTCTATCCAGATTAAAGTTCTAATGCAAAAAGCCCAGAGGAGATTGCTTCTCACCTGTCGAGTGAGGATTTTAACAATGAATTTAGTCTAAAATGATTTTATTGCTATTTAGGGACATATTTTAAAAAGTAGGACTCACTTTTGGTTGAAAGTTAAAAAAAAAAAAGAAACAATTTATCAGTATTTCAAGGAATCCCTTCAGGATTGAAATTAAAAACAAAAACTGCGTTGGTAAAACAATCTGGTGGTCTCGTTTTCCGGAGGAATTCCAGCTACCCGTCGCCTCAGCGTGGCTTTCCGGTGGATACGTCTAGTGGGTGGAAACTAGATAGGCTAAGTACGAGTAGTGAATCAGGCCCGGCCGGGCTTCCTTGGGTGAGCTTTTGTTTTTTTTTTTCTCTCACTCGGGGTTGGGATGGAAAAAAAACGCCCGGAACCCAGTCCAAAAAGTCCGCCACGCCGTTCCACAAAGGGGGTCGTCATCAGTACCAGGAGCCTGGATTGGCGACCTTCGCACGGCATCGTGGCGGCTACAGTATAGGAATATGAGACAAGCTCCCCGCAGTTAGCATTGTTCTCGACCACCTATAGCGGGTGGTACAGAGAGCGGGGACGGTGCGCTGTGTACGCGGCACGGTCCGGTCTCGCCCAGTCAACCGATATGGCCGCCTACCGTTGGGAGCCCTCAGACAGGACAGGGGTGAAGAGCCCCATGTCCAGGCCTGGTGGTTGGATAAAAGCCTTTCTAACTACTAACGGGATAATGTCGCCTACGGCGCCGACGCCCTACTGGACTTCACTGAAGGTTGTGTCGTTAACTGAACAAAGCATCTCCGTTTGAGAGCACAATAGAGTCATTCTTTCAGTCATGAATGTCTTAGATTTAACTTTTCATCACTCCATGACTTTTTTCTTTACAAATGGACCTCATTCACCAATCGTAAACAAACAACATTTAGACACGTGATAAAATTGATAAAACAATGAAAAAAAAAACTGTTACGTGACAGCCTGTGTGTATTACGTAATTTGTATAGAAGAGATAGAAAATCACGTGGCTAAATGTTGTTTGTGTACGATTGGTGAATGAGGTCCATTGAGCTCCTCACGTAGGGAATAACTGTTACTGGGTTTGTAAAGTTAAAGTGACCAGTGATAAGTAAAATTAACACTTCCGTTGGTGCCAAAGACACTTATGATCTTCAAAAGTGTGCACCAAGTCCCCTCCCCACACCAAGTATACATTTTGTATACACATTATTATAAGTATTTCTTAAATCTTCCTAGCGTCTGGTGAAGGAAACAGTGGGCTCTATAGCGTTTTAATTCCCAACCCCTTTCTATATTTTCACTATTCTCCATTGAGCTCCTCACGTAGGAAATAACTGTTACTGGGTTTGTAAAGTTAAAGTGACCAGTGATATGTAAAATTAACACTTCCGTTGGTGCCAAAGACACTCATGATCTTCAAAAGTGTACACTTAGTCCCTTATCCACACCAAGTATACATTTTGTATACACATTATTATAAGTATTTCTTAAATCT
Source organism: Biomphalaria glabrata (assembly GCF_947242115.1). Classification (NCBI taxonomy): domain Eukaryota; kingdom Metazoa; phylum Mollusca; class Gastropoda; family Planorbidae; genus Biomphalaria; species Biomphalaria glabrata. The sequence continues at coordinate 36,294,632 of NC_074722.1, read as the reverse complement.
TCCTAGCGTCTGGTCAAGGAAACAGTGGGCTCTATAGCGTTTTAATTCTCAACCCCTTTCTATATTTTCACTATTCTCACACAAGATCATTGTGCTAGCTTTAAAAATGGTCATTCCACGCCACAGCTAGGCTGCGTATTACAAAGCTTAAATTAACTCACTCCGTCTGGTAAAAATGTTCACGCTATTTCTCCCACACCCGATCTCGGATCAAGTTGAAATTTTGCACAGGTATTTCTTGTACCTGATAAAACAAGAATATAAAAAAAAATTTAATCAGCGAGATCATTAACTATTGGTATTTACTTATTTTGATTTTTTTTTAGTGTATCAACTTGAGGGGTTCGAATTCAAATCAAACTTTTTTTTTTTTTAAAATTTAAAATGCATTAAAAAAAAAAAGCGATCACGGTAACATTCACACGTTCTCCCCCCCCCCCTTTTACCCAACTGGCCCAGACACGTGATAGGATCATAGCGTACTGAGAAAGCTAAAAATCATGAAATTGCGCTAAACAAAAACAATTGGTAAAAATATATCTAATCGCACAAATTTATTGTTGCTGGTCTAGATCTATTACAAATTTAATTCCATGACTGATCCAAACTAATTAATACAATTAAACTTTGTTTTTAAAAGTATTTTGTTGATATTTTTTTTTTCTTGTTTCACATTGGAGCCATTACTTATTTCTGCTACAGCTATTCCGTACGATCACCCAAGTGTAAGTTGCAACCAGACAGATTTACGATGATTGTAGTTAAGTTGTGTCCCAGTTCTAGGTCTCAGCAAGGTCAACGCCTAGGTCTCACCTTGCTCTATTTAAAAGACGCCATTATTATGACTGAAAAAAAAAAAAAACACACAACATAAGACAAATAATGCTATATTTAAAAATTCAAGCAAAGTAAGGGGAAATAAATCTGAAAAAAGAATTCACGTCTGCTGTAATTTGACATCGGGTTGTCTTTTCCTTTTTTTTTGTTGACAGACGTATTTGTTATATGTCAGGTATTTTATTCCTAGCATTTTTCTCGGAATAAAATACGTAATTTTGTTTAATCATACCTTTAAGAGCATCCTATTTCAAGAGCTATCTTATCTACAATCTTTGCTTATATGTAGGTGGAAAGATTTAAATAATAGTCATATGCTATATAACTGGGGTCATGGCCACATTCTTATTGCCTATGCTTGCGAATTCTAGACGCTAACTGCAGAGCTAGAGAGGAGGATCCTAGCAATGGGATTGAGATGCTACAGAAGGATGCTAGGTTTCAGATACAAAGACCGCACCACAAACGAAGAGATTAGAGACAGGGTTACTGCAGCCATTGGACCCCCACACAATGACCTGTTAACTACTGTCCAAAAAGGCAAACTAAAACTCTATGTCCATATCATAAGGTACTCAGGGATCGCAAAGACCTTCCTTCACGGAACAGTACCAGGAAAAAGAAGAAGAGACAGAGAATGTGATGGGAAGATGAAAAAAAATGGACAGGCCTGTCGTTGAATGAAACTCTATCCAAGGTAAAAGAAAGAGGAATGGAGAAAGATGGTCAACAGATCTTGGATGGTGCCCCAACGGTCCAACAAGCTAAGGGATAGCTGGGGTGGTGAGGATTCATAACAACATCTAATAACCTTTGAGCTCTGATTTACAATTTTTTTTTGGCCGGAGATATTCTGAATAGATCTGCGTACATAAGAATATTTAGTTCAGAAATGTGGGCGTTTTAGTTTATTAATAGAAAATAAAGTCTTCCTTTCACACCTTGGCGTTTATGTAAGCCGTGGAAATACATCGCAGCCATTTTAATTGTAATGATTGTACCGAATGTTACGCGATTTTAACGCAGGACAAATACGCGATTTTAACGCTGGACAGATATCGTGCTTTCAACTCTAAACAATGAAAGGAATTTAACATAGGGCAGATGCCGTGATTTTAACGCAGAAAAGGAAATGCTGTTTCAACGCTGGACATATACCGCGATTTTAACGCAGAATAGATAATGCGGTTTTAACGCTGGACAGCTAGGTCCTTGGAGCTTTTCTATGTTTCAACATTTTTTTCTTCCCCTCCTCTCAATAATTACAAGGACAGTGACGAGTTATCTTTCAGTTTTAATCTTGTATTCATTAGCGCACTGGCATATGTATTTGTCGAAAACCTAGCCACGGAGTTCTAAAGTCTATATAAAGAGTTTAAAGATATCATCCATCGGGTAATGTACCGTCACCACTACGCCGTAGTAATTCTTGATCGGGATCGAGTCACACTGACACTCGAGCGCAATGTTTCCCAAACTGTGTACCACGTATTAAAGGCGGCATGGGACACTTCATCATCATCATCATCACTCCTTTGACTTCCTCATGGTTCCCTATGTTCATAGGGCCTCGACAAAAACACGCCACTCTCCACGGTCTCTTGCTAGCTTTTTGATGGTGTCCCAGCTCTTCCCGGTCTTCTCTGCTTCTTCAAGTACACTGCGTCGCCATGTTCTTTTTGGTCTTCCTCTGCGTCTTGTTCCCTGGGGGTTCCACTCTAAGACCTGCCTAGCTCTGTTGCTGGTATCTTTTCTAAGGGACACTTGTTAGCGTTTAATATGCAAGGCTCAGCGTCTTTGATCTCCAATAGTGTCAATTTAAAACTACTCATCTATATTCTGCAATTTAATCATTTTCCCCCCAGATTTATCAATTTTTAAGTCCTTTTATAAAGAAAGTGTATCTTTAAATTCCAGTGCTTTCCAAGAAAAAAAAAGACCCATTAATTAAAAAAAAAATTGGTTCTAACCCAGCGTTGTTTAATGTATAATGCTCTAGTTAGATCCAGCACAGATAATGCACAATTTTCAACACAAGTCTCAATGTCCATGAACTCTTCAATGCGTCGTGGCGCGAAATCAAAAACAGACGTTTCTCTTTGCCTCAATATCTAGAACACAAAAACAAGCTCAGCCAGAGTTTGAAGTCGTTAATAGATCAGATTGTACTTTTTTTTTACGACCTAACGAAGGCGTCTGCCATTCTTGACCTACAAATGTGCTTCAAAGCGATGACCTTGCGTGGATTCAGGTGCTGCGTAAACTTGCTCACGAGTTTTTAAGTTCATTGACCCTCTGTTGCTGATTTGCTCTGCTGTTTTTCTCCAGTACTCCCTCCCCCTTTTGGGCGCCCACAAACACCACAGCGACCAAGTAGAAAGATTAAAGAGTTGTGCATAGTAGTCAAGAATAAAAAAAAGAAAAAAAAGCTGTTTATGTGAAATGAATCAGGTCGATGGACCAGCTTTTAGTCACCGCCGTTCTAGCAGACGTCCAAAATACTGGCAAAAGTGCACGTGACACCTTTTCGGTCTCGCTGGATCTAGGTCAGGGATTCTCAAGTGGCGGGAAACACAGCCTGTTCAAGTAAATGAATAAATCGTTTGGTTTTTGCTATACAGGTTTTATATGTACCATTGCAAATGAAGATCATTAGTTCCTACTGCAGGATTGCAGGGGACAACGTCGGACAGGGATTTAAACCCGGGGCCACCATGACGACTCTCAGAAGCGCATATCACACGACCAGGCATACCACAGGACCAGGCATACCACAGGACCAGGCATACCACAGGACCAGGTATACCACAGGACCAGGCATACCACAGGACCAGGCATACCACAGGACCAGGCATCGTTAAGTCGTAAGATCAATCTGTTTGAGTGGCCACAAAACACTGTCATTTGACGTGATCCAAAATACAGTCTATGTTTGCTAAAATTGCTAAAGTGATGAAAGGTGTAACATCTTCGCCAACCACCCATAATGCACCTCATTCACCAATCGTAGATAAACACATTTAGCCACGTCATAATATTGATAAGACAAAGAAAAATACGTATCACGTGACAACCTTTATGGATTACATAATTTGTATAGAAGATATGGTTAAATGTTGTTTGTTTACGATTGGTGAATGAGGTCCATTAGTCATTACTAACTAACCTTTCCTTAGTTTCAAGTGTATAAATGTACAAATAAAACAACACTTAAAACTACATTCCAAGGCCGGACTTAGCATAGTGCGGGACATCGTGCAAACGTTTGACTTGGTCTTTCTGTCGCTAGATTGTGAAGCACCGCGCCTCATTCTATCTGGATGACAACATAAGACACGCCTAACTGGTTGACTATCACACACAAAAAAAAAGCCGGGCATTACGATAACTGCTAAAATTATTATAATACTGAAATTAAACAGAATTAGTCTTTGTCTAATTTCGACTGATTTTTAACTCCTGAATATGTTTCGTTTTTAAGTTGGCAAAGTTTCCTCTCCACTTTTTTATTTATTTTTAGATTATGAAGCATAAGGGTAAGTCTATAAATAGCAAGTATTTTTGGTGTAAACGGTGTATAGCAGAAAGGAAGTGTTGAGTGCACTTTTGAGAATGGCAGAACAAAATTTGCTAAGCTCTTCCGACCTTAGCATTTAATAAGAGTTGGCAACATTGAGGTTTTATTTAGTGCCCTTGACATTGTTTATTGTGACAACTTCCGATCGTATTATGAGTTATTTGTCTTAGCGGATGAAGACTTTGTTTATTGTGACAACTTCCGATCGTATTATGAGTTATTTGTCTTAGCGGATGAAGACTTTGTTTTTTGTGACAACTTCCGATCGTATTATGAGTTATTTGTCTTAGCGGATGAAGACTTTGTTTATTGTGACAACTTCCGATCGTATTATGAGTTTTTTGTCTTAGCGGATGAAGACTTTGTTTATTGTGACAACTTCCGATCGTATTATGAGTTATTTGTCTTAGCGGATGAAGACTTTGTTTATTGTGACAACTTCCGATCGTATTATGAGTTATTTGTCTTAGCGGATGAAGACTTTGTTTATTGTGACAACTTCCGATCGTATTATGAGTTTTTTATCTTAGCGGATGAAGACATTGTTTATTGTGAAAACTTCCAATCGTATTATGAGTTATTTGTCTTAGCGGATGAAGACATTGTTTATTGTGACAACTTCCAATCGTATTATGAGTTATTTGTCTTAGCGGATGAAGACTTTGTTTATTGTGACAACTTCCGATCGTATTATGAGTTATTTGTCTTAGCGGATGAAGACTTTGTTTATTGTGACAACTTCCGATCGTATTATGAGTTATTTGTCTTAGCGGATGAAGACTTTGTTTATTGTGACAACTTCCGATCGTATTATGAGTTTTTTTTATCTTAGCGGATGAAGACATTGTTTATTGTGACAACTTCCAATCGTATTATGAGTTATTTGTCTTAGCGGATGAAGACATTGTTTATTGTGACAACTTCCAATCGTATTATGAGTTATTTGTCTTAGCGGATGAAGACTTTGTTTATTGTGACAACTTCCAATCGTATTATGAGTTATTTGTCTTAGCGGATGAAGACATTGTTTATTGTGACAACTTCCAATCGTATTATGAGTTATTTGTCTTAGCGAATGAAGACTTTGTTTATTGTGACAACTTCCGATCGTATTATGAGTTATTTGTCTTAGCGGATGAAGACATTGTTTATTGTGACAACTTCCAATCGTATTATGAGTTATTTGTCTTAGCGGATGAAGACATTGTTTATTGTGACAACTTCCGATCGTATTATGAGTTATTTGTCTTAGCGGATGAAGACTTTGTTTATTGTGACAACTTCCGATCGTATTATGAGTTATTTGTCTTAGCGGATGAAGACTTTGTTTATTGTGACAACTTCCGATCGTATTATGAGTTATTTGTCTTAGCGGATGAAGACTTTGTTTATTGTGACAACTTCCGATCGTATTATGAGTTATTTGTCTTAGCGGATGAAGACATTGTTTATTGTGACAACTTCCAATCGTATTATGAGTTATTTGTCTTAGCGGATGAAGACATTGTTTATTGTGACAACTTCCAATCGTATTATGAGTTATTTGTCTTAGCGGATGAAGACTTTGTTTATTGTGACAACTTCCGATCGTATTATGAGTTATTTGTCTTAGCGGATGAAGACTTTGTTTATTGTGACAACTTCCGATCGTATTATGAGTTATTTGTCTTAGCGGATGAAGACATTGTTTATTGTGACAACTTCCAATCGTATTATGAGTTATTTGTCTTAGCGGATGAAGACATTGTTTATTGTGACAACTTCCAATCGTATTATGAGTTATTTGTCTTAGCGGATGAAGACTTTGTTTATTGTGACAACTTCCGATCGTATTATGAGTTATTTGTCTTACCGGATGAAGACTTTGTTTATTGTGACAACTTCCGATCGTATTATGAGTTATTTGTCTTAGCGGATGAAGACTTTGTTTATTGTGACAACTTCCGATCGTATTATGAGTTTTTTTATCTTAGCGGATGAAGACATTGTTTATTGTGACAACTTCCAATCGTATTATGAGTTATTTGTCTTAGCGGATGAAGACATTGTTTATTGTGACAACTTCCAATCGTATTATGAGTTATTTGTCTTAGCGGATGAAGACTTTGTTTATTGTGACAACTTCCGATCGTATTATGAGTTATTTGTCTTAGCGGATGAAGACATTGTTTATTGTGACAACTTCCAATCGTATTATGAGTTATTTGTCTTAGCGGATGAAGACTTTGTTTATTGTGACAACTTCCGATCGTATTATGAGTTATTTGTCTTAGCGGATGAAGACTTTTCGACCTATGTTTCATATGTTTAAATTTTATCAAAATATCTAGATCAAGATGATCCTGTTGCGTTAAATTTTAGAACCTCTGGTCTAGCTATGCTTTCCTAGGCCACTACTCAACAAATGTACGCTGTAAGATTGTATTGAATCGTAAACAGGCAACAGTTCCCCGAGGGCTTCTACCCTCAGTGGCCAATAACAAGCAAGTCTTCAGCTCCCCAACTTGCCCCCTTTCCAAAACAATACTCCCCTTCCTTCGTAGTTAGTCAAAGCAGTGCGCAGTCAGATTAAAATGATGGTTAAGTTTTTGAAGTCACTTCTGATGGCGTCAAGTTGTGGCTGCAGAATTATTTTTTTAACAGTTAGTGTTAACCTGTGTTTTTAGGTTTTGTTATTTTAAACAAGTATTATTTGTTACTTTTACTTTTTAGTCTGGTTTACATTAGGTTTCATTTTTGTTAACTCTTAGGATAAGCTAGGATATGTTAGGATAAGCTAGGATATGTTAGGATAAGCTAGGATATGTTAGGATAAGCTATGATATGTTAGGATAAGCTAGGATATGTTAAGATAAGCTTGGATATGTTAGGATAAGCTTGGATATGTTAGGATAAGCTAGGATATGCTATGATAAGCTTGGATATGTTAGGATAAGCTTGGAAATGTTAGGATAAGCTAGGATAAGCTTCGATATGTTGGGATAAGCTAGGGTATGTTAGGATAAGCTAGGATATGTTAGGATAAGCTAGGATATGTTAGGATAAGCTAGGATATGTTAGGATAAGCTTGGATATGTTAGGATAAGCTAGGATATGTTAGGATAAGCTTGGATATGTTAGAGTGAGTTATGATAAGCTTGGAAATGTTAGGATAAGCTAGGATAAGCTTCGATATGTTGGGATAAGCTAGGGTATGTTAGGATAAGCTAGTGTATGTTAGGATAAGCTAGGATAAGCTTGGAAATGTTAGGATAAGCTTGGAAATGTTAGGACAAGCTAGGATAAGCTTCGATATGTTGGGATAAGCTAGGATATGTTAGGATAAGCTAGGATATGTTAGGATAAGCTAGGATATGTTAGGATAAGCTAGGATATGTTAGGATAAGCTAGGATATGTTAGGATAAGGGAAAGTCATTGCAATATAAAATAACTGCAAAGTGCCTACACAAGTCAAGATGGCTTCAACTGAATGTGATTGAAAGCGAATACAAGTCAAAGTGACTGCAAATGATAGTATGAGTCAAAGTGACTGCAAGTGACTGCAAGTCCAATTGATTGCTAGTGTCTACAAAGCAAGGGGACTGCAAAAGACTGCAATAGTCAAAATGACTGCCATTGACTGCAAATCAAGGTTATCAAGGTGACCGCGAAAGATTGCAAAATACTACAATAGTCAAAGTGACTGCAAGTGACTACAAATCAAGGTGACAGCAAAAGACTAAAATGGTCAAAGTGAGAGTATTGTTATTTTAAGAAAATATATTCTTTAAAGATTTGTTGACAATCCAGTCATGACAACCTTTTGAGTATTCAGATCCTAGATCTAAAAAAAGACCTATATATATATATATATATATATATATATATATATATATATATATATATATATATATATATATATATATATATATATAATAAATCCATATATAGTCTATATTATTAGATCTGAGCCGTGATCTATATTTTCAACTCTACCTGGCCACAAACATCAAATCAAAAACAGCGACTGGACTAGTTTGTCAGAAAATCAGAATCAATAATTCAATAGCTCGTTCTAAAAAGGAAAACACAAAAATCCAACTCAATGGAGACAGTCATTCATATCGTCTGCTCTCGCTCTCTGACGTCATACTTCCGTTGACGTCATCACGCTGCTTCATTTAAATAAATCCATCCGCCCGAGACCAATCGTAATGGAACGCCTCAATACTGACTTGCAACATGGCAACCTGTGACGTGGCAACGAGCTATTGGTCTAAACTTCCCAACACGTTGCGACGTCGCAGGTCAGTGTCTCGGCCTCCTATAAACGATTGGCCTCGATCCATTCATCCCAGTGGCGCTACAGCCCACCGAGGACCCTGGCCTGCTTCAACACGTTTTTCCATTCAGAACTCTCCTGGGCTTTACTCTGGCCCGAACTCTTAACTCTTTCTCTTCGTAATTATTTACCACATTCTGGTGAAATCAACGCTGGTATCGTCAGGTAGGGGAGAAAGAGTTAACTCTCCCACATCAATGATACAGCCATCTTATTCGTGGTTTGATTTTGGGTCGCCAGCCTTTTGGTTGCTTGTTTACTGCCTTTGCTACTCCGTTCTCTTAAAATGAATCTCTCTATATCAGCGGTTCTCAACCTTTTAAGCTCGGCGAACCCTTTTTACAATCCCCCACTCTGCCACGACCCCGCCCACCACACACGCATACAACAATAGAAGAACAGGCAAATAACAATCCATATTTTCGATGGTCTTAGGCGACCCCTGGCAAATCGTCAATCGACCCCCAAGTGGGTCGCGACCCACAGGTTGAGAACCCCTGCTCTCTTTCTATATATAGTTCTAAAATGACGATACCTTCTTTATACAACTTACAGAGCGATTGTTTTTCTCTTAAAAATTAATAAATGTTAGATTAAAAAACAATCGAAATTTTTTACCCTTCTAGCGAGATAGTAATTCTTTTCTCAGCTGTTAAATTTTCTAGATAAATCGTTAGAGCCGTTTTTGAGATCAGCGTCCAGGTTCCTCCGCCCTTCGTGAAGTAGAATAGAGGTATTGTTAACCCTTTCTCTCCGTATTTATTTACCACATTCTGGTGGAATCAACGCTGTATATCGTCAGTTAGGAGAGAAAAGAGTTAAAATATATATAGTCAACAATTTGTTGTTGATTTACGTGAGTCGCGGAAGATTTAAAGTTGTTTTTCTTCTCTGGTCTATTCACTAACCCGCGTAGTAATTCTTTGGCGCCCAAGTCCTCACGCCGCCTTAGCGGCGGATGGGTCTTAAATGTCACGTGATAGTGGGTCAGAATTAAGAACATGACACACACGAGGCAACAGTCCTTGCTCAGTTCATTATGTTGACGCACGAGCTCATGTCTGCAATCTAGTTGCCAGACGTCCTGTTTGTTATTCACACATCTCGCGCTTGTCAGACAATTATCATGCATGTACTAATACCCAGGATGTGTTTTTTATCCGCCAGGATAATTTCATCTATTTCGTGTCTTAAATAGAGTTTAGCCTGTTCAGTATCAGCATTCGCTTCAACGCCTGTCAAGAGTGACGTTATTGACCTGTCCTTTAAGCACACATAGAAACCAAATGTACTATTTGACTCCTACAGGACCGGATTTAGCAATGATATGTCCCTAAGCTATTTGAGATATGGGGCCCTTTATAAATCCCCCACTGGCTATTCCTTTGTTAACATCTGATATAAATACACTAGAAATTTGTTTTGGTGGGGGGCCCAAAGCTATAGCTATTGATTTTAGGTCAATCCAGCACTGGACTCTAAAAATTCTTATCTTATTATCTTAAATAATACAGACGTTACTTCAAAAAAGAAGATGATTACGTCCTACGCGTCATGCATTTAGTCATGCATATTAACCAATGACTTAAATTCTGCCAAGTCACTGGTTTTCCTGGCTAGCTCAGGCAACCCATTCCATGCTCTAATAGCACTAGGGAAGAAGGAGTATTTGTACAAATTTGTCCTAGCATATGGGACGAGAAATGTGCCTTTATCTTTGTGTCTTTCAGAGTATTTTATTAAACTTTGTTTTTGTATTTGAAGATTATGGTTCAGTGTTTTTATGTATGATTGCTACTTTACTTTTGAGACTTCTGTCCTGAAGGCTTTCTAAATTTAGTGATTTGACTAATTCTCTATCTTTACGTAAGTTTCCTAAATTCTAAAAAAAAAAGTTTTTTTTGTTCTTTCGATTTTCGAGCTACAGTTTAACATTACGTAACGAACGAAACACAGAAAAAAACACAGGAAAACAAATGTATGGACATATGTGGGGGCGGCTTAAGGTAGCTTTAAGAAAAACTTTGGAAAATAAAAATTTTGAACCAATGTCAAGGATGTTGTACTGAAAGATTATCATTGCCAACTAAGAAATTAAAATTACTTTCTGTTCTGCACAAAAATTACAGTAAATCCATGTAAAGCATATCTTATCGACATTTCCTACTTTCTGTACACTGGATTCGCCAAAAAAAAAAAGCTATTTATAGTTATCCGCTATAGACATCCAATATCTTATCTTATATAATGCAGACGTTACCTCAAAAAAGAAGATGATTTCGTCCTACGCGCCATGCATTCATATCACTTTTCATATATAATACCACTTTGTAAAAGTGAGTCAAATAATTGAAGAAACAAGAGCCTTCGCCTTGCGACCTATAGGGAAGGCTGATGTAAAGGTAATCTTTATTAGCGAGGGTACAGTGTGATTAGCACAACGACCAGCCGCTTTTACTTTCCCTTACTAATGTTAGGTACTCATTTGAGGTGGGTGGACCTAGGCCATCCCCCCCCCCTCCAAAAAAAAACAAAAAAAAACAACAACACCAAACAAACCTGATATTTAAAAAAATCCAAGTCTTCGAGATTGGAACCCACCACACCTTGGTTCAGATGCCAGGCCTATTATAATTCAAACATTAAGTAGGTAACTTCTAGATAATTAATTCTGGGAAACAGGTAACAGATTATTTATGAAACAATTTCAGCTTTTGAAGAAATTATTTTTTTAAAATAATGAGAGCCTTAACAAGGTCATCGATTCAACCTTATTTTCGCCTCAACCTAACTGTCGCCTCAACCTTGTTGTCGCCTAAACCTTGTTGTCGCCTCAACCTAATTGTCGCCTCAACCTTGTTGTCACCTCAACCTAATTGTTGCCTCAACCTAATTGTCGCCTCAACCTAATTCTCGACTCAACCTAATTCTCGACTCAACCTCGTTGTCTTCTCAACCTAATTGTCGCCTCAACATCGTTGTCGCCTCAACATAATTGTCGCCTCAACCTAATTCTCGCCTCAACCTAATTCTCGCCTCAACCTTGTTGTTCCCTCAACCTAACTGTCGTCTCAACCTGATTGTTGCCTCAACCTAATTGTCGCCTCAACCTCATTGTCGCCTTAACCTAACTGTCGCCTCAACCTGATTGTCGCCTCAACCTCATTGTCGCCTTAACCTAACTGTCGCCTCAACCTGATTGTTGCCTCAACCTAATTGTCGCCTCAACCTCATTGTCGCCTTAACCTAACTGTCGCCTCAACCTGATTGTCGCCTCAACCTAATTGTCGCCTCAACCTCATTGTCGCCTTAACCTAACTGTCGCCTCAACCTGATTGTCGCCTCAACCTAACTGTCGCCTCAACCTGATTGTCGCCTCAACCTAATTGTCGCCTCAACCTAATTGTCGCCTCAACCTCATTGTCGCCTTAACCTAACTGTCGCCTCAACCTGATTGTCGCCTCAACCTAATTGTCGCCTCAACCTAACTGTCGCCTCAACCTAATTGTCGCCTCAACCTAATTCTCGACTCAGCCTCGTTGTCTTCTCAACCTAATTGTCGCCTCAACATCGTTGTCGCCTCAACCTAATTGTCGCCTCAAACTAATTGTCGCCTCAACCTAATTGTCGCCTCAACCTAATTGTCGCCTCAACATCGTTGTCGCCTCAACATAATTGTCGGCTCAACCTCATTTTCGCCTCAACCTCATTGTCGCCTCAGCCTTGTTGTCGTCTCAACCTAATTGTCGCCTCAACCTAATTTTCGCCTCAACCTAATTGTCGTCTTTCCCTTTGTATACTTCCCTTGCCTCCATTTTGGACTTTTCAAGTAACTCGGGAATTTATTTACGAGAAGTTACTTAAGTAAGATTCCTGTTTACTTAGTATATAATGTCTTTCTGTTTAGCATATAGCCATACTGTAAGTAATGTGTAGCATGCTCTGCCTATAGTATGTAATGGAATCTACGCAGGTAACTCCCGGCACAAAACAAGGGACTTAATCAACAGCAGACGTCTGCACATATTTACAGCTACGTGGTTGGCAAGACGCATTTCCGGACAGGCTCAGAACTGAGTGCAGTTTGTGTCTTGATAACCAAAGCTGATAACAACAACAACAAAAATAATTAAAATATCACCTTTCTCTCTCTCCCCCTCTCTCTATATGTGTGTGGGTGTGTGTGTGTGTTGTTTAGGTTTATGAGACTGACTTTTGTCAGAGCCCTAATGACATTTGAATGACACTATCAGTGCCATAATGACCTTTGGATAACACTATCAGTGCCCTAATGACATTTGAATGACACTATCAGTGCCATAATGACATTTGGATGACACTATCAGTGCCCTAATGACCTTTGAATGACACTATCAGTGCCCTTATGCCCTTTGACATAATGACCTTTGAATGAGATTATCAGTGCCTAATTGACCTTTGAATGACACTATCAGTGCCATAATGACCTTTGGATAACACTATCAGTGCCCTAATGACATTTGAATGACACCATCAGTTCAGTGCCATAATGACATTTGGATGACATTATCAGTGCCCTAATGACCTTTGAATGACACTATCAGTGCCCTTATGCCCTTTGACATAATGACCTTTGAATGAGATTATCAGTGCCTAATTGACCTTTGAATGAGACTATTAGTGACATCTTGCCATGATTATGAAGCTGTCAGTGCCCAAATGATTTTTGAATGAAATGATGCTGGCAGTGCCTAAATGACTTTTGAATGAGGCTGTCAGTGCCTAAATGACTTTTGAATGAGGCTGTCAGTGCCAAAATGACTTTTGAATGAGGCTGTCAGTGCCAAATGACTTTTCAATGAGGCTGTCAGTGCCTAAATGACTTTTCAATGAGGCTGTCAGTGCCCAAATGACTTTTGAATGAGGCTGTCAGTGCCCAAATGACTTTTGAATGAGGCTGTCAGTGCCTAAATGACTTTTGAATGAGGCTGTCAGTGCCAAATGACTTTTGAATGAGGCTGTCAGTGCCAACATGACTTTTGAATGAGGCTGTCAGTGCCAACATGACTTTTGAATGAGGCTGTCAGTGCCTAAATAACTTTTGAATGAGGCTGTCAGTGCCTAAATGACTTTTGAATGAGGCTGTCAGTGCCAAATGACATTTGAATGAGGCTGTCAGTGCCTAAATGACTTTTGAATGAGGCTGTCAGTGCCTAAATGACTTTTGAATGAGGCTGTCAGTGACTAAATGACTTTTGAATGAGGCTGTCAGTGCCAAATGACATTTGAATGAGGCTGTCAGTGCCTAAATGACTTTTGAATGAGGCTGTCAGTGCCTAAATGACTTTTGAATGAGGCTGTCAGTGCCTAAACGACTTTAGAATGAGGCTGTCAGTGCCTAAATGACTTTTGAATGAGGCTGTCAGTGCCCAAATGACTTTTGAATGAGGCTGTCAGTGCCCAAATGACTTTTGAATGATGCTGTCAGCGCGCTAGAGACATTCGCTGTCTGCCCTTGCACAATGGATGGAGAACTTGAACAAACGTAAGGTGCTCATTGCAGCTTCAACTTAAGAGCGACCCCTAGTATTTCCCCCCCCCCTTCCCAAAAAACGTTTACTTCAATACAGCCATGACCAAAGAGAAAAAAACATTTTGAATTTCTAAGAAAAAACAAATAAATGAGGCGAGTGACCTCCCTGAATGAGACCGTCTTTCTGTACATAGATCTTTTGTTTACAACCCAGGTTTCTAGATCTAGTTACTTTAGACAAGAATGGTCTAGCTAGAACACACGCACACACACAATTTAATTCAGAATACTGCCGTAACATAATAATAAGGCTTGTCTTCGAGTCCGAATAACGTGATTAGAATTACAGTGTACTGGATTCTCAATTGACACTTCACTGCATCGTATTTCTTTTAGTTTACTGCGAAATGATTTTGTTACCAACTTATACGAACTATTTTGTTACCAATTTATAAGAACTATTTTGTTTCCAAAAAGTCCGCAGTGGAATATGTGTGTGTGTGTGTGTTCTGTGTGTGTGTGTTCGTATGCTTGTTGACAAATCTATCGCAACCTGTCGTCTGTTTACCCCGCTCATATTTATCGGTTAATTGCTACTAACATCTAAAAATAGTAACCCCTGGCTCTCGGCAGACGTACTTTTGGTTCGAGCCATTTGCCTTGTTTGGGATTTGAGTAAGTGTTGGACGAGAACTGGTTCACGCTTCATTCATGACACCAAAAAAAAATGTTATGCGGGAAACACGCGTCTGTCTGGCAGTCTGGGAGTTAAAAAAAAAAAACGCACTCTTAAGTCTGCACTATTAAAACCTGGTTCAAGGTACTGGCATACCAGTGGTTCTCACTCTGGTCGACTTTTCGTTGACATAAAGGATATACTCTTAAAAACTAGACAAATCTGTGTATTGCAACTATGCCACTTTGTAATTTAAACGGACATGGTTCACAATACAAACTTAATTTCTTATCTGTCAAACGACGTGCCTTTAGCTGACACCAATTGTTATGTAAGGACTGAACATTGACCTGCAGTGGAGACGAAATGCTTATCTTATCTTATGAAATATGGACGTTTCTTCAAAAGAGAAGATGATTACGTCCTACGCGTGTTCCTAGGTCAATCTTAGTCATGCATGCTAATCAATGACTCAAATTCAGCCAATTTATTTTCCTGGCTGACTCAGGCAACCCATTCCATGCTCTAATAGCACTAAGGAAGAAGAAGTATTTGTACATATTTGTCCTAGCCTATGGGACGAGGAATGTGCCCTTATCGTTGTGTCTTTCAGAGTATTTTATTAGATTTTGTTTTGCATTTGAAGATTATGGTTCAGTGTTTTACTTTTAAGTCTTCTCTCCTGAAGGCTTTCGAAATTAAGTGATCTTACTAAAGGTCTCAGGCCCACAAGACGTCTGAGATTGTAAGATATTAACGTCCTAAGCCTGCAAGAGTAAATGAAAGATAACGTCCCAGGCCTGCAAGACGTCTGATAATGTAAGATAATAAACGTCTCACACGCTCAGCAAGACGTCTGGAAAATGTTTCATTTTGTGCTAAATAACATTGTCTTCGTTTTGTCGTGCGTTGCATACAGCCACGGGGGCTGGATATAAAAACGTATACATCATTCATAGCCATAGTGACTGCCAGCTGTGAGAACCACTGAACTAGAAACAAGACAGTTTTTTATTTTGGCCACATCACAAAGGTGGCTTGAGACTAGGTGATTATGGCAGACTTTTCGTGTAACGCACTGGCTGATACTTTGTGATCTTCATGTCTGAAGAGCGGAGGAAGTCAAGCGTAAAAACAAAATGGATCAAATATTTACGATCTGTTTAGATAGTAGTGGACATTGTGGCCTTATTTAGTGTCCAGTCCCAATATATAGTCATAGACACAGTCAGTGACGGAGCAAGATACTCATAGGCTCTGGTTCAAGAATGTAATTATGGGGCGAGTTTTCACCTGAATCGGAAGTTCCAATACTTTATTTTGCGTTTATAGTTATTGGCATATAAATCTGCCATATGTTGCCAGGTTTTTAAAGTAAAGTTAATTTGATCCCAATTTGGTAAGTAAAGAATGAATAAAAGTCAAAGTCGAAATTCTTAATTTTCACTTATTATCCGTATTCCCACCAAGAGTAGCCCCCCGCGCAATCAGTTTCGCATAGGGCCTTGCAATTGTAAGGACCGGCCTTGATATCACGTATACACCAGAAGTACATAGAAAAAAAATATATACATATGTAGGTAGGCACTGCCTTCTAGAAAGTAATGGTGTCACTGAGATACTGTTTCTTACTTATGGGCCTAAGAGTGTCCTTGACATTCAATGCCTGTACGACTATCTAAAAGCAACTATGGGATGTTTATTAACCCTTAAAGTGCTGAGCTGTTGTACAATGAGTGCATACAAAGTGGAGGCTAAACTACCACACGCGCCTTAACTCTTTCTCTCCTGATCGACGCTACCATCGTTGATTTTGACCTCATTCAATTAAATTAATGTTTAATTTTATAAACTTAATTTTTGCATTATATAAAAAAGAACATGCACTCCCCCCTTTTAATTCTATACCAAATAAATCAGTTTCTGATTTCAGGGGTAGTGAAATAGTAATGGTCCAAAAATGAAGAATTCCATCGAAACGTGGACAAATAATTACGGAGAGAAAGAGTTAAGGGTTAATAAGGAGCTCATGTTTTATTCTATATTTTTAAATTACATAAATTTACAGTCAAAAATATTTTTTTTTTGCTGCCAACTTGTGAACATTGACTAAATATATAATTTGCTCATCAATTAGTCATCAGTCAAGATCGAATTTCTACTTTATCAGTGGACCATCAATGTACTAAAAGTCTAAAACTGCATTTTCTGACCTTCTGAGTAGCAAAGTAAAAAAAACACCAAACAAACAAGTGCATCTATAAAATTAAACAATTTCCTGTATTTACCACTAAATAAGAAGAACAGCAAGTGACGACACCCTGCCTTGTATTTACAATACCTCTTTTCAACTCGTATCTTCGTGGAATATAAAACCTTCTGGGCGGACGAAGGGTGAGCGAAACCTGGACATGGATTTTGAAAACGGCTCTAACGATTTTCTTAGAAATTTAACAGTTGATGTACATCGTTGGGTAAAGAATAACTAGCTCGTTGGCCACAAGGGGGGAAACTCTAGTTGGACCGTTAGAATTTGTCAAAAGTGAAAAAAGAAATACATTTAAATTTGAATTTGTACAAATACTCCTTCTTCCCTAGTGCTATTAGAGCATGGAATGGGTTGCCTGAGCTAGCTAGCAAAACCAGTGACTTGGCAGAATTTAAGTCATTGGTTAATATGCATGATTGAATGCATGACGCGTAGGACGTAATCATCTTCTTTTTTGAAGTAACGTCTGTATTATACAAGATAAGAGAAACTATTTCTCTTCGGGTGTTTCCGCTTGTAGGCATTATTCATTCAGAATAAATGCTCGGGAAATGTTTCTGCATTGCCTTCTAACTCTAGATCTAGAGAACTATCATTGGAATATTATAAACTATAGTCTAGTAGATCTATACATTCGCTTAACCAGGATTCTTTTTCGGACGGGGGTTGGGAGTGGGGTCGGAGAATACGTGGAGGTAAAATATGTTTTAAAATCTAACATTAGTCATTAAGAGAAAAATAATTGCTCCATAAGCTCTATAAAGGAGGTATTGTCTTTTTTTTTTTAATTAAATTATTTTAAAATGCTTTTTCTAGTTGACAACTTCTTATGTTTCTTTCTGCACTTCTGTAGAGCCATGAAAGCTGGCACTGAACGCTGAGAGCAAATGTTACAGAAATTTTGCTGTGTATCTCAGAAATAAAAAAAAAAGAAAATGAAAGAGCTTTTACTTCTACACATCAACACTCTAGCTGGCAAAAACTAAAGGATGAATTCTTCATAAACTTTGAAGAAAAAGGTCAGGGGTTCTCAGCCTGTGGGTCGCGACTCCCTTGTGGGTCGATTGACCATTTGCCAGGGGTCGCCTAAGACCATCGAAAATATGCCTACTCTTCAATTGCTGTGTATGTGTGTGTGGAGAGAGGGGTGTCGCGGCAGAGTGGGGGATTGTAAAAAGGGGTCGCCGAGCTTAAAACGTTGAGAACCGCTGAAGTAGGTCGTTTAAAGAAATTCTGGCTGGACAACGTGAAGGAATGGACCAGCATTTTTCCGGACATCCCAAGAACACGCCGCTGACCTGGGACAAATGGAGAGATTGGTTCATTGAAGGCTCAGGCAACTCTACCACATAAGTCAAGTGACTGGTGATGATTGTTTTGTGCGTGTTTCTGACTTTGTGTTGCTTTCAACATTTTGTCAAAGGATTTCTAATCTGGCCCCTGGGTCTGTAGAGTTTGCACTGATCAGATTATTGGTTGCGTGTTTCTGTACGCCTAGTATTACCACATAGTTCATATCAGTAGCCACAATGATTAAGACACAATCAAGACACAGTAAAGACACAGTCAAGACACAATAAAGTAACTCAACAGGTGTATGTAGAATATAAACGTTTAATCTTCTTGTGTTTCTTTACCAACCACTGCATTGCCCATCAGGTCAATGACCTCTATTTTTGGGGGCAATATGAGACTGTTTTTTTTTTGTTATTGTTTGATCTTTAAAAACTAGACCATACCCGGAAATCAAACAAAACACCGCTAAAAAAATTTATTTGTTACCTTAATGATAATCTTCGCAATGGTTTCCAAATGAAAGACTATTGCATCATACTAATAAGATTTACATCAATATATTTGGCCTTTTAGTTCTATTTATAAATAAATATGATACTGTCAATACAGATTGAATGTTTAGTGAAATATATACGAATTAGATATATTTTAAATTTTTTTACATTCAATAACTTTTGTTTTGAATTTCTTAAGTGCTCCAGAAGGCCCTGTTTGTCATAACTTTTGTTTTGGATTTCTTAAGTACTCCAGTGGTCATGGGCCAGGGTCCAGTGGGCTATGTTTGTCATAGGCCATGGTCCAGTGAGGCCCTGTTTGTCATGGGCAAAGGTCCAGTATGCCTCTGTCATGGGCCAGGGTCCAGTGAGCCTCAGTTTGTCATAGACCAGGGTCCAGTGAGCCCTTGTTGTCGTGGGACAGGGTCCATTGAACCCCTTCGCGCCATGTCTTCTTCGCCACTGGACAGAGTCCATCTCACAATCAGTTCCAAATTGGACTAGTATTTGGACCAATCTATAGACTTTGCCAAAGTCCTACTCAGAATCATGTCCAGCAAGTAGTTGCTTTGGCGACCACTTTTTTTTCTTTTCCTGTAATGAAACCTTTTCTTTTTTTTTTTTTTTTGAAGTCCGCAGTCAAAAACTGGTTTCGTCAGCACACAAGATCAGATAGTCTTGTACTTTAAGCATTCACTGTAAGAAAAATATGTTTCCATTTATGGTTGCCAGTTCTTTTGGTGCACAATGACCCCCCCCCCCCCCTATTTTTTCCCCCGATGTCTCCCCCTCCCCCTCGTTTTATCCTACTAACCTTGTTTTCACCCCAAGTTGTTTATATCTCCCCACGGTGAATAGTAACAACGCTAGCGCCATCTTGATACTACGTGTGGGTTGAAAAACACATTCGGAAAAAAACATGTTTTGTTCCATGGTATCATGTAATAAACTTTTTAGATTTGAGTGATTCAGTTTTCTCGATAGAGTCCAACCGACTAGTTGAATGTACTCTACGTTATAACCTGTTGATTGTAGGCAATATTCAGATTGGCGATTTAGTGAAGTTATCGTATCTGTACCCACATGTAATAGTAATAATTATAGCTTTTATATAGCGCTACTTTCATGCTTATAGCATGCTCAGAGCGCTATGGTCCACGCTCATTTTGTGGACCAGTGGGAGGGGGTATCTGGGAGAAGTTTTTTTTTTCGTGCTGCCTGTAGGCGCTCAGTAAACACAACTCTGCTCGAGTCGGGTGTCGAACCTCAAGCCCCCTACATAGGTAGCCAAGACAAGACTAGTACAATGTAGATGGTTGTCCTGGCTAGGATCTTGTGGGCTGTGAATGTCCAATTAATATTTCATCAACCTGTGTAAACTACCCAAGGGATGGCTGCCTGGTCGTGCGGTTTGCGCGCTGGACTGTCGTTCAGATTTATCGATGGTCCCGGGTTCAAACCCTGCCCGCTCCCATCCCCCTTCGTCCTGCGGGAGGTTTGGACTAGGAAGTAAACTATCTTCAACTCTGAAGGAACATCCGAAACATGTAAAACATTTTACAGACAAACAAGGGACATAACAATTAAAATGGAAGACGTACTCAAGACTTCTTACTACTTCAAATGATGTATTTATTTATAAATGGCATGCTCGTCTAGTCTCCCTACCCGTCGGTTTCCTATCCGTCTCTAGCACTATTTAACCTTCTCTAAGCCCTGGCCATCTTGTTCTCATTGTTCGACTATATCTGCTACGTCATTCGTCTGTCTGACTAAGTCACTACTTTTTACCTTTTACCTTTACCTATCCCTTAGTCTGTTGGACAGTTGGGGCACCATGCAAGATTTGTCGACCGTCTTTCTCCATTCCTCCTTTTTTTTTTTTTGCCTTGTTTAGAACCTCTCTCCATGGCAGGCCCGTCCATTCTTTAATGTTGTCCTCCCATCGCTTTTTCTGTCTGCCTCTTCTTCTTTTACCTGGCACTGTTCCCTGAAGGAAGGTCTTTGCGAGCCCCGTGGATCTTGTAATGTGGCCATAGGTTTTAAGCTTTCGTCTTTTTACAATAGTTAGCAGGTCGTCATGGGCTCCACTACTTTTACCGTCGCTAAAGAAAACAATGCACAATAAATTTATTTACACAACTAACATACTCTCTAAACTAAACTAGCCCACTACACAGTATACTTTACTTTGAGACATATCGTTCAAGGGATGAGAAGTTGGCTTCCATTTTAAACCGACCTAATAAAATACTCCGAAAGACACACGAAACTATGCTATGACAAATTCGTACAAGTGCTCCTTCCTTAGCGCCATTATAGAATGAAAGAGGTTGCCTGAATCAGCCACAGGCTTAGCAGAGTTTATGTCGCAGATTAACATGCATGACTAGATAGACACATGAAATGCGTAGGACGTAATTATTTTTTTTTCTTTTTAAAATAACGTCTGAAATATAAAAGAAGAAGAATGTTAACTAGAATAACGCATGGTTTTCACACTGACCACTAGCATATAATAATAATAATAATAATAATCTTTATTATCCGTAAGGTATTCATTATCGCTGTGTTGTCTCATAGATGTCCTAACACCGGCTCAGCGATGGATAACGTGCATCCGGTAGTGTCCTAAATAGATTCAGCGATGTCCTATATGGATGTTGAAATGTCATATATGGATTCCGTGATGTTCTTTCTGAATTCAGCCATGTCCTACCTAAAGCTTATCTAAGGAGAAGTCACATTTCTCAATGTTGTAAGATTTATTTCCCTTTTCATATCAAGCAAAATTGATTAATTACAACCAATTAATTAATTAATTGGTTAATTTTTAGCGGCCCCCGTAAGGGGAAAAGCCGCTATTGGGTTTGTGCAAAATGTCCGCCTGTCCGTCTGTCACACTCAGATCTCAAAAACTAGAAGAGAAATAAAAAATATTTTTTCACCATGTGATGCGGCTTGAAAAGTTTAGGTGCAGCGGCTACTCTTGGTTTTCTAAAAGCAAACCATTTAATTTATAAAATTAATTATGCAAGCGATTTTTTTCATAAAAATACACCTATTCTAAAACAATACATAAATGTAAGGGACATAATAATATTTTAACAGAGAAAGATAATTTTTAGTGTATTTTCAGTATCACTAAGTCAAATATAGTTATAAAATGTACAAGAAATGTTCACAACAAATATAAATATTAGTTAACTGTGTTTTTTCTGGTCAACTGTTTGCTAAAATTAAAAGAAAACATCTATGTTTGTTTATAAAATCTAAGAATGCACTTTGTATGTAAATATCACGCACATTTTTTAAAATGGACTTTTTATGCAGCGAATTCCGTGCAGTAGCGTTACGGCACCAATCTGATCCCCGCAAAATGTTTAAATTTTAAAATCAGATTATATTTATTTTTTGTTTAGTGCCCCCATCTGGATAAAAGCCGCTTATTTTTTGTACGTTTTATCTGTTGGTCGGTCTGTCCGTCACTTTAAGATAAAAAAATAAATAACACCAAAAGTTATTGAAAATCTGATTTAACCTTTAATATTCCTTCCGAAACATTGCAATGGTTTTAAGTATCTATAATAGATTGTTCCGGATGTTTTTGTGAAAAACAAATCAATGCCAACGAATGTTTGTTTGCTCGTCTAACTTATATTAAGTGTAATTTCCGTGCTTAAACGTTGCAAAAACACTTGATCAATCATATTTTGTTCCGGTTATTTTTTTTTGTATATATAACATATAATGCTTAATGAAAATCTCTATCATCACTCCTTTGAGTTCCTCATGGAACATAGGGCCTCGACAAAAACACGCCACTCTCCACGGTCTCTTGCTAGCTTTTTGATGGTTTCCCAGCTCTTCCTAGTCTTCTCTGCTTCTTCAAGTACACTGCGTCGCCATGTTCTTTTTGGTCTTCCTCTGCGTCTTGTTCCCTGGGGGTTCCACTCTAAGGCCTGCCTAGCTCTGTTGCTGGTATCTTTTCTAAGGGTGTGACCAATCCATCTCCACTTCCTCTCTAAGATCTGCACTTCTATATTTTTCTGTCCACTCATCTCCCACAGTTTGGTGTTTTCTACTTTGTCGTACCAGTGTATTTTTAGGATATTTCTCAGGCATCTGTTGGTGAAGGTCTGTATTTTTTGTTGTTGTGGCTTCAGCTGTTCTCCATGTTTCAGAACCATACAGTAGGACAGCCTTGACATTAGAGTTAAAGATTCTTAGTTTAGTCTTGTTTGAGATGTAAGGAGATTTCCAGGTTGGTTTTAGCTGTGTAAATGTCTGACGTGCTAGATTTATACGGCGTTTAATGTCTTCATCTGTTCCACCTGACTACACTCCCAAGGTATATACAATTTTCTACTTGGTCTATTGTCTGAGAATCCAATACTATGTCTCCAAATTGTTTATTGTTTACTTTAAGAAGTTTAGTTTTTTTTGTGATTTATCTCTATACTGACTTATATTTCATTAACTATAAAGCTGTTCCGGATATTGTTTTATAAAAAATAAATTATGTCAAATGAATGTTTGGAGTAGCATCATTGACTTACATTACACTTATATTCTTGGACACTACGTCACTATAGTTTATTTATCGATATCAAATTGTTTCCCGTATTTTCAACTTAAAACAAATTTATGTCAAATGCAAAAAATATTGACAATAGGTTGTTTAGGATTTAAAAAAAAAAGAAAGTAATTTGCTAGATACGATTATATATATAGTGCTTTTTTGTGACGGTACGCATCGGTACGGCGTACCGGTACCTTTTTTCAATGTGGGGAGAAATTATTCATTTTCTTGTATTTAAACGTTTATTACAGAAAGATTTAAAAACTCCTTTATCCTACTTTCGGTCAGAGTGTTACAAGATCAGCTGTCGCTATCGAGAAGTACAGAGAAGTCAATTCATAAAGCGCTGGTTGTGAATGTGTATGTGTTTCGTGTGTGAATGATGTTCGAATTTTTTTATCTATACTGTTATTGTACAATAGTTACGCTGATGTTGTCAATAGTAGTCAAACTGAATGGACCTCATTGACCAATCGTAAACAAGCAACATAAAGCCACGTGATAATATAGATAAAACAGTGAAAATTACGTAACACGTGACAGCCTTTATGAATTACGTAATTTGTGCAGAAGAGATAGAGAACCACGAGGCAAAATGTTGTTTGTTTACGATTGGTGAATGAGGTCCATTTCCATTTGATTGGATCAATAAAATTATCTTATCTTATTATTACTTTATTAGTAGTTAAAAGTTATGCAATCCATCGCTAAGTACCGGCACCTATCTTTAAACAACAACACTGTATATATATATATATATATATGTTTATATCATGTTTGTGGGGAGTGGAATGTTGCGGTGTAGTCGTGTGGTGGGGGGGGGGGGGTGACCCAGACTGTAATTTGATGCTTAGGTTATAAATACGCCACATAATATAATCGATACTGTTATAAATACGCCACATAATATAATCGATACTATTATCCTATTTCTAAATGTTGCCAGTCCTGTGTTGTACATCTTATGAAATCTTGCCCCAGAGAATCCGTCGTTTCTCCCAAGACATCTCGAGGGAGCCCAAGAATGTGGCGGCCAGTTAAAGGCGGCCCTGGAACGACATCGCGTCCTAGCATCACCCCACCTGGTTTGTAGGCCTTTAGATCTCGTCAGCGTGACTAACAACGTGACCAGATAGCCTTGACCTAATAATCTAGAAACCAGACGCTCATTGAAGCATGTGTGAAAAAATTTTTCCTATGAATTTTTTTGTTGCCCTCCAGGGGCGATAACCAATAAATTAAGTGAAAGAAAAGAATAGTCTAAAAAAATGCATAATTTTCTTCATAATTTAAGGCAGGGTAGGCCTTGGATAGTTTGAGGCCCCAGGCGAAGTAAATTTGATGACCCCCTAATGAAATAAAAAAAAAGAAAGAAACAGTGAACAAATTAAGTAAGTTATTAAAAAAACCTGCCTGTCTATATCTAAATGACAAATAACTGAAATTCATATATCGCAGAGTTAGACTTGCAATCACAGAGCATAGTGCTAGATTATATTTGAGATCTGATCAAAGTTTCGCAATTTTTGCACAGAGTTCTTTTTTTTTTTTTCTTCAGTCCTGTGTCAGGCTTCCATTAATTGGAGGCCATAGGCGGCTGCCTAGTTTGCCTATGTCTATGCCTGGTAGGTACGGGGGTCAAAACCAATTCTTTATTTTATTTTTCTAATTATGTACACAGAACTCGTGATTCTAAGAATATGAATAGAACACAAAGTGTTGATAGGCTTTGCTTTTAAAAAGTTATATGCGCACTTTATTTAGCACTGCAGAATCGAATTTTCTAAGCACTTCTGTACGTTGCGCAAAATGATTACAGCGTTTGACTTTCAGTTTGTGACTTACAACTTAAAAAAAAACAACAACAACTAATGGGCAACTATCAAGCGAAAATAAAGAAGATCAACTGCCCCCCGAAATGAGATATTGTTAAATTAAAGCTCATTTCTTTTTTTTTTTTTTGTTTAGTGATCAATAGTGACCTTGACATTGTAAAGTTTATCGTGGAAATCTACAGTTCAGCCTACACAACCAAAACCATCCGCCCAGCTTTCCTCATGGTTACACCAGAAACACGCGCATGCGCACTCCAAAGCACCTCCCTAACTATTCAACGCCCATGCAAGGTCCTTCGCTACAGACGTTTAACTGATTAATGTTTTAGCTGAGTTGTCGCAGCAGACGTTAGTCCATTTTACACAATGCAGCAGCAGACGACCGGTTTCATTGGATACGGTATGCATCACGTGACACACGTGTCATGACCCCTAGAGGTCAGGCATCCTACTCTTCCTAATGCTTCTAAGAGCTGAATAAACTCTTGAAACTTTAGGCCCTCGGCAGCCTCCCTCCATCTGCCTGTCTGAACAAACTTCTGTCTGGGAAAGATCCAAGCAGATGTACATTTTTACATCCCTTTTACCGATGGCTCGTATACCAAGACGCTCTGGTTAGAAGCGAGGCCGAAGGCCGAGCGCACTGGAGAAACTTCCTTGAAAAACAGTTTGTGGATAGTGACATGTTTTTTTTTTTTTTTGGGGGGGGGGGGCTTTCTTCCATCCTCACCAATGCAATGAAGTCGGTCCCTAGGCACCCCAACGAGGGTTCTGTTTTGCTTCCCTATTGCCTAAATATATATATATATATATATATATATATATATATATATATAATTCCTCAAGGTTGTCATTGCCGGAAGTGGTATGTAAGCACTCCACTACCTATAAAATGCTTCCTAATGGCATTCGTCTCAATAGCTTCTGTCAACCAGTCCAACTCCTGGCCTTCACGTGTGGCTCTGACATTGAGTCGGCGGAACTGTTTTCCCTATTGCCTAAAGGGTCTCCCCTAACGACCGTTTTCACTCTATGTCTTGTTGGGGACAAGAAGCATTAGGATGTAAGAAACATCCACATACTTGAATGTTGTGGTTCGTTACCACCAAGGAAGCGCCTCTGAAACGAGACATGCAACAATGTTGACGCCTGGCCAGATTTCGTTCAATTTGACCGGCCAGTTGGCAAGGAACCAAAGGTGAAATAAATGGCTGTTCTTACAAGTGAAAAAGTAAAGTTCCCCTTTCAGACCATGCGATCTGTAGGGCAGATGATGTAAAAGGTCATCTGTATCTGTGGCCCACGGTTAACGAGGGTGTCAAGTGGCCAGCACAACGACCGACCGCCTTTACTTTCCCCAACTAATTTCAGGTACCCATTGGAGCTGGGTGGACTCAGAGGCGCTCAAAGATCCCGAAATTAAAACCCAAGTCTTCACCAGGATTCGATCATGGGACCCCGGTTCGGAAGCCGAGCGCTTTACAGCTCAACAACCAAGCCTCCTTACAGGTTATGAAAATATTGAAAATATTTATTTGTTAAATCTTCCCCGTTTTTTTTATTTATTTATCGTGTAACGGATTCCCTTCAGAATTGATTGATAATTATTACATCATAGCTCAAAAGGTAGGCAAGTTTCGAACCCGGGACCACCGAAAAGTCTGCCCAGAGCGCATACCGCCCATGCCCTGAATTTCTAGTTTCTCCTATTTAGTCTAGTTAGCGAGTATGTCGAATCCGGTAAATACAATCACCAGTTAATCGGACCAGCCGCTTATTCGGACCGAAGCAAGACTTTCGAGGTCACAAAGGTAACGATCGAATCCTACATATTTTGCCATAAGGGCATGGAATGGGTTGCCTGAGCGAGCCAGGAAAACCAGTGATTTGGCAGAATTAAAATCATTGGTTAATATGCATGAGTGAATGCATGACGCGTAGAACGTAATCATTTTCTTTTTTTGAAGTAACGTCTGTATTATATAAGATAAGATACCAGATGTAGCGTCTCTGCATCAGGTGTGGCAAAATATGCAGGTGGCAACTCGGACTTCGAGGTGAAATACTTGCACTTATTCCTTGATCTTCGGCATCGAAGACAATGTCTTATATACAGGGTTGGGGGGGGGGGGGGTAAAGATCCCCCACATTTGGAAGGGGCTGTAGTGAGATGTGGGACAGGCTTTATTCGTTAGGCTAGGCTCTACCATTTTCAATCATTAGAACCTTTTTTTTTCTTTTTTCACAAGCCATCATGAATGGACCTCATTCATCAATCGTAAACAAACAACATTTAGTCACGTGATAATATTGATAAAACAACGAAAAAAAAACTGTCACATGATGGCCATTGTGTATTATGTAACGGATGCATGTGTAGTCAGATGTGGCTGAAGTATTTCTAAAATAAGTATGAAGACTAAGAGCGTGCGTACCTTGTATGATGTATTTTCAATCTGCGAGCTCCTCATGCGCACGTCACCAATATAGATAAGGTACTAACAGGAACACAGACTCAATGACCAAGTTGACTCAAGGTGAACCTCAAAAAAAACGTTTATTACAGAATGGGCCACAGTCTAGTCACTAGAACGATGTTATCCCTTTGAGAATCTAGCAGTAACTGACTAATTAAAGTCTATTCTAATCTCTAACCCAAAGTCTTTGTCGTCACTATAAAACATCCGTTCACTGTCGGTCTAACAAAGTGCGCAACCCAACTAACTAAACTAGCTATCTAACAATTAATTAGATCGTAATTTGTATAGAAGAGATAGAGAATCACGTGGCTAAATGTTGTTTGTTTACGATTGGTGATTAAGGTCCATTGGACAAGCGAACATCGTGACTTTGTAGTTGTACAGGAAAACACTTTTAAAAACCCATTAACTCTTTGTCTCCGTAATTATTTTTCCACGTTTCGACGGAATTCTTCATTTTGCTCATTACTATTTCACTACCCTGTTGTGATTAAACCTCAATAATTTTGTCGTATGTTATCAGAGAGTGTATTATTTGGTATAGAATTAAGGGAATGCATGCTCTTTTTTACTCTATCACCGCCACTCATTGATCAGGGAACATGAAATGCACCAAGATGCTTGTGTGTAGTCGCTGAATGAACTCTTTATGTTGTGTCTGTTGTATTTATGTGTATTTTTCTGTTGTGTTGTCTTTACATGAGAAAGGAGTCCTTGTAATCACAACAAATTTCCGTAAGGATCAATAAAGCAGTCTTAGTCTTAGTCTTAAAACAGAATAAAGTTTACAAAACATTAATTAAATTTAATGAGGTCAAATAAACGACGTTATCATTAATTAGGAGAGAAAGAGTTAAAACAAAACTGTTTTTTTTTTACATACTTTAAAAATATAAGCATTGTTTTCTAGATAGTGGGGATATCTTGGTAGATTCATTCATATATAAGTGAGCATTAAAAATAAAAATAAACTTAATAGAATCCTAAATGCTGCTGGCAAAATCATTGGCAAAAAACAAACCCCATTTGGGCAGTTGTTTGAGACAAACATCTATAAAAAAGCTAACAAGATCCTCGAAATAAAGAATCACCCTTTGTGTCAGGATTTTGTGATTTTACCATCACAAAAGAGATACAAGACACCGATAGCAAAGACAAACAGGCACAAACACTCTTTTGTTCCCCTGGCAATCAAATCATTAAATTAGAACAATCTGGTATAAACATTGTCACATGTAAATTATGAGTGAGTCTGGTGTGAATGTACACTTTGATTTCTTATAGTTATAATGTTTTTTGTTTGGTGTAATGCACAAATTGTAAGACAAATTTCCTTACGGATAATAAAGATTATTATTATTATTATTATTATTATTATTATAATGGTTTAGTTTAAAAATGTACACCAAGAATTAGCGCTGGGCTTAAGAAAGTGCGGGGCCCACCGCGGCCGCATAGGTTGCAGTGGCATAAGGCTGGCCCTGGTTGTAGGGAGTGAAATAAAAAAAAAAAGATTTCATACATTGTTTAACCTTTGCAGGACCTCATTGCATAAATTAGCATATCATGACGTCGAGAAGAGTGCACGAGTGTCAAACACTCGGCTTTCTCTTTAGTAAAGCTGCATCGAATCACGATCACGTGATAGAAACAGGGGTTCTCAACCTGTGGGTCGCGACCCCCTTGGGGGTCGATTGACGATTTGCCAGGGGTCGCCAAAGCCCATCGAAAAAATGGATTGTTTTTGTCTATTCTTCTATTGCTGTGTGTATTTGCGGAGGGGGGGGGGGTCGCGGCAGAGTGGGGGACTGTAAAAAGGTCTCTCCGAGCATAAAAGGTTGAGAACCGCTGTGATGGAAGGAAGAGGCGCTGGGGGGATAGTCGTGGGAGAGGGGGGGGGGGAAGAAAAAAGATCGACGATTAAAATAGAAACTAAAGGTCTATGTTCTCGGCGAGATGGCGAAATCGCTGTAATGAAAACAAGAGTCGCGCCCAAGGTAAAGGCTATTAATTTAAATAACATGATACGGAGATTTGTCCACAAGGGATATTGGCCGCTGGGACTGTGATTGAAGAGCTGGATTTTTTTTCCCCAGGTAGATAGTATTTTGGAAGAGGGCTCTGCTTTCCCTATCCGACATGCAACATCATGATATGCATCTCCAACACTTGCGATAACGCTCTGCCTAAATAGCTCAAGGGTTCTGTTGTTAAGGTCAGTGTGCCAAATGTTAATGGGGTTACAGTTAATCTGTAGGAAAATGCGCATAACTTTGGGTTTATCAAGGTTTATCCGGAGGCCGTCATCTCTTGTTTACATTTAATTGTATTCCCGAGTAATGCTACATCGTCTGCAAAGTCCAGGGGAAAGAGACAGCAATTCTGGATAAATGTAAACTAACTGGATTGCTTCTAAAATGATTTTCACTGTAAAAATTCAGCGGTTCTCAACCTTTTAAGCTCGGCGACCCCTTTTTCACAATCCCCCCACTATGCCGCGACCCCCCCCCCCGCCTTTTGCTCACATACACAGCAATTGAAGAACAGACAAAACAATCCATTTTTTTTCGATGGTCATTGGCGACCCCTGGCAAATCGTCAATCGACCCCCAAGGCGGTCGCAACCCACAGGTTGAGAACACCTCCTTTAAATCAATTCGAACGTCTCCCTTGCACGTAATTATCTTGTATTTTGAAGTAACGTCTGTAAAAGATAAGATATAAGACGAATTAGTCAACGATCCCCCACTATGAAGGCACGACTTTTGTTTATTTCGAATCTTTCATAAGCATTAAATATAAGAAAAGTTTTAAGGAGAGTATCAGAGATTCGCTTGTTATTTAATACCATTACTGTATGCCAGGCAATCCTGTGCCTGTGCTAATTATTGAACATTTTACGCACTATGACCACTTAGAGTATAGCTCCTTCTGTCTCGGAAGACAACGGATGCGCCCATACGATTCACTGGCTTTGGTTACGTCTTGAGACGGGTCAGAATCTGGTGTGACTGATCAAGCCCATCCTGAAGCGGCAGAGTTTGCAACAGTTCGTGCATGTATATGTATCTGACCTGGGGCTAGCTGAGTATATCCAGATAGATATAACTTTGTTGAGGGGGGGGGGTTCGGAGCGAGACCAATCGTTTTAGAAGGCCTGAACACTGACCTGCAACGTCACAACCTATGGGCTGTGGAGACCATTAACTCGTTGCCAGAAATTGTACGACTTTGTCCTAGTACATGGTATAAGACTTTTGCTTTTATCTTTGTGTCTTTCTGACCTTTTTTTTTTGGTTTTGTTTTTGTATTTCTATAGGCAGATGAGCTGGAATTTTTTTTTTCACCACACGAGAATTAGCTCAACAGACCGTGTCTACAGTGATACTGAGTACTGACAGAACAAGTCAGCAGTGACTGATTGACCAAGTCTACCGCCAAGACACTGACAGACCAAACCTACAGTGATACTGAGTACTGACAGAACAAGTCAGCAGTGACTGACTGACCAAGTCTACCGCCAAGACACTGACAGACCAAACCTACAGTGATACTGAGTACTGACAGAACAAGTCAGCAGTGACTGACTGACCAAGTCTACCGCCAAGACACTGACAGACCAAGTCTACAGTGAGACTGACAGATCAAAGTCTTCTAATCTAGTTATCATCCTTTGAAAGATAATTCTCTTAATGGTACTTTAATTAATACACTGAACTCAAAATCTTCGATATGTATTGATATAAAATATATTTAAATTCTCTTTTGTTCAAGTTTTGTGAAATATACAACATATAAAATGTGCCGTTTACATATAAAAATACGCAACCATAAAATAAAAAAGTACTCAAATATTGCAGTGTTTACAGTAATCATACATACATTTTTTTTTAAATGTCAAAGTTATGTATTTCAGTGCAGACCAATAAAGACATCAAATCAAAGAAACAGTTTACAGTAATAATGCTCACATCTTTATATTTGACCAAACTACCTTACAAAAACAATGCTTTGATTGTGCCAAATAATTTTTAGATAGAAAACATTAAAATCTGAAGATTTAGTTGTTACAAGACTATTGTGGAGCGACTTATTTATTTTTAAGATCAGCAATTATATATATGAAAACAAATGTTTTTTTGATTTCTTTTAATGGAATGTTTTATCAATGAAGTATTTTTTTTCAATGACCTATTGCGCATGTGCTGTGTACCCTTTCTTGAACCAGGCAAGTCTCTGGGCTCTCGCCAGGAGACCTTTGACCCAGTCGAACATAAGGTCACACTGACCATGACAAAAGTGTCATTGTTTCTGGTCACATTTAAATCCTTGGAGTGTATTAATATTGTAAAAAAAAAACAAGTTTACTTATTCTATGATTACAAAAATTCTGGTAGATAACGGTATGAATGCGAACAATGCTGTGCTGAATATAAAGTGAAATTTTTATACAGTCAATTGTCACAGACATTAAAATAAATTATTGTGCACATCACCAGTCTTCTGTCTTTAGGGCATTATTTGGCGACAGATTTTAAAGTTCATGTTTACAGAAATACATAGACACTTCCGAGTCTCAAAGAAAAGCCCGCATTGAAGACAGGCGCAGAAGACGGAAAGAAGGCTTAAATAGACCGCCAGAGGACAGCGGCTTTGTCTGCAAGATATGCGGTAAAATATGCAGGTCGCAACTGAGTTTGCGTAGTCATGTGAAACACTGCACTCATCCTTAATCTTCGGAATCGTAGACATTGCCATTATTACCTAGACGTAATCCTATACTATATTGATATTGACTTATTTCAAGTAAGTCCAATTAATTGATATCGTAAAATGGTATCTGACATGGAAATAAAATGCATAATTATAAATGAGTTTTAAAAAATGCAGCTAAAGCCGTTAAAATAATTGACTTGAAGATAAAACCGTAAATAAAATGTTGAAATCAATGAGATTATAAAAAATATTTATAAACATATCGTTCATTTTACAAGCAAACAAACTACGAATATATTTTGTTCTGCTTGGTGTTATATTTTGAAGTTCTAGTGTAAAATATGTAACGGTATAAAATATGTAACGAAAGTAGTAAGCGAGGATGTCTGATGATAGTCCCGGTCTGCTTGAGAATCGGAAGACCGAATTCTTGTATTTGCCCCGCCCCCCCCCCCCTCTCTGCCCCTAAAGGCGTTGTAGTAGTATATTTGGGTATTGTATATTCCTTACCCCTAAGTTAAAAGTTTTTTTAAAATCAAAGTTGTTCGTTTCTATTTAGCTTTTACATTTGTGCATAAATACGTACAAGATATGTTAAAGCATGTGTACACCATTAGTTCGAAGTATTTCAACCAGATAGTAAAAAAAATCTTGATCTAAAATATACATTTCATACAAACATCTATAAAAACAAAAGTTGTGTTAGGTGTGTTATTGTCGTGGATACACAATGGTTGTTCGTCGAAGCAATATCCGTTGTTTCCAGAAAACGGTTGATACAGAGGTGACTTCTCAATGAGACTGATTGAATGAGAGTTGTTTTATGGACTTGTGTGTGTGTGTGACTATCACGTCGGGGTGGCAGAAGTAGTGTCGATGAGACACCTGATCCTGGGGTCAGTGTGTAAGCCCCAGGACTCCATCTCCTGGTCAATCAGGTCAATCTGTTCAGACGTGAACCAGTTCTGCCAGTCCCCCACCTCACCTGTAAGAAAACAAAAAACTATAGTCCACTAAGTCTTCTTTCTTACAAAAAACAGATTTATATAAAAATAAAATAAAATGACCCTCTCAGACCTTGCACCTATCACCAGAGCAACGAGAGATGCACTCGCTACGTGCATATCTAATGGTACGAGAGTCTATCGTCTACATCAAACGAAAACAAAACTTTAATAAAAAAACTTCACAGATGAACTAAAACAGCTTGCTGCTATATGAATTATTTTAAGGATTTTATTAAAATAAAAAAAAAATATTATGGTAATAATATTTCGGTAACAAACTTTTTCGTTGTTTTATCAATAAGATCACGTGACTAAATTTTGTTTGTTTACGATTGGTGAATGAGGTCCATTATACGTAGCATAGACAAAATTGAACTTGACCATGATTTAGTCATTGTAAAATTCGACCTTTTAGCTTCGATGCCCTAAACATCTTATTGTATCATTCCCAAACGTATTATTAGACTATTGAAATCAACGGCCCACTGGTATAACCAACTGACCTTTTCTGTAAATGGGAGACTGTCCATTTTTACTGAGATGCAGACTGAAGTCTTCTTTATTTTGCTTCATATTGGCAAAAGATGTTTCTCTGTGGATGGCGTCAATGAGTTCTGGACTGCATGGGACTTCCAGAAAATCTGCCAGTTTTCTGCAAGCATCCTTGAAATCCTAAAAGAACATTCGAGATATGACAAACAAGTTGGCACAGACTTAGAGTAGTTACACAAAAGTTAATTATCATTATACATCCATTTCCGGTACATATAAAGCATCTCATATGTTCTTTTTTTGCAGAAATTAAAAAATGGTTTAAGAAATTAAACTATAAGTATCAAAATATATGTCTTATAAAGTAGGTGTCAAGAATTTGAATAAAAGATTATTAAAAAATCGCTTCTTATATAATAGCATAGCGGATTGGATAATTAAAATGCAAAACAATCTTTCTGTTTAGTTTCATCTTGTTGGAAATTTGTTTTAAAATGTCATGAAATTATTTTTAGGAAAAAGTAAAAATAACCCATTTAAATCTTGCGATCAATAGGGCAGATAGGTCATCTTTTAACGAGGGTCTCAAGTAGCCAGCACAATGGACCTCATTCACCAACCGTAAACAAACAACATTTAGCCACGTGGTGCTTTATCTCTTCTATATAATTTACGATCTCATGTTTAATTCATGATGGTTGTCACGTGACTGTTTTTTTTCATTGTTTTATCAATAAGATCACGTGACTAAATGTTGTTTGTTTACGATTGGTGAATGAGGTCCATTACCAACTGCCTCAACTTTCCCCAAATGTCAGGATGGGTGAACATGAACTTAGGAGCGTGCTAAAAAAACTTGAAAATTCAAAATCCCAGTCTTCATCGAGATTCGAACCCGTACCCCTTCCGATTCGGAAGTCAAGATCTTTACCACTCAGCCATCATCCCCCCCCCTTTTTTTGAGGAATTTTAATTGAGTCACTTCTTGAAATGCTTTGTAAAATTTTTTTTTTTTTACTAGTTTCACTAAACAGACAGACAGACAGACAGACAAAGGTTAACTTACTGATTGGAAATCTTCGTAGAAAACAACATGAAGGTTGTGCTTCCCAGACTTGATGACCTTCAGCCAGTTCTCCGTGTGTTCGAACCAGGAGTTGTAAGGCACTACACAATCAGAAATAATCATACAAAGTTTAGTCAGCTATTGACACTGAACAAAAGGAACAATGAGAAATCCACATTTAAACGAACACAAAAAAAAAAAAGTCAAATATTTTGTTAACAAAACTTGTTACATCATAAATTGGAGATTTTCTTATAAGGCAACGGTTCTCAACCTTTTAAGCTCGGCGACCCCTTTTTACAATTCCTCACTTTGCCGCGACACCCCCCCCCTTTACACACACACAGCAATAGAAGAGTAGACAATAACAATCCATATTTTCGATGGTCTTTGGCGACCCCTGGCAAATCGTCAATCGACCCCCCAAAGGGGTCGCGATCCACAGGTTGAGAACCCCTGTTATAATGCGAAAGAGCTAGCTATTTGGTGGATCCGGTGTATAGAAAACAAGATGTGTTTACGCTATATATTTTTGTATAAAATAATATTTTTTTTAGCTTTTCAGCATTGTAGAATTAAATTTCGAAGCTCCTCTCTCGTGGCATAAACTAGGTTTTATTTCGGCGGCAGCAGTGACCTTTAAATATAGCGTCTCGACTTCGGTTAAAAAAAAAAGAGTACCCACTGTTAGGAGCCTTTCGATCTATATTGCAGACGATGGCTGCCTGGTCGAGCGGTTTGCACGTTGGACTGTCATTCAGATTTATCGATGGTCCCGGGCTCAAACCCTGCCCGCTCCCATCCCCCGTCGTCCTGCGGGAGGTTTGGACTAGGAAGTAATTATCTTCAACTCTGAAGGAACATCCGAAACATGTAAAACATTTTACAAACAAACAAACAAACGATGTTAAGGTTATCTGTTTCTTTGGCCAACGGTTATAAGCAGGTTGTCATATGGCCAGCACAACGCCCAACCGCCTTTACTTTCCCCAACTAAAGCCAGGAACCCCATTAGAGTTGGGTGGACTCAGGAGAGACCTAAAAAATCACGAAATTCGAAATCCCAGTCTTCACCGAGATTTGAACCCAGGTTCGGAAGCTAAAGGCTTAACCCCTCAACCACCTCGCCCCAGTACTATTTTAGAATCGATAATTTATCGTTAAAATCTCAAATAGTTTAAAAGAAAAAAAAAACAAGATAGCGAATTAAGGCACTCACCATTTCCGTTGAGGAACAGAGGGAAGAAGCTATCCCAGTGTCCCGAGTAGTTCCAGACGGACAGGTTAGAGATGAACTTGTAATAGGACACTGCCACGTCACGTGGGTTGCGCATGATCACCACGATCTTGCACCGCTTCCGGAAGAAGTCCAGCGGAATTCTGGGATATGGCAAATGTGTATTCAGTACTCTCTGTGAAAAGAAAAAAAAATGGTTCACGAAACTTCTAGGACATCGAAATGTCTAGAACATTTTCTAATCAAAATTAGAAGATAGGATTCAGACAACAAAGAGTCCGGAATGGACCTCATTCACCAATCGTAAACAAACAACATTTAGTCACGTGATCTTATTGATAAAACAACGAAAAAACTGTCACGTGACCACCATCATTAAATAAACATGAGATCGTAAATTATACAGAAGCGATAGAGCATCACGTGGCTAAATGTTTGTTTACGATTGGTGAATGAGGTCCATTTCGACAGCGCGGACAATTCAAATGCCAAGGGCCTCGTACGCAAAGGTAGACCTCGATAAACTAACACATTTACAATGTACATGGCACCTGCTAAAGGTGAGGGGCAGCCGTGACATATATGTATAGGGTCATGGCAACTAGATTACATGGACAAGATGGTTACTTTAATGTACCAATCTCCTAATACTCTCAATTAATTCACTAAAAGTGGGTAAAGCCTCCCGAAAAAAATCCAGCACATGGCCTCTACCTACTTAAATCCGGCCTTGAGATAAACTGCTTGCATATTTTAAATTCTATCTTATTAACATGCATCACGCTCGTCAAACAGAGGAGACCAGAGAGTGGTGGTACAAGTCACGGCTGCCTCTCATTCTCCCCATTTACGAGATAGCACACTAAATGTTTTCTCTTTATGGCCGTCTAAGTATGCATGGACTGCTTTTACTGGTCTGAGCCCTAAAGGCATATTATATTTCGGGAATATAGGCTGACATTGCTATCGTCTGCTGGATAAACTTTCCGGGCACGAATTTTAATTTCCCATTAAATACATTTCCATTTTTTTTGTTTGAATTGAATTCATAATTTCGTAACAGCAAAAAAGTGAACAAATATTTAAGCGAAATTTATAATGACACATTCCGTATGAGCACATTAATAATGCAAAAGATCTTCAGATTGCTTTACATAATTAAATAAGTAAGGCAATAAAATAAATCAAAAGCTTTACAGCTTTTTCGTGTTAATTGCCAGTATTTAATTTTAATCCTGCTAATGCATCACACGTCTGAGTTTGCCCATGACCTGTGCATAACTTCGCTTTGGTCACGTCTGCCCTCCCCTCTAGGATGTGTCATGCAGATTCCCAATGTCATAGTTCTAGATCTAGACTGCTTCCCAGGTCACTAAAACTCACCGGAGAGGGGATTTCGTTGAGAATGTTGGCGGGAAAGTATTCCAAGTGTTTCATGGTCTCCTGGGGAAGGTTCCAGTAGCCGTGGATCAACATTGTGGTGATCTCGGAGAACCAATGTGTTCCTGTAAGCAGATTACAAAACTTGTCAAGAGATACATCATAGACATCACCACACCCAGCCCCGTCACACCTCACCAAAACCGTTTTTTAAATTTAACAGAGCAGACACTGGCATTTGGAGCTAAAGAACTTAGAAAAAAAAAAAAGACTATTTTGTAACATATCTGCTGACTTAGGTGTCAATGTGGCCTTATTAGCCCAGAGTCAATTTGTCCTCAGTAGCCCAGGGTCAATTTGTCCTCAGTAGCCCAGGGTCAATTCGTCCAGACTAGCCCAGGGTCAATTCGTCCTCACTAGCCCAGGGTCAATTTGTCCTCACTAGCCCAGGGTCAATTTGTCCTCACTAGCCCAGAGTCAATTAGTCCTCACTAGCCCAGGGTCAATTTGTCCTCATTAGCACAAAGTCAATTTGTCCTCACAAGCCCAGAGTCAATTTGTCCTCACTAGCCCAGGGTCAATTTGTCCTCACTAGCCCAAAGTCAATTTGTCCTCACTAGCCCAGTGTCAATTTGTCCTCATTAGCCCAAAGTCAATTTGTCCTCATTAGCCCAAAGTCAATTTGTCCTCATTAGCCCAGAGTCAATTTGTCCTCACTAGCCCAGAGTCAATTTGTCCTCACTAGCCCAAAGTCAATTTGTCCTCATTAGCCCAAAGTCAATTTGTCCTCATTAGCCCAAAGTTAATTTGTCCTCATTAGCCCAAAGTCACTTTGTCCTCAGTAGCCCAGAGTCAATTTGTCCTCACTAGCCCAGAGTCAATTTGTCCTCACAAGCCCAGAGTTAATTTGTTCTCACAAGCCCAGAGTTAATTTGTTCTCACTAGCCCAGAGTCAATTTGTCCTCACTAGCCCAGGGTCAATTTGTCCTCACTAGCCCAGAGTCAATTTGTCCTCACCAGCCCAGAGTCAATTTGTCCTCACTAGCCCAGGGTCAATTTGTCCTCATTAGCCCAAAGTCAATTTGTCCTCACTAGCCCAGGGTCAATTTGTCCTCACAAGCCCAGAGTCAATTGGTCCTCACTAGCCCAGGGTCAATTTGTCCTCACAAGCCCAGAGTCAATTGGTCCTCACTAGCTAATATAATCTGTTGTGTAAATAGGCCATTAACAATAGCCATTCGAACAGTTTGAGAATTCGTTTACGCACCAGATTTAGGATAGCTGACCAGTAGGACGTCATCAGATCTGGCCTTGAAATTCTGAAGGTTAAGTATGTGGTCAGACTGGACGTTGGGGCTGAAGTAGTAGCCAGCGTCCTCCAGCATGTTCAAGCAGCCACCCCTTTCATCCTCGACGTAGACGGACTCCATGATGGAACTAGAGAAATAGATGATTGAAATAGAGAAATAGATGATTGAAATAGAGAAATAGATGATTGAAATAGAGAAATAGATGATTGAAATAGAGAAATAGATGATTGAAATAGAGAAATAGATGATTGAAATAGAGAAATGCATGATTGAAATAGAGAAATGCATGATTGAAATAGAGAAATGCATGATTGAAATAGAGAAATAGATGATTGAAATAGAGAAATGCATGATTGAAATAGAGAAATACATGATTGAAATTGATAAGGTCTTCCTGTATATTGAGTAAAAAGTCATCGTTTATGAGGACTGGTCTGGTTTCGGAAGCTGAAGGTGTCAAGGGAATCTCCAATCGAGTACCCCCGCCCCCCCCTACCTGCTTAGTTGCAGAGTTTAGGGCGGCTACCACACTCGCCATCCCCCTAAGGCCGCTTATGAGTCTGTCCGATTTCTCCTACAGAGCCTCATACACCACTAAAATGTGTCATTGAAAACGTCTCCCGGAAAATGTCTCCCGCAAAGTGTGTCTCCCGCAAAGTGTGTCTCCCGCAAAAGTGTGTCTCCCGCAAAAGTGTGTCTCCCGCAAAAGTGTGTCTCCCGCAAAAGTGTGTCTCCCGCAAAAGTGTGTCTCCCGCAAAAGTGTGTCTCCCGCAAAAGTGTGTCTCCCGCAAAAGTGTGTCTCCCGCAAAGTGTGTCTCCCGCAAAAGTGTGTCTCCCGCAAAGTGTGTCTCCCGCAAAGTGTGTCTCCCGCAAAAGTGTGTCTCCCGCAAAGTGTGTCTCCCGCAAAGTGTGTCTCCCGCAAAGTGTGTCTCCCGCAAAGTGTGTCTCAGAAAATGTCTCTCAGAAAATGTCTCTCATTAAATGTCTCTCAGAAAATGTATCAGAAAATTTATCAGAAAATGTCTCAGAAAATGTCCACACCCGTTAGCATGTTTGAATCAATGTATATTTCCCATTTCATTATAGAGCAGCTCCAACGTAACATTCAAGAGGAGGGCTGGAACTTGTGTGGAAAGTGTGTGCCTGTGTTTGTGTAACTGTGTGTACATGTGTGGTAGCATCTGTGAAAAACATGTGCATGATATTTAACAGGAATACTATATGCAATTAAAACGCAGAAGATTTCTAGCAGTCCAGCTTTTACAATTCTTTTTGTAGTCTGGTCTTCAAAATTGATTAAAAAGATCTACCTCATAAAAAGGGGGTGAACAAGGAGTCAGAGTAATCTTTCCAACGAGCACACTTAGGACATAACTAACTTGGTGTGTAAATGGAAGATACATGTAGAATACAAAAGTTCTAAGTAGGTGTAATGTCATCCTACAACTATTGTAACAGAGGTCATTAGTGACCCCATGGGGACTAGTGTAATCACCAGAAAGCTATCCATTCTTTGTTATCTTGTAGATCATTTAGGAAGATGGGGGAGGGGGGGGGCAATTAAGTAAGGGCCCTAAGCTACACCTTGTGTAGGTAACTTCAGCACCGAGTGAGCCTTGAAATTCTGAAGGTTAAGTATGTCAGGCGTCAGGTAGTAATTTAGGCATCAGGTAGTAATTTTAGGCGTCAGGTAGTAATTTAGGCGACAGGTAGTAATTTAGGCGACAGGTAGTAATTTAGGCGACAGGTAGTAAGTTAGGCGTAAATTGGTCATTTAGGTGTAAAGTAGTAATTCAAACATAAGTAGTCATATAGATGTAAAGTAGTAATTCAAACGTAGCCATATAGGTGTAAAGTAGTAATTCAAACGTAAAGTAGTCATTTTGATGTAGGGTTGTAATTCAAACGTAAAGTAGTCATTTAGGTGTAAAGTAGTAATTCAAACGTAAAGTAGTCATTTAGGTGTAAAGTAGTAATTCAAACGTAAAGTAGTCATTTAGGTGTAAAGTAGTAATTCAAACGTAAAGTAGTCATTTAGGTGTAAAGTAGTAATTCAAACGTAAAATTCATCTCAGATACAGGACTAAATAGTGAAATTACATTCAACTAGATTTATATAAACAAAAAATTAAGAAGAAGCCCCAAAACAATTGCGTCATAACGGCTGATTTTATATTTAAAGGCAATCTTCGGCTTTGTGACAGTGCAATTTGAAGCCCCCAAACAATTACGTCATAACGGCTGATTTTATTTTAAAGGCAACCTTCGGCTTTGTGACAGTGCAATTTGTCCACACGGGCCATGGTACGCTGATACGTTAAGGGCATGAACTTAGAGAGGCCCCCCCTCCCCCCGCCCATTTTCACTCATTCATAACCAAGCCGAGATAGAGATAACTTGGTTGAGAATGTCATTAACTAGCACTACCACCTGTCACGTGCAACCACTGAACACCCGCCCTCAAAGTAAGGTTGCGCAATAGGGTTGCGACATAATGCATAGATTTGTATATTATGTAGAACAAAAAAAAAAACACAAACAAACAAAAAAAAAAAAAAACAAGATCGAAGGTCCTTGAAATAACCTATGTGCATCTTAGACATACTACTTACAATAATT
Organism: Biomphalaria glabrata; assembly: GCF_947242115.1. Classification (NCBI taxonomy): domain Eukaryota; kingdom Metazoa; phylum Mollusca; class Gastropoda; family Planorbidae; genus Biomphalaria; species Biomphalaria glabrata. The sequence goes on along the minus strand of NC_074722.1, from coordinate 36,252,925 downwards.
CGTATTACTGGTTTATTTCATTTTTTTTTTAACTTAAAAAAAAATTTTCTTCAACATTTCATATTTGTTATGTTCTTAAAAATATATTTAAAAAGAAAAAAAGGTTTACAAACGGCCTATTGTGTTCGCGTGGGTTTAATTGGAGGATGGTGAGGCAATGTCTTCGGTTCCAGGTTTGGGAATGAGTTTCACGTGACTACGCAACCTAGGGCGACCTGAATGTTTTGCCCCATCTAATGCGGACCAAGCTGTTGGGGTTTATTTTCGTCTTTGGCCAGGGGCTTTGGTTTGGGCCTCAAATGTGTGCCCAGTGAGCTCCCAAACAGGAGCTCACCATCTACCAGGTACCTTCGGTACTCAGAGAGGCTCTACAGTGTTAGTATAGCGAAAACAAAATTACATAAAATATGTTTGTTTTTAAACAGCTTTCAAAAACGTGACTGTTTATGTAAGGAATGATAACCCGGGAAACGTCCAAGATTTAGGACAAAGCAAAATATTTATCTCAGGTTCAGTGTGACATCTGAGGTCCTGGATTAAGGGCAAGTGGAACACTGTACTAAACAGCGAGCCCCAGGGGTTATCTCTTAACCAGGTATCAATCGAAACTAATTCATTATCTCCCTTTATTTTTAGTTTTGCTTTGTTGATTGAAAGTGACGATGCAAATATGCACATGAACTTGCACTAAAATCGAGTTCACGAATTCAGTTATAATAAACCAGAGTTTTTCACTTCGTGGCCGATATTGCAAAAATCTTTTCAAAGATATAGGCCTACATCAACTTTTTAATTTATGGAACAATCGTTAGAGCCGTTTTCGAAATATCTGTCAAGTGTCGGTTTCCAGTTTTCACCCATGAAGAGATTGGGAGCAAATAAAGGGAATTGTAAAACAAGCAATCATTTTTTATTTAAAAAAAAAAACAAAACTTATTTAAAGGGGAAGAACTCCGCCCTTAAAAACTATATCAGTAATGTACAAGCTATTTCCCTTATTCGATATCCAACAAAATAATTAATTACTAAAACTGAATTGACCAATGAGTATTTTTTAAATGCATTTTTAAGGATGTTGTAGTCTGGTCTTTTGATCGGCTTCTTGTGTCCGCTGAGAATGTTATAGACAATGTGTCCGCTGAAAATGTTATAGGCAATGTGTCCGCTGAGAATGTTATAGTCACTTAATGAGTCCGCTGAGAATGCTATAGACAATGTGTCCGCTGAGAACGTTTAACGGGTCAAGTATATGAAACCCGAAATAATTCTGAGATTCATGACCCAGTATGTACTCGAGTAGCCTAACTATAAACACTTGTTCAACCACTAAGTTTTGTTAAGCCGCTATGTTTGGTTAAACCACTAATTTTGATTACATTCTGTTAGAACACCCCTTTCCTCCCTCCATTGTCAGGAGAGCTACACTAATCCAGTCTTTTAAGTCATCCCCTTTATCTCCCCCCCCCCCCCCCCCAATCCCTTCACTATCTCCATTGTATATTCACTATCACTAAAAAAACAACTCCGAATCAAATAAACAGATACCCAGAAAACACCAACTGCGCATGCGCTGTTGCAAGTGCTCTGGCAGAAGTAACCAATGAAACTTCGCCTCGGTGTCCCAGAGTAAGGGAAAATATGTTTACGATAGCAGTTGTGCCCTGAGGTCAAGATGTTTGAATGATGACATTGGTGCTTTTGTGTTCACGTAGTCATCTAGTATCTAGTCCAGGACATCTGTCGACACGATAGACTCTAATGGGGATCTAGATCTGTATTGTTCTATGAATTCAAGATAATTTCAATTCATGTGTTGTCTTAGAATGGATTGAATTAAGTTGCTTATGCTTTTAAAACTATCAATAAGCTTTTTTGTTTGTTTGTCGGTCCAAATCAAATACTTTTATTTCTCTTTTAGTTTGATTCTTCATTTGTAATTAACTTCAATTTTTAAAAAAATAAATTCTTGGATGCAACTTTATAGAAAATTAGCTTCATTGATTTAAAACAACTTGGAATAAATAGAAGTTTTTTTTTCATTTCAACACATCAAACAAAATGTGAAAGAATAAACTTTCTATTTTTTTAATAACCAACCCCCCCCCTACCCTTTTTACTCTGTTTTAAAACAACGTCCCAGATCTGGCACACTAACACAGTAGATTGTAAACATCACTTTTAGGCCTAAACCCCGCCATCGGGCATCATCTGACATCTAGGTGACATCTAGGTGACATCAAGGTACTTAGGGGACATCTAGGTGACCTTTTTTAATGACATTTTAGGTCTTACTTTATTTTACTAGAATTTACCCCATTTTTTTGTTCCCCATTTTGTCAAACATCCCCCAGGGGCGTAGCTAGGAATTCCCCATCATTTGGGGGCCTTGACCTCTTTTGCCCCTGCATTTTGCGTAATATTTAATTTTTTATCTAAAAACACTCATTTGGCCCCCCCCTCCCTCGAGTGGCGGCCCGGTGGCATTTTGAAAGTCTCCCCCCTCCTCCCCCCATCCTAGCTACGCCACTGCATCCACCCCACCCCACCCCTCCCCATATTTCAACCTTTGAATTTAATCTACGTCTGCTTCATCTGTTTCCTGTCACTCTTCAATTCGATTTTTCTACCTCCTGATGGAAAATAAAAATCAAAGCATTATTCCGTCAAGGACATACTCCAGAATCCGACAACCTAGTTTTACTTTCTTTCACACACACACACACTATCACAGTCACTCTCACACACACACACACAGTCACACACACAAACACACACAGAGTCACTCACACACAGTAAATAGAATCCCAGTAAGGTAAATCTAATGATGGTCTTTCCCGTGAAAGTCTCTGGAATCGGGGTGACGGGAAGTCAAGGCTTGAGCATGCGCAGTCCCATTCAAAACAAAAATATCGATGAAAAATTTTTTTCTTGAGTTCGCATTTTAAAAGTAAGAAGAGTTAACCAAGTTACTAACAGTCAGTATGACCTTCAAATGACATTAGTAATAAAAACACGCTAGTGATCCCATTTTTTTTCTACATCGCAAGAAATTGGAATTTTAATGACAACAGACTGGGAGGAGGGGGAGACCTGGCAACACATGGAATTAAGAACTCAGTTATGTCCGAAGTGTCACCATCCTTAGCACTCAAAGGTCAAGTGAGGAAATAAAATTTAAAAAAAAACTAGTCCTTGACACTTTCTATTAAGAGTTATAAATAGCCATAACTGGACCCCCATAAAAAAAAGGAGCTAGTTTTAAAAAGCCAGTAGAAAATGACTTAAATAAAGCAACGAAAGCCAATTTAAAAAGAAAGCCAATTTAAAAAGAAAGAAAGCCAATTTAAAAAGAAAGAAAGCCAATTTAAAAAGAAAGCCAATTTAAAAAGAAAGCCAAATTAAAAAGAAAGAAAGCCAATTTAGAAAGAAAGAAAGCCAATTTAGAAAGAAAGAAAGCCAATTTAGAAAGAAAGAAAGCCAATTTAGAAAGAAAGAAAGCCAATTTAAAAAGAAAGCCAATTTAAAAAGAAAGCCAATTTAAAAAGAAAGCCAATTTAAAAAGAAAGAAAGCCAATTTAAAAAGAAAGAAAGCCAATTTTAAAAGAAAGAAAGCCAATTTAAAAAGAAAGCCATTTTAAAAAGAAAGCCAAATTAAAAAGAAAGAAAGCCAATTTAAAAAGAAAGAAAGCCAATTTAGAAAGAAAGAAAGCCAATTTAAAAAGAAAGCCAATTTAAAAAGAAAGCCAAATTAAAAAGAAAGAAAGCCAATTTAAAAAGAAAGAAAGCCAATTTAAAAAGAAAGCCAAATTAAAAAGAAAGAAAGCCAATTTAAAAAGAAAGAAAGCCAATTTAGAAAGAAAGAAAGCCAATTTAGAAAGAAAGAAAGCCAATTTAAAAAGAAAGCCAATTTAAAAAGAAAGCCAAATTAAAAAGAAAGAAAGCCAATTTAAAAAGAAAGAAAGCCAACACCGGATACACCAATAAAGCTAGCTAGATGAAACTCTCTTGTATGTCTATAATCTGTATCGTGACAGCGTGATGTCTAAAGACAAATTGATTTCAATGTACTATTTAATAAAGATTTTTACTATTATTATTATTATTATTATTATGCTTACATTATTTTGCATATTAAAAAAAAAACATACTAGGAAACGCCACTAAATTAATTGTCTACTTGTCAATCTGTCCGTATTTTTTTTTTTTTTTTAGATTAAGTGCATATAGGCCAGGTCTAGATTTCGAAGATTATGGAGGAGTGCAGCATGTCACGAGGGAAATCAGTCCGATCAGTGACCTACATATAATTTGCCACATATAGTTCAACTAACAGCTTAAAAATGTACATGTTTAGGCCTAGTGCATTTAAAGATGCTTTTACCGTCATTTCTTATGTTACATTCAAGATAGTATCCACTGGTTTATCTAATCGAGTACGCTATTTGTTTTATAGCCTCCGGATGTTCCGTCGGAAATAAACCTTACTTCATAGCCCTAATCTTATGCAGAAAGGGAGGGAATGGTAAGTTAGTAACGCGCTAGGTTCGAACCCTAGCCCATCGTAACGACAGCCCGAAGCGCATTCCGCATGACCAGGCAGTCACGCAATTTGAAACATAATCTAAGGTGTGTAAATCTGATAAAGACTTGTAGGTCTACGTTAAATATCAAAAACATATTTACAAACCTTATTGCGACATATTATCACCTATTTTAATCACTGAAAATAATATGTATTTATTCCTTTATTTTAACATGTATTTTAAAGCAAAAAGTCTGTAGTAAATATTGTGCGCTGTATTGTATTTTCAAACTTAATTTCTTAATTTTTAGAATTCATCAAAAAGTAAATATTTCACTACACGAGTTGTTCAGCACCATATTCAGACATGAGGCGAATTGGGCGGTCCAAAAGGTAGAGCAAAGCGAATGTCAAGGCCAGGTGAACAGCTTATCGACCGCACCAACTGTGGGAGTCGGGAGAGAAAAAGATCTCCAGGAGCTATAATTGTCCTATGTAACAAATGTTTTCATTGGTTTAACCAAGCTGGGTCATTTACCCGAGTCATACTACAAGACTGTTAAAAAAAAATTGTGTTTTTATTTTAGAGAATATTTATTTGTTTGTTTAAAAGAACAAAATCATGAAATTAATAAAAGACGAAATAAAAGATTATACGAAAAATAAGATCTTATGAAAAAATGAAAACAAAACAAAACAACCAACAACACGAAATGATTGAAAGATTCTATTCAAGGCAAAGGACTGGAATGGAGAAAGACGGTCAACAGATCCTGTGTGGTGCCCCAACAGTCCAGCAGACTAAGGGATAGGTGTTGTTGCCGGTCGTTGACTTGTAGCACCAAACTGCTGGTAGACAACTAAACCGTTGTTAGGCGTAATGTATCTTGACTAACAAAACTTCAAAATAACTTGATAAAATTCCGTTCTTGAACAAAGTAAATATAACTTTATTTAAAATATAAACAAAATCAAGTTAATATGAAATCAAATCTAGTCTAAATCCGGTCCTGGTAGTTAGTTCCAGTAGGTTAGGGTTAGACCATGGCTAGGCAATTTGCAGTATGAAAAAAGGAAAATATATTTTTAAAAAATATACATTTCGACTTTCATCTAAGGTAAATTTTTCCAACAATTATTCCTGTTTTTTTTATTTGAGTTGAAAAACTTAAACATCTTTTCCCCGTCTGCATCAGGTTTCTGCTAAATGCAAACATTTGAAATCAAGATAGGATATTCTTACGAAATAAGGAAAAGCCGCTGTTAGCTTTGTGCGGTCTGTCTGTCCGTACTTCCGTCCGTCAGTTTAGATCTCAAAAGCTACAAAAAGTTATTGAAAATCCAATTTAATGATGTTTTAGAGCGTTCAAATTTTGAAATGAGCTGCCCCTTTTTATGTTCTGATATTCGTGCTGAAAAATATTGAAAGACACTTTGTTTCCTGAAGTGCAGATAACCCATGGGGTGGAGCCATTTATTTTCTACCATTTTTAAAAACTAAAATTGGACTATTTTACTTTAAATATTGCTTAGGTCAAAATTGAGACACACGTATACGCACAGTGCTCTAGAAAGTGGGAGCTTGAAATCAGGGCCGGCTCTATCAATGGCGGGGCTCTATGCGAAACGGATTGCGAGGGAACTAATCAGGGTAGGGATAAGCATAACGTCAAAATTAAGATTTTGTATTAGAAAATAAATTCGTCTTTGGAATACATTTTTATGAAATGAAAGTTGATAATACCGTTTTTTTTTATCGCGCGCAGGTTTAATAATAATAATAATAATAATAATAATAACACCCCAAGTCCTCCACCATAAGGTTATACCTGCCCAGGAAGGATGGGGGTCGTGGATTGCAGAACATCTTCAAATTGTGTAAGATGCAAGTTTTAAAAATACGATCAAAACTGCTCGCCTCCAGCAATAAATTAGTTTCCTTCCTACGGAAATACGACTCCGATGCAACCCCTCTGAACCTACACAATGCTGATGTCAATATCGGTTTGGACGACGTAGGGCATGAGATTCGCCAATGGGAAGAAAAAACACTCCACGGAAAATTTCCGGCTTCATTACATGGGGACAACATCGACAAGGCTGCTTCCTTAACATGGCTCAAAGCAGGTCATCTCTACCCTGAAACAGAAGGCTTTGTTACAGCAATACAGGACAGAGTAATCAGGACAAAAAATTACGAGAAGCATATCCTGAAACTCAATGTTGTCGACAAATGCCGAAAATGTGGAAATGTGGGCGAGTCGATTGAACACATTATGGCAGGATGTCCAGCCCTATCAGAATCAGCCTACCTAGGTCGCCATAACCAAGTTGCAAAGTTAATACACCAACACCTGGCTTTGACGTACAAATTGATCGGTAAGGACACTCCCCCTTATTATAAATACTCTCCGCAAGAGGTTCTCGAGTCTACTGAACATCTGCTGTACTGGGATAGGCCTATTCTGACCGACAAAACGGTAGATTTCAATCGCCCGGATCTGCTGTTCATCGATAAAAAAGAAAAAACCGCTACCATTATCGATATCGCCGTACCACTGTCTCATAATTTAAGAAAAACTGAGATAGAAAAACAAAGAAAATATGGGAACCTAGGCTTGGAGATTAAGCGTCTATGGAAATTGTCCAAAATAACAATATACCCCATTGTTATATCAACCGAGGGGATAATAACAACTGACCTCACAGACACCTTCAAGGCCCTTAACATTCCTAGGAACATCTTCGTTGCCTGTCAGAAGGCGGTACTGCTGCAGACCTGCCACATCACCAGAAAATTCCTCAGTGGAAACTGTTAAAGGGACTACGATGAATTTTGTTTCTCTTTAGCGAAACTCGACCCTGGCAGCGCCAGAGAATGACTACTCGTTCATTTCTAACATAATAATAATAATAATAATAATACTATAAATAATAATATTTATTATTCATAAGGAAATTTGTCTTGCAATTTGTGCATAACACCAAACAAAAAATTATAACTCTAGAAAACCAAAATATACATTTACATCAGACTCACTCATAATTTACATGCGAGAAGCTAATATCAGTTTCCCAAAATGACAATTTTGTCTATTTTCATAAACTTTTTCGTATATATTTATTAATATTATTTATATTTTTCGATATATTTTGCAACTACAGGAGATTTCTGGAAGTCCCTGGAAAATCAGGAGGCCGCGGAAACCATGTTATTATAAAAAAGTTATAATGGTGTTTAATTTAATAATTTACTCCTAGAATTATCGCGGGGCCTATGCAAGTACGGGGCCTATGCAAGTACGGGGCCAAATGCGTCCACATAGGTTGCAGTGGCCTAAGTCGGGCCCAGCTTGAAATGTTTCTAATGCCACAAAAAGAAATTGCAAAAATTTAGACCGAGTGGTCTGCTAGTCAAAAACTACGTCGCTAATTCTCAAGTGGCTTTTATACTAGTCTTTATCCTAGAGCCCGGCTTCGGCTGGGATTTTTATAACAACATAGTTGAAAGATGAGCACATACAAGAAACTGGAGACGAAAAAAATGATCTGAAAGTAATGGTAACCTCCCTTTACTTTTATAATAATATAAAATCATTTTTAAAAATTTAAAAAATATTTTAATATTTAAACGGCCGTAACAGGCTATTTAGGTTTAATTCTTTTTAGGGAGCAATTTGTATAATATCTGGTGATTACATACAAACAAGCTGTGACTGCAATTGTGTATCAAAGATTGGCCTCTTTTAGTCTCATAAGAGGTTACGTACTGTATATACTCTAGAGACGTAAAATGCTATTATAAAATATTTAACATAGACACAGAGAAAGCGATGGGAAGACACCAAAGAATGGACAGGTCCAGGGCCGGTCTTAGGGCACTGCAACCTATGCGGCCGCAGTGGGCCCCGTACTTTCATAGGCCCGGCTCTAACTCTAGTTGTAAATTATTAAATTAATACTATTTTAACTTATAACAGTCAATGGCATTTAAATATAGATCTAAATCTATCTCGATCTCTTAAAAAAAATCAAAAGCGATATTTTGCTAGTCGATAGTAAAAATCTAAAAGGCACATCTGAATGTTTATCGGCTTTATGTTGGAAATCTACCTTCTATTGTAGATGGCTCGTAAAATCGATTTGATCTTGATTTTGCACTTAGTAAAGTATGAATAAAATGCAATGACGAATTTATTTTCTAACAAAAAATCTTAATTTTCACTTGTTATACTTATCCCTACCTAGACTAGGCCCCGCGCAATCCGTTTCGCATAGGGCTCCGCAATCTGTAGGACCGGCCCTGGACAGGTCTGTCAGTGATTGAAAGGTAAAGGACAGAGAGGAATAGAGAAAGACGGTTGACAGATCTTGTGTGGTGCCCCAACGGTCCAACAGACTAAGCTTTTATCAACTCTGTCTGTCTGTCTAGAACAAATTTTGTGAAAATTTCTTCTCCCACTTCCCATTCTCGGATCAAGTTGAAACTTTGCACAATTATTTATTGTAGGCTACCTAACAAAACATGAAATAAAAAAAATTAACCATTTAATTAATTAGTTGTCATTAATTAACTTTGAAATAGTACAACAGAAAAAAAAATAACTTGCAGTATTGAGAGATATGGTTATCTATGTTTTCTTCCCCTAATATAAATTTTATTTAAAAAATATTTTTTTTCAATATTTTGTTTATTTCCCTTTTTTTTTCAATTTCCTAAAAATATTCTCTCCAAAAATAAATAAATAATTCATAAATAAAACTTAGAAAGAAAAAAAACGCTTGTAGTAAATATTTTAAAGATCTACGACTAAAAATTAAGATATTAAAAATGTTTACAAAAAATAAATAATCAAGATTCAAATACTGATGGGTATCATGCGGCCAGCACAACGACCAACCGTCTTTACCTTTCCCCATCTAGTCCCAGGTACCCATTAGGACGTAACCATCTTTTCTCTGAAGTAACATCTGTATTATATAAGATAAGAGAAAGAGCTGGTTGGACACAAGATAGCGAAATAAAAATATCAGTTTTCACCAGGATTCGAACCCGGGACCCCCGCCAAGCGCTTCACCGCTCAGACATTCTCATTAATTGTAGACCAAAGAAACAGATGAACTTTACATCATCTGCCCTCTACATCGTAATGTCTGAAAGGGGACCATTGTTAATTCCTGACGAGACCGACACATCGATTTAAGATTATAAAAAGAACCAACACTTATCTGGATAAACACACCAGCGTAAACACATAGGCCTAAGTTTCTTCATTCACTTACCGATCCAGTAATTAAAACAAATTATATATCTAGAATTTAGCCTTCAGAAACTTTAACAATAATAAGTAGACACTAGAATTAAACATAGCGAAATGGTATCCAGGAGAAATATATATTTATTTTGTGCATTTTAAAATTATTGTTTTTGATTCTGGTGAACTGAGTTCAGTGAGCAATCAACTAATTAAAAAAACAAAACAAAACAATGTTTACCGTGCGATACAAGTCATTCTCTGAAAACTTGAGATTCGCGATGCCCTATTAATAACTATTTTATATTTAGTAAAACGCGGGCTCCGGCCAGGTATTTATATGCGTTTGGTATGAGCAGCGGGTGTGTGTGTGTGTGTGATACGGTGTTTTATGTGGCTATGTGATTGAGAGAGTGAGAGAGAGAGAGAGAAAGAGAGAGGGGCGGCTGAGGAGTTAGATGGGTGGTGGGGGTGGGGGGATACTGCAGTGCGTGGCTTTGAACTACAGGCGATTATCTGAAAGAAGTTTAAAAACATGAATGGGGAGAAAATAACAAAACAATACGTTGGTGGGGGTGTGTCACAAGTATGATATGTAAAGGATTTGTTCCGGTATGTGGACACTAGCAGATAGTTATTAGCCACTAGTTTTTAAGGGGCCCACAAATCCGGGACTAGATATTGGACACACAGGATGTACACATAATGTTGCATGGTGGCTATTTTTGGCAACGCAATTGGAAAGGGGGGAGAGAATTCTATAGGATATTAATTTGTGCGTTGCTCGTGTTGCTTCAAAACCAAAACCATGTTTTAACCACATTCATCTCTTCGCAATTAGCTGCTCTGCAGGAAACAACAGGGAATCAAATAGCATGGACTTGTCTTATTGGTTGTTGTTGCTGCTCACAGAGGCCATCTCAGGGGAGTGCGAGTGGGGCAACCGCCCCCCCCAGGCCCCCCGCCTTAAAAAAAAAAGGGGGGGGGCGATAAACAGAATCCTTGGATTACCGTCACTGAGCTGCAACGTCACTGGGTCTGCACGACGTGGCCACCAGCTATTGGTCTAAATTGCCCACAGGTTGTGACGTTTCAGGTCAGTTTTGAGGCCTTCTATAACGATGATCTCTCGTCCCTTAGGGGAGTGCGAGTGGGGCAACCGCCCCCAGGCCCCGCGCCTTAAAAAAGGGGGCTGATTAAGAGAAATTTGGACTGACCTGCAACATCACTGGGTCTGTACGACATGGCAACTAGCTATTGGTCTAAATTGCCCACAGGTTGTGACGTTTCAGGTCAGTGTTGAGGCCTTCTATAATGAATGGTCTCTCGTCAGCCCATCGTACAAATATTCGTGGCCCTGCTATGACACTCGCCCAGGGCCTCACGCGCACGTCTAAGAGGCCGCCTCTGTTGCTAAAAATTCTTAAAGCTCTGAACATTTCAAGTCATTTGCTCCGCTTTTCAGCTGCAAATAAATGTAAAAAAAAAATAAATAAACTGGCTTCTTTATTTGTCTTCAGACATACATAACAAAATTTAAAAAATGCACTGCTATTATCTTATCTTATAAATATTTGACGTTTGTTTAAAACAAAAGATAATAATTATTTTCCACGCTTATTCACTTGTTAATCTAGTCGTGGATGTTAAACAGAGACTTAAACTCCACTTAGTCATAGGTTTTTCCTGAATGGTTAAGGCACAACCTGTTCCATGTTATAACGACACTTATAATGGGGACAGGGGTGGGGGGGACTTGTATGAATTAGTCCTAGCAAGTGGAATAAGATACATACCTTTTTCTTTTTGTCTGAGTATTTTATTAGTGTGTGTGTGTGTGTGTGTGTGTGTGTGTGTGTGTGTGCACGTGATAAACTAATAACAAATTAGACAACATAAATCCAACGAGATCTAGTCTTCACCTTTTGCTAAAAGGATTGCCCTTACTCTATATCAGGGGTTCTCAACCTGTGGGTCGCGACCCCCTTGGGGGTCGATTGACGAATTGCCAGGGGTCGCCAAAGACCATTGAAAAATGGATTGTTATTGTCTATTCTTCTATTGCATGTGTGTGTGTGCGGGAAGGGGGGGGTCGCGGCTAAGTGGGGCATTGTAAAAAGGGGGTCGCCGAGCATAAAAGGTTGAGAACCGCTGCTCTATATTATCTATAAAGTGGGGACCTTTAGTTGTCGCAAACTGCGCTCCTCGTTTCACAACATCAAAAATCAATTTCAAATAGGGTGGTAGCCATAGCGTTAAATCACGTGCTACACTCAATCTAAGTGATTTGGCTACATTACATGTACTTACACTGGCTACAATGTAGCTACACTTCCTACATACGTAGACGTAGACACACTGGTTACAATATAGACTACATCGATATGGCTACATTGGCCACATTAGATGTAGCTACAAAGTAACTAGAATAACTATATTAAAAGTAGCTGCACCGGCTATATTTGATGTGACTACAGTGGCCCATTAGATGTAGCTACACGTGCTACAACGTAGCTACATTGGCTACATCAAATATAGCTACACTGGCTACGGCTAAGCAACACACCTTACATTAGCTTATTTTAGGCTAAACTCACTAGATTAGATGTAGCTACACTCGCTACATTGGATGTAGCTACTTTACATAGTTACATTATTATATATTATTACACTGGCTAAAAATGAAGTTAGGTCTACTTTGACTACATTAGTTGTAGCTACACCTGCTACATTATTTCTACATTGGCTACATTGTAGCAATACTTGCTACATTAGACGTAAGTAAAAAAAAAAAAGAGTCCTCGATGTATAAAACAAGGAGTTTGTGTATCAGATAACATTGGCGACTGACTCACGTGTCACTGAAGATCACGTGTGTCTTTAAGTGTGTGTGTGTGTGTGTGTTTGTGTAAAGGTACAGGACAGAACCAGTGATGTACAAGACTGCAACTATGAATTATTCCAGGCGTATCCATAATGTGGTAGACGTTTGAAAGTAACGCAGGGTACCAGTGCAAAAAGGAAACCGGTACACCTAGCTCTCTCTCTCTCTCACACACACACACACACACATACAGATACCCACAGACACATCACCTCGCCACTTCGCTAACACGAGTGGTGGATCTAGTTGAAGGTATGCGATAAGACCTGGTAACGACGATATTTATATTTAGCGGCCGCTATTGTGTTTATGTTGTGTGTCTGTTCGCGCTATCAAATCTATGATTTCGTTGTCTTCTTTACGTAGGAGACACATCCCTCCATCCCGAATTTTTTTGTTCTCTATTTTTTTTTAAATCAATTTCTTTACCAAGTATGCACATACATATATACCTTTTAAATCAAAAGGAATTCTAAGGGAGGTAACTTATGAAATTTAAAATAGTATACCTATTGTGCACCTAAAGCGTGACCAAATGGACCTACAAGTTTGTGTTACCTTCGTAACCTTTTTTGTTTTGTGCATAAAGTTAAAAATTATACAAACTGTATGTTGATTACAAAATGTTGTTTAATTAACAATTGTATTATTCGGTCGCCGATAATCACTTCTATTGTTCTTAACTAGATTTTTTTTTATTCAGTAGAATTGAGTAGACGATTAAATTGCCAACATTGCCAAAAATACATAAGACAAAAGCGTAAGCTCCATGTTTCCACAACAATGAAGTTTAACATTGTTCAGAAATTGTTCAAACTTGACGATCATTGGGTTGTTTAGTGTTCTCTGTTGTTGACACATTGTACGTACACATGTGTTATACATGCCAAACCAACAAAGTCCTTGAAATTGGGATTCTTTTGGAAAGGAACTGTCTTTAGTTTCTATGGAAGCCCAAAACTTACGAGAGACATGATGCAAAATGTTTCTGTTGGCGCTGACAAGTTCCTATTGTAACAGATTTTTAAAAATGTCCAACAAAGTATACCTAGAACTGGGGCAAACCAACGCGAAAAATGTTCCTGTAGAAGTCGTGTGTCATGCGCCATTGTATACAGGCTGCGGGGTCCAAAGGAACTTTATTACGATGACCGCTTTTTCCAAATACATTAGTAGAGAAACCTCCACTAGTTGACAGACCGGTACCGGTTTCCAGATGTTAACTTGTCGTCAAAGCAAGATTGAGGACACACAGCATTGCAGTGGGCTCATGAGGAATTTAGTGGACTAGATCTATGTAGATAATGAATACAAGCATGTCTGGTATGGCGATATTTTTTCCCCCAATGTAACCCCGGGACAACTAATCTTCACCAGTTGACATCGAGAGGTCCTGGAGTTCTGTAAGAATCACCACAGACTGAAAAGATAAATTATAGTATCTGTGAGTAATCTTTTTTTGTGTGTGTTCAAGAACAAACAAATCTCCCACATAACGGTAATTAAGAAAATATAAACCAGTACCATGCATCGCCTCCAAGTCTTTAAATTTTTTAAATTTAGGAAATAAAAAAAATTTAATTTAAAAGCAAAGATCCAGTAATTAGTTACTGAAACCATCAGATGTGATAAATATTCAGTCTTTTTTTTTTTTTTTTTTTTTTTTTTTAAGGAAACCTCAGAATTTGCGCTATTCAGTTTTAGCTTTATCATCATAGGAATCCTTGGGCTTTATGCCTCTTTTCTTTGCCTCTTTTTTGGGCTTTATATGCCTCTTTTATGGGCCATCTTGCCTCTTTTGTGGGCTTTTTTTTTTTTTTTTTTTTTTAATATGTTTTTATTTGTAAGTTACCATAATTCACAAGTATTAAATCATAAACAATTGAAAAGTGATTAACCTAAAAATATAATAACAGTAATAGAAATATTATTTAATATCAAAGACATACTACCTAACCAATGAACCCCCTAAAGACAGAAAAATGATACAAGTATACTCTACTCCAGAACAATCAACAATTTAATTTAAAAGCAAAGATCCAGTAATTAGTTACTGAAACCATCAGATGTGATAAATATTCAGTCACTAAAATGATTTAGAATATGGAATTGCCACGAATAAATCGTTAAAATAAAACATTTTTAAATTATCTGTTTTTGTTTCAAAATGACTTAAGCAAGTGTGAATAAAATATATATGTATCGAGTGAGATTTCATTTAATAATCATTCTTGAACTTCTTTGTGTACGTAACTAAATACTGCCAAGCTGTTAATAAAAATATTATTGTTTAAAAACTGAACAGCCTGCTAAGTCGAGGTAAGATCTTCATACTTGAATAGTAGTTCTTGCCTTGTCTGGCCACCTTCAGTCCTTAAACGACTATGTTTTTGGTTCATTACACGAACTTTCTCTTGTGCTTCCACAGGTCTGTTCTGGTGAAACTTTCCTACCCACAGGCATCAAGGGTCAAATTAGAGCCAGTCATTTTTCGTTTGGCTTATATTTCCTTCAGGGCTTGAGGTCATCTCATGCAGGCAGTGAAAGGTCTTCTAGATGGTTGAAGCCACGTAGCAGTGAAAGACATATCTTCTAGATTGTTGAAGCCATATAAAATTTAAAGGTCTTCTAGATTGTTGAAGCCACATCGTAGTGAAAGGTCTTCTAGATGGCTAAAGCCACATAGCAGTGAAAGGTCATCTAGATGGCTTAAATCACATAGAAGTGATAGGTCTTCTAGATGGCTAAAGCCACATAGCAATGAAAGGTCATCTAGATGGCTTAAATCACATAGAAGTGATAGGTCTTCTAGATGGCTGAAGCCACATAGCAATGAAAGGTCATCTAGATGGCTTAAATCACATAGAAGTGATAGGTCTTCTAGATGGCTGAAGCCACATAGCAATGAAAGGTCATCTAGATGGCTTAAATCACATAGAAGTGATAGGTCTTCTAGATGGCTGAAACCACATAGCAGCGAAAGGTCTTCTAGATGGCTGAAGCCACATAGCAATGAAAGGTCATCTAGATGGCTTAAATCACATAGAAGTGATAGGTCTTCTAGATGGCTGAAACCACATAGCAGCGAAAGGTCTTCTAGATGGCTGAAGCCACATAGCAATGAAAGGTCATCTTGATGGCTGAAACCACATACGGTGGATTTGTCAAACGCTTGGTTGATTAGCATTGAAAATAACATTCCAAAGAGGGTCGGGGCCAGGCCACATCCTTGTTTAACACCATTGTTACTGTAACTTTCGGAGCAGGCGCCGTTGAGCTGCACAGTACCCTAACCACGAACCAAAGAAACAACTTATTAATTACAAATGTCTGCCTCTTTGTTGCAAGATAATTATTCTGAAGACCATAGAAGTTTTGGCCTTTTTAGTTAAATAATTTATTCGTAGATGCTACAGAAGGATCCTAGGTATCACTTTCAAAGACCGCATCACAAACCAAGAGATCAGAGACAGGGTTAAACTGCAGCGATCGGACCCCATGATGACCTGCTAACTATTGTGGCTCGCCTCGCAAAGACCTTCCTTCAGGGAACAGTACCAGGAAAAATAAGAAGAGGCAGATAGAGAAAGCGATGGGAGGACAACATAAAAGAATGAACGGGCCTACCATTGATTGTTTTAAACAAGGAATGGAGACGAATCTTGCTTGGTGCCCCAACGGTCCGACAGACTAAGGGATAGGTAAAGGTGAATATTTATTCGTCTTCTTACTTTTTAACTATTCCTTTTCTGTTTTACATACAACTATAATCCCATAGACATTTATATATACTCATACTGAAAAGAAGAATGACCATTTACCTAAAGCAACTTTTTTTTTTTTTTTACATATCGGCTGAGCTTATAGGAGGTGTGTATAACTTAAAGACAAAACCAATCAATTAGTTACCATTATCATTAGCGGTTGGTCGTTGTGCTGGCCCCATGACACCCTCGTTAACCGATAGACATATTGGCTGTACAGCGTCTTCTCCGGTGGAGCACTCAAAGAGTTGGAACCAGCCTTATTGCAGTTGTGTTTGTTGTTGTGGTGTGTAGCGCTATGGGATTAGCAAGACAAGGGCGACAATGATCTTTTGTACCAATGACTTATTCCCCCCTAACTCATTTCTGGACGTGACCTTTGACAAGCTATCTGACTAATCTGCCCCCAATGTATGTGTTTGCGTGTGTGTGTGTGCGTGTGTGTGTGTGTGTGGAAGGGGGGGGAAGAATGGGAGGGCGGTGTGGGCGGGGAAGTGTGTGTTTATGTGCGGGCGAAGTTGTTGTTGCATATCTGCCTATTAACGCCAACCAAACACTGAAACAGTGTGGGCGGTCCGCTAACACACTCACACCTTTTTTTAAAACTAGAAACAAGTCCAAAGTATTTTTAGCATTTCTGTTAAGGCAAAGAAAAAAAAAAACAATTATATCAACAAGGCCGGCTCATCGCATAGTGAGGCCTTGTTCATAAATTTTGTTTTTTTATTTATTTTAAATCCCCTTACTTATTAGATATAGGTTTAGCGGTAATGTGAACATGAAAAGAATCCGACATTATATTTCTAAAACTCTTCGAACGCATAGTAACGATATAGAAATATCTCGTGACAGGACTTATCCCTCGTTGCCGGAAGTGGCAATGGATATAAGAACCCTAACTCCACCACCTATGCAATGCTTCCTAATGCCATGAGTCTAAAATAGCCTCTGAAAACAAGTCCAAACCCTGACCATCACTTCTGGCTCAGATATTGAGTCCGGCGGAACTGTTTTCATTAACACGAGAAAAGAGGGGGGGGGGGTGAGTAACTGGCGCCTAACCCTAAACCAATAAGCTGGCTACCCAATGCAACCTTTGCGACCGCAGTGGGCTCCGCACTTTCATAGGACCCGCGCTAATTCTAGGTGTATACATTATTATTATTATTAAATTAAACCATTTTATAACTTATGACAGATTTCCCGCGGCCTCCTGTCGATTAACCAGGAGCTCCTGGAAATCTCCTGAAATTGCAAAATATACGGAAAAGTCCTGGAAATATTCGGAAATTATAAAAATCTTATGAAAACTCATACAAATCTCCTGAAATATATAGACAAAAATTGTCATTTTGGGGTGTCATTCAATATGGAAAACGCCAATCCTACGCGCGATTAAAAAAAAAAACGGCATTATGCATTACCCGTAATTGTGGAATCTAGTGAAAGAAGCTTCTCGCGCCTCAAACTAATGAAGAATTACTTGAGGTAAACAATTCTCGTAGATAGATTGAAACATTTGGTAATTCTTGCTATTGAGCGTTATCTATGTAGGAAATATAATTTTTATGACTTCGCTACACGCAAGGCTCGTAAAGTAATTCTGTACGTAGTAAAAAATGAATAAAATGCAAAGACGAATTTATTTTCTAAAACAAACTCTTAATTTCCGTTTTGCAAAGGGCTCTACAGTGGTTAAGTCCGGTCCTGCTATTTAGTGAAGGGTGAATACAGAGTAGATTACTTGTTCTCTTTCCATGACTTCTTGGTCACAATGATTAAGTCCGGCCCTGCTATTTAGTGACAGGTAAATACTGCTTGTTCTACCCCCCCCCTCTTTTTTTTTTCGCCTCTTAAATTACGTAGAGTAACTCTACTCCGTCCGACTTGCAAAAATAAAAGGGTGATCTTTCCATTATGTGGTGTCCAAACTCTTGAGCCATGAAGAGAATTATATCTATAGATAGATTAGCAGACGACACGGCTGGGACAAGGTGACCTGAATCTACTCCCATTACCAAGTATAATTTAGCTTCGTGCATATCTGCTAAGATTTCTTAATGTGAGTTTTCGTAATTAAAAGTTGTTGTTTTTTTGTTTTGTGTGTGTTTTTTTTGGCTGTTATAAAATAGCTCAATGTATTTTTAGAAAATAAAAATATATTCTTTGTTTCCCCAGGCTAATATGGCGATCAATAGATGTCTATGTATCTTACCGAAACAATGCAATTTTTTGGCGTATCTATTTATAAGAAGAGAGCTTTGCTTGTGATAGTATCATTACATTAGGTCGTTGGATATATTGATAATATCATTAAAATAGGCCATTGGTCGTATTGATACTATCATTCAATTAGACCATTGGTCATATTGACAATATCATTTAGACCATTGTCCATATTGATAACATCATTCAATTAGAGTATTACACCATTAGTCATACTGCCAGTATCATTAATTAAGCCAATGTTCATATCATTCAATAAGATCATTGGTCTTTCTTTTAATTAGACCTCGAGCAACCTCGATGGGAGCCTGACTTGTTAGCCACTGAGTTATCCAAGTACTTATAAAAGTAGAAGGTCTTACTGCTGTTGTTAAAAAAAAAATTCTCTCGTACGACCTAATTTTCTACATAACGCTTATCTCCCCTTAGACACTTGTTTAATTTATTTTTTTGATTAATTCATGGGTTGCCTTTCTTACTAGGCGCGTTAGGTGGCAAGCTGTCTCCACAAAGATCTGTCACTGGCAATGTCTGAAGCCTCTTCCCACCTGGTGTCCACTGCTCTGAGGTCGTCCATTGAAAGTTTGGCGCCAAGTTATAGCAGGACGGACCTGTTTGCGCTCTCCTCGTATTGGCCTTTGTGTCAGTGTAACTCTTGATATGCGTAATTCCTTTTGTCGGAGGACAAGTCCCGCAAACCTTATGCGACAGTTGATCATGTGCTGTCATTGAAAATAAATAATTGTGCAAAGTTTCAGTTTGATCGGTGAACGGGAGTGTTTAAGTACTAGGAATGTCAAGGTGGCGAATGTTAAAACTCTCCCCATTCCAAGTGTTTAAACATTCGCCCCATTCCAAGTGTTTAAACACTCGCCATCTTTGAAGTGTTTAACTCTCGCCCCATTCCAAGTGTTTTAACACTCGCCATCTTCTAAGTGTTTTAACACTCGCCACCTTCCAAGTGTTTAAATACTTACCACCTTCAAAGTGTTTAAACACTCACCCCATTCCAAGTGTTTAAAAGGGTAAGGCGGTTAAGCTAAGAATGTTAATTGTCTAGAAGAGAGGGTAGTGTTCCCCATTTCTAGTTTGTTACAGAAATCAGCGACACCACTGAAGTAATTATTGCAGAAAGTAGAGAAGTAAAGAATGAATCTATCTATATAATTCTCTTCGTGGCCCAACCATGCGGGACACCACGATGAAAATGTCATGGAAAGATAACTCTTTTGTTTCCGCTAGTCGGACTAGAGTTACCCCACGTAACTTTCGCGGTGACAGAGAGCGAGGCTCAGAAAAAAAAAGAGAGGGGGGGGTGCGTATGCTACGCCGCGGGTCGGCTTGTAATAATATATTTCATCATTCGCACTGCATAGCCACCAACCAATCGCTAAGTTCTCACGGTCATCTTAGAAACACACACACACACAGACATACACTCCATTACACATATTTTTGAACCCCCATCATTTAGTGATTTAGTGTTTACAACAGTCTTGTGCTGAGGTGAAACATTCTGACCCTTGCGTTTTTCAGTTAACAGCCATTATTGAAGGGGGTGTTAATTCCGTCTTTAGTCAGTCAGTATGCAGTCATGATTCAGAGTAGTTGAAATGTCAGTGATTAGACAGGTATCTAGTTTATTATATTCTCTTCTGTTTAGAAACTCCAATAGTGAGGGATGGTCACCATGTATGATGTATGTACCCATTCCTCGTCACCTCAATAGTCACCATGTATGATGTATGTACCCATTCCTCGTCACGTCAATAGTCTCTAATCCCACATGTAGATCTCGGCTTTAGTACAACTGCGAACAATCTTTTCTGTTGAAGAATATATTAAGTGTATTAAGTTTAAGTTTGTGCTCGCTGCAGACGTCATCCACATTCCTACCTCTGAGACTAAAGAGTGATCATGAATTTTAAGTACACAAGCACTTGTGATCAGAGAATGGGTAGGTCGCGGAATAAAGCCTACAAATTGAGTTTACGTGTGCTCTACATAGTGATATCTCTGTTCAAAGGGGGTCGGGGGGGATAATGGAGCCAACAGGTGTAGCAAGGGAGTCAATCAGTATATAGATTTATGAACGACAGGATCGAATGTTTGGAACATCGGTTTGATCCCGAGTCTGCGCTGAACTCACCAGTGGCACATGATCTTCCATCAAATCACGTCATGTCTCTTTAAGAGCCCTGTGTGCCATGACTCAACAGTGGCGTAGCGCGGTACCCGAGGGTGATGGTTTCTCCCTCCCTCCCCTTCAGAGAACTAGGTTGAATGTGACAAAGATGTCACAATGCATCAGTACCTTTGCAAAACGACATTCTAAAGTATGTCACATTCTACAAGTAACAGTGTCATGACACTTAACGCTAGTACGTCTTAAGTTTTTAAGTAATGGTCTCTTGGGCTCTTATTGGTTATACTTAGTGGCAAGGGCGCAATGACCCCCCCCCCTCGGGCCATTCTTGCTACACGAGAGCACTCTACGCTTCTAGATGTGACGCGTTTATCCCTGAAACATTCCGGTTGGCACATTTTGAAGGAATTTTCAGAACATTGATCAAAGGTTTTGAAACTCACTTCCCATAAAGCTCATATCAAGAATTAGCTTTCCAAAACTAGTGTACAATAGTTTACCCTTTAATTCTTTTTATATGTCGTATGTTCTCATGGCGCCTTGAACCTACAATTACTAACTCTTAAGAAATTATTTTTTAAAACTATTATTGCACATAATATGTGCTTAACAACAGGGCTTTAAAAGGGGCATCAGTATTGGTGTTGAAAAGCTGACTAGTGTTAGCAGCTTCAAATACATTGGAGCTATTGTCTCAGATGAGGGAACGAAACCGGAACTACTGGCCCGAATTGCACAGTCCACAGCAGCCCTTTCAAGACTTAAAATAACATGAAAAGACAAAGGCTTAGCCCTCGGCACCAAAATCAGTCTGATGCGCTCCCTGGTCAAGGCCACATTTTTATATGCTTGTGAGTCTTGGACGTTGACTGCAGAGCTTGAGAGGAGGATCCTAGCAATGGAACTGAGATGCTTCAGAAGGATCCTAGGTATCACGTTCAAAGACCGCATCACAAACCAAGAGATTAGAGACACGGTTACTGCAGCGATCGGACCCCATGATGACCTGCTAACTATCGTAAAAAAACGCAAGCTAAAAATCTATGGCCATATTACAAATTCTTCGAAGCTCCCCACCCCGGGCATACACACACACACACACACAAATCATACAAGCGTCTAAACTGGACTTATTTAGTAAAAAATAAAACCAATATAAATATTTTTTAAAAGTCCAGCATGAGGTTTTTGAAAAATCTGGCAAAAAAAAAACCCACAACAAAACAAGTCATGCTGTTTAAATATCTTTAATTGCCAAATAAAAGGATGTTATTATTTCCCAATCCGGACTTAAACTTTTTTGTTCTTCAAGACTCTATATTGATTTGGTCTAGATATGCTATAATAAATTGTGAACTCTGGCTTTGTGAATGGTATCGCAGGCATCCGTAATAAGACAAACACGAAAGTCTAATATCATTAGATAAGACTTTTTGGTCAAGATTTCGAAATCAAACTATAAACGGAACATTACGTCACTCACTGACATATATCCGTTCAAGCATGTTCTAAACATAGAACATTCGTTTAAGACTTGCCAAGTTGTAATAGAGCTCAATGTCCAATATTGATTATACTCCAGCCAATGCTTTAATTTGATTGCTTTGTAACAGAAAGAAAAAATCCCTACGTGAAGGCAAAAATACTTTGGATTAAAGAGGCGCCACAAAAATTTCAGCAAGTAATGGCGACCTCTTTGGTCTCCCCCGTCTGACGAGAGGGCGTTGACAGAAATATGTAGGCCAATATAATAATAATAATTATAATAATCAACCAGTGCGATACATTTATAAATAATTGGTAGACGACACTATTATTAACTCCAGAATAAGAGAAATGTCGAAAAATGTTGAATAAGAGTAATTGGAAGCTGGTAACAGGACTAGAAAATAACAGAGTAAATTAAGAGAAATAGGAGAAGTAGGAGAAGATAACTGTAGATAAATAAGAGAACTAAGAGAAGATAACTGGAGATAAATAAGAGAGCTTAGAGAATATAACTGTAGATAAATAAGAGAACTAGGAGAAGATAAATGTAGATAAATAAGAGATTTTAGAGAAGATAACTGTAGATAAATAGGAGATTTGAGAGAAGATAACTGTAGATAAATAAGAGAAGTAGGAGAAGATGACTGTAGATGAATAAGTGAACTGGGAGAAGATAATTGTAGATAAATAAGAGAACTAGGAGAAGATAACTGTAGATAAATAAGAAAACTAGGAGAAGATAACGGTAGATAAATAAGTGAACTGGGAGAAGATAAATGTAGATAAATAAGATAACTAGGAGAAGATAACTGTACATAAATAAGAGAATTAGGAGAAGATAACTGGAGAGAAATATGAGAACTAGAAGGTAACATAAAGTGAAATAACAGAACTAGATAACGAAAAGAAAATAAAGAAATAAGAGAAGAGAGCTGGAGAGGAACAGAGCAAGGAGAAGATGACCAGTATGAAAGAACCGAACTAGGAGAAGATAAGTGGAACCAGGGGAAGTAATTGGAGAGACATCATGAAACTGGGAGAATACAAACGGAGAGAAGAGAACGTTTCAGGAGAAAAAAAAATTAAATGAAAATAAAAACCAAAACCAGCTCCCCCCAAATATCAACAACTTTTTACATTCTAACCTCGTTTTATTATTAAATTTATGTAACCTTCAAAATTTTAATCATAACTCTATTAACCTAAATTAAACTGTATATTCCACTCTTCCAATATAATTAACATTGCTACAAAGTGAGCGTTAGACTCTGCTATATATCTAGTCAAGTTAGTTGGGTTGCGCACTTTATTAGACTGACGGTGAACACACATTTTATAGTGACGACATAGACTTTGGGTTAGAGATTAGAATAGACTTTAATTTAATCAGTTACTGCTAGACTCTTGAGGGGATACACATCGTTATTAGTGACGGACTAGACCGTGGCCCATTCTGTAATAAACGTTTGTTTGAAGTTCACCTTGAGTCAACTTGGTCATTGAGTCTGTGTTCCTGTTAGTACCTTATCTATATTTGTGACGGTGTGCATGATTTCAAGGACTCGCGATTGAAATACATCAAACAAGGTACGCACGCACTTAGTCTAATTAAGTCTTCTAGAAATACTTCTGCTACATTTGATATACACATGCATCCGTTACAATATCCAATATAAGTAACATTGCTTCAAAGTGAATGTATTCTATCACTATACCGAAAATATTCAAAGGTGTAGAGATAATTTTGATCCTTCTTCTAGAGCAGTGTTTCCCAAAGTGGGCTACGCGTACCCCCCAGGGGTACGGGAAGACATTGGAGGGGGCTACGCGTTGCTCCTAATTAACTACGCTATTTTTTTTAAATACCCATTTATTACGTTCTGTTAATACATTACATGGTGTTGGGCGAGGGGGTGCGGCGCGGGGTACTCAACATCACAAAAGTTACAAAATGGGTACACATAGTTGAAAAGTTTGGGAAACACTGTTCTAGAGATTTCGATACTCTCCTCATGACCGATTCTTGCGTCATTCTTGTACTCCTTGACGACTCTTTCTCCCAAGCGCCGATTCACCTGTCAACACATTTTAATAACCACAGACTAGTTGACAGGTGACAGCATTGCAGATAAGAAACGAGTCGGGAGGTTCAAATTCGGATGCAAATCTAAATGGAAAATCCCCAAAACTTTGACCCTTTTTTTTTCGTTAACAATTTATGTCGATGTGGGGAAAAAAAAAAGAAGAGTGTGTCACTTGTGCTACTGAATGACGTCATAGAAATTTGTTGTTGTTTTTATTTCTCGATAGTAACCCAACCAGCCACCTCTAGCTTTCAGCTTTTTTTTGTTGTAAGACTGTTAAATCATTGGCTGAAATAGTGGACTCACCTCACGTCAATGGAAAACAAAAAAAAACACAGAAAAACTTAGATCAGTTAAGACATTACCAAACAATGGTATTTAGTGGAAGTCTATTTTGTTGATGAAATAAACTATTTGGACAGAATGTTGAAATAGAATTGGGTGCACAGATCATAAAGAACTTGAAGAAAAACGAATCGAGGACAGATCCCAGCTTATTGGAAAATTATAAGGAGAAGACCGAGCTGTGGGGCTGCAGAGAATGGTCAGAGAGAAATGTATGTGTATGTATATGTCTAAGAGAGAAAGAGAGAGAGAGGGAAAGAGAGAGAGAGAGAGAGAAAGGGAAAGAGAGAGGGGAGCAGGAAATAGAGAGAGAGAGAGTGAAAAGGATAGAGAAGAAGTAGAGAGTGAAAGAAAGAAAGAGACAGAGAGAAAACGACAGTGGTAGAGAGAGTGAGATAAAGAGAGAGAGAGAGAGAGAGAGAGAAGGACAGAAACAGAGAAAGAGAGGGAGAGAGAGAGGTGGAGATAGCTTGAAAAGCAAATACAGTTTATTATTTACAATACCAGTGGCGTCTCTAGATGGATGCGAGAAGTTTTGTCCAAATATCCAAATGTTAAACTGTACTTTATATCACCAGCCCAAACGTTCAATGGTACCGTCCCCTCTGCCCCAGCGACATGGCTATAAACATTGCTACAATATAAAGCCCTGTTGTCATCAAGGCAATAGTAACGGCGCTTGGCCCCAATCACATTATGTGAAAGTGTTGAAATGTTTATGCCAGATTGTCTCCCCTTTTTTTGGTTTCTTGTATTTTAATTGTTCCGTGAAATTGTTTTGAGCATTTTTTACAGGAAAAGAGGAAATAGAGCGGTCGATTAAGATGACACTGGTGTATTTCTTAGAGCAGTGTTTCTCAAAGCGGGGTACGCGTACCCACAGGGGTATGGGAAGACTTTGGAATGTTTACGCGTTGCACCTCATTAACTATGCTGATTTTTTTTTGTAAATACCGCTTTATTATGTTATGTTAATACATTAAAGAGAACGAGGGGTACTCAGCGTTACAAAAATTATCAAAGGGATACACATATGTCAAAACTTTTGGGAAACACTGGCTTAGAGTTAAAAATTAGATGTGACAATTACATCCTATATCAATAGTTAACAAGAAAAATATTTTTCTAAAAATAATTAACGAAAAAAAAAAAAAGCTGATATACAGTTAATTAATAGCGGCCACTCCACTCCATTAATTCTTTCTCTCCTAACTTACGATACCAACGTTGATTCCACTAGAATGTGATAAATAATTACGGAGGGAAAGAGTTAAGAAAAATAACCTTTTTTTTTTCGTTTATAAATGAAGTTTATGTATTTATGGAAGTGGTCAATAAAAAAGTGACCGATAGTTTGCGATTGCAGTCATAATAAACGACTTCGACTTTATAAGAATGGCTGCTTGCCTCACAGTTCCTATGCTTTCGCCCAATGGTCTGTGACCACAAACGTAATGGCTAGAGAAAGCAACCTTACTTTATGACTAGAGAAAGCAACCTTACTTTATGGCTAGAGAAAGCAACCTTTCTTTATGGCTAGAGAAAGCAACCTTACTTAATGGCTAGAGAAAGCAACCTTACTTAATGGCTAGAGAAAGCAACCTTACTTCATGGCTAGAGAAAGCAACCTTACTTTATGGCTAGAGAAAGCAACCTTACTTTATGGCTAGAGAAAGCAACCTTACTTTATGGCTAGAGAAAGCAACCTTACTTTATGGCTAGAGAAAGCAACCTTACTTTATGGCTAGAGAATGCAACCTTACTTTATGGCTAGAGAAAGCAACCTTACTTTATGGCTAGAGAAAGCAACCTTACTTTATGGCTAGAGAAAGCAACCTTACTTTATGGCTAGAGAAAGCAACCTTACTTTATGGCTAGAGAAAGCAACCTTACTTTATGGCTAGAGAAAGCAACCTTACTTTATGGCTAGAGAAAGCAACCTTATTTGCTTTATGACGAAAACCACTTTCCCCTCTATAAATTAAATACTAGGCCCGTATTTAGTAACCCAGTTAAGAAAAGAAACCCCAGATTTAATGGGGAAAAAAGCGCTGTATGTCTTCAAACAGAAGAAAAAAAACAACCTGCTTTATGGCCACCTATTTGTACCGCTTTTTTATTCCCCACATACACTCTGCGTTAGTGTGTGTGAGTGTGTGTGCGTGTTTGGATGTGTGATCGTGGGTTTGGAGTGTATTCTGTTAACCTTGATAGTGAAATTTTGACCAGCTTAGTTTGGTTTAATCCAGATTTAATTTTTTTTTTTTGTATTAGCGATTTTGGGAAATACCGGGGCGAGTAGGCCAGTTCATTACAACACTAGTCGTCCAGACAGTATCTGTAGACAGAGGCGTTATTAGCGGCAGGGGAACCAGATGGCGAAAGGGAAGCCGGTGGCGTAGCTACGATGGCGCTAAGGGGCTCACCGAGCCTGCACCAACAAGTCAAAGGGGTCAGCGAAAGATAAGTCGTGTAATATTTTTAACTCTTTCTCTCCTAACTGACGATACCAGCGTTGATTCCACCAGAATGTGGTAAATAATTGCGGAGAGAAAGAGTTAAGACGTGTGAGCATTGAGTGCCTTGACGTTATGGCTTGTAAAGATGTTACCGTTACTGAGTGAGAGGACACTGTTACATGTAAAAGTCGGAACTGTTGATGGTCTGTCTTGTTGATGATTATAGATGTTAATGTTGCATGCGAGTTCGTTGAAGACACAACAACAGAATAACAATGAATATATTTGATAACGCAGGCTGATAACTTCCAACAATTTAATGGATAATAAAAAGGGCACAGTCCTCTGTCGTCGCTAACCTAGCGTCGTCCTCTATGGCGTCTTGTCCGTTACTTTCCCTAGTTCGTAATCCTACTTTTTAATTACTCGTCACGTCACTAAGGAAAAACCCGATTAACCTCAACTTCTACGCGTCTTGTGTCATTACAGGACATACGCTGGAATGTCTTTTTATACAATACCTCTTTTCAACTCGTACCTTCGTGGATATTACAACCTTCTGGATGGGCTTCAAAAATCTGGTTTGTACACGGATCTTGAAAACGGCTCTAACGATTTTCCTTAGATTTTATCAGTTCATGTTCATCGCTGAGAAAAGAATTACTAGCTCGTTGGCCACACTTTGGAAACTCTGGTTTTACCGTTATGAAGAAATAAATTTATATTTGACTAGAGAGCTAGAAAGTACATACTTTGAACAGACTACACGTCTTCGGGTATTCCCTTATCTAGACCCTATTCATTCACGAGTTTAATAAATTAATGACCAGGTACATTTTGTCTCCTAAGCCTAGATCTAAAGGCCTAGCATTAGAATAGCAGAGGGTCTGGTAGATGTATACTTCTTGTAGACTTTGGTTGCAGCTAAGATTTATTACTTACGAGTCGACCCGCGGCATAGCATACGCCGCTATTTAGTGACGGGTGAACACTTCCTGAAAGACACAGTTGTCCAAATGGGGTGGGTTTGGGCAAACGACTGTGTGCGCATGCCTGGAGAGCGAGAAAGGCGTGGGTGCGGGCGGGAGGGGGCGGAAGTGTGTTAGAGAGTCGGCGTGCGTGCGTAGTGTCCCGCATGGTAGGGCGACGCAAACGAATTATATATATACAGATATAATATTGTATGTACCAATAACCCAATAAAGATTCAAGTAACAGAAACAACTGACCAGGCAACTATGTCAGGCGTCTTTGATCCATGCGGCACTAAAGAGGGGTATCTGGGTGATCGATTTTTAAATGTATTTTTTTTTAAAGGGAACGGCCTGAATTCGAGCTTGTGGACTAAAGAGTTCTCAGGATTCTCAAACCATCACTGTAACCACTCTGCTAGCGAAGAGTCTCTATGAACATGGAAGATTGTTTCGTTATCTATTGTTTTTATTTCATGTGTGTTCACTAAGCTTCAGACAACAATATATAAAAGAGACTAATTCAGCTTATACCACCACTTCAGTCAAGTACTGTTTCTTTCCCTTGTTTGAGATACCAAACAAAGTAATTTATTACCAATAGTTGTTTTTTTTCTTGTGTTGTCAGGTTAAAGAAATAATTGTGCAAAATTTCAATTGATCTGAGATTGGGTGTCTGAGAAATAACGTGTACAAACTTTTGGCCAGACAGACAGACAGATAAACAGACAGAGTTGATATAAGCTTTGTAATAAATGGATGTTAACTAAAATCAATGGGTACAGACTGTTTTATTTTAAGATTATTGACATATTCAAAGAGTCCAGAAATAGCCATGCATACATAATACTGGTCTTGCTTGATCAATTCAAATTAAAAAAAAATAAAAAAAAATTTTGATACCAAAGTACGAGACCTTTGATAGCTAACACTTGTCCACAATTCAGCCCATAAAATGATCCATAGAGTTTTACAACTTAAAGGGGAACCATATCTACTCTTGAATGATTCACACGTTGACCTTCAGCCGATTACGCATGGTGCAATTCAAAAGAGACTCGAAAGAAAAGAAAAAACAAACAACCACCTCATATCTCTCTACCTTAATGTCAGGACACATCTCAGGCCACCATGACGAGACGTTTTTGTACTGACACGTGACCTCAGGAATAATGTTGGTTCTGTCACTGAGTTCAGATGATGGTCACTGTCATGTCGCTGTCATAGGTCACGTGTATACGAAATCACGTCGGAATGGGGGAAGGGAGGTGTAAGGGGAAATCGATGACACGTGACCTCGGTGAAAAAGAGGTGGTCAAGATTTGGGTGGACACCCAAAAGAGAGAAAAATATAAAACATCGTTAGGCTCAGAATTGGTCTGTTGCACACTTGGACGCCGCCTATGACTATCAGTATTCTTTTCATTCCTATGTAATCCTGTATGTTGATTTGTTCAGTAAATTGAAACTATTGACAGACGAAACAGGAGAACGGTTGACATGTGTATGTTTACTATGTTTTTTTTTTCTATTCTGTGACTAACTAGCAGGGGCGGCCTTAGCAGTGCGCGGGTGCATGGGGCGTTTGCCCCACTTGCCCCCCCCCCCCCTAAGGCCGCTACTGCTAACTAGCCAGAAGGCTACGGGTCCAGGGTTCATACTCGAATAAAATGCGTCAATCTTTGAAAAAAAAAAAAACTAAATCCGTTCGAGGTATATGACTGTGTGTGTACACTTCCTGATTCGTTGATTTGATTGTTGTCAAATTACATTAAACTCTATTCTGGTTAATTGAAAAATGAATAAGAAAGAATGTCTCATCTTATCTTATAAATTACAGACTTTTCGTCTTAACAGAAGATAATTACGCGTATCCCTGTGTTAATGTAGTCGTGCATGTTAATCCGTGATGGCTGCCTGGTCGTGCGTTTTGCGCGCTGGAATGTCGTTTGGATTTATCGATGGTCCCGGGTTCAAACCCTGCCCGCTCCCATCCCCCGTCGTCCTGCGGGAGGTTTGGACTAGGAAGTAAACTATCTTCAACTCTGAAGGAACATCCGAAACATGCAAAATATTTTACAAACATTTAAACTCTGCTCAGTCGGTTTTCCTGACTGATTCAGGCAACTCATTCCAAGCTCTCATAGCACTAGGGAAGAAGGAGCACTTATGTGAACTTGTCTTAGCATAATAAGAAATCTGCCTTTACCTTTGTGTCTTTCTGAGCATTTGTTTTTAGGTTGGTTGCTTGTATTTGTAAATTATGGTTTAGCGTTTTATGTTTTATTATTACGTAATAGTAGTGTCATGTAATATAAAGCAGCTGCTGCGTTTAGTTTATTTTTACATTCCTGCAGCGCGAGGCGATTTAGAATAACAAATTATTAATGCTTTCATTGGTTGAATATTTGCCTCACGGCAAGTTAATTTCAGACCATAAAAGGAGCGGTGGAGAAATTCAGAAAGAGCTGTTTGGTTGTTTCCAAATACTGAAAGACGTATTTAAAGAACGGAGAAAAAACGTGTACAGCTTATGGCCAGACAAACTTTTTTTTTCACAGCGGGCCAAAAACGAAAAGAAAATAAATTGGCGGGCCATAATATACGTAGAAGGTCGTACTTTGTCCGTCACTGCCCTAGGCGAATCCAATAGTGAGGACCTAGGCGAATCCAATAGGGAGGACCAAGGCGACCCCAATAGGGAGGACCTAGATGAATCCAATAGAGAGGACCTAGGCGAATCCAATAGGGAAGACCTAGGCGAATCCAATAGGGAGGACCTAGGCGAATCCAATAGGGAGGACCTAGGCGAATCCAATAGGGAGGACCTAGGCGAATCCAATAGCGAGGACCTAGGCGAATCCAATAGGGAGGACCAAGGCGAATCCAATAGGGAGGACCAAGGCGAATCCAATAGGGAGTACCTGTAGCGCCGATAGCACGAATAGGCTTCATAGACAATTCATGATCCCCAGACTCGAAAAAAGGAAGCGCGGCGGCTGAGCGGTAAAGCGCACGGCTTCCGAACCGGGGGTGCCTGGTTCGAATCCTGGTGAAGACTGGGATTTTCTATTTCGGGATCTTTGGGCGCCAAGCTTGTTTGTAAAATGTTTGTTTTACATGTTTCGGATGTTCCTTCAGAGTTGAAGATAGTTTACTTCCTAGTCCAAACCTCCCGCAGGACGACGGGGGATGGGAGCGGGCAGGATTTGAATCCTCGACCATCAATAAATCCGAACGACAGTCCAGTAGACATAGAGCCATAGACATCTTCTGCTATGTTGAGAACGAGGCTAGTAGATATAGAGCCATAGACATCTTCTGTTATGTTGAGAACGAGGCTAGTAGACATAGAGCCATAGACATCTTCTGCTATGTTGAGAACGAGGCTAGTAGACATAGAGCCATAGACATCTTCTGCTATGTTGAGAACGAGGCTAGTAGACATAGAGCCATAGACATCTTCTGCTATGTTGAGAACGAGGCTAGTAGACATAGAGCCATAGACATCTTCTGCTATGTTGAGAACGAGGCTAGTAGACATAGAGCCATAGACATCTTCTGCTATGTTGAGAACGAGGCTAGTAGATATAGAGCCATAGACATCTTCTGCTATGTTGAGAACGAGGCTAGTAGACATAGAGCCATAGACATCTTCTGCTATGTTG
Organism: Biomphalaria glabrata; assembly: GCF_947242115.1. NCBI lineage: Eukaryota > Metazoa > Mollusca > Gastropoda > Planorbidae > Biomphalaria > Biomphalaria glabrata. The sequence goes on along the minus strand of NC_074722.1, from coordinate 36,221,113 downwards.
AGAACGAGGCTAGTAGACATAGAGCCATAGACATCTTCTGCTATGTTTGAGGTTTGATCCATGTTTCACAATGTTTTCTGTAAAAAGTCTTTTTTGAGTCATGTGCTAGGCCCCAACCAATCGGCTGCCTAGTTTGCCTATACCTAAGGCCGACCCTGGGGGTGGGGGGGGGGAGACAGGATGAAGGAGTCACAGAGAGACAGACATACAGATGATAAAGATTAAAATGAGCTGGTTCTAAGCGATGCAGATTGTTGATCTAGATTTAGGTCAAACGATCGTGCGACATCATGACCTAAACAAACAAACAAAAAAGTAGCCCAGTCACGTGAGACTCTGGTTGTGTCACATGACGCTCGGGCAGTACATTATTTTTATGGCACTACTATTATTTGCAGGCTTAATATGGCATTATCAGGTGCATCCTCATTTTTTTTTCTCTCCATTGCGATGTCTTCAAAACAAACTCGTTGCCCTCTTAGGCCTCAAACTCTGCGAACGAATCAGGTCAAGATCCGGATTCCTCTTCAGAAGTATTTCTACAAAATATATTTAGTGGACTAGCTTGGGGATGGGGAAGGGGGGTCGAAGATAAATGGAATGTATTCTGATAAACAGTGGCGTAGCTAGGGTGGGGGGAGGTGGGAGAATTTGACTATTCACCCCGGGCCCCCCAATTTTTTTTTACATTAAATATTACGCAAAATGCAGGGGCCATCAAAGAGGTCAAGCCGCCCGGGCCCCCAAATGATTGAAAATTTCTAGCTACGCTCCTGTCTGATAATATCAAATAGCGCTGCTATAGACAAACTAATTGATACAACTATGCTTAATATAAGCTTTGTTTATTTTTTTAAATATTTAAAAAAAATATTTTCTTGTTTAAAAAACAAACATATCTCTAAGGGGAAGAACTCCGTAATTAAAACTATATCTCTCGATAATGTAAAATTTATTTCCCCTATTCAAATTTAAACAAAATAATTAATTACCAATAATGTATTGACTTTAAAAATTTATTCATGTTTTGTGAGGTACAATAAATAAGTGTTTTTTTTAAAGTATCAACTAGATCCAAGATTGTGTTTGGAAGAAATTGCGTGTACAATTATCTAAAGGAATTAAACTCTACAAATTTAGCCAAATTTTGGAATACTGAAGAATTAATTTCCTTGTTGTTATCAACCAAAATAATTAGTTACCAGTTATTAGTTGACTATTTGGTTAAAAAATTTTTATTCATGTCTACGCCGATGAATAATTGTGCAAAGTTTCAACTTGATCCGAGAAGGGCTGAGGAAAAAATAACGAGTACAAACGTATTACCAGACAGACAGAAAGACAGACAGACATAAAGACAGACAGACAGAAAGACAGACAGAAAGACAGACAGACAGAAAGACAGACAGAAAGACAGACAGAAAGACAGACAGAAAGACAGACAGACAGAAAGACAGACATAAAGACAGACAGAAAGACAGACAGAAAGACAGACAGACAGAAATGCAGACAGAAAGGCAGACAGAAAGACAGACAGAAAGACAGACAGAGGGAGTTCATATAAGATTTGTACAAAACAAAAAGGGTTCAGTATTTATCATTGAAATCAAGAGAAAAAAAAGTGGGGCTAAAATAATGTATTTAAAGTTTTAGAAGCCGCAGTTTCAGACCACATACTGATAAATGCTTGAGAACCACTGTTCTAAGAAGCGGTAACTAGTTTCTCGTGATTACATTAATGAGAGAGAGAGAGGGAGAGAGAGCGAGGGAGAGAGAGAGAGAGGGAGGGAGGGAGAGAGAGAGGGAGGGAGAGAGAGAGGGGGGGGGGGAGACAGAGAGAGAGGGTGGGGGAGGGAGAGAGAGAGAGAGAGATTGTTCTTACTTCCATTGGAGGAAAACAAAAAGGGGGGTGGGGAGTTAATGGTCGGGCTGTAGATCAGGTCACTGTAGTCTATGGCTGCATTGAAAAAGAGAGAGATAATATATGTTTTTTTTTTTTTTTTTTTTAGTATTTTTAAGCAAAATTCAGGGATTAACGCGGACAAACAATTTAAAACAATCTTATCAAACTGGGGCTAAGTACAGCATGAAACAGTTTTGCGTTGCCATGGAGTCTTTTATTCTAAAGTCTTTTTTTTTTTACTCAGAAAAAAGAAGAGATTTTAAATATATTTCTTTTAAGCCATGATGTTTGAACATTCTTCTAAATAATACACTTTTTTTTTTGGTGCGGTCGAAATCTCTGTACACTTAAGTTGAAGGAGTGGAGACTCTGGTTGCTGGACAGTTTCTGTAAGTCAACTGGCTCTCAGCATACAACAGAAGCTCATAATTTTTCTTAAAATATTTAAACTAAGGGGCTAATGCTACTGGATATAATCTAATAAAGGGACTCTACTTTTAATTAAAAACAACAACATTCCATAGAAACCGCCTTTCAGATACGCCCTCCCTCCAATATGCAAGACTAAATGCATGACGCGTAGGGTGTAATCGTCTTCTTTTTTTGAAGTAACGTCTGTAGTATATAAGATAAGAGCAGAAGACGAGTGTCAAAAGTAGTCGATAAATGGGTCATATTTTTGATGTCAGAGTATGAACTATTCCATTCGTCGTCTGCTGCTAAATGGTTGAGGAAAGCGCGATTCGTTTTGTAGTCAACGCGCATTCTCTAAAAGGGAGGGGGGGGGGGGAGATAGTCGTAAAGAGCGTGGCTTCCGAACCGAGCTGTCTCGGGTTCGAATCTCGTTGAAGACTGGGATTTTGAATTTCACGAGTTTTATGACGCCCCGAGCCCATCCTTATCTTATATGATACAGACGTTACTTCAAAAAAAGAAGATGATTACGTTCTACGCGTCATGCATTTAGTCATGCATATTAACCAATGACTTAAATTCTGCCGAGTCACTGGTTTTTCTGGCTAGCTCAGGCAAATCATTCCATGCTCTAATAGCGCTAGGGAAGAAGGAGCTTTTGTACAAATTTGTCCTAGCATATGGAACGAGAAATGTGCCTTTATCTTTGTGTCTTTCTGAGTACCCAACTCTAAAGGGTGCCTGACATGAGTTGTGGAAAGCAAAGGTTGGTCGTTGTGCTGGTAACATGACGACCTTTACATCATGTGCTCTATAGGTCGCAGGGTCGGAAAGAGGCATTTCTCTCTTACTTGTATATTCTATTATATATGTCCAACATTTCATTACAAACAGTGGCGTAAAAAAAATTACTATTAGGGGCCCATTAAGACCACTTTAAAATAAAAATAAAAAAACAGCATAAAATAATTTTTGAATCTAAGAATTTTAATGTATCGAATTTATTATCACTGGTAATATAAGTCATTAACTGAATTATGTCTAATGACACTCATTGGCCAACTTGATCTAGGGCTGTGTTGAGAACCTGCACGCGAAATGCCTTTTGTAAATGCAATAAGTCTGCATACAGAGAGACTCGGATTTTTACTATTTTTTTAAAACTGTAAATCTGCAAGGAGAATTCCCGCCGTTATTTTCTTGCATTCAGACCCATAGGTACCTTAGAGTGATTGCCCTTGGCAGTGTGTTCTTGTGTAGGCCCATTTTCGAAAGCTTGAATAAGAATCCACTTTTTAATAATAATAGCCTACTACTGTTATCTTTAATACACCAAAGTGTGAACATAGCATTTGTTAAATGTTATATTATCTTATCTTATCTTATATAAAATATATATCTTATATAACTTCCTACGCGTCATGCATCTAGTCATCCATGTTAACCAATGACTTAAATTCTGCCAAGTCACTGGTTTTCCTGACTGGATCAGGCAACCCATACCAGGCTCTAATAGCATATTTTAGTATTTAAAAAAGAGTATATTTTTTATTTTGTGGAGGGTAAGGCTCTGGGTTGATCAGAGGCGTAGTGAGGGGGGGCACGATTCCCCGGGCGCCACACGCAGAGAGGCGCCAAAAAAATTACTGTAGTTATTTTAGGTAATAAAGTCTAGGGATATTTGTGTTATATTATTATTAAATACTTTTTATTTAAAAGCCTATAATTCTATGTTTATGGAAAATAGGTGGAGGGGTAGGGGGCGCCAATAATGTTTCTTACCTATGGCACACAATTTGCTAACTACGCCTCTGAGGTCGATACACTACCGTAAACCCGGAGCTACATTTATATATTACGGGAATACCACAAGTGGACGTTTCTTAACTATAACTGGTCCCAAGAAAATGTTGCCAACTATAGGACAAGTATTTGCCAGTAATAATGCGAAAAACAAAATGTTTGAAAAAAAGTTGCTGACCGGACGAATTCTTTTTTTTTAATCTATATAGTGGAGGACATTCTGTTTTGGGGGTGCCTGGGGTCGTATCCCCGTCTGCTCCACCCCAAATCTTGCACTGGCTCCAGAGGCGTAGCTAAGGTGGGGGGAAGGAGGAGGAGATTTTGAAAATCTTCCCAAAATATCCCCTGGGCCCCACTTGAGGGGGGCGCCAAATGAGTGTTTTTTACATTAAATATTAAATATTACGCAAAATGCAGCCCCCCCCCCCAAAGAGGTCCACTCCCCGGGTCCCTAAGTGATGGCAAATTCCTAGCTGCGCCTCTGCCTGGCTCTGCTACTTTGTAGCATATTTTTAAAAAAATGATAAGCTGGATTTCTTTATAAAGATTAATTGTACTTAATTAGTGCAATAATAGCAAAACAAAACAATGACACTGCAAACTTTCGATCGCCGCCCTTATTATCTGTTTCGCGCCATTGTTTCCACTTGTGCCTTGATGAAGTTTGTGTGTGGGCCTGACTATAAATAGAAACTGATTCAGACACACCATGTGTCATGTGACTTATAACAACCAATGAGGTTGTGATGTTGGAGTCGTCCGATAATACAACTTTCCAATTAATACGATAGACCAGCGGTTCTCAACCTTTTTTTTTACCTCGATGACCCCCTAATACAATTGTAAACTAGGCGACGACCCCCAACCATAAAATCTTTTTCGTTCACTGGCTTTGGAAAATGTGATTTAGCTAGTGTTAAATTTTCTTCATTACGTAATTAGATCATCTCCATAGAAATGTTTCATCCCGCAATGGCGTTACGACACATTAAATGGACAGTAATTTCGGTTTTTGAAAAAGTATTCTGCAACAACGAAGATGGGGTCCGCAACAAATATTTTCGAATAACAATTATAAAAAAAAAAAAAAGGAAAAAAGGAACCACCACTAAAAATCACGTATTCGTTCAATGATGATACATTCACTTATAGTGTCATTCTTATCTCCTGGCTATATGTTCATTTTCCTAGATTCTTAGATCTAGCTTTGTTATTCCCACTTTTCATTTTATTGATACTTGACGATCGTTTCATAATTTGTTTAATAATAATATAATCTGAATACTTTTCCAATTCTTAGGTGTTTAGAATATAAATGTAATCAATGTATATCGACTAGAGCATAAATATGCTTGTTATGACACGTTAAAGACACACAGGAGGGGCTCGTTATAGCCATGGCTGGCTACCCACCTAGGAGAAGGAAAACTCTGAATTCAAACTTCTGTTGCCTTGCAGCTTTACCCAATCATGGGAAAGGCTTCGGGAGTACACCCTGAGGAAAAATCAGGAGCTGGCGACCCTAAGGCAGTTTGCAGCAACCAGTGCTACACTCTGTCAGAACCTTGTTGACGTCTAAGAGCTGAGCCGAAGGCTCTTCAAGCTCTAAGTTTGAAAAAAAACATGTTTGGTCGTCCAGCCGAACAGTAAAAAAAAACAAACCTGTGTGAACACACAGTTCTGTTTGGGAGAGCCCCTAGACAATGCCTATGTGAAGCATTGCTGTTGACCGATGCATTAGACCCCCGACACGTGGACTAGAGACACGGCCGAAGGCCGAGGATGCACCGGGGACTTCTGCCATTTTCCTTCAATGTACCAAGCTAACTGTGAGGGATCCGCCATTTGTAACGGTCCCTTTGAGGAACAGCGCATGGATTGGTGACATGTTTGTGGGGACTTTGTTACAACCCCGCCCGTGCAATGGGTGGACTCTCGTCTACCCGTGGGCATCCCCACGGGAGTCCTGTGTTGCTACCCATTTAGCCTAGCCAATTCCTCAAATGGCCGTTTCCACGCGGGCGCCACGATGAGGCAGGGCAGCGTGCCCGCGTCTGTCAGAACCTTGTTGATGTCTAAGAGCTGAGCCGAAGGCTCTTCGAGCTCTAAGTTTGAAAAAAAACCTGTTTGGTCGTCCAGCCGAACAGTAAAAAAAAACAAACCTGTGTGAACACACAGTTCTGTTTGGGAGAGACCCTAGACAATGCCTATGTAAGGCATTGCTGTTTACCGATGCGTTCGACCCCCGACACGTGGACTAGAGACACGGCCGAAGGCCGGGAACGCACCGGGGACTTCTGCCATTTTCCTTCAATGTACCAAGCTAACTGTGCGGGATCCGCCATTTATGTAACGGTCCCTTTGAGGAACAGCGCATGGATTGGTGACGTGTTTGTGGGGACTTTGTTACAACCCCGCCCGTGAAAGGGGTGGACTCTCGTCTACCCATGGGCATCCCCACGGGAGTCCTGTGTTGCTACCCATTTCGCCTAGCCACTTCCTCAAATGGCCGTTTCCACGCGGGCGCCACGATGAGGCAGGGCAGCGTGCCCGCGTCTGTCAGAACCTGCGACGCCGCTGGCCCCAAACTGTATCGACACAGCCGTTCCTTTGGATACATCAGCTGAGTGGAGTGGGGGGAACAGATGTGTGGGGGACATCGTTCCGACCACAACTAATGCCCAGGCATTCATCTCATTTCCATGAGATGATCCATAGTCGCTTCGCGACTGAAGGAGGCCATATATAAGTCATATATATATATATATATATATATATATATATATATATATATATATATATATATATATATATAAACTTTCGATGAAAATAGCCCCCCCCCCCCAAAAAAAAATCAATTTTCCGATGGCCTTACGCGACCCTCGCAAATGGTCAACCGACCACCAAAGGGGTCGCGACCACATGTTGAGAACCCCTGCGATAGACCCAGAGAATGAAACAGGAGTAATTTTTAGGCCCATTGAACGGAACAAAGTTATTTTTAACTAAGAACACGAAATATGTAAATCTAGGTCATGGAAATTTTTATATATTAACCCGATATGTTGAATAAAAGCTTCATTATATATTTTTTTTTAGTCTACAAAAGAAAGCGTCGAACATGATTCGAATTGCAAGTTAGCGCTAGGTTCTCTGTCCTTGTTTTATTTATAGAAATACAGGATATGAGACCTTTTGCTGATAATAAAAGACAGGGGAACAATTTGGAGATGACCTTCTATGACTAAGATATAGAAAGGGAGACTATTATCATACATGTAAGTGATCCTTTGGCCTATGTCGTTGCGTAACTGTAGCTGTAGTCCCTAGAATTGTAATTGGAGCAGCTTATACTTATTCGAGCTATGGCACATATCTTTTTAAGTTGCATTCTAAATAAAACAACTTAAAAATTCTATTTCCTAGAAATAAAAAAAAACATTACCTTTTTACCTTTACCTATCCCTTAGTCTGTGGACCGTTGGGGCACCAGGCAAGATTTGTCGACCGTCTTTCTCCATTCCTTCCTTTTTTTTTGCCTTGTTCAGAACCTCTCTCAATGGCAGGCCTGTCCATTCTTTAATGTTGTCCTCCCATCGCTTTTTCTGTCTGCCTCTTCTTCTTTTCCCTGGCACTGTTCCCTGAAGAAAGGTCTTTGCGAGCCCCGTAGATCTTGTAATGTGGCCAAAGGTTTTAAGCTTTCGTTTTTTCACAATAGTAAGCAAGTCGTCATGGGCTCCGATCGCTACAGTAACCCTGTCTCTGATTTCTTGGTTTGTGATGCGGTCTTTGAATGTGATGCCTAGGATCCTTCTGTAGCATCTCAATTCCATTGCTAGGATCCTCCTCTCAAGCTCTGCATTCAACGTCCACGACTCACAAGCATATAAAAATGTGGCCATGACCAGAGAGCGCATCAGTCTAATTTTGGTGCCGAGGGCTAAGCCCTTATCTTTCCATATTATTTTAAGTTTTGAAAGGGCTGCTGTGGACTGTGCTATTCGGGCCAATAGTTCGGGTTTTGTTCCCTCATCTGAGACAATAGCTCCGAGGTATTTGAAGCTGTTAACACTAGTTAGCTTTTCAACTCCAATACTGATGCCTCTTTTAAAGCCCTGATGGCTATTGGTCATAATTTGAGTTTTTTCGGCATTTATTTGCATGCCATAGGCTGCGGAAGTCTTGTCAATGCGCATCACCAGGTCAGCTAGTTCTTCTTCTGTCCCTGCTAGGGACATACAAGAAAAACATACAAACCACAATTTTTAACTAAAAACTTGAAATAAATATTTTTGGAACTTCACTTTTAATTTGATAGACCCTGGTCGTGCAGATCTGTAGATCAAGTCACCTGGTTAAAAATGCGATTATGATTACTCAATGATGTTATATTTTATCTATTCAGTCTGTGGTGATTCTAACAGAACCCCATTACCTCAGAGTGTCAACTGGTGAAGATTAGTTGTCCCGGGGGTTACATTGGGTGAAAACCTATCGCCAGACCTGACATGCTTGTATTCATAATCAGTGGCGTAGCAAGGTACCCGAAGGCCCCAGTTCAAGAATATGTTGATGCCCCCCCCCTCTCATATGACAAATTTTGAGTGTAACAAAGAAATCGAATAGTTTGTAATGTATGATGTATCGGTACATTTACTAAAAGACATTCTAATCAAACTTCATCAACACAGAGGACAGAATCATTTAAGACAGCGGTTCTCAACCTTTTATGCTCGGCGACCCCTCTTTACAATCCCACACTCTGCCGCGACCCCCCCCCCCGGCTCAGACACACAGCAATAGAAGAATAGACAAAACTAATAATTTTTTCGATGGCCTCTGGCGACCCCTGGCAAATCGTCAATCGACCCCCTAGGGGGTCGCGAACCACAGGTTGAGAACCCCTGATTTAAGACCATGTTTAAGTACTGGTTTATCACAGAACAAAAGGCGCAAGCGACTGCTTTTGTAGAAATAATGCCTGAAGGCCATTGTACTGTCCACTCATCATAGCATTGACCTTGAACGTAATTTAAAGAAAGATTGTGATTGTTTATTTATTGGAGTATTTGTACAGCCAGTTCTGCAGACTTATGGTGCTCACAAATTTGAAAACCTACAAACGACTCTCTGATTGCATTCTGAATGCGACAACACATGTACCGGAAGCTCAAAATTGGAACCAGTGAGGTCTGTCCATGTGGAGTGTCACCAGAGAATGCCGACCACGTCCTCCAAAACTGCTCTCTTTACCAAGAGGCCCGTACAATGCACTGGCCCCAAAACACCCCAATAGAAAGAAAACTATATGGAGAGCTCCCTGATTTGGAAACCACTGCGCAGTTCATCTCATGTATTGGTCTAGTCGTCTGACACTCCAACATACAAAATGAGAACAAAGAAGAAGAAGAGAAGAAGAAGACTCTGTGATTAAGATATCTTTGGGTATTTCGTCATCAGAACTTACAAAACAATTTCAGAAAATAATGCAAATTTAATCAACTTGAAATATTTCTTGAATGTTGTCAACCACGATATAAAAAAGTGACGCATATTGGATCTCCGGTATAATTCATACTAAAATTGCATTGCCCTACAGGTCTAGTATCTCTTTTTGAATCTGTGGGTCGAGGTAAAGGCTTATGTTTTTGATTTCTTAAGAATTTATGTACTGCTAAAAAATTGTCGTTGTTACTTGTGTCACCTAAATGATAATCTTCACGATGACCACTTAATGGAAGGCGGTTGTATGCTTAAGTAAAAAAAATAACATTCACTAAGCGATGAATTACTTTCAGTCTGTAATTGTCAACCTCTTCAATGTGCTGCTTATGTTGGCCCTACATCATCCGTTTGATCGTCTTATGAACTGAGCCGAAGGCTCTTCAAGCTCAAAGTTTGAAAAAAAAAACCTGTTTGGACGCCAAACAGTAAAAAAAAAACCTGTGAGAACATAGTTCTGTTTGAGAGAGACCCGAGTCGATGCCTATGTAAAGCATTGCTGTTTCCGATGCCTTTGGCCCCCGACGCATGCTTGACTGCACATGGCCGAAGGCCGAGGACACCGGGAGCCTCCGCCATTTTCCTTCGTTATACCAAGCTAACCGTGGGGGACACGCCATTTATGTAACGGTCCCTTGAGGGACAGCGCATGGATGTGTGACAGGTTTATGGGGACTCTTTTGCAACCCCGCCAGTGCAATGAGTGGACTCTCGTCTACCCTTGGGCATCCCCACGGGAGTTATGTTTCGCCATTCATTTAGCCTAGCTACTCCCTCAAGTAGCCGTTTCCACCCGGGTGCCACGGTGAGGCCGAACAGCGTACCCGGGCCTACATCATCCGCCATTCTCAGTCTTTCATGTTGTCTATATGTTTGGCAAGCTTGTTGATGATGTTAACTAATTAGTAGGCATTTCATTTTTTTTTTTACAAAGCTTATATCAACTCACTCAGGTAAAAAGTTTGTAAAGTTGTTTCTCCCACACCCAATCTCGGATCAAGCTGAAATTTTGTACAATTATTTCTTTTACCTCACAAAAAAAAAGAATTAAAAAAAAAACAATTAGTTAATTAACTATTTTTGATTAATTATTTTGTTTGGTGTCTCGAACAAGGGAAAGGTATAAGGTGATATAAGTTGAATTAGTCCACTTTATATTATGTTGATAGAAAAGTTTGAATCTAGCATTAGATAACTGTAAAGTCTTTTATTATCATAAGCACCTCAACATCTATGGATTTAACATACATTTCTTTTGCTTGTTGAGTATCTAATGTTATGTCTGTGGTTGTGGTCTAATAAAACTAAGATGCTTACTTTAAAGAAAAAAAAAGCAGGGGAAAAAAAAGGTTTAATTAATTAACATGGAAAAACCAAAAGAAAGAATGGGACACAAACACCATCACCCACGCACCGCATTACAATAAACCTGATGAAAGTAGTTCCTCGCATCAAAGCCGTCCAAGCCGTACACTGACTCTAGCTGAAAAACACGAGGTTAATGTTATGACTTTTAGGATATTTTAACCATTTTTTTTTAACGAAATAGCAAGGTTTTTTTTTCACTTTGTTGTCACCCTTAAGGGCTCATGTGGGTCAGGCCACAATTGGTCATTAGTCATGGGCCCAGGTGCAATGAAATCCCTATGCGTCATGCAGTGCCGTCTTTAGAATAGAAAAGTCCCTAATCTGTTTGAGTATGAGGCCCCCATATAAATGCAGATATTTTATGTATGTACTAAATATTTCTTAGGGGCCCTAACCTGTAGCTTATGATACATATATGTAAATCCGGTCCTGGCCCTATGGTTGTTACGTGTGGGCCTCTTAAGGGTCGTCGGCCCGGGTTCATTGAGCCCCTTCACGCCATGGATGCTACGCCACTATTCGTAATATACATATATCTAGTCCACTAAATTCCTCACGAGCTCACTGCAATGCTGGCTTGATGACAGTTTAACATCTGGAAGCCGGTGCATCTCTGCCCACTTGTGGAGGTTTCTCCGATGGTGATGTGGAAAAAAGGTCACATTAATGTTCTTTTGGACCTGTATACAATTTGGCGCCGAACACACCATTTAAATTTATAAAAATTTCATGCATTTAAAAAAAAAATAATTCAAATTTAAAATGTAATGCATAAATGCAAACACTAATTGATGAGTTGAGTTTAGGCCTACAATGATCTATCACATCAATATTTGGAGCGAGCCATAGGTTGAGAACCCCTGATCGATAGCATCCGCAAAACGAAAGTTATTAATTTCTCTTCGTACCTTCATAACTTTCAAGAGCATCTTCCATTATTATGCCAAGAAAGATATTCTAATGAGTTGATGAAAGCAGGCAGCCTTGTTGTTTTACAAGTTTCGGATGTTCCTTCAGGGTCGAAGATAGTTTACTTCCTATTCCAAACCTCCCGCAGGACGACGGGGGATGGGAGCGGGCAGGATCTGAACCCTCGACCACCGATAAATCCAAACGACAGTCCAGCGCGCAAACCGCACGACCAGGCAGCCAACTCAGGTTTCCAAGCGGCCCCCATTGTTATTGCTGCACTCGTGGAAACGTTCTGGATGGCTTTAATTATGTTTTTATTAATATTGTACTTTCCCAATGGTCACCAAGAGTGCCCTAGCCTCGGACTCTGTTAAAAACTTCCTTAAAATAGAAAATAAAAAGAGAAAGGAGATTCTGTTGGTGATGAAAGTTCATTGTATTTTTTCGCATAGTATCCCTGGGTTTAGGTGTAATTAATCAAAATGCAATCCTTTTTATTGACTCTTGTTTTGTCTGGTAAATGAAATAATTGTGCAAAATTTCAACCTGATACGAGAATGGGTATGGGAGAAATAAACGTGTACAAATTTTACTAGACGTACAGAGTGAGTTGATATAAGCTTTGTAAAAATTAACCAAGTAGCAAAACAATTATTGGTAATTAAATTTTTTCTTTGAAACCAATAAAGGAAATTAATCCATTAATATTCACAAATACGGCTATATATGTGAGGTTTCGTCCCCTTGGAATTGTTTAAATAATTGAACAAGGTATTTCTCTCAGACCCCATTCTCGGATCAAGTTGAAACTTTAAAAAATTATTTATTGTACCTAACAAAACACAAATCAATTTAAAAATTATCCAAATGTCAATTAATTATTGGTAATGAATTATCTTGTTTGATATCGAATAAGGAAAATAACTTCTACATTATTGAGAGAGACCGGTGTAAGTCTAGAGTTCTTTTCCTTAGAAAAGTCTTCATTGTTTAATGATTTTTAGAAATGTTTTCCTTGTTTGTATTTCTCTCTCTCTCTCTTACCTTACACCAAGCCTCACACACACATAAACACACACACACATACACGCTGATATACGCCCACATTCACACTCTTTCTCACTCACACATATTCTGTTAACAAATTATCTTAAGACACACACACGCTGATATACGCCCACATTCACACACTTTCTCACTCACACATATTCTGTTAACAAATTATCTTAAGACACTACCCATTGATCTCAGACAGACAACATGCTACACCACTTTTAAGAAGAACATTAAGACCTATCTTGTTTAAAACTTTTTTTAGATTAGTTTGTCATTTTAGCTGTCGTGTTTGTGTTTGTAATGTTATCACAGCTCCTTGAGCCTACATTTTGTTTGTTAACAGCGCTTTATAAATAAAATTATTATTAAGACACACCTTTCCAACTAAACTGAATCATGGCATGACTTATCTGTGAGACCTTAAGACAATGAAGTCATTGTACTTCCTGTGTCTCTCACATGAGGTTTGCCACCAAATAGTGTATATCCCAGGGTTGCATGAGTTAAATGAGTTAAATGAGTTAAATGTGTGTAATTTTTCGGCTATTCCTTCACGGGTTGAACGTTATTACACCCTAGCCCAAACCTCCCAAATAGAAGGCATGAGATGGCAACGTGCAAGGTTCGAACCCGGGACCACTAAGACAACAGCCCAGAGAGCATTCTACTCGACCAGGTAGCCACAGACTGCTAGAAAAAAACAACAACTCCAGACTATTATTAACATTTAAGTACCTAAACACTATTAATAGTTCTCTGCGGGTAACTGGTTTTATTATCCCCTATATAACTTAGCTACTCAAGGTGAAGGCCAAGGTTAGTCAGACAATAACAGCTATCTAGGTCAACCAATGTTTCGTTTTCTATTTAGTACTAGACCAATAGTAATAGGTGTTTTCAGGCTTCGCACAGTCTTTAGTTTACAATAACATATAAAAAGAAGATAAGTCGATAAAGAGAAATGTGAGGGTGATATAATAAAACCTATTGCCAAGACCAGGCGAAGACGGTCAAAGGAGAACTTGACTTGCACACCGACAGACAACATTTATCTCTGTGCCGGATGTGGCAAGACAGGTAGATCACAGCTAGGCAGTGCTAGATTTACCTACAGGTAACATAAGTCATACCTTAGCCCCCCCACCCTGCTTGCCCGGGGTCCCCTACAGCTGTTACAGGAATATTTTCAATCATTTGGAAGAAAAAGCAAAGAAAAAAAAATTGCCTTACAAGGATCCCCATATTTCAAAATTATAGCTTAGGGTCGTATCACGATTAAATCCGGCACTGCAGCTAGGACTGCGTAGCCACGTGACATACTGCACTCCGCGCCTTAATCTTCGGACTTGAACACAAGCCTTATTGTAATAAAACGCAAAGATAAACGAAGGACATAAAGAGGAAGACTGTGTGAGAATCATCAAATATTTCTTAAGAGCTTGATAAACGAGTTCATCTTTAACCATAATGCACTTCGATACTCTTTGATTTGTTTTTTTTTTTTTTTTTGCGATAAGGCAAAGTCTGCAAAACATTTACGTCTCGATGAAACCAGGGCCGGATTTAAGTAAGGGCAGCTGGGGCTACTGCCCGGGGGAATCTGCAAGAAAGCGGCCTTCACAAAAGATAAAAAAAAATTTATCAGAATTTCGACGGATCAGAAACATGTACATTTTTTTTTAGCTTTATATATATATATATTTATTTATTTATTTGTTTTACCGATAACACTTTAAATCTTAGGTCGGTTGGCAACGCTGTCGTGATTAGGAAGTCTCCGCTCGTAGCCTGCTCGTAATATGCAAATTTTACAAACTCAAAATATACGCTTTAAAAAAAATTAAAATATAGATACTAAAAGTAATTTTTTTTTTGCTATAGAGGTATTTCAGGGTTGTGTTTAGGCCTTAGCTCGTTTGCTCGGGCCCCTGACATTCAACAGGCACCTTGGTGCTCCCAATAAATTAGTGACTCACTGTTAACAATGTAATTGTTTAATGATATGAATATAAGTTAGGATGACAAACTGATGGAGTAATGACATTGAATCTAAGACATTCGAATATTGTGGTTAAAGTAATCAAACAATAATTCCACACCTTGCTATCACACAACGCAATAGTGCGTTCAACACTGGCACCCTGCCGATAACAAGCTCCAATGTAATCTTGATAATTCCATAGCTAACTCCCTGTAGAGACAAGAGTAAAGACAAACTAAAAAGAAGGTCTAGTATACTATGGCATCGAAACAACTGCGAAATGCAGTCATGCCTTAGGTACTCACCCTAAACAGGGGAACACAGAAGAATCTCAACAAACGTTACACCAGCATAATAACAAAACCCACTCCATAAGACTACAAGCAGCAAGGCAACAAAGAAAGTGCGTTCAACAATTGTGCACTTAATAAACATTGGTGCTATAATACCATAACCTACGCACCGACAAGATATGCAAAGGAAATTAAGTTTACAAAAATTCTATATCGTTCTTCTAAAGTGTGCGATGCTTTTAGATATAAGTATTGTCATTCATAAGTGGATCTTTAGTAAGTAAAGCTTTCGAAAAAAGTATAAGGGCCTCCACAAGCTTAAATCCGACCCTGTGTAATAAAACATTAGACAATTGTAAATGTAAATGTAAATGTTTTACATGTTTCGGATGTTCCTTCAGAGTTGAAGATAATTACTTCCTAGTCCAAACCTTCCGCAGGACGACGGGGGATGGGAGCGGGCAGGGTTTGAACCCAGGACCATCGATAAATCTGAACGACAGTCCAGTGCGCAAACCGCACGACCAGGCAGCCATCATTTAAAACTTGTAGTGATTGCCATCACTCCGTCCAGCTTCTATTACGTAATATATAAGATCAAACTACTTTACACTTCAAAATTTAGGAATTCTTTTAAAAAACAATCCTATACTCTTAAGCGAGCTGTTCTTGTTATATGTACATTTTATTTCGAAAACAATTTTTTTAAACTTTTCAAGGTAATAAGAAGGAATTCTCAACTCTTTGGTCACATCGCGAAAA
This sequence comes from Biomphalaria glabrata, assembly GCF_947242115.1. Taxonomy (NCBI): domain Eukaryota; kingdom Metazoa; phylum Mollusca; class Gastropoda; family Planorbidae; genus Biomphalaria; species Biomphalaria glabrata. The sequence continues at coordinate 36,205,119 of NC_074722.1, read as the reverse complement.
CTCGTAGTCAACTTTTATATCATCTTATCTCATCTCTGCCTGTGGTCCCTTCTGGGGCATGGGCCACCAACTAGCTTCCTCCAGGCATCTCGGTTCTGGGCGAGTCTCCCCAACTGTCCCCACGTCTTGCCCATCTGCACTAAAAATCCGGAAATAAAAAAAAAAAAACGAGATTCGAATTCGGACTGCTCGGTTCGGAAGCAAAACTCTTTACCCACTCTGCCACCAGGTCCCTATTTAATTTCGTTCAGTCCATTAAAGTTAATTTCATTTCTGTTTACAAAGAATTTTATTTACGTTTTAATTCAAGTTTAGTATATTAGCATAATACAATAACACGCCAACAGCGATTTCATTGGACTAGATGTCTGTGGCTATAGCCGCCAATAGTCCAACGACCGTGTCACCACATTATCTACAAAATATTATTATTTTGGCATACGACATCGTAGGCAATCTAGTTTGTTGTTATCCGTGACATCTATAATAATGTATACATTTAGATCAGGGGTTCTCAACCTGTGGGTCGCGACCCCTTTGGGGGGTCGATTGACCATTTGCCAAGGGTCGCCTAAGACCATCGAAAATATGGATTGTTATTGTCTACTCTTCTATTGCTGTGTGTGTGTGTGTAAGGAGGAGGGGCCCCGGAGGGGTCGCGGCAAAGTGAGGAATCGTAAAAAAGGGGTCGCCGAGCTTAAAAGGTTGAGAACCGCTGATTTAGATGGTATGCAAGGAGGCGGGGGTGGGGGTGTGTTCACCTCTAATGACTGTCAGTCACAACTGTGTCGTCATGGTGTCATTATCAGGAGCTAGTATTTGGACATAACTGCTGCCAAGACGTTTACTAGTAGACCAAGGGAGAGATCACGCCCCGAGGAGCCATTTTTACACTTTTTGTCTGGTTAACAGAGCAGAGAGAAAAAAAAAGGGGGGAGGAGTGGGTGAGTGGGGTATGTAGATTGTTAACACCTGAGTTAATCAGAGCGTATAAATAATATGAGATAGGTGTCCCATTGTTTGGTCACGTGTTTGCATCTATCGGCTGCTTTGTCCTCTTAGGCCACGCCCTTATTTCTGAGCTCTCTTTTGAAGAAGGTACGTAAGCTTCTATTGTGCCATTTTCTTCCAGTCTTTTTCCATGGCTTTGAAGGGCACGATAGGAAAAATATATCCAGTCAAGTGCAAGGTTGAGGCTAAATACAATCACTTTGCTCAGAGGCGGAGAAGTTATTCAAAGCTTTTTTTTTTCCCTAAGGGGCATTTCTTTGGACTCGGCCCACTGCCCACATCGCATTATAAAGATACTAAGTTCAGTTCCTTTGACTTGGCCCACATCGCATTATAAAGCTCATAAGTACAGTTCCTTTGACTTGGCCCACTCGCATTATAAAGCTCATAAGTACAGTTCCTTTGACTTGGCCCACTCGCATTATAAAGCTCATAAGTACAGTTCCTTTGACTTGGCCCACATTGCATTATAAAGCTCATAAGTACAGTTCCTTTGACTTGGCCCACATTGCATTATAAAGCTCATAAGTACAGTTCCTTTGACTTGGCCCACATTGCATTATAAAGCTCATAAGTGTAGTTCCTTTGACTTGGCTCATATCGAATTATAAAGATCCTAAGTGCAGTTCCTTTGACTTGGCTCATATCGAATTATAAAGATCCTAAGTGCAGTTCCTTTGACTTGGCTCATATCGCATTATAAAGATCCTAAGTGCAGTTCCTTTGACTTGGCCCATATTGCATTATAAAGCTCATAAGTTCAGTTCCTCTGACTTGGCTCATTTATCTTTTGAAAGTAATATCCTTGATGTTATAATGTCATGCGAGAGAGACGCAGAGAGAGAGAGAGAGGGAGAGAGGGAGGAAGAGAGAGAATGAGAAAGATAGACGAGAAGAGAAAAAAATGGAGATAAAGAGAGAGAGAGAGAGAGAGAGAAAGAGATAGATAAATAGAATGAGAAAGAAAGAGAGAAAGAGAGACAAAGAGAAAGAGAGGGAAATGGAGAACGAGGAAAGTGGTAGAGAAAAGAGAGATTGGGGGAATAAGATAAAAAAAAAGAAAAAATCGAGAGAGAGAAAAAGAGATAGATGGTGTTACTTCTCTACATTTTTTTGTTTATAAACCAATTTTAGAAGAAAGATTTATTTTGTTTCTCTTTTTATTTTTATCAATAATTCTGTAATTATAGACTATAGTCTGTCTGTCTGTCTGTCTCTCTCTCTCTCTCTGTCTGTCTCTCTCTCTCATATATGCATAACAACAAACAACTTGGTCTTGGTACGATTACCATCATAAATTTATCACCTGCAGTGGAAAAATATTTATTTCGCCTTTTAATGTAAATAGGGCTAATAATCGAATGATTGGCTAAATTTGAAACCAGGTCATGTTGCAAAAGGCTCGAGATTACACAGTTGACCTACTATTCAAGTTTGACCTGAACGTGTTGGGGGAGGAGACAAGTGTAAACTTTTTGAACCGGGAGAGAAAATGATAGTACAAAAAGGTTATAACCTGAATATTGGAGGTTTCTTCTTCACAGGCGCGGTGGCCGAGTGGTACAGCGATAGGCTTCCGAACCTGGGACCTGTTTGAGCTGAGAGGATTTAGAGGCGCCCAAAAGATCCCAAAATTGAAAAAAATCTACGAGATTCGAACCCAGGACCTCCAGTTAAAAAACTAAGCACTTTACCACTCAGCCACCGTGCCTCCTTTCTTGAAACTAGCGAAAGAGAAACCCAGAAAGTTAATTCCATCCAGATGACTTTTGCTAAACTTTTTTATCTTATCTTATATAGGCCTAATACAGACGTTACTTCAAAAAAGAAGATGATTACGTCCTACGCGTCATGCATTTAGTCATGCATATTAACCAATGACTTAAATTCTGCCAAGTCACTGGTTTTCCTGGTTAGTTCAGGCAACCCATTCCATGCTCTAATAGTACTAGGGAAGAAGGAGTATTTGTACAAATTTGTTCCAGCATATGGGACGAGGAATGTGTCTTTGTTTCTTCCTACTTTGTTCTGACATCAAAATATGTTTGGTATAGCACAAACATGCTATGACTGTTCTGACATCAAAATATGTTTGGTATAGCACAAACATGCTCTGACTTTGTTCTGACATCAAAATATGTTTGGTATAGCACAAACATGCTATGACTGTTCTGACATCAAAATATGTTTGGTATAGCACAAACATGCTCTGACTTTGTTCTGACATCAAAATATGTTTGGTATAGCACAAACATGCTATGACTTTGTTCTGACATCAAAATATGTTTGGTATAGCACAAACATGCTATGACTTTGTTCTGACATCAAAATATGTTTGGTATAGTACAAACATGCTATAACTTTGTTCTGACATCAAAATATGTTTGGTATAGCACAAACATGCTATAACTTTGTTCTGACATCAAAATATGTTTGGTATAGCACAAACATGCTATGACTTTGTTCTGACATCAAAATATGTTTGGTATAGCACAAACATGCTATGACTTTGTTCTGACATCAAAATATGTTTGGTATAGCACAAACATGCTATGAACGTATATAAGACTTTGTCCTTAAAATATAAATCTTCTTATCCTGCTTAATGGATGTACCACCTTCAATGCCAGTATTGTAATAGGTCTGTCTTGCAGATGTAGGCCCTAAGTCTGACTTGCAAAAATGACACAGGAGATGTCTGAGAATCTTGTACGGGTGTATTTCTTGCGAGTACCGGTATATAGTTCGTCCATCGTGGTTCGATGATGACCAATTTTGTCATCCAGGGGGCTGAGGGCTTTGCAATGGGCTTTTGTGCTTCCTCATGTGGCTGGTGAGACCTATGTGGGCCCGAAATTTTCGGCTGCACACTGGGCAGGTTTTTCCACCTGGAGCTAGTGTCGTTTGCCTTGCTTTTCTTCTGTTTTTTTTCTCTGACGCTTTGTTTTTTCTGCCAGCGCTGTTTTCTTGTCCTCAGCAACCTGTGCGCCAGTTTTCACAGCGCGACGCCATGATGCTCTGCCATGTGCTTCTGTCTCCCAGGTGGCTGGGGTCAATGCTGAACGCTTTCAGAGAAGCTTATTGCGAGTGCGTGTAACAGACAATCACGATCAGAATAACAAGCAAAGAACAAGTCCAGACTGTTGAATAACTTGAACGAATTTTAATATGTAAAGGCCACAGTCAAGTCTTTGTCGGTAATACGATGTTGTCAACCTGAAGTCATAACACCATAAAACTAATATTAACATCAGCAAGCCATATTCCACTATCCTGTGTTCTAAGTCAGTAAACTATGGTGCATCGCTATACTAAATGCCTATTATGTAAATTATATGCCACAAAAAGAAAGGAAACTGTTTCCTATCAAACCAGAGTTATACAATTAGACTTGAGACAGGATTGTAGTACATTTGAAATGTAGGAAACTAATCTCCTTCTCTTACATTGAAACTACTAGTTATATGCTGGCGTTTCAAAAAAGATTTGTTGACATTTTTGTTACTGCTTAAGAATTATCATTCACTTTTGAATTTAGAGAAACTTGTATGTGCTTTTCAGTTACAGGCTTTGTGTGGTTTACATCATAGCATTATGTGGTTTACATCATAGAATTGTGTGGTTTACATCATAGCTTTGTGTGGTTTACATCAAAGCTTTGTGTGGTTTACTTCATAGCATTGTGTGGTTTACATCATAGCTTTGTGTGGTTTACATCATAGAATTGTGTGGTTTACATCATAGCTTTGTGTGGTTTACATCATAGCTTTGTGTGGTTTACATCATAGCTTTGTGTGGCTTACTTCATAGCATTGTGTGGTTTACATCATAGCATTGTGTGGTTTACATCATAGCTTTGTGTGGTTGACATAATAGCATTGTGTGGTTTACTTCATAGCATTGTGTGGTTTACATCATAGCTTTGTGTGGTTGACATCATAGCTTTGTGTGGTTTACATCATAGCTTTGTGTGGTTTACATCATAGCTTTGTGTGGTTTACATCATAGCTTTGTGTGGTTTACATCATAGCTTTGTGTGGTTTACATCATAGCTTTGTGGGGTTTACATCAAAACACTGAAATGTCACCCACAAATTACTAAACAATGTCAAATGTGGTAACGAAAAAACAACAACTCACAATAGTCTTCGAATGACAGTTTATTTTCATATGAAACAAATAAAACTTCTATCATATAGAACACTTCCAAGGAGGTAAGATTAGCATCTTGTATAGAATAGAATTAAAATCTTTCTGAGTAATACAAGAGAACTCTTTTATATCTATCATTATGTGCATTGAATGAAATGAAGTATTTAGTACAAAACTATTTGTAGGGTTGTGCAATAAACAAGTTCTCCTTTTCAAACCTTGTAATCAATAGGGCAAAGGTTAAGGTCATCTGTTTTATAGGAGTGTGGTGGCCGAGGGGTTAAGCAATTGGCTTCTGAACCTGGGGTCTTGGGTTCAAATCTTGGTGAAAACTGGGATTTTGAATTTCAAAATTTTAAGGACAACCGTGAGTCAATATCAACTTTAATGGGTGCTTGACTTAAGTTGGGGAAAAAAAACAACTGGTTAGTCATTGTGCTGGCCACATGACACCCTGCTCGTTAACTGTTGGCCAAAGAAACTGATGACCTAAAGATAGAAAAGATAGAAAGTACTTTAAAATAAAAGTGACTTTCCTGACCAGACAAATGTTCTAAACAATATAAACACAGAGAAAAGTGAAGACCATAAAAGACAAGACTTTGAGTTTAGAGGTTGAAAAAAGGACTTTAGAAGGCACTACTATAGCTATCAATATTATGTGCTTCTTTGCTTTTTGATACACTATTTTTTAAAAATTCAAGAAAAATTTTGATAAGACTTAATTAGAAATGTTAAATTTAAATATATAAAAAAAAACAATGAAGAAATGAAAAATTACATTTTAAGAATTATTCTCCACAAAATTTGAAGAGTTCATTGTCTCAAATGTCAGTACCGGAAGTAGAGATTTTCATCAATGTGTGAAAAAACTTTAAATATCAAGTTTTTTTAGCGTATCCAGTGTACAGAATGAAGGAAGTGTTGGTAAGCTAAATTAAAAAAAAAGATTTATATGATAATTTGTGAGCACCTTTTTTAGCACTGCAAAATTACATTTTAAAAACTTTTCTGTTAGTATCTCAAATTATATTTTTATTCTAGTTGGCAATAGTGAAATTTCAGGTCCTTGATTAGTTAGTTCAACGTGAAAGTCCCCAATAATTGATTTCTGTATTTGGGTCAAGTTCAACAAACAAGGAGAACTGAAGTTTGTTAAGTAGACTCAAATGTAAATATATCTTTATATACATTACATCAGCGGTTCTCAACTTTTCAAGCTCGGCGACCCCATTTTAGAATCCCCCACACTGCTGCGACCCCCCCCCACACACACACACAGAGCAATAATAGAATAGACAAAAACAATCCATATTTTTGATGGTCTTAGGCAACCTCTGGCAAATCTTCAATCGACCCCCCAAGGGGGTCGTGACCCACAGGTTGAGAACCCCTGCATTACATTAACAATGGTTAATCCTAGTAAATAAAACTCTGCTGAACAAGATAACAATAAAAAATGTAGGCACTGAACAAGTGGAAGACTAGAACAATAACAGCAGAGTCAACACAATGTTTGTCCTATATCCTGTGACAGCCCTGTCTGAACCATGCATGAAGACAACCCCAGTCCCAAATATACTCTATGATCTTATGCAAGGTACAGAACATTGACATGGTAAGCTAGTTATTAGCCATCACCTCTGTAGCATTCAAATCTGAAGGAGGAATTGGTCCAAGAAAAACATCGGAAGACCTCTAGCCTGTCACAAACTCTTTTCAATCCAAGAAAAATCTCTTCAAGTTGCAGATACTGGCTCCTTTTGTGCGTCTCCCTAACATAAGTGAACACCTGGTCCTTTGCCATGAGCACCTGTGAAAATAAAATGAGTTCATGATAATGTTTAAAAGATAAGCCATTCATAAAATAATTTCTTTTTATGACAATAAATTTAGCTTTAAAAATCAAATTTATTATAGCTAAATCAATTCAAATGTAACAAGAAGACTATTTCTTAAATGGGGGGGGGGGGGGGGGGGCGCAGTAGCTGAGTGCTTAAGCTCTTCGCTTCCGAACCTAAGGTTCTGGATTCTAATCTTGGTAAAGACTGGGTTTTAAATTTCTGGATTTTTAGGTCACCCTTGAGTCTATCCAACTCTAATGGATACCTGGGGTAGTTGGGGAAAGGGTTAGTAAAAGCAGTTGGTCATTGGGCTGGCAACATGACACCCTGGTCATTAACCATTGGCCAAAAAAAACAGATGACCTTAACATCATCTGCCCTAAGGATCGCAAGGTCTGAAAGACGAACTTTACTATTTCCTAACAGCATTTTTTAGGAGTGACAGACATTAAGACTCAGTAAACATTGTTCATAACATTTGCAAATCTTTTTTTTTTTTACATGTACATCACAATTAACCGAAACATTTGCTCTAATCTGAAACTTTAGATTTCTGATTGGAACTTTAGATTTCTGATTTGAACTTTAGATTTCTGATTTGAACTTTAGATTTCTGATTTGAACTTTAGATTTCTGATTTGAACTTTAGATTTCTGATTTGAATTTTAGATTTCTGATTTGAACTTTAGATTTCTAATTTGAAAAAGAACTTTTGCTCCTCACCTAATACACTGCTGAGGAATGAAACATATGTCGCTGAACCAGTCACTGCCCCTAAGGCTGCGGGATTGCGACGAACTGTCTTGCAGTAAAATGTTTTGTCAGCCTCTATATCTCCAGGTCCCCAGACCTCAACCTCAACAATATGCCAGTTAGTTAAACTGGAAATGTGGATATTAAAAAACACATTGGAACAGAGAAAGTTTAAAATATTAAAATACCAAATATTTTAGAAATGAGTTACTTAGGAAATGAATGATTCAGAATTTTCCAAAGAGATTAATAGCTCTAGAACATTCACTTTCAAGTCAAGAACATTTACTTTGAAGTCTAGAACATTCATTTTTAATTCTAGAACATTCACTTTCAAGTCAAGAACATTTACTTTGAAGTCAAGAACATTCACTTTCAAGTCAAGAACATTTACTTTGAAGTCTAGAACATTCATTTTTAATTCTAGAACATTCACTTTTTAAGTCTAGAACATTCACTTTGTAAGTCTAGAGCATTTCCTTGTAACACTGAACTATTTACTTTAAACTTTTCTTAGTTCAAAAACATGTTTTAAGACAATGGGAAATAACTCAACCAAAAAGTTTGTTTCTTAAAGAAAAGAAAACAACCCCTGGCAATTTTCCCTTTTAATACCTGAATCCTGATTGAAATTACAAAAAGATAAAACCTGGACTGGAAAAGAAGTATGCACACTCCTTACTTGATAATAAAGCATTGTCTTTGAGTTTGAATATTTAATGAAGAGTGCAGGTTTTTAACTGGTTAATTAAGCAAATCGAGCAATGATGTAAGTATTGCGACATCCAGCAAAAAAAAAATCAACATTCTTGATGGAACTAATTCATTAGTTTGTAAACTTGGCTTTGTGAAATAAGCTACATATAAAAATTCAGGAATAATATACCAGAAGTTGGTACATTCCTACTTAGATAATGATTTTCATGAACATTTTTCAGAATACATTGTGAGGAAACTATTATCTTATCTTATCTTATAAATTACAAATGTTACTTCAAAAGAGAAGATAATTATGTCCTAATGCATATTCATGTGTCAAATCTAGTCATGCATGTCTTGGTTACGATTAAGCTCTTTTTAATCATACAAACTTCCTAATTTAAAAACAAGAATTAAAATTAAAAACTCGCTTTTCAAAGATTACAATTAAGGTTTGTGTATTTAATAACAAAACAAAGACTGGAACTTTTTATTTTTTATTTTACTGTAAAATAATTATAATACCCACCACCAAGTTATTATCACTTAAAAAAACAAATAAAACCTGTTTCATATTAATAGTGTTTAGCACTTGGTATAGTAAAGCATCATAGTCGACGAGGGACCTTGAACGCAACATTTATGTTATCACAGATAGTGGGGCTTAGCTTGTTGATGTTAATATTAATCAATTAGTGTTAGGATTTCAAGATGACATCATCGTATTACAGACAAAGACCCAACTGTGTCCTTTTTGTATTAAGTTTTGCTTATTCTTGTGATAGGCTTTGTTTTGTTTAGTTCAAGATTGCAAGTAAAACACCCGTACAAGATACTCAAACATCTTCTGAGTAAATCTGTTGAAGTCAGACAGCCATTTACAGCTACAAGACAAACTTATTACAATAGATTACATTAATACAGCTATATAGATGTAGAAATAAAATAACAAATGATTAAATGTGGAGATATAATAATTTTTAAAACACAAAGAGAGCACCTGCTGTTCACTCAATCAAACGAAATCTCTTAAACATTCCTAAATCACACTATAATGTAAATGGTGAAATGTTTCTACCTTGGGTCCGACACCAAAACTCCTTGAACTTTTTCGAAGCCCAAATTGTGCGCAGCCAAAGCGGCGGCTGCCATTGTGTTCACGTTGTTAGGAGCCAGGGGACACAAACCACCAACACTTCCTTTACAGGAGATGACATTTTTTTTTAATTACAAGTTTCAAAGAAATAAAAGTCATGAAACAGATATAAAAGTTTTCTAATTCAATACATTTTGCATCAATATTAAGACAATAAATACATGTATAATTTAAAAGAGTATTAATAAATGAAATAATAGTGAGAGTTTAAATGTCTTTTTCATTGTGCTCTAATATCTCTAGGGAAGAAGGAGTATTTGTAAAAATCTATCCCAGTATATGGAACAAGAAAAGTGCTGTTATGTCTTTCTAAGTATTTTTTTATCATGTTTTATTTTTGTATTTGAAGATTATGGTTCAGTGTTTTATGTATAATTGCTACTTTAAAGTCTTCTATCCTTAAGAGTTTTTAATGTTACTAAAGGTGTTACTTTAATCAAATGTCAATATTTGCTTGTTATGAATGCTCTGTTTTTAGTTTCTTAATGTTCTCTGGAGTTGAGATGGAAAAAAATATTTTACTTCATAGAACTATGATTAGCTTGTTGCTGGCAGAGATGAATCCAAAGCGTGTAAGGAGCCAGTAAATATTTATTTTCATGCTAAAATCTAGCAATTGATACATTCTTCATGAAAAACTATTATATTGTATATTATATTATATTATCTAAATGACACATGTCGTCATGTGTAAATTGTTTCTGGAATGAAATGTTTACAGGAGAATCTATTTCTGTCTCATGATCTATTGTCAGTCTTCCAGATTCCCATTTTGAGTTTTGAGTTTGAGTTTTTGGCACATCGGCACAATTTAGGCCATGTCGTGCCCGTAATCCCTCAAGGATCACTCTCCTTTACAAAAGCTAAATTCCATACAGTTAAGTCATTAAAAACACGGTCTTGGTTTGGTTTTGGTTTTAGGCACATCGGCACAATTTAGGCCATGTCGTGCCTGCAGTCCCTTAAGGACCACTCTCTCTACACAACAAGGGCCAAATTCTATACAGTTAAATCATTAAAATCAAGGTCTATTCACAGTTAAAATAGTAAGGGTATCGTAGTAAAAATTTAATAATTTGGTAAAAAATGTTATGTAAATATTATATGTTCACTATTCATAAATCAGATCTTCGTAGACAACCCCACCTCCCGGACATTTTGTACAAGAAAACTAACAAATGAAGTAAAAACCTGCCTTCATATAACCTGACTGGCGTGTCTGTGACAGTTTTGTTTAACACCTCAATCTCTCCATTCAGCAGGAAACAGGACGGATGTTTCTTCATTGTGACTCGTAAAGCCTGGCAGTCAACAACAAAGAAGGAAGATTTGAAATTTAAAATCTCAATTATTGAAATTTCATCTTAAGAAGATAAAAATTGTTAATGAATGCAGTCAGAAGATTTATAAAAAAAAATAACATCTCGTAAATGTAGACGGCACATTACCTGGAGAGTTCCTCTATCTGCCATTTTTCTGATATCTTCACCACCCCAGAAAGCTCCTTGTGGAATGTACAATCCATGTTTTGTGGCAGCTGATCGAAGGCTGGTTTCTAATCGGGTATCTGCCAGAGCTGTAGGGGAGCCAATCTGTTAAAGTAAAACAAATAACAAAATAAATATTTACTAAGAGCAAATATAAAAACACACTCTCAAAAAAAAAACCTTTTAAAATGATACTTTTTAGAAAGGACTAATTCCTTTATATATCTTATAGACCAGGGGTTCTTAACCTGTGGGTCGCGACCCCCTTAGGGGTCGATTGACAATTTATCAGGGGTCGCCAGAGACCATCGAAAAAATGAATAGTTCTGTCTATTCTTCTATTGCTGTGTGTCTAAGCGGGGGGGGGGGTGGGGTCGCGGCAGAGTGTGGGATTGTAAAGAGGGGTCGCCGAGTTTAAAAGGTGGAGAACCGTTGTTATAGACCGATTATTTTGCTCTTAAAACCTAATGACTGTTAGATTCTCTCCCCCCCATTCCCCCCCCCCCCCCAAAAAAAAAAATCTAAAATTTTTTTTACCACTTGCAATGAAAGCTTTGAAAATATTCTCAAGCAAATGTAGAAACAGAAGATTAATGTGACAGACAGGATTTCACTAGCATATGAACTTTGAGATTTAATACTAATAAATCTAAACATGAACGAATCTCCAAAGAGCAACAAAAAAAAAGTATTTATTCTAACATTAAAGATAATCAGGATTTTGGAATTTTTAATGCTACTTTCCAATCTGAAGGTAAATGTTAGCATATTTACAAACAATAATACATACATATTAAACATAAGAGCAGCACCAGGGACCAAGTTTTTAAACGAAAGAAAGTAGTGAATTGAATGAAAGAAAGTAGTGAATTGAACGAAAGAAAGTAGTGAATTGAACGAAAGAAAGTAGTGAATTGAACGAAAGAAAGTAGTGAATTGAACGAAAGAAAGTAGTGAATTGAACGAAAGAAAGTAGTGAATTGAATGAAAGAAAGTAGTGAATTGAATGAAAGAAAGTAGTGAATTGAATGAAAGAAAGTAGTGAATTGAATGAAAGAAAGTAGTGAATTGAATGAAAGAAAGTAGTGAATTGAATGAAAGAAAGTAGTGAATTGAATGAAAGAAAGTAGTGAATTGAATGAAAGAAAGTAGTGAATTGAATGAAAGAAAGTAGTGAATTGAATGAAAGAAAGTAGTGAATTGAACGAAAGAAAGTAGTGAATTGAACGAAAGAAAGTAGTGAATTGAACGAAAGAAAGTAGTGAATTGAATGAAAGAAAGTAGTGAATTGAACGAAAGAAAGTAGTGAATTGAATGAAAGAAAGTAGTGAATTGAATGAAAGAAAGTAGTGAATTGAATGAAAGAAAGTAGTGAATTGAACGAAAGAAAGTAGTGAATTGAACGAAAGAAAGTAGTGAATTGAATGAAAGAAAGTAGTGAATTGAACGAAAGAAAGTAGTGAATTGAATGAAAGAAAGTAGTGAATTGAACGAAAGAAAGTAGTGAATTGAATGAAAGAAAGTAGTGAATTGAACGAAAGAAAGTAGTGAATTGAACGAAAGAAAGTAGTGAATTGAACTAAAGAAAGTAGTGAATTGAACGAAAGAAAGTAGTGAATTGAACAAAAGAAAGTAGTGAATTGAACGAAAGAAAGTAGTGAATTGAATGAAAGAAAGTAGTGAATTGAACGAAAGAAAGTAGTGAATTGAATGAAAGAAAGTAGTGAATTGAATGAAAGAAAGTAGTGAATTGAATGAAAGAAAGTAGTGAATTGAACGAAAGAAAGTAGTGAATTGAACGAAAGAAAGTAGTGAATTGAACGAAAGAAAGTAGTGAATTGAATGAAAGAAAGTAGTGAATTGAATGAAAGAAAGTAGTGAATTGAACGAAAGAAAGTAGTGAATTGAATGAAAGAAAGTAGTGAATTGAACGAAAGAAAGTAGTGAATTGAACGAAAGAAAGTAGTGAATTGAATGAAAGAAAGTAGTGAATTGAATGAAAGAAAGTAGTGAATTGAACGAAAGAAAGTAGTGAATTGAACGAAAGAAAGTAGTGAATTGAATGAAAGAAAGTAGTGAATTGAATGTGAAGAAAATAAGGGACTGAGGCTGGAACCAGTGACCCTGGATATGACGGCACCACCTACAGTAACACACCCCAAAGCTAATTTAACCTCTAGACTAGTGTTTCCCAAAGTGGGGTACGTGTACCCCCAGGGGTACGGGAAGACTTTGGAGGGGGTACGCGTTGCACCTCAGTAACTATGCTGATTTAAAAAAAAAATACCCAGTTATTATGTTCTGTTAATAAATTAAAGTTTGTGTGTGTGTGAGGGTGGTGGTGGTGAAGGGTACTCGGCATTACAAAATTATAATAGGGAAACACGTAGGTCGAAAGTTTTGGAAACACTGCTCTAGACCGTAGGAATGTCTAAGAAAAAAAAAAACATTCCTCTGGTCCAGATTCCTTCACCCGTAGGCAAATTACCACCCCAGTGGTCAATGGTCACATGCCCCAGCTAGCCCCGGCCCCCACACTATATTTAAATATTAAATATATATATATATGTATATATTCACTATATTATATATTCCTATATTTATATTTACAAACAAAAGGAAATAAGTCAAAATATGTACTAAAAAAAACAACAACACCTACACACTCGTGGATGCACACACACTCAGAGTAAGGTAATTTACAATTCTTCACTTCATTAAGTTAATAGCTGATATAGCAAATTCTAATGATTGTAGGTATAAATACCATGTAGTCTGCATGCTGTAAAAACAATGGGCCGTACTCTTGTGTTATGGTTGGGTGGGCCACCTCTACAATCAGGTCTGCACATCTAAGTTACAGGACAAGGAAAGTATGATGCAATTATTATTTTAAAACAATGAACTTAATAAAGTATAATACCTAGTTAAAGTGAAGTGGGTAAAATTACAGCATTAATTTATAGCTGAAAACATCGCAGCTCTTCTGGTAAGTCCCATTAGTTAGAAAGATATGTAAAGTAAAGTTCCCCTATGAGACCTAGTGATCTATGGGGCAGATGATGTAAAGGTCATCTGTTTCTATTGCCCATGGTTAACAAGGGTGTCCTGTGGCCAGCACAATGACAGACTGCCTTTACTTTTACCCATATAATTTCAGTTAGGCCTATCTATTAGAGTTGGGAGGACTTAGAGGCACCTTAAGATTCCCGAAAGTAGAAATCCCAGTCTTCACCAGGATTTGAGCCCAGGACTCCCAATTTGGAAGCCAAATGCCTTACCACTCAGCCACCATGTCTCCCTAGAAAGATATGACATTCAACCAACTCTACGAACATACAATAAGTTTTCAGATTTCAGAATGATGCAGCTCTACATTTTATTAACCTTCAAACTTATGATTATGATAAGATAAGAAAATTTTATAGGTACAAATAAATATAAATTCAGTTTTACTACAATTGTCTACCTCAGCATTTCTACTATACCAATAACAATATAGATGCAAACACGAACAACATTCACATATGTAATATGCACACATACACAAATGACCAGCGACTTATGAATTAGGCATCTATGTACTTCTCTGTGACAACAAGTGACCTTGAAACACCCTGACTGAAAGTAGGACAAGGGGGTTTTTAAAATCTTTCTGTTCTAGCCCTAATGGAGAGGAGCCGACCACTTTATCCAGATCTGATGTATCTGGGGTTAAATGGGCGCTAATTGCCTTTAAAAGATGTGCGTGTTTTGGAAAGGCATATTGCCAAAGATTTGTTGGCATCTTCAGTATCTTATCTTATCTAATACAGATGTTACTTCAAAAAAGAAGATGATTACGTCCTACGCATCATGCATTCAGTGATGCGTATTAACCAATGACTTAAATTCTGCCAAGTCACTGGTTTTCCTGGCTAGCTCATCAACTCATTCTATGCTCTAATAGCATTAAAGAAGAAGGAGCATTAGTACAAATTTTTCCTAGCATATGGGATGAGGAATTTGCCTTTATCTTTGTGTCTTTCTGAGTATTTCATTTAATTTTGTTTTTGTATTTGAAGATTATGGTTCAGTGTTTTATGTATAATTGCTACTTTACTTTTGAGTCTTCTGTCCTGAAGGCTTTCTAAATTTAGCAATTTTACTAAAGGTGATACTCTAGTCATATGTGAATATTCATTTGTTATGAATCTCTCTGCTCTATTTTGTGCCTGTACATGAAGTTTTGGACCCAACCCCCACCCCCTCAATAGGGCAAAGACAAACCACAAGTTCACAGCATCCCAGATGAACATCAAGAGTTACCTGTATAAAAACTTATTTAGGTATTTTGCCTTTTAAGCTATGGTTTAACTATGGTAATGAAAAAAAAAAATGTTCCGTATACTATCAACCTGTTCTTGAAGTCATTGAGGTCATGGAGTATTAATTCCTCGGGGACATGCCCAGTTAGTGCTGCCGCTGTACGATTCCAAACAAAGACCAATTCCAGGTCATTTCTTTTCTTAATTTCAGAAAACAGGAACTGGCCTGAACAGATGAATTGAAGAAAACTTATATTTATAAGGAATCAATAATGTCAGGGGGTTATGGCGAGAGTGAATATGTTACTTTAATATTATGGTATGATAGTTATATCCCCTTGTTTGTGTACTACCAGGTTATGAATGTGAATAGTCTTGCACGTGATGTGTACTGAATGGTTTAGACTTCCTTGAATGTGCGAGAGAGTGTGTTAGTTAGTGAGGTCTTGTTCCCGGTCCAGGAAGGTTGGACAGTCACTTCCTGGACTGGTGTTTTGTATTATCTCGTGAGAGTGAAATAATTGTGTGCTTTACTTGATATTAAAGTATTTTTGTTATTCATGGATAGCTGGAGTTAGAGTTGAAGTATATTCAGTATTAATTGTTCTTATTAAGTAACCCCTAACGAGCCAAGCAATAAAAAGGAACCAGACAAATATATAAAAACAATTAAAGAATATATCTGTGCCTTGCCAAGTTGCTTTTACTGAAATAAGACTTATATTTAGTGATTTGATAAAATATTTAAAAGGAATATTGGAAAGAATACTATTTAAAAAAAAAAAAAAAATCTCAGTGAATAATAAAACTTTTGTTGTTTCTTCTAAGTGAAAATGAAATTGATAGAAAAAATAGATAGAAATATATACATAGATGTGTGTGTGTGAGTGTGTGAGAGAAAAAAAGTTGAGAAAAGAGATGTGTTACCTGATAGATAAATAAACCAATGCTATGGCACCCTGGTAATAATGCAGTGGGTACTGACTTACAAAGGTGTGACTGACAACACCACTGCTGACTCCTTTGCCCACAAGGAGAGTTAACAGCATCAGATGACCTTTACATCATCTGCCCTATAGACCACTAGGTCTGAAAAGGAAACTTTACTTTTTTATTTTTTTATTGTGAGTTTTCATCAAACTCTGGCAGTAATAATTTTTAAAAATTGAAATGGAAAAGTGGTTTGAGTGCTGGGACAGGTCCCAAAAAGCCAGAGGAATCTTAATGGTACCTTGACTGCCCTTCCTTGTGGTGGAGGCTGCCCAGGTGGGTCAACAAAAAATAGTCAACATAAGCATTACTGAGACATCCTTAAGAGCATTGTCAAGGAGTGTGATATTGACATTCACGGCTGGGAAACACTAGCTCTTGATTGTGTAAAGCTGTGAGTGTCAGTGTCTCAAGATACAAGGCTAGCAGAGCAGCCAGAATGAAAGAATGCACTGCTGAGGCTGATAGAAGAAGCAGAATTATTGCAGCAGATCAAGGTAGAAAAAATCTGGACGTTTATGCGTCATCACTGGTCTTTGGAAACAAAACCAAGAAAAGCGAGGACTGGTTTGAAGCTAATCTACCAGATATGGAAACTGACACTAGGAACAAGAGAGCAGCCATGCTAATCTAAAAGAAGGATCCCACCCCAAGCAACTTCAAAAGGCTCAGAGCTGCAAGGTACAATGCCCAAAGAATAGCGAGACAGTGCGCTAACAAATACTGGCAGAAGCTATGTGAAGATATTCAATCTTGTGCCGACTGTGGAAACATAAGACTATACGAGGGCATGAGAAAAACCTTTGGACCTCACACCAGCAAGTGTGCTCCACTCAAGTCAAAAGATGGATCAATCATCAGTGATCATGCACTGCAAATGGAGCAATGGGTAGAGTACTATGCAGAACTCTAGCAGATTGAAAACGCCATCTCACCAAATGCTGTTTCCAACTTCTCATCACATCCAGTTTTGAAGGAATTAGACGAAATGCCCTCTGTAAAGGAGCTGAGCTTAGCCAGTGACATGTTTGCACACAGGAAAGTACCTGGAGGAGATGGCATTCCTGCTGAAGTCATTCAGGCTGGAAAACATGCCTTAATTAAGCCACTCCATGAACTGCTAAGCTTGTGCTGGGAACAAGGAATGGTCCCCCAGGAATTGAAAGATTCCAACATACTTACACTTTATAGAAATAAAGGCGACCGCTCTGATTGTAACAATTATAGAGGCATCTCACTGCTTAGCATAGTTGGAAAGGTGATTACAGATCTTGGCAGAACATGTTTATCCAGAGTCACAGTGTGGCTTTAGGGCAGGTGGATCTACAACAGAAATGATTTTCTCTTTGCTCAAATCAGGAAGTTTTGAAATTGGCTAATATGAACAGCATGTATGCTCTCCTGACACAAAGAAGACAAAGCTGGCTCGGACATGTCAGCCGCATGCAAGATGGTAGAATCCCGAAAGATATCTTATATGCTGAGCTTATGGAGGGAGTCAGACCCAAGGGCTGCCCAAGACTAACATACAGAGATGTCTGCAAGCGAGACATGAGAGCCACAGACATCAACGAAAGTATATGTGGGAAGAAATAGCCAAAGACCGGAGTGCATGGAGACAGACTGTGCATGCTGGGACAATCCTCGCTGAGAGCAAAAGAAATGAAAGCAACCTTAATCAAGAGGGAAAAAAAAAGAAAGCTGCCCTGCCCGCTATCCCTGAATCAGATGCATACATGATACACATACATGTATTAATTGTGGCAAAGTCTGCCGCTCCAGAATTGGCCTGATTAGCCACACCAGATTCTGCCCCATCTCATTTATATTCTCAAGACTAAACTGGTCACTAAACCAAAACCAGTGACTCATCTGGGCACATCCATTGGCCTTTTGAGACAAAAGGAGCCAGATAAATATATATAATAAAGTGCGCTAGTTTCATATTAAATATCAAAATAAAGATGTAATGACGTGTGTGACAATAAGTCACAAAGCATCCAGTTGTTCGGATTCGTCTAAGTCTTATATAATAATATATTATTTAATATAATACTAATACTTATTAGTGACTGATAATCCTAATATCTATTAGAGTCTAGTACTATTAGTGTTTTTACTGTTATTAGTTACTGTTAGTGATAGTGTTATCTATTAAAATAATACTATTATTAATTATAATATCATAATAAATATGTCCAGAATAAAATATAAATAAAATTAATAAATAATAAAATTTGTAATTCCTCTTCACTTCTTAGTTCTTCTACTAAAAAACTCTAAACTGAAAACTCTACTTTACTTAAACTACTTAAAGTACTTAGTCTACTACTACTAGAGTCTAGGTCTAGTAGTGGGTTACATTTTAAGTTAAATCAAAAAAAAAGATTTGCTTCAGATCTATTTAGCTAGATTTATTAAAATTTAGATTTCAATTCTACCTAAATGTCCGAAACCAACTATTCCAACTTTTTTTGACATAGTGAGCAAATCGTAAACAAATCCGTAATAGATCTTCTGTACAGAAAGACAGTAATCTAGTAATCAATCACATACCTATATATAGTATATATAATAGTATATAGTGTAAATATATATATATATATAAATATAGGTCTGTGATAACTATTTCATTTTTATCTTGATATGTGTAAAAAGACAAACTTAAATATCTAGATCTATATCAGTGGCGTAGCATCCATGGCGCGAAGGGGTTCAATGAACCCGGGCCCACAAGCAATAAGGGCCCACAACTGTGGCGTAGCAACCATGGCGCGAAGGAGCTAATTACGCTTGGGCCCATGCCTCAAGGCCAGTGGAGCCCACATTAGAACTTAGGAAGAACGACATTTGTTTGTTCATTTGAAACACTTTTAAGTAGTTTAACTCTGTTAAGAAGTTGTAAAAACATTGACTTTTAAGACACTATTACTTATATGCAGTCCTAACTGAATCAAACGTTATGACATAATTACTTTTTTAAATAAAAAGGTACGATCTTTACATTGGAATGTCTATATATTTAGTTTACTCATTTTTTGTCACACACTAAGTTTGTCTTATTGGCTGGAGAGGAGCCCATCAAGTTGTTCTTGAACCCGGAGTACTAGTGTGATATTTACTTGTGTAGCAGGCAGTGGTTACGTCCTATAGTCCTCGCAGTAATGGTGTGATATTTACTTTTGTAGCAGGCAGTGGTTACGTCCTATAGTCCTCGCAATACTGGGGTGATATTTACTTCTGTAGCAGGCAGTGGTTCCGTCCTATAGTCCTCGCAGTACTGGTGTGATATTTACTTCTGTAGCAGGCAGTGGTTACGTCCTATAGTCCTCGCAGTAATGGTGTGATATTTACTTGTGTAGCAGGCAGTGGTTACGTCCTATAGTCCTCGCAATACTGGGGTGATATTTACTTCTGTAGCAGGCAGTGGTTACGTCCTATAGTCCTCGCAGTAATGGTGTGATATTTACTTATGTAGCAGGCAGTGGTTATGCCCTATAGTCCTCGCAGTACTGGTGTGATATTTACTTCTGTAGCAGGCAGTGGTTACGTCCTATAGTCCTCGCAATACTGGGGTGATATTTACTTGTGTAGCAGGCAGTGGTTACATCGTATACATATACAGTCTATGGCAATCAACTAAATTAAAATTTAACTTAACACTAATAGTCCAATATTTAAACTACATGCTTACATATTAGGGCCTACTTCCTAATGTGTCTTAAAACGAATAGATATTAGTTAATAATATCGTTGTATCCCGTGCTTTTAAGAATGTGCGCTTATAATATTGTCTCTAATTCAGTCGCAGGCGGTTATCGCAGATCGCTCCGCCTGCCTACAAAAATCAGTGTCTACCAGGCGGTGGTTCTCTCAACCCTTCTGTATGGCTCTGAGACATGGACACTATACAGGAAACATCTAAGACTTCTTGAGCGCTTCCACCAAAGATGCTTGCGCTCCATCATGAACATACGGTGGCAAGACCGTACTACAAACAGCGATGTCCTTGCGAACGCCGGTATGGACAGTATAGATGGACTTCTTTTGGTCCGACAGTTGCGCTGGGCAGGGCACATATCCCGTATGGGAGACGAACGTATGCAAAAGGCAGTCTTTTTTTTTGGTGAGCTAAAGGGTGGTCGACGTAACAGAGGCGCCCCACGGAAACGCTTCAAAGACCAGCTTAGGCGTCAACTTTCCTTGGCTGACACAGAAGAGAGCACCAGGCTGCATGCGGCGTCGGAAGGAGACAGCTGGAAGGTACTCACCAAGGCCGCGGGATACACATTTGAGACCAAAAGAAAATCTGCTGCCGAGGACAAACGTAGATGGCGAAAAGAAAATCTAAATCGGCCGCCTGCGGACAATGTTTATGCTTGCCCTGGATGTAGCAACATATGTAGGTCACAGCTGGGACTGCGCATCCACGGGAAATACTGCATTCCTTACTAATCTTCGGACTCGAAGACTAGCATTATTATTAATTCAGTCACAAGAAGCACTGGTACTTGATTTCCAACATCAATTCGGTCTAACACCAAGCCGTGTTTATGCCATCTTCCATTTAGCTCGAGCCTGTCACTCAAGTCCTGGATTGGATCCCCATGCTAAATGAGATATAGATGGTAAATGTTTTCTTGGAGGTTCAGCGAGTGCCTATTTAAATTATTCCGATAGCGGATTCCAGCGGTGGTTGATTTTGAAACCAATACGATGCCAATGCCCATACATTCTCATCCTATGACCTCAAAACCATTCATTTGAAATTTGTTTCTTTGTTTTCTTGCGGTGGTAGATTTTGAAACCAATACGATGCCAATGCCCATACATTCTCATCCTATGACCTCAAAACCATCCATTTGAAATTTGTTTCTTTGTTTTCTTGCGGTGGTAGATTTTGAAACCAATACGATGCCAATGCCCATACATTCTCATCCTATGACCTCAAAACCATCCATTTGAAATTTGTTTCTTTGTTTTCTTGTGGTGGTAGATTTTGAAACCAGTACGATGCCAATGCCCATACATTCTCATCCCATGACCTCAAAACCATCCATTTGAAATTTGTTTCTTTGTTTTCTTGCGGTGGTAGATTTTGAAACCAATACGATGCCAATGCCCACACGTTCACATCGTATGACCTCAAAACCATCCATTCGAATAAATTTTTTTTTAAAAGGTACGATCTTTACATTGGAATGTCTTTGCATTTAGATTACTCATATTTGTCACACACTAAATTTGTCTTATTGGCTGGGGGACCCACCAAGATGTTCTTGAACCCAGGCCCACCAAGATGTTCTTGAACCCGGGCCCATGGGTACCTTGCTACGCCACTGATCTATATATATATATTTCTTTGCATATGTCAAATTATATATATAGATTTAAAGATTTAGATCGCGATCTATCTAGATTTGTGCAAAATAAAAATTTCAAACAATGACCCCCCTGTGCATAGAATGGGTTACTGCTTGCCATCAGCCAGGAAAACCAACGACTTAACCTTAAATTAGCAAAGTTCAAGTATTATCTTATATTATGACTTATTTAATACAGAAGTTACTTCAAAAAAGAAGATGATTACGTCCTACTCCTTATGCATTTAGTCATGCATATTAACCAATGACTAAAATTCTGCTAATTCACTGGTTTTCCTGGCTGGCTCAGGCAACCCATTCCATGCTCTAATAGCACTACGGAAGAAGGAGCATTTGTACAAATTTGTCATAGCATATGGGACGAGGAGTGTGCCTTTATCTTTGAGTGTTTTTGAGTATTTTATTAGATTTTGTTTTTGTATTTGAAGATTATGGTTCAGTGTTTTATGTAGGGCCTATAATTGCTAATTTACTTTTGAGTAAAGTAGCCGAATTACATGCATGCAATGACTAGATTAACTCATTAAATACGTCGGACGTAATTATCGTTTCCGTTGATGTAACGACTGTAATCTAAAAGACGTTGCCATTAGATAGGCCTACACGATTAGTGACATACAAGCCTATTTCCTAAACGAAAAATCAAAAGTTGCGGACGGCAGAGGTTTTGATCTTATATAATACAAACACCTTAGTAAAAACTGTTTTATAGAGAAAGAAGTTAAATAATATTTTTAGAATCTCTGGAGGAAGTGCATAGATAAAAAAGAAAATTGTATAGAAAAATAAAAATTATTAGTCTGAAACTTTTTAGACTAGGTAGGTCATGGGTTGGAGGAGGATGCTCCCGTCGCCTCAGCGTGGCCCTCCTGTGGAAACGTCCGCCCGGGGAAACGGATAGGCAAAGTACGGTAGCACACATAGCTCTCAGTGAGTTACCACACGTACGGTCGAGAGACTGTACACAGCACGTGGTAGGGATGTAACAAAGGCTCGCTAACCCGTCCAACACCCCACCGATTCGTTCCCCATCGGGGGCCATACGCGCTGTGATGGACCCTCGCACGGGTTCGGTGGGACATAATAGGCATACGAAAGGCCCCCACGCGGCTCGGCCTCCGGCCTCGCACGAGAGGGGGATACTCGTGTGGGGCTCAAGGGGGCCGTGTCCTGCGACATACCGGACGAGAGTACATGATCGTTTCGGATAAGGTGGGATTTCGGACAGAGGGATTGGTGAAGAGCCGATGCCTCATCCTGGCCATGGATAAAATCCTTTCCTTGGTCAAGAGGTCCATAAAAGGGAACCGGAAGTTCTCGGACCTTAAGGACATCTGAAACAGGTCATGGGTTGGTATAGCAGACAAGGGAGATAATTACGCGTTTTCCACTCAAAAGACATAGAAATAAATATAGGTCTGTGTTCTTCGAACAGAAATAAATGAATACATAGGTGTGTGATTGTTCATTTAAAACTAAAACCAGCGTATTTTCAAGAATGTAGCCCTAGTAAATATCTAGATTTATACAATCTAGATTTAGATCTAGACCTTATAACTACGATAATAGAGCACACAATGTATAAAATAAAAAAGGCTATCTATAGAAACATATTGCATAGGTCTATTTCAATCTCCATTTTTAACCAGTTTAATAAAATTAAAATATTATTTCATGTAAACACCTTCATTTCTACTTCCTGTATCTATAACAACCAATAAACATTCTGTAAAAAAAAATAATAATATTGAGTTCCTTTAAGAAAAACATAAACAACAGGTAATGTGTGAAATTTCTACATTACATTTTTCTTATCATTTTTTTGTACATAACAAGCAGATATAAGCACCTTTAATCTGGGTTTTGTCTCATTTTTTGATCACTAGAAAACTAAATCAAGTCAATCTATAATAGAATCCAGATTGAGAGATCTCAATCATACTCAATCACTCAATCATCAATGAAGTTGACTTGATTAGTCTAAAACTAGTCTAAGTCTAGACTAGTCTAGATCTAGATGATAGACCTAGATGCCTAGAACTATATCATATGACATATTATATGAATGATTTTGATATATAATAGGTCTATATTCTATATCTTATTTATATTATCTAATCAAGACAGATTTAGACAATTAAGTCTTTTTAGAATCTAGATCTAGATTCTACTAGTCTAGATCTAGGCATTTTAGACCACACAACACAATCACAAAAGTGAATGAAATAGTCTGACATAGACTATGACAGATCTAGATTCATTTTCAAGTCTAGAACTCTATAATTATAATAATAGTCACTCTATAATACTCAATCTAGTCATGCATTTAATCAATGACTGCTAATGTTAAGTTGTTGGTTTTCCTGGCTGATTCAGACAACTCTTTGTAGTCAACTCCTCTCTTATATTATAGATATAGTCTCTCTCTCTCTTTCTCTCTATATATATAGTCTAGACCAGGGGTGGGAAAATTACAGCCCGCGGGCCATATTCAGCCTGTCGAAGTGTTTTATGCGGCCTGCCGACGCATAAAGAAATCAGGTGTTCCCACACATTACACATATAAAAATGCAAATATGTTTAAATATATAATTTTAAATATCTATAGATCTAGAAATTATTGAAACTTTTGATTCTTATCAATTATCATGAAGAGACTAAAGAAACATTGTCTATAAACGTCATTCTAAAAAGTTTAAAGTAAACGAAGATGATTCTTATTGGCAATATTTCAAAACATTCAGTCAAAGACAAACAGAATCCAGTATTTATTCAATTCTATCAAAAACTGTGTTGAAAGAGCTGGGTTGGCTTGTACAAGATGGCATGTGTAACAACTTATGGAGCTCGTGCTTTGACAAAGAAAAACAGATTTTTTAATAAAATAAAGCATTGAATATCAAATATATTGTTGAAATTGATTTCTCAATGATCTTATTATTGGCACAGTGTCAGCCTTAGGCATACACAAACTGCTTAGGGTCCCCAATTGGTGAGGGCCTTGCACTAACTACGGTCTTATTATTTTAGAGAAGAAATACTGAATCTTGTCCTCAATGTTATTATTGAAGTACAATAGGTTTTTTATAAATTTAATAATTTTACTGTTTTTTTTTAACTATTTTATTTTATTTGAGTCCACCAAATTCACTTTGCCAAGGGCTTCCAATGGCCTTGACTAGCAGTTCCGAGAGAAGTACTTAAAGATCCATATGCTAGGACAAATTTGTACAAATACTCATTCTTCCCTAGTGCTATTAGAGCATGGAATGGGTTGCCTGAGCTAGCCAGAAAAACCAGTGACTTGGCAGAATTTAAGTCATTGGTTAATACGCATGACTAAATGCATGACGCGTAGGACGTAATCATCTTCTTTTTTGAAGTAACGTCTGTATTATATAAGATAAGATAAGATAAGATTTGAAACAAAACATTCCGATGTTTGGTTACACAGTAGTATCCGCTGGCCTAGAAGAATATGGAATCTCAAGGAAGAAATAGTTAGGTTCATTGAAGCACATTGACTGTGACTTTGTTACTAATATTTCTAATGAAGAGGAGTTGAAGACAGACTTCATGTTTATCAATCAAAACATTGCAATGTTTTGTTTGCAAATGAAATGTATGTGCATCTTAAATCTTTTCAAACAAAGTTATTCTATTTCTCGAGCCAGCAAGTGAAATTAGGTTTTATCATTTTCCATAGCTGAAAGGTGAAACTATTTCTAGTGAAATGGTTGAAAGTACAAGACTTATTTGGTTTCCTTAATTGTGGAGTTTGAAAGCAGATTTTAAGAGGTCAAGAAATTGGAACTAGTTTTCAATACCATCAGGTCACCATTTAATGCGGAAGCTGATTTAGCTCCAGATGACATACCTCCAAGCAAATTATGACCTGAAAGAGTAATTCCAGTGAGTTCTTCCACAGAACTTTCATGACTGCCAGAAGCTGTATTCACATACTTAAGAAAACTTTGCTGTGAAGCTGTCACATTATTCGGAAGCTAATTCATGTGAACTCGCTTTATTTTGTTTGTTTGAAAATTATAAAGTGTTAGAACAGGTCGATGCTCACTGACTGTAATTTGACAGCAGTCGCAAGAACAAAACAACTAGTAAGCTAGTTCTACAGTTACAGAACATTATGCACGGATGTTAACAGTTAAATGCTTCACATTAAGTACTATGTACAATTGTACATTTGTGGTGAAATGTAATATAAAAAGACAATAACAAAATTAAAAAAAAAATATTCGTAAAATTAGTTCAAGAAATTAATAACTGTTGTTGTAATTCCTCACTTGGGAGTAAAAAAAAAAAAGTACGCGACCCGCCAGTCCCCAAAATTTTAAAATGCGGCCCTCGGTAGAAAAAGGTTGCCCACCCATCGTCTAGACTAAAGAGTAGCTATCTTTGAATAAAGTAATATAAAAATTCTAGATTTATAACAGGTTCGAGTTTAATCTACCTGGGTATTTTGTTTCTCTGGTACACATCATATCTGGATATGCAACAAATCCACATGAGCTTTCTCAACATCTACACTTTTTTAAGGGAAGTAATTCTAAATTTACTTTACTTTTGCTAGAACTCAGAGGAACTCTCCCACTCAACATGGCCAAGAAAAAGAAGAAGGGATCTAGCAAAAAGTCCATGAGTGATGAGGAGAGAATAGCCTATGAAGAGCAGAAGAGATTTGCTGAAGAGGAAATGAAAAAGAAAAAAGAAGATGTCTTGACACAGTATTTAAAGGTAGGTTTACCTGCAACTGCTTTTCTAAATCTAATTGTGGTGGCTGAGTGGTAAAGCCCTTGACTTCTGAACAGAGGGGTCCCAGGTTCAAATCCTGATGAAGACCCTAATTTTCAGTTTCAAGATCTGTAGGGTGCCTTTGAGTCCACCCAGCTCTAAAGGGTACCTGACAATAGTTGGGAAAAAGTAAAGGTGGTTGGTCATTATGGTGGCCACATAACACCCTGGTTAACCGTGGGCCACAGAAACAGAGGACTTTTACATCATCTGCCCCATAGATCGCAAGGTCTGAAAGGGAAACTTTACTTTACATTTTCTAACCATTTAACATATAGGAAATATAAAAAAATAGCATTACAAGGCAAAAATACAGAATTAAGATTTAGACTGCTTTATTGGTTCTTATTTAGAAATGTGTTGTGATTGAATGGACTTTTTTTTTTCGATTACAAACTAGAACATTCAATAGAAATACCATAAAAACAAAAGAACAGCCTATAACTGTTTCTGTCCCATAAAAACAAAACAATAAACCAAGTGTTTACAGTAAAGTTTTCATTATGATCAATAGCAATTAAATTTATCAGCAAATAGATGGTTTTTTTCACAATTAACTGAACAATGTCAAGGATGCTGAATTGAACTGTTACCAACTAAATAAAGAAGATGTCCCAATGTGTCGCAGTTTTGTCCTTGTATCGATTCTCTAGCTAGTTGCTAGTTTGTTTCTAAATGAGTTTTTAAGTCTTAGAGTGAAAGTCGAATGCTTTCTTTATTTTGAAACCATTGTGTACTACAAAGCTTAGAAGATTGTGTTTTATTCTGCAGTGCTAAAAAGGACTAAGTAATTATCATGTACCTTTTAAAAGGAACAGCCTATCAATCAACACCTCCTTTGTTTGAATACACCAAAAAAAACTCATTGTTGATAGCTGTTCAGCAAGTAATGAAAATCTGTAATATGTACAATGTCATGCTAAAAATACATTTTAAAAAATAGCATCATTCAACTTCAAGCATCACAAAGCACTGCTAGTGAACATGGGTGCACACTGCAATCAGAGAAATACTTTCTGTACAGTCATTAGATGCTTCATTTCACACTAAGTGTTATCTTGCAGGAGAAATCAACTGAAAGAAGAGTTTGCATTTGTTTGTTTTTTTCTGTATGTGATTTGTGACAACTGTTTTACAACCATAGAAACACTAACATAGAAACACTAAGTTGATCTTGTAGTGAAATTAAAATCTAGATTCATTTTATTATTCATCTTATATTTTGTTTATATAGATCTTGCCCCTCTCATCTTATCTATAATCTTATTAAAATACAGATGTTACTTCTTTTCTTCTTCTTCTTCTTCATCGTTCTCATTGTTATGTTGGAGTGTTCATATGACTAGACCAATACATGAGATGAACTGCGCAGTGGTTTCCAAATCAGGGAGCTCTCCATATAGTTTTCTTTCTATTGGGGTGATTTGGGGCCAATGTCTTATACGGGCCTCTTGGTAGAGAGAGCAGTTTTGGAGGATGTGGTCGGCATTTTCTGGTGATACTCCACATGGGCAGATTTCACTGGTTCCAATTTTGAGCTTCCGGAACATGTGTTGTCGCATTCTGCTGTGTCCGGTCCTGAGTCGAAAGATTAGACGTTGGTCTTGTCGGGATAGCTTATAGTAAGCATCATCTTTCTTGTAGATGTTACTTCAATAGAGAAGATAATTACATCCTACACATTTCTTGTGTGAATCTAGCCATGCATGTGTCTTTAACTCTCCTAAGTCATTGCTTTTCCTGTCTGATTCAAGCAGCCCATTCCATGCTCTTACTGCACAAGGGAAGAAGGAGCACTTATATGAATTTGTAATATCATATGGAATAAGAAATGTGCATTTGGGCCCCGTTAAGAAAATTGAATGGTTTGCCTGAACCAGAGAGGAACATCAACAACTTAGCAGAGTTTAAGTCACTGATCAACATGCATGACTAGATTATGAAATGCATAGGACATAATTATCTTCTCTTTTAATGTATCATCTGTAATCCATAAAATAACTAAATTAATAGGCTGCAGCTGGGCCACCTGAAATGCTACAATCTTTATCAATCATTGAACTTGAATACAATCTCATTACTATAGTAGACTTTAATTTCCCCGTCCATTAGTTAAGCATCAAACATGATCCTTTGACCATCTCTCTCCGTTCTTCTCTATTGTTTATAAGTGGTGTAAATTCTTTATTACTAGTGCAGCTAGAACGATGCATAAGGAAATTGTGCTAAGCAAAGGATATTCTAGTTAGAATTAAATTGTTTTAACTTTATTCTGCTATGAAATTCTACAATGTTATTTCTAATGATTAAGTTTGTTTGTCCAATACACAGAGTGACTGACCTAACTCTAGCAAACAGATGTATTTCTTGATTCACATGCAGTTATTGTGATCTTTGAACCCCAAAAAATAAAATAAATTATTCAGTTTTGACTACATGTTACAGTAATTATTATATATTCCATGGCTGCTTGGTCATTTGGTATGCGCTACTATCACGATGGTCAGAGTTTGAACCCTGCCTGCTGCCATCCCCTGCTATCTTGCAGGAGGTTTTGGCAAGGACTTGATAATATTCTTCTCATTTTATTTCCCCTTTGTGCTTTTAATTCCTTAAATACTTCAAGTAGCTGCATGCATTTTTTTTTCAGTAGTTTAAATTAGAAGGTATCTAAATTAAGCCACAATGCCGAAGAAAAAAAGAAGGGATTCCACCGAAGGAATGACTGAGGAGGAGAAAGCTGCTTACGAGGAGATGAAAAGATTTGCAGAAGAAGAATTGCAAAGAAAAAGGGAGATAATATTGAGAAAATATATGAAGGTACAGCAGACATGCTGGCCAGAGTTCTTTTTATTGTGAATGGTTTATTTCATTGTTAGATTATATATTTTTTGTTTACCCTTTCCTTTAAAGACACTTGTTGAAAATATTTTCAGAAATAAAGTTTCATTTACATTTATTTATAAACACCTTAGCCAAGTTTGAAAAAAAAAGAGACTGCGCTATATTTTGAAATGACTCTTACTGGACATCCATATAAATTTGGCTGGTAAAGCTGACCAGAAGAAAATATGTTTCTTTTTATTTGTTGTCATTTCGGTCTTGATAAATGAGGCGACAACTATTAAAACATTTTAAATAAACTGTAAGCCGCAGTATTGTTTTATAGATGACCTTTTGAGTTATTTTAATATCACTGTGATAATACAATCTCTTTTGAATTTCTATAGAAAGTGAAACATTTCTACATAAATCTATAACAAATATTATGGTGTAAATCGGGAAATATGTTAAATTTTTTTGTTGACATTCAAAGCAATACTGAAAAATTCGAAGACCTACTTTGTTTCCAATCTTGCTAACAAAAATTAAAATTAACTTATCACATTTATTAACAGATGAAAAGAGGTTGTGTCATGAACATTGACAATATATTATAAGAAACTTTTTTCAAAGATAAAGCTACCCTTAAAATTGACTTTTTTATATGTTTTTTCTTCTAAAATTAATGTTGAGTTTTGTTTTCTTAATATTTTATACTTTATATTTAATAATTTTTTCAAGTTTTCTAATTGCTTTTCTTTTTCTTTCCTTTTATTGTCTAGTACATTCTAAGTTATCTCCCTGAACATTCTTTAATGTATATATAGTTTATGAGCATGGTTCAGAGAGTTATTTATGCTTATCAATAGCCGGGTTCGAATCCTGGTGAGGACTGGGATTTTTAATTTTCAGGATTTTTGGGCGTCTCTGAGTCCACCCAGCTCTAATGGGTACCGGACATTAATGGGAAAAAGTAAAGGCGGTTGGTTGTTGTGCTGGCCACTGTTGGTCAAATATACAGATGACCTTTACATCATCTGCCCTATAGACCACAAGGTTTGAAAGAGAAACTTAACTTTTTTTTTATCAATAGCTTTATTGAAAGGCACAATTAAAGAAACAACTTTGTGATAATACAACTTGTCATTAATTTACTAATTATAATTTTATTATTATTTATGGATATTTCATTAAATACAAAAGATTAAAAACATAATAATAGTAATAAGATCTTTATTATTCTTGAGGAAATTCGCTTTACGATTTGTGCATTACATATAGCAAAGCATTACAAAATGATTGCATGTAGCACTGCGTTAAAAAAAGAAATTTCACTCTTTGAATGCACTCCCATTGTTTTAGGACAAACTCGCTAAGGAGGAGAAAGCTACCAACTATAACTTGCACAAACTGAACCATCAGTGGCGTACAATCATGAGAGAAGCAAAGTCTAAAGAGCTCAAGAAAGACATTGAAATTATGAGCCAGACCTTTGAGCGAGTCATCGATAGGAAGGACGCTGTCATCAAGTCTCTCATGGTGGACATAGCCGAGGCTGAGGAGCAGTACGCCATGGCTTTGCGAAGTCACATACAGAATTCAGATAATCTTTTGGGTAAGTGAACATGTATCATAATGGCACAACTTGTTTCGTAGCGTCGAGAAGTGGGTCGCCTGATAAGACAAATGTTTAGAGTCAAGTTAAGAGTTTCTGAGTAGGCTTTTGCTGTAAGGGTTAAGTTTTTAGTGATCATTTTTCAACAATTTCTTGATATCAGCTGACTATTTATATTTTAATTTAAACATTTTTTATCTATAAACATTTTTAAGAATCCTTTTTATAAATCTGTATTTAAATATAAATAAGTATTGCCCTTCCCCCCCACCCCCCCCCCCCCCCCCCCAAGGCTTAATTCCTCAATCAAATTGGTACATATAAAAGAAAAAAAATTAAGAAAAAATTTTGTAAAGGCTAAATATTCTTCACCCCCCACCCCGCACAGAAAAAGAAAAGAAAATTAAATATCTTTTTTTTTCTGAAACAAGTAAAAATATCAATAAAATTTATTCAAATGAATTTTAAAAATACAAATAGAAATATGAATTTCACCAGTCAGTTAATTGTGGGTTGTGGTGGCCATATATGGGGTGTGATGGCTGCATAGTAGAATACTTGGCCTCTGAACTTGAGTTAAAATCAGGTAAAGACTGTGATTGTGATTTTCAGGATGCTCCCGAGTCACCAAAATCATTGACCATAGAAGTAAATGAGCTTGGCATTATCTACCACATAGATTTGCAAGGTTTCATAGGGGGTACCTTTACTTCATTTTAACTGTGGTGGCCATGTGGATTCTCTAGTTCAGCGGTTCTCAACCTTTTAAGCTCGGCGACCCCTTTTTACAATCCCCTACTCTGCTGTGACCCCCCCCCTTTGCTCACATTCACAGCAATAGAAAAATAGACAAAACATTCCATTTTTTCAATGGTCATTGGCGACTCCTGGCAAATCGTCAATCGACCCCAAAGGGGGTCAGGACCCACAGGTTGAGAACCCCTGCTCTAGTTCAAAATCCAATTTAAGCTGGGATTCTCAAATTACCATGTTATGATACTAGTTTGTCCTTCAGTTTGGAAAAAGGAACTAAGTTCTTGTATTATGACATCCTTGCGTAACAACTGAAGTTGATATCACCCATCCCATCATTCCATTTGTATTAAAGGGACAATAAGTATACTTAGAGTGGCTTAACTTATTGTTGAAATAAACTTCATATTCTCACGCTTATTTTCCTTATATAACCTGCACACAAGTATACCCCGCAAAAATTGCAAAATAAGTAAAAACGAATTCATACAACCCGCACACTTATATACCATACAACCCACACACTTATATACCATACGACCCGCACACTTATATACCATACAACCCGCACACTTAGATACCATACAACCCGCACACTTATATACCATACAACCAGCACACTTATATACCATACAACCCGCACACTTAAATACCCCGCATTGGCAAAGCATGGCTTGCTGTAAACTACCGGTTAACATAAAGTTGTTGCTCATCAGATGTCTTTCCTTCTAGACACAATCATGCTCCAGTTGCTTAAACAAACCATACATAGAGTGCAACCCTCATGTGAAATACGAGCCTATGGTCGTGTCTGTAGTATGTTTCCACAGAAAGTCATTGACCTAGTTAACTAGTATATCCATAGTTTCTGTTATGCTATGATAATGAGTAAAATAAATTTTGTAAAACCTGCAGCTTTGTATACCCTGCACAGCTGCCATTCATTTGTAAAAACGTGTATAACCCACGGGTTTTATGCATGAAAATACAGTATGCTTAAAAGTCTTTATCATTTTACAACAGAGTTACAAAAAACCAGACTGGACACTTTAATCAGAGAGTACTACTACGAGCTTGAAATTATCTGTGAAGAGTTTGATCTGGAGAGGAAAATGTTGGAGGAACAGCACAATATGGAGATGAACGACATAGCGGACATTTTGTTTGCTATGGATCAGAACTACCAGGAGAGAGAGAATGAAGCCATGGCGGAGTTTCAGTCACTAAGGGATGAGATTAAAAATAAGGTAAGAATCCTGACAGCATATGTCTACATTAGTATAATGTCTTCTCATTGGCCAAATGTAAACTTAAATATTTGGGATACTACAACATTGGTCCAATCGATCCTGTCACAAACACGCGTCTGTATGTTTGTTTTAATGTTTGATATGTTTTGGATTTTCCTTCAGAGTTGAAGATAATCTACTTTTTAGCCCAAACCTCCTGCAAGATGACAGGAGATGGCAGCGAGGAGGGTATGAAATCAGGGACCATTGAGATGACCACGCGAATACCGCATAAACAGGCAGCTATATGTTGCTTTGAAATAGTTATACTGGGGCATCTGTCTAGGGGTTGGATTGCTAGCGAGTATATTAAAAACCTCAGTCCAGTTTTTTTTGTAAATGTTAAGTTAGTGAGACATAATGTGGAAATGTTTTATATTTTAGAACAAAGCAAATTACACTTTCAAGTTTCAAGTGTCATTCAAGCACTGAATGGGTTGCTTTAACTAGCTAAAAAAAAATTAGCAGAAAAAATAATTGGCACAATTTAAGTTTTAAATGATTAAAGTATCATAAGTATTTGTAGCATAAACATATATATGGCTTTAAAAATTTGTAATTTAGAAGATAAAATATTAGTTAAACTGCATGGAGCAGTCAAAAAGTTAAAACTTAAAACTATTTTCTACAAGAGTTTGTTTGTTTTACCAGAATTCATATTCATCATTAATCTGTATGGAAGTTTACTATTCATTGTATGCTTTTAAAATAAACGAAAAATATACAGGGAGAAATTAATTGCATTTTACACTGGTATAAAAAAGTTAAGACTTTTGGTATTCAGTTATCTCCCTTGTGTAGAAATGGCACTGACCTATTAATTTTTGCTGCTTTCTTGTCTAGAACCTTGAGGAAAAGCATGCTCTGAGAATAAACCTAGAGTCCAAAGTGGAGGAGCTGTGGATCCAGTTTAAGCAGGCTCTGCAGAACTACAATGACACCAACGAGGAGAGGAAAGTCACTTTTGAAAACTTGAAGATTAAAGATGAGAAAAGTGCCAAAGAGATTGAGATGCAAATGAAGAGGCTCCAGAATATATCAGTGAGTTGAACTGTTTTGTATGCACACACTTTCTATATATATATATATCAGTGAGTTGAACTGTTTTGTATGCTCAAACTTTCTGTCATTTGTTATTCTGATGTTATTGACGGAAATGTCAGCAATAATTACAGAGAATATTGTTAAAACAGAACTATGTATTTTGTTTCTATCTGTAGGAGAATATTGTTTAAACAGACCTATGTATTTTGTTTCTATCTGTAGGAGAATATTGCCTCTTTGAGAGCCAAACTTTCTGCCAACGCCAAAGAGAGTGAGGAGAAAAACAAACTCTTAAGAGAGGTAACTGAAACATTGATGTCAATGTTACATTAAATCTTATCTTATCTTATCTTCTTATATATTACAGACATTACTTTAAAAAAGAAGATAATTACATCTTACGCATTTCATGTGTCAATCTAGACATGCATGTTAATCTATGACTTAAACTCTGCCAAGTCGTTGGTTTTCCTGGTGATTCAGGCACCCCATTCCATTGTCTAATGGCACTAGGGAAGAAGGAGCACTTGTATGAATTCATTTTAGCGTATGGAATAAGAAATGTGCCTCTATCTTTGTGTCTTTCTGAGTATTTCATTAGTTGATTTTTTCTATTTGTAAATTATGGTTCAGTGTTTTATGCATAATTGCTACTTTATTTTTTATTCTTCTGTCCTGAAGTGTCTCTAAGTTGAGTGATTTTACTAATGGTGTTACTCTAATCACAACAGAAGCAGAAAGAAGGGTTAAAATGCAATGGCGCCTGGTGATTTTATATGCCCAACCTGTGATCGCAGCTGTGTATCAAGGATTGGCCTCTTTAGTCACACAAGAAGTTGCAAAGGGAAAAGATCGTCTCACGAGACGTAAAATGCCACAGAAAAAAATGCCACAGAGTTACTCTAATCACATTTGAATATTCATTTGTTATGAATCTGACTGCTCTGTTTTGTTTTTGTTTCTTTATGTTTTCTTGAGTCAAGGGATCTATTGGCCTAACTCAAGTTAAATAGCAATTTAGTATTATGCTTTTGTTAGATTTGTGAAACTCTTATGCCCTTACCACATACATTTCAGGGGTTGGCATAGACTATTACAGTGTATTATGATTACACTTAGATCCTGTTTGGTTCAATGGGCAACAAATTAGATCATTGCACTTCAGCCTTTTTCCATCTGGTGTCTACAGTTTTTTTAATTTCCATGAATGTTGAATGTTCCATGAAATCGTAGACTTAGATCCTCCTATACTGTTTGGTGTGATAGGCAGCTAGTTATCTCTATCAAGATTGGTCGCCAGCTTTTCTCATCTGGATGGTGTCTACAGTTTGTCAATCTTCTATGAATGTGAAGATTATTTTGTGTCAAAGTAGCAAAGCAAAACACTTAGCATTTGCACTGAGAGTCTGAAGTTCAAATCCTAGCTGTCACAAAGTTTGTGTTCCATTACTTCTAAAACATTGTATTATTATTTATATTATTATTAATCTGAGGACCAACTAAATGAAGGGAATAATAAAAAAAAAAAAGCACATACAGTGATATAATGACCGGTGTTTGTTAGTTACAATAAGCTAGGTAGACATATAAGCAAAGCTAACATTATAAGCCAGCTTTATAAATGAATTCTACAAAAACCTAACACACAACATTAAACTATTAACTCTATTACCAAGGGAAATAATTCTAAATGGCTGTTACATATTTTTTGCAATCTCAACAGGTGCCCAATGCTATAATTTGATAATTTGATTAGGTGTGGGCTGGTGGGAAATTAGTTGGATTGCTGGGGTAGTTAGAAATTCATCACATAAGATATTCTACATTATAATTTAATTAAAAACTTAAAAAGGCTTCATTAGAATTTTCTTGTCACAAATAATTATAGCTAGAGTTCAGATTCAAAAGTCAGTTTGCTTACGCAACTTCTCATGAAAAAAGAAAATTAATGTTAGTCTCTTGGCTACTGATATACCCAACACACAAAGAAGCTCTGAGCTACAATTGAAACTATTTATTTAAATGTTTTGTGGAGCTTACAGCATCTTTGAATGGCGCAGTCTCTGCCTTCCTTTATGACCAACACTTTAGCTACCATTCATCCAAAATAACTGTAGTATAAGTTTTTATTGTAAGTCACTGACACAGATAATTGAAACAAATTATATATCTGATCATCTGGAGAAAGACTAACTTTTCTTAAGGATGTGACCTTAGCATAGATTAATAGTAATTTCAATGTTGGTTATATTCTAGCTGGAAGATGAAGAGGATGTGTTCACAAAAGAGGTAGATCTGTTTGTTACGTCACTTGTTTCCTTTGAAAATTGGTTCGAGAATTAACCTAATTATCCTTCCCATTTTGTTTCGCGTTGCATTTCTCTGGTTTCTAAAAATTATCAGTTTGTTCCTTTTTATTTTACACTCCAAGTTTTTCTTTTTCTTTCTAGCCTCATTTTCTCTTTTTGTTTTGTTTTTATTCCATAACAAAAAGAATGACCACATTTGCACATTAATATTTTATTAATATATTGTTTGATGACATAAGAATGAAATGTACATTATATTAATATCATGAATTTGATACTGTAAACTGAACATTCTTTATGAGAATTCCTTTTTTTAAAATCAGTGGAATAGAAAAAAAAAATGTTTTGTTCCTTTTTATTTCAGGAAAGAGAAAAAATGCTGCGTCACTTCCATGAACTTAAAGCGCAGATGAATAAAGTTCGGGAGATTGAGCGTGACAAGCTGACTAAGATAACGCTGGAAAGCAATGCAGCCATCAAGGAAATCAAAAGACAGAAGGAGAAGGTAAGTCAAAACAACAAATGGTT
Organism: Biomphalaria glabrata; assembly: GCF_947242115.1. NCBI lineage: Eukaryota > Metazoa > Mollusca > Gastropoda > Planorbidae > Biomphalaria > Biomphalaria glabrata. The sequence goes on along the minus strand of NC_074722.1, from coordinate 36,168,166 downwards.
AGGACTCAGTTCACTCTTTCAAAAGCAGAATGTAATCCATGATATTAATTTAAAGTTACAAATATTCTACACACAGATAGGCAATAAGATTGATACCTGGTCATGTGATATACGCTCTGGACTGTCATTTCAATGGTCCTGGGTTCGAAACCTACCCGCCAACATCCTTGGCCATCCTGTGGGAGGTTTGGGAACATTTGAAATATGTGAAACAAAAAAAACATCTGCAGGTCATACAAAACTAAATTTTATAGATGTTAAATTAATCTACTGACTTTTAGTGGTATCAGTCATAAAATAGTATTGCCAATGGAGGTCATTGATACTGAATTAGGTGACATCTAACGAGAGTGTTAAGTGTCAAGCTCAATGACAAAATATATCAAGTACCCATTACAATTGGCAGGACTCTGTAGCATCCTGAAAATTGTGAAATTTAAAATCTAATTCTTCACCAGGACCTTGAGATCCCTCAGTTCTGAAATCAAATACTTTACCACCATGCCCTGTTTTAGCTAAGAGTAAATTACTTTTTTTGTATTTATTTGTACAATCAGGGGGAGTTGATTCTGAGGCTATCAGAAATGTGTAGAAAGCTTGAGACAGAAGAAGAAAAAGTTCTTCCCTTTTATGCTTCATCCCTGACTAAAGAAGAAGAAGAAGATGTAAATGCTGCAGTCCTGGAACCTCCGTCAGAACCAATGGCTAAGGTAATTGGGATGGTTTTATTTTGAGACTTGAGATATTTTATTTTTTTAATTTACAAAGCTTATATCAACTCGCTCTGTCTGTCGATCTGTCTGGTAAAAGGTTTCTCTTATTTCCCATTCTCTGATCAAATTAAAGCTTCGCACTATTATTCATTGAACATGACAAGACATGGATCGATAAAATAAAATTAACAAAATTATTGGGGATTAACTATTTTGTTTGATATAAAAAAAAAGTGGAATAAATGCTACTTAACCAGATGTGTATGTAAATATGGATTTAATTCCTTTATTACGTTCTGACATGCTTTTTCTCTTACTTTCCATTCTCGGATCTAGCTGAACTTTTGCTTAATTATTAAGTTGATGACAATACATGCATCAATCCAAAAATTTAAGCAATTGGTTTATCATTTAGTACTAATTAATTAATTTCCAATTATATAGCAGAAAAGGAGCTAAACTCTGTATTTTTCAGTACATAGCAGTAATTAACAGTTCTTTTCCTTTGATTAGCTTTGTTTTAAAAAGTTTTTTTTTCTGTTGCTTGTTTTATGCTAGTTTTTGTTGTCTCTTAAAGTAATGCATATATCTTTAAGTACTTTTAGTACTATAAAGTCAATCCTATGAACAATCAATCCCACCCGATGATGAACAAATTGAATATGTTAACTATGTAACCAGGCAGCTTGACCAAAAGTATGATGTGATTGATAGTCTCAGTTAACTATAGTGTACCTCCAATGAGCTTACAATAAACGATGTACTGTTAATGAATTGCTATATCTTGCCTTGTCTTCCATTTATAGTCACCCTGAAATAATTTTTTAGATCTTGACCCTTCTTTCAAATATTATCTGGAATGGATCTCATTCACCAATCGTAAACAAACAACATTTAGTCACGTGATCTTATTGATAAAACAATGAAAAAAACTGTCAAATGACAACCCTCATGAATTAAACATGAGATCGTAAATTATATAGAAGAGATAGAGCACCACATGGCTAAATGTTGTTTGTTTACGATTGGTGAATGAGGTCCATTTGTTTTCCCTGCTGGTCAGCACACATGATTACAGTCGAGCATGAGGGTGATATTATTGAAGTTTAAGTAATTGCTTAAACCAAATTACCAGCAAACAGCTAACATACACAATTGATTGGGAAGCATGGTCGAGAGACTAAGTACGCTTGAACTTGGCTTGGCTACCTATGAAGTGGGGCAGAGTTGTGTTTACTGAGCGCCTACAGGCAGCAGGGAAAACCTTCTCCCAGATACCCTCTCCCCCCCACTGGTCCACAAATGAGATTGGACCATATATATAAAAGCTATAATTATTATTATTTCTATTCCGTATTACCTGCAGAAACTTTTCCAAATCTAACTCCTGTTCTCCCCTACCTAGGCATTACAAATGTGAAGCTAACAGAAAGTTTATGTTTTGGGAGTCTATTGAGTTGCTGCTAGGTGGAGATGTCCAATTGGAGGGTCCATGGTTCATGTCCTGGTCAGGACTGTCCTTTCTTTCAATGCATTTCATCATTTTCTCTCATTAAAAATTTGGTCCCTAGTGCGGCATTTATATATGTATTTAATATGTAATATGTATGCTCCCTAGGCGATGCATGAGTATGCATCTCTTGATGTACCCGGCTATTTAATATGTAATATGTATGCTCCATAGGCGATGCATGAGTATATATCTTTTGATGTATTTAATATGTAATATGTATGCTCCCTAGGCGAGGCATGAATATGCATCTCTTGATGTATTTAATATGTCATATGTATGCTCCCTAGGCAATACATGAGTATGCATATCTTGATGTATTTAATATGTCATATGTATGCTCCCTAGGCGATGCATGAGTATGCATCTCTTGATGTATTTAATATGTCATATGTATGCTCCCTAGGCAATGCATGAGTATTCATCTCTTGATGTATTTAATATGTCATATGTATGCTCCCTAGGCGATGCATGAGTATGCATATCTTGATGTATTTAATATGTCATATGTATGCTCCCTAGGCCATGCATGAGTATGCATCTCTTGAAAACTTCTGGAAAAGATACAACAAAGTGCTCCTGGACAAACTTGCCTTGGAGAAGGAGAAACAGAGCCTCGGCTTAGAGAACCAGCAGCTGAGGATGCTCCTCAAACAATATTTGGATGGTATCTCAGTTAACGATGAAATCTTGAGCCAAGTCAACCCACTGTTTGTAGTCAACAATAAGAGCAACCTTAAGTAAGTATTTTCTATGTTCTAATGGGTGAACAATCCTGGGTTGAAAAGATCAGGGTTTATATCATAATATTTATAACTGTAACTGTAGGTTTTGAAGATACAGCAGACATATTGGTTGTATGTGGGATAAAGAAGAAAACCTGGGCCTATGTCATAAATCAATTTAAATCTTATATATATATATATAGTTCGTCCATCGTGGTTCGATAATGACCACTTTGTCATCCAGGGGGCTGAGGGCTTTGCACTGGGGCTTTATGCCTCCTCATGTGGCTGGTGAGACCTATGTGAGCTCGGAATGTTCGGCCGCACACTGGGCAGGTTATTTCAGCTGGAGCTAGTGTCGTTTGCCTTGCTTTTCTTTTCTTCTGCCAGCGTTATAAATCTTATAAAGAAATGCTGTTTTAAACAATTATTCATTTTTTGTTGGAATAAGTCAGCTTAAGCTGTAGACTTCATTCAACAGCCAATCTGCTCCCACTTAATCCATGGCACCAATTGTTTCATTTTCTTAAATGAAGTTGGGTTTCTCTACAAATACATTTTTTGTGTGTAAAGTGAGCCATTCTGAAATAAGTTATAAATTAAAAACTACAAATGATGTCAACTTAAATTTATTTATTCCATTTAGACTGCATGTACCAGTGACAGACCCTAGAGTCAGACGGCCAGCCCCGGCTACTGTTATTGAAGCTGCCCATGCAGTCAAGCACATAATGTTTTAGTTTGGTCGATGATCAAAGACCACTACTAATGAATGTACAAGCTACTCTCGACTGGACAATGATTGAACTAAACTATGTCCTCTCCAACGTTTGTTATCTCCAAGTGACAACTTGAAATGACTTTTAAAACAATTTGAGAATGTGATCATTTAAATATTATAAGAAATAGTTTTGTTTTAATGCTGAGTTGGAATTTCTTAAAGCATTCAAGAACCAAGGTGTGAACTCTTCAATGTTGAAACAAGTCAATCAACAATGTATTCAGTATTTGTAAGGTGGTAGCAGGAAATAAAGACAGTGCTCATCAACTCTTTTTGTTCAATAAAATATTTGTATACTAGGAATTGTTTTATTCATTAACAGAAGTTTTTAATTTTGTTAATCCTATGAGCACTGTACTGCAGGCAACCTGATTATACTAGACACTTCTTTTCTCTGTTAATATTTCATGTGATCTGTTTTCCCTAGACAAGCTTTACAGCTTGAAACTACAAAAGATTTTGGCTAATTTATACAGTGCAACAATGCAAAGTATGCTGAGCAGGCAATAACTTGATGCTTGAACAAACGTATAAAAGGAGTGTCAAAATCCACACACACGACACTACCAAATTTAAATGAACTTTTTAAAGAAAAATGTCTCTACCTTATTTAAATAAACTTTTTAAACAAAAATGTCGCTACCATATTTAAATGAACATTTTAAACAAAAATGTCTCTACCATATTTAAATAAACTTTTTAAACAAAAATGTCGCTACCATATTTAAATGAACTTTTTAATCAAAAATGTCTCTACCATATTTAAATGAACTTTTTAAACAAAAATGTCTCTACCATATTTAAATGAAATTTTTAAACAAATGTCTCTACCATATTTAAATGAACTTTTTAAACAAAAATGTCTCTACCATATTTAAATGAACTTTTTAAACAAAAATGTCTCTACCATATTTAAATGAACATTTTAAACAAAAATGCCTACAATATTTAAATGAACTTTTTTAAACAAAAATGTCTCTACCATATTTAAATGAACTTTTTAAACAAAAATGTCTCTACCATATTTAAATGAACATTTTAAACAAAAATGCCTACCATATTTAAATGAACTTTTTTAAACAAAAATGTCTCTACCATATTTAAATGAACTTTTTAAACAAAAATGTCGCTACCATATTAACATTTCTTTAAACAAAAATGTCGCTACCATATTTAAATGAACTTTTTCAGCAAGAATGTTTCGGCAAAATGTTTGAGGACAACTGCCACCTGCTTCATAATAACCACATCACATCTTACAAAGTGGGTGAATTCTGTCCACCAAGACTAGAACCGAGTGGTAACAAAACGCGTCCACTTTTTCCCCTTACTCTTGTCAGACTGTATTAGCACACTACTGGTGGACTACTTGTGGACTAGAAAACAGGAAGACGTCTGTATGTGGTCACTCAATGAACTTCTCTGTCTGTTGTGTCCGTGTCTCTTGATGTGTGGTGTCTTTTCTTTAAGTCTCCTTGAAATCAACAACAATCTTCCAATATGGATCATAAAGCAGTCTGTTATCTGAAGATTATCTTGACTTATCTTTTACAGATGTTCCTTAAACATTATTTTCATTGTGGATATAATCATTCACAGTACCGGTACAATAAATTTAACTTGTATCACTTTTTTGTTATATGGCTGAGGCTTAATACAATGTCACTGGAACCCTGTCCTTCCATTCAAAAGATACACTTGGAAATATAACACAAAAAAGCATGAGAGTGTGTGTTGGTCATAATGACTTTTACACTTGGAAATATAAAACAAAAAAGCATGAGAGTGTGTGTTGGTCATAATGACATAAAAAAAGTTTTTTTTTATTTTTTTATCTTAGTTATATTTTGGTTTAGACCAGCTTATAGTTATTACTATTACATCTTTGTTACCTGATAACATTATTAATTGATTTTAACACTATAATGTACACGTTAAAAAGTATGTCCAACATCAAAGCAATCCTTTCCCAGGATTTTTGTAGAAATTTTAAGACTATATCTTAATCACTGTAATACCCCACCTTATCCTCCAGAGGGTCCTTATATCTTAAGGTCCTTCCCCTATCACTTGGTAGATGTGCATGTTATCAAAGCAATCCTTTCCCAGGATTTTATAGCTATTTTAAGACTTGTATCTTTATTACTGTAATACCCCACCTTATCCTCCAGAGGAGTCCTTCCCCTATTTGCCACCTGGGGATTCACTTGGTAGATGTGCATGTTAAAAAAGCAAGTCAAACATCAAAGCAATCATTTCCCTGGATATTTTGTACATATTGTAAAGACTATATTCTAACCAATGGAATACTCCACCTCATCCTCCAGAGGAGTCCTTCCCCTATCTGCCACCTGGAGACGCACTTGGTAGATGTGCATGTTAAAAACTAAAATGTTAATAGACACACTTGGTAGGAGATGTGCTTGTTAAAAACTAAAATGTTAATAGACACACTTGGCAGGAGATGTGCATGTTAAAAACTAAAATGTTAATAGACACACTTGGTAGGCGATGTGCATGTTAAAAACTAAAATGTTAATAGACACACTTGGTAGGCGATGTGCTTGTTAAAAACTAAAATGTTAATAGACGCACGTGGCAGGAGATGTGCATGTTAAAAACTAAAATGTTAATAGACACACTTGGTAGGAGATGTGCTTGTTAAAAACTAAAATGTTAATAGACACACTTGGCAGGAGATGTGCATGTTAAAAACTAAAATGTTAATAGACACACTTGGTAGGCGATGTGCATGTTAAAAACTAAAATGTTAATAGACACACTTGGTAGGCGATGTGCTTGTTAAAAACTAAAATGTTAATAGACGCACGTGGCAGGAGATGTGCATGTTAAAAACTAAAATGTTAATAGACACACTTGGTAGGAGATGTGCATGTTAAAAACTAAAATGTTAATAGACACACTTGGTAGGCGATGTGCATGTTAAAAACTAAAATGTTAATAGACACACTTGGTAGGCGATGTGCTTGTTAAAAACTAAAATGTTAATAGACGCACGTGGCAGGAGATGTGCTTGTTAAAAACTAAAATGTTAATAGACGCACTTGGCAGGAGATGTGCATGTTAAAAACTAAAATGTTAATAGACACACTTGGTAGGCGATGTGCATGTTAAAAACTAAAATGTTAATAGACACACTTGGTAGGAGATGTGCATGTTAAAAACTAAAATGTTAATAGACTCACTTGGTAGGAGATGTGCATGTTAAAAACTAAAATGTTAATAGACGCACTTGGTAGGAGATGTGCATGTTAAAAACTAAAATGTTAATAGACGCACTTGGTAGGAGATGTGCTTGTTAAAAACTAAAATGTTAATAGACGCACTTGGTAAGCGATTTGCATGTTAAAAACTAAGTCAAACATCGAAGTAATAATGTATAGTCTCCATTTATTGGCAACATTTCCAAAAAAAAAAATACATGAATCTAAAATACAATTTCATCAACATTTCTATTCTAACATTTGGTAGAGTCAGAACATAAATCTTTTGCTAAAGCAATCACATGAAATCACACTTCTTCCATCAACACATTTGAACAACATACCAAGAAATCACAGATGTATACAATTAACTTCTCTAGACAAAAAGGCAATGTGCAACAACAGAATCCCACACGGGAGCCCCACCAGATAGAGCTGCTCAATAAATTATTGTACTATTGTTAACATTTTAATTGACTGGGGATCAGAGACTCCTTTGTACATCTGTGCCTATACAACGACTAAACATAGAATTCAACAGAGAAAACACAAACCAGTTGGGTACAAGAAAAAAGATTATCAAAAAAATTGAAATTTATACGAGATAATGAAACAAAATAGAATAAAATAAGGAGTGTTGATTTTTTAGTTCTCTAGAAGAAAAAAAAATTCACTCTCCACCTTGTCACGAAAAAAATAAAGTCATTAAAAAACAAATTACACTTCTTAGTTGGTGACATAATCCTTTAGTGAAGTTAAGATACAGATAAATCTCAGTAAATGAAGACCTTGTAAAATCTCAATCAGTCCAGCAGATCAACTAGTTGGTATCTCAGGGACACAAAACACTTCAAGCACACGCAGACTGTTTACTGTAAGGGTGAGAATGGTGTGGGGATCAGAATTCTGGACTTCATGTGTCGAATCAGAGGCACTGAAATAGGAAATAAAGGATCCCTATCAATCAATGACTTTTTAGCACAAACTAAGAAATTAAAAAAAAAAATAAGTTCCTAAGTTAACCTACTCAACTCAGTACACCTAATTGCTGACCCCCCCCAACCAAAAAAAAAACTAAATGTGAATATTATGTCCCCTGCCTCCACCAGGTTTTGTAACTCCAACAATGTGTGACTGAATGGCATAATGGATGTCTGTCAAGCATGAAGATAATCCAACGGCCAATGTTAAAGTCTAAAACATGTTGCTTTTCTACTTTCAAAGCTTAAGTATTATGGATATTTTAAACTCTGCTTTTAATGATTTATAAATGGAAATAGAGCGTACTTATTCATTTAAACCTAAGAAATGTTTCAAATGTTGAAGATATTTTACCCTGGTAGCTAGAAATTAGAAGTACAGACCTAAAATTTGAGGAAAAATTCACTTTTCAGTAAGCTGTCTTTAAATAATATTTATATACTTTTAATTCTGGTGGCCATAAAGTGATGCCCTTTAAGTTGTATACTAACCTGTATATGAAACACATTCATCCCATCCAGGCCTGTTCCATGCAGCCTCTCTTGTTTCCTTTCTGGTCTGAAGATCTTTATAAGCTGTTAATTAAACACAACAAAGTTTCATAATTTAAAAAAAAAACAACCCTGTATTAAATAAAATTCAATCAGCAGCTTTTTCTTTTTTTTAGAATAACATAACAACATCATTACATTGCTGCATAATCACATCTTGACATCATTTCAGCACATCATAACATCATCACATTACTACATCATAACATCCCCCCACATCATTACATTACTACATCTCATTGATTACTACATCATAACAAGAATACTTCATAACATTAATACATCACACATCACCATGTCATTAATTACTACATCATAACATCCCCCATACATCTCATTAATCACTACATCATAACATGAACACATCATTAATTACACTACTATTCCAGTGAATCTATAGAAAGGTATTTCAGCATTGCTTAAAAATGTATCCTAAAAATTGACATTCTGAATTTCTACCTTAACCACAGCATGACAACTAGGAAGTTTTTCAGAATGGTTTCAATAGAGAATGCTTATATTTAGGACAAAAATAACCACAATTATGTTTTTTTTTTAATTTTAAGTTTGCTTCATCATGTCCTTATTCTACAGCTATATTCACAACCATACAATAAAATTAGCATTTTATAGATATTTGTCTTAGTCTTCATAGAAATAAAGACTAGAAAAATAAAAATGATAACCACTGCAGAGTTAACAAGAGACTTTAAACTATGAGACTAAAGAGTGATCTAAGTGTTATAGGAAACTCAAAGCAAAGACGCTGGACTAATCTAACAGGCACACACAAACTACACAGTAATTCAATTCCAAATCAATGAGTGAAACACGTATGTCGAAATGGCTCAGAATTCAGACAAAAGTTTAAAAAAAAAAAGGAATCATCTGTCTGAAAGTAAAAGCAGATTAAGAATAGCAACTAGTTTCAAAATTCCATATTTGATCAAGGACAACAACCATTTACCTTTTTAATTTTTAGTTACAATTTTGACTTAGAGAGAGATGGAGAGAGAGGTTTCCCTTTCAGACATTGTGATCTAGGGGGGCAGATAAAGAAAAGCTCATTTGTTTTAGTGGCCAACAGTTAACAGGCTGCCATATGGCCAGCACAAATCTAACTGACTTCTCTGATGCTTCAGATACCCATTAAAATAAATAAATAAATTATAGCTTTTATATAGCACTACTTCCATGCTTATAGAGATGGTATCTGGGAGAAGGTTTTCCGTGCTGCCTTTAGGCGCTCAGTAAACACAACTCTGCTTAAGTCGGGTGTCGAACCTTGAGCTCCCTACATAGGTAGCCAAGTTCAAGCATACGGGGACATCCTAAAACTCTCAAACCAAATCCTAACTTAACTGTATTTGAACTTTGGATCCCTAGGTCCGGAATCCAAGGCCTTTACCAGAGACACCCACAGCACTAGTTTTGACTAAGACCATGAAGTTACTTAGTTTGCTAATCGGTGTTCTGTTTAATCCACATGCAGATGATTCATTTCATTTATTGCCTAAAAGTGAGTTTACCTACCCCATATATGATGTACTGTGTATTGTTCACCTATCTGTGAAAACAATCCAGCAACTGGCTCATTCCTGTCTGTCTTCCTATACTGTAGTCCCTTAATCCTTTGGGAGACAACAAAAAAAACAAAACTCTACCAAATATCAATGCAAGCAAGAGAAAGGGATGAGAGCGGAGCCAGTGTATTATATTTTCAACTAAATGTGTCATTCAGTGGAGGTATCTATGGAACTGTGATTTCCTGATTTTCATTGCATGCAGGAAGAAATGACGTTTTGGTGATAATTTTTTTTCTTCAACACTTCTAAAAAAAAAAAGGTTTGACAGTGGGGTTGACAAGGTTAGGGAGACAAAATGGGAGAGAGAGAGGGGGGGGGGGTCTGGAGAGGGGGCAGGAGATGGTAGGTAAAGGAGAAAGAAAGATAACGGGTGAAGGGTGAAAGATGGGGAAGAACTTCTATGACGAGCTATATATAGCCCAACCTAAACATTGCAAAACCAAAGAGTTCTTGAAAATTTATCAACAAATTAAATTTTGAAAAAAAAATCTAGCAAACTATTTTCAAGTTTTAAATATGTAAAAAAAATATTTTTTTGTGATAAACAGTAATAAAGAAAAAATTGTGCGTCTGTTAAAAAATCTGATGTACTAAGAAAAGATTGCTTTAGTAATTCTTAAGTCAATGTCTGTAGTGCATCATAGTGCAGCACTTCACACACATCATCTTAACATGCTAGCATATGAGATAAAACCAGAAAAAAGTTCATACCAAAAGAAAAACAGCAAACAAAAAATATTAGAGAGCTAGGTCTAGTACATTAATACTAAGAAGAACACTATGTGAGTTATAAAGTCTTTCAGAAGAATGCAAGAGCAAAAGAAAAACTCAGAGCCAGCTGAAGAAGTCTCTAGAGAGCTTGCACATCAAAGTGGCTGGTCCATCGAAGCCCAAGGCAGGCCAGACTTACCCCATATATGTTCACAGCGAGATAAATCCCCAATCTGGCTAAAGAATCCAGCCACTGGTTCATTATTATATAGGCGATACTTTATACCCTTTGCCCTACAAGTATAATAGGAGTCATGATTTTGAGAGCCTACTTTGTGAAAGGAAGGGAAATGATCAATTATAAACTGTTGCTGTTTTTTAAAATATTACAAATCCACATACAGACAGCAATTAAATCCCTTCACAATTTACTTGAATTACTTGAAATTGAAATCTATTTGTAAAATATATATTTAAAAAATACATACAATACAGGAAAAAGCACATTTTGAGACCCCTAAATAAACTAAAAATAGGTCTTTAGCAATGAAAATATTGCTCAAAATATATAAGTAAAAGTAGCCAGGTCCTGCTGGATGACTTCGGTATTTCTCTATATATGTGCTAAACTGTAAATTCCAGAAACGTTAACTTACCAGCAATTACCCCACTCATACATTGTCCCTGGCTGGAAGAAAAAAAAAATTCAATATAGGATACAGATAAAATCTTTAAAGGCTAGATGCTCTGTAATATTAAATTTAATGTTTGGTTTACGACTGTACAAACCTTGAGTGTGTAGGTTCTAAGCTCATAAATATGGCTGGGTTCTCTGGGCTGGATAGGTGGCCAGAAACTAAAAGCTAACAAAATTTGATTACGCCTTGAACGCAACATCATATTTCTTTTCTTACGAAACTCAAGGAAATCCTAGGGGGAATAAAAAAAGAAAGATAAACCCAATTAAAATTCGATTAATCACAATTAGGAATGAAACATTATTTCAGAATAATAATCTTTTATTATTTTTAGTAACAATATTTGAAGTTAATATCCTTCAGATGCGTAACACTTTAAAATAAAATATTATTTATAATAAAAACACATATTTCATAATAATAAAGATATATAATAAAGTAAAAACTGAACAGATTTAAAAATTTAACATTGTAACATAATGTGGGTTAAACTAAGTCAATATAATTTCAGTTGGAACTATTTCAACAAAATGTTTAATTCATTTTTAAAACAAAAATGTTTTCAAAATTAACATAAAATTCTAAACCATCAAATTAAATATTTCTGGAATGGGTCAAAACTTACAGCATCTGTTCTGTAAATAGTATTTGCTTTATTCAAAACTGGATATCCTCCAGAGTAAGACCATAAGTGTACTGAAATAAAATGATTTCATTGTGTCATGCTATGCTACTGAGCAAGATTTTTTTACATCCAAATCCCTAAAAAAAAAACAAAAAAAAAAAAAACAAGCATTAAAAAGAAAACTTAACTCTTTCTCTCCTAACAGACGATACCAACGTTGATTCCACCAGAATGTGGTAAATAATTACGGAGAGAAAGAGTTAAGTTTTCTTTTACAGCCTGACAACTAGGATGGGCTGGACATGACACGTAGTCCACATGCCTTACTATGGCCTCCTTTAACAACTTTTCTATGGGGAGCCTCGTGTTGGAAAGCACTCTCAAGGGGATCAACACAAGAGGTATTAAGATTAAGGCATGTGGAATCGACATCCATGACCAGGAAATGCTTGCCCATGATCACCCCTCATAGAGTGGAGCCATGAATGTCAATGTTTTTAATGTTTTATTCTACAAGGCAAAGAGGCTGGCCAAGAACTGAGATCAATAAGAAAACTAAGAGGAAAAACAGGCAACAGACCCGGAGTGCACTGAATGAGGTCAACTTTTCAAAGCAACGCTCCCTTTAAGTCCATCGGAAAGAGATTGTGCTAATCTTCAGCCTCACATGATAAGTTCTTATGTCATTATGTATCCCAGAAAAACAAGCTAGGATGTATAGATGAGTAAAAGTAAGATTGACATTAGAAATTTTTTAAAGGAGTAGATGAAATATATTCTGACATTGAGACCATGTCTCTCAATGTTGTCTACAAACTCTAGAAAGGACGAGAAGTCATGGGTTCTATCAGGAAATTAAAATGCCCAGATTTATTTTTACAAGATTTAATTTTAAACTAGTGCACACAAAAACTAAAAAAAAATTGCTTAAAAGAAACTTAGAAATATCTAACCTGCTTCATCCTGGTCTCCAATTTCTACAGTAAAACTTCCTACGAGTTCTGCTCCCGTATCTTTTTCTTTCATTAATTGTTGAAATGTTGAACTGGAACAAACAATTGAGAGAAATTAAAGATATAAATGAAAACATTACAATTTTTAATTAAAAAAAAAAAATAATAAAACAAAAAACATATACCAACTAAAATACGAAATGTGAATTATTTAAATATTTTCTGCATTTGTTATCTTCAAGCCATTTCAATTATATGAATTCAAAGGTTCAAAACAACCCAGACTTAATTATTGAGACATAGTAAGATATCCCCTAATAGAATTACTTAAATATCAGCATTATTTGAGATTTAGTGGTCAGTGTCATCCTGTATCTCTCTGTTTTCAAATATAAATTCCTCAAAATATTATTTTTTGAGCTTCTTCTTTTTTTATATGCAACTCCCCGGAGCTAAGCTTTTTGATAAGAAACAAAATTAAGTAAATAAAGTCTCATGGAAGTGATGGTATGAATCTTGTCATTGTTAAAATTTGTTACTTTTTTTTTCAGTGAAAGAAGACTTTTTTTTTTTCGTTGTTTTGTCTTTTTGTTTTGCAACAGTTGAAATTGTCATTTTTTTAATATGTGAAGATTGCCCAGTAGCAAGTGACTGTGGAGAGTGGTGTGTTTTTACTGAGGCCCTATGTTCCACGAGGAAAGCAATGGAAAGATAATGATGAGCCAGTAGTCTATTTTCTGAGGTGTTATGAGGACAGCAATTGGACCACATGATGACCAGCTAACTACTGTACAAAAAAACGCAAACTAAAACTCTATGCCTTTATTACAAGGTCTTCAGGGCTCGCAATGACCTTCCTTCAGGGAACAGTACCAGGAAAAAGAAGTAGAGGAAGACAGAGAAAGCGATGGGAACCTAAAAGAATGAACATGCCATTGAAAGAGGTTCTATCCAAGGCAAAAGACAGGAATGGAGAAAGTTGGTTGACAGATCTTGCATGGTGCCCCAACTGTCCAAGAGATAGGTGATAAGGACAGCAAGCTGGCTGCTTTAATCATTTACATTCTTTAAAGCAACACAATAAACCAAAAGAAAAAGGCAATGCCTACTTACAACTGATTAATATATTCTTCCATGTACTCTGGCTTCACGGCATGAACTGAAACACATAAAACAACAAATAAAACTATTAAATAAGACAATATCTACTAACATTGTTATTGCTAATGGGGCAACTTTAAAGAAATTCTGTAAATAAATGATGCATAGAGAAAACAGCCACCATCAACAAAGACTCAGGAAGTCATGCTGTCAAGTCAAGAAGAGAGATTATATTACTGCTCCACTCAAGAATCATTTCAATGGTTGTATGTATCACTGCTGGACAGCGTGGAGTGATTTTAACTTTAAAACTTCAGTGATGAGCTCTAGACAAATTAATTGTCAAAAAGGTACATTGAAGTGAACTTTCCAAAGAAAATATTTAAATTGAAAATAGAAGAATATTCCCTTACCATTCTTCTTCTATACCCAACCCATGTCTTGAAAAAATACTTAACCCATAACTGCCATTTTGAAAAATACAGGGAATTTGCATATCAAGAGGAATGTAACTCTTAATTTAAAAAAAAAAAAAAGAAAAAAAAAAAGTAATTTTGTAATATGAATATTATAAAAATATAATACAGAACAATAATCAAATAACAACTTTAAATTATAGATAACTAAGTCTAGTTTCAAATAATATATACATTTAAAGCCTTTAAAAAAAGAAAGCAATGTTAAAAAATACTTGATTTCCAGGGAGGGGGCTTATACACTGGGGATGCTGCATTGGGCTAATCCCGTAAATCACACATATCCTACCGCAATAGGTGCAAGTGGGTTAAATACATGAAATAGTATCACAGATACTCATGTTAAAACTCATGGCAGACAAAAAACGTCTTTTATCAATTATATCTAATTATCTCTCTCTTCTAAAAACCAGCTCTTTAGCAAACCTAGTGGGAAGTGGGAATGTGGGCGAGAGGCCAAGTGCGCTTGAACTTGGCTTGGCTACCTAGAAGGGGGCTCGAGGTTCGACACCAGACTCAGGCAGAGTTGTGTTTACTGAGCGCCTAAAGGCAGCAGGGAAAACCAACTCCTAGATACCTCCTCCCCCCCACTGGTCCACAAATGAGATTGGACCAAAAGAGCTCTGTGCAAAAGCATGAAAGTAGCGCCATATAAAAGCTATTATAATAATAATAATAACCTGTCTCTTATTGACCACCAGGTAAGGATTTTACTTTCATGTCACTTGCCTATAAACAAAAAACTTTATTTATATACTTGACGATCAAAACCAGACATTAATGGGGAAGTACTTAGAACAGCCATTTAAAAAAAAAAAAGGTTAACAGTCTTTAGGTGTAATAGTAGTGAAGTGACCTCACTTGTGACAATGTCGTTAGTAAATCATGTTAAGTAAGTTTTAGAATGAAATTAAGGTTTTAAATGAGTTGTGATAAAGAAGGCTGTTGTTATATATACTAATCTTCAAAAGACTACTATCAGTGTAATAGAAGGTGATTTTCCTGCCATACAGGCTCAGCAAACACACAGAGGAGAAGAAGTCAAAGGATCCCAATAGAACTGGGTTGGGCGCACAATCCAAAGAGCAACAGAAAACAATGCAAGACAGGCTCTATGCTGTACACCATAGGGGAAGGGAAAAGATGTGAGGTCAAAGCAAACATGAAGGAGATCGCAAGAGATCAAAATGTCAGGATGGCTAAGGACTTAACTGAAGGGCATTGGCCAGAGTCCGAAGGCAAAGCACTGTTAGGGCACTGTTAAGCTCCAAAGAATCAAAGAGATTAAGTCAAGTCAAGGCTAGCCCTCTGTTTAATGTAAAATAAGACTTACACTGTATTTCATAGACAGTCTCTTTACTTGATAATGCCATCGAGTGAGACTGTTCAGGCTGAGCTGTTTTTCTGAGTCTGCTAAACCATCCTTTACCCCTGTCTTCATCGTCCGAGTCATGGGCTCTAAGTGAAGCTGATGAAGTTTGCAAACCTCGACATCTGAAATAAAACAAAAAATATATTTCTACTTTATGTATTATTATTATTATAGCTTTTATATAGCGCTACTTTCATGCTTATAGCATGCTCAGAGTGCTTTGGTCCAATCTCATTTGTGGACCAGTGGGGGGGGGGGGGGGGGGGTGAGGGGGTATCTAGGAGTTGGTTTTCTGTGCTGCCTTTAGGCGCTCAGTAAACACAACTCTGCCCGAGTCGGGTGTCAAACCCCCTTCTAGGTAGCCAAAACAAGCCAAGTTCAAGCGCACTTAGCCTCTTGACCACGCTTCCCACTGTATTGTAGATCTTATCTAACTCATATCCTAATTGGAGATCAGTAAGCACAAATTCGGCTAGAAATATTTGAACAAGAGATTAACTTTTCATTTGCATCTCTTTGAATGTATATATATAAAATGTCAAATATTTTCATTGTATCACTAAAAGAATTGAAAGTTAGTGAAAGATTTAAAAAAGAAATAATACATGTATAGCAGAAAGGAAGCAATACTTTATAAATGTTTTTTTTTTCTCAATTTTATTATATTTCAGACCATGCGATCTATAGGGTGGATGATGTAAAGGTCATCTGTTTTGATGGCCCATGGCTAGCGGAGGTATCATGTGACCAGTGCAACGACCAACCACCTTTACTTTTCCTAAAATATTGTCAGGTACCCCTTAGACTTGGATGGTATCAGCGACACCCTAAAAATCCCAAAATTCAAAAGCCATTCTTCACCAGGACTCGAGCTTGAGACACCTCAAGTCACTCAGAAATGTCAAACATCAAACATAATTTAACACGCTGTGAGGGCAGCCAATCCCTGAAGATGGTGTTAGAACAAATCTGATAAGACATCCAATATTGATGCATGGTAAATCTTTCAATGCAAGTAAACCAACCTAATTGGTACATGGAACTTAAGGACCCTGCACCAATGCGGTAAACTGGACATAAAATCTGTGGGCAATGAGGAGGCTATGGAAGTCGCTGATGACTGATTTCTGTGGAGACTGCTTGCTGACCTATGTGCCTAATCGGGAGGACCTAAGGCAAGAGGTCTAAGAAAGTATGTTAAAGTATCAAAAGAGTATATTATATTCTAGTTCTAGATCTAGTGTAGAAAAATTGTGTTCTGTTTTAAATGATAGTGAAAAAATAGAGAGCCAGTAGCAGTGAGTAGAGTCTAGTATATTTAGACTTAGAGAATAATTTTAGATTGATACTGATAACCTGAAGTCGCCCTTTTTTGAAAAAAAAATTAATATTCATAATCTGCAGAGTCTAGATCTAAATTTTACTAGATCTATTTTTAGTATAGAACCTTACTACTCTTAACTCTTACTGCTTAACGACACCATCATTTTATCATCATAAGTAAGAATGAGAATCTAACAGCTAAACTAAATCTAGATATATTTAAAATGTGGACAATGTATTTTTAGTTCAGATCTATGCATAAAACTTAAATTATTTTGTTTTGGTCTTAGTTGTTTTTGCAATCTTAAAATGCTAATCTAGACTCTTGTTACACTCTAGTATCTTATCTTTCTCTTAGTTTAAAAAGGTCAAGGTCAGTATGAAGGCTAAGCAAAAACAGTAAACAAACTTTCATAAATGCCTAATTTTTAATAATAATCAAATATTCTGAATGCAATTAAATAAAATATTACTAAATATTCACAGAGAGCTTTAAATAATAACCTTGTCATTAACGATGCAGGTTTATTTAGCGCTGCAAAGGCATTATTTATGTTGAAAGCCCGAACAGATCTGCACAGGGCAGCCATTTCTATGGTTTATTTTTAATCTCGTCGAATTCTTACAAACTACTCTTCAATGCGATAATATTAATAAAAACAGGCAGATTCAATATTGAAGCAATAACATCTTAAGATATTTATATTTATCTATTTAATATATATTTATAAACATTATATCTTCATTTAGTTTGAATATTACTATTTTTTTCATGTTAAGTGGATTTGAGATTATATTATGTACTATATACACTGATCTATATAATTTAGAAAAAGTAAAATGATAAGGTCACAGACGTATATATATATATATATATATTATATATCTTATCTTCTTATCTTATATAATACAGACGTTACTTCAAAAAAGAAGATGATTACGTCCTACGCGTCATGCATTTAGTCATGCATATTAACCAATGACTTAAATTCTGCCAAGTCACTGGTTTTCCTGGCTAGCTCAGGCAACCCATTCCATGCTCTAATAGCACTAGGGAAGAAGGAGTATTTGTACAAATTTGTCCTAGCATATGGGACGAGGAATGTGCCTTTATCTTTGTGTCTTTCAGAGTATTTTATTAAATTTTGTTTTTGTATTTGAAGATTATGGTTCAGTGTTTTATGTATGATTGCTACTTTACTTTTGAGCCTTCTGTCCTGAAGGCTTTCTAAATTTAGTGATTTTACTAAAGGTGTTACTCTAGTCAAATGTGAATATTCGTTTGTTATGAATCTCACTGCTCTATTTTGTGTCTGTTCCAGTTTCTTAATGTTTTCTTGAGTTGAGGGGTCCCAAACGGAGGATGCATATTCTATTATTGGTCTAACCAAGGTTAAGTAACATTTTAGTTTTATGTTCTTATTTGATTTATAGAAATTTCTTTTAATAAATCCTAATGCTTTGTTTGATTTTTTTGTAGTTTCATCAATATGTGGATTCCATGATAGTTTTTCATTTATTATAACACCTAGGTATTTTGCGTTTTTAGTCTGTGATACTGGTTTGCCATGAATAAGATAAGTGGAATTAATTTGTTTTAGTTTTTTTGTTACTCTTAACAACTGACATTTTTCTGGGTGGAAAGACATGCTCCAATTTGATTCCCATTTCTGTAATTCATCTAATTCTCTTTGTAAAATATCTGTGTCTTGTGTTGTTTTTATTGTTCTATATATTATGCAATCGTCTGCAAATAATCTGACTTTTGTTCCTGAACTAATGCAATTTGGTAAATCATTTATGTAAATTAAAAATAGTAGTGGACCCAAGACTGTACCTTGAGGTACACCTGAGTTTACTGTTATCGGTGTTGATTTAGAGCCATTTATTATTACAGTTTGTTCTCTCCCTATCAGAAAGTCTTTAATCCACTGATGCAGTGGACCATTAATGCCGAAATATTTTAATTTTTTAAGCAAATTATGGTGGTGAACTTTGTCAAAAGCCTTAGAAAAATCTAGTAAGATAGCATCTATTTGTTCACTATTATCTAAACCTTTTGAAAAATCATCAATTAGTCCTATTAGTTGTGTTTCACATGATCTATATTTCCTAAAGCCATGTTGGTATGGTGTGAGGACATTATGTTTGTCTAAGTGGTTTATGATGTTGCTACATAGGCTATTATGTGTTCTAGGATTTTACATGTGATGCTGGTAAGTGATACTGGTCTGTAGTTCCCTGGGTCAGATTTTTCTCCTTTTTTAAATAGGGGGGTGACATTAGCTTCTTTCCAGTCCTTTGGTATTCTGCCCTGGTTAAGTGAAGCCTGAAAGAGTATTTTGAACACTGGGGCTAGCTCATTACTTAGTTCTTTGAGTAATCTAGCTGGAATACCATCAGGTCCAGAAGCTTTATTTGGTTTGGTGTTGGCTAATAGTTTTTGAATTCCATTTTCTTGTACTACTATATCTTCTATGTTGTCTACTTGGTTCAAATTCAGTAATATGTCTTTGTCTCCTGGGGTTGAGAATGCTGATGCAAAGTATTTGTTTAGAATGTTTGCTTTAGTTTCATTATCATTATGTATTATGTTATGTTCATCTTTTAATGGCGCTACGCCTGTTGTTTCCATTTTCTTAGACTTAATGTATGACCATAGGTTTTTGTTGTTATCTTTAGATATTACATTGTTTATGTATTCACTCTGCAACTGTCTGCTTACTTTTTGGGTTAAGTGTTTAATTTTTATATACTTTATATTATATATATATATATAATATGATCCCTCGCTACTTCAGGGTTTATCGTTGGCGGATTCAAGTTGAAACTTTGCAAAATTTCTCATTATCACTAGCAACACACGAATCAACACCTTTTATTCTTTTTTTTTTTAATGATACTTGTTTTTACATTTATTTTTGCAACTGAGAAAAGTTTCCGAGAAAGTTTAAGCAAAACTTTTAAACTGCATCGTCCTAGGTACAGTGGCGTAGCAAGGTGCCCGTGGGCCCGGGTTCAAGAATATGTTGAACTTGGTGCCCCCCCCCAACCCCCCTAGGACAAATTTAGTGTGTTGCAAAGAAATCGAGTAGCCTGTATGTATCGGTACATTTACCAAAAGACATTTCAATGCAAGTAGTGTACCTTGTTTTGTTTTTTTTTTTGTTTCTTTTTTTTTTTTGCTTTTTTTTTAAGTAATAATGTCATATTGCGCTTGATTCAATTATTACTTCTTATAGGTAGTAGTGTCTTATTGGAAGCACCACCAATATATTTTAAAGATAAATCGTGATTTTTCCTTACTTGGACTATTTGCTGCTGACTTTTGGTTCTCACACATATGAAAACCCATAAATGGCTCCAGATTTGAGGCATAGCCCTTGGCTTCAGAATCAGACTGATGCGCTTCTTTTTCATAGCCACATTTTCGTATGCTTGCGAATCTTGGACGCTAAATGCAGATCTTGCCAGGAGGATCCTAGCAAGGGAATTGAGAATCTATAGAAGGATCCTATGTATAGCCCACAAAAAACCGCACCACAATTGTAGAGATTAGAGGCAGGATCACAACGTTAACGGGCCCGGGGCCCACGGTGACCCGCTAAGTTAAGTCCAAAAACGCAAACTGAAACTTTAATCCTTAAAGTGCTGAGCAGTTTCTCAGTGAGTGCAAACAAAATGGAATTACAAATCTGATGTTTAGAGGCTTAACTAAAATGCGAGTTTTAAGGGTTAAGGCTACATCACAAGGTCCTCATGGCTCGGGCAAAGAAGAGATAGAGAAAGCAATGGGAAGACGA
Organism: Biomphalaria glabrata; assembly: GCF_947242115.1. Classification (NCBI taxonomy): domain Eukaryota; kingdom Metazoa; phylum Mollusca; class Gastropoda; family Planorbidae; genus Biomphalaria; species Biomphalaria glabrata. The sequence continues at coordinate 36,147,033 of NC_074722.1, read as the reverse complement.
TATAAAAGAAAGGACGGCCCTGCAATTGAAAGAGATTCTATTTAAGGCAAAGACAGAGAGGAATGGAGAAAGACAGTAGACAGATCATGTGTGATGACCCCTCAACTCAAGAAAACATTAAGAAACTGGAACAGACACAAAATAGAGCAGTGAGATTCATAACAAACGAATTTCGAATGCCTTCAGGACAGAAGACTCAAAAGGGAAGTAGCGATTATACATAAAACACTGAACCATAATCTTCAAATACAAAAACAAAATTTGATAAAAATACTCAGAAAGACACAAAGATAAAGGCACATTCCTCGTTCCATATGCTAGGACAAATTTGTACAAATGCTCCTTCTTCTCTAGTGCTATTATAGCATGGAATGGGTTGCCTAAGCCAGCCAGGAAAACCAGTGACTTGGCAGAATTTAAGTCATTGGTTAATATGCATGACTGAATGCATGACGCGTAGGACGTAATTATCTTCTATTTTGAAATAACGTCTGTATTATATCAGATAAGATAAGATGCCCCAAAACTGAAATAGATTTAGGGATAGGTGAAGGAGAAGTAGCTCTCCTATTGCTATTTCTTTGGGTATTCCGCATCAAAGTAACGCTAATTTGAGATGTCTTGACAGCTGTCAAAATAATAAACATGACGCATATTGCATCTTCTTTAGTACTTACCCAATTGTAAAAAATCTCCTCACGAATAATACAGATTATTATTATTATTTTATCATTAAGCATTTCAACCAATACAGGAAACATCTAAGACTTCTTGAGCGCTTCTACCAAAGATGCTAGCGCTCCACCATGGACATACGGTGGCAAGACCGCACTACAAACAGCGATGTCCTTGCGAACGCCGGTATGGACAGTATAGTGGGACTTCTTATGGTCCGACAGTTACGCTGGGTAGGGCACGTATCCCGTATGGGAGACGAACGTATGCCAAAGGCAGTCTTTTTTTGGTGAGCTAAAAGGTGGTCCACGTAACAGAGGCGTCCCACTGAAACGCTTCAAAGACCAGCTTAGGCGCCAACTTTCCTTGGCTGACATAGAAGAGAGCACCTGGTTGCATGCGGCCGCAGAACGAGACAGCTGGAGGTTACACATTTGAAACCAAAAGAAAATCTGCTGCCGAGGACAAACGCAGACGACAAAAAGAAAATCTAAGTCGACCACCTGCGGACCATGGTTATGCTTGCCCTGGATGTGGAAAAATATGTAGGTCACAGCTGGGGCTGCGAAACCACGGGAAATACTGCATTCCTCACTAATCTTCGAAATCGTAAGACAAGCCTTATCATTAAGCCTTTCAAACATGATCAATGTCTTCTCTCTATTTCCTACGTCACCAGTGACTTTTGGTTCTGCTTTGAATGTTTACTTAACAATGGGTGACATTTAAGAAAAAAAAGTTTGAACAAAATATTTTTCTTTTGAGACACGATGGTCTATCATCGAGCACGTGATGTTAATCCGTTACTACGGCAACATGGTTAGCAGGTATGTTGCGTGGCTAAGCACAACGACCAGCCGTCTTCTTCTTCGGCTAAGACCAGGGATGATTTCTGAGACATTAGGTCAGACCTCAAATCAGATTTAACACATGGAGCGCGTAAGACGTGATTATCTTTTGAAGGAACATCTGTGATTTATAAGATAATTTATATTTATAAGATAAGTAATACCCCAAAACACTGAACCATGAGTTACAAATACAAACCCACAACCTACACCAGAAAGACACAGAGATAATGGGACATTTCTTACTCTATATGCTTGGACCGATTCGACAAGAGCTCCTTCTTCCCTAGTGCTATTTGAGCATAGGACGGGTTGCCTGAATCAGCCAGAAAAACCAATGACCTAACAGAGTTTAAGTCTTTAATAATTTACATACATGACTAGATTGATACACGCACCAGTGTTTCCACCACGTATGAGGACAAATTTAATTAGTGTGTCCCAGATCTTATATACACGAGAACCGCTGAAGTATGTTGACCCCTAACAACTGTTGCAAGTCATTTAATCGACGGCTGGAGTCATCAAAAGAGTAGCATTACTCACATCTGGCTCGATCGAGTAAAAAAAAAAAGGGGGGGGGGTGATCAACAAGAACTCTCGTCACATTTATTGTAGTATTCGCTCAACCCACGACTCTCTCTCTCTCTCTCTCTCTTTCTCTCTCTCTCTCTCTCTGTCTCAATGTTTGTCTTAGATACCTAGCCTATCTACAGCAAATGTTTTCCATGTAATAATTAAGTACTTCGGTAAACTGGCCACAGCTATTATTAAAGTGGGCGGTGGATTAGTCAATATGCAAGTTGTACCTGTTTTTCCGTGTTTCTATTATAGGAACATTTCCAAACAAATTTTGAGTATATTCAGAGGAGCTTGTTAATTTAACTCTGAACAATTTGTCTTTTTAGTGTGACAAAGAAGAATTGAGGAAAATATATATATTAAACCGAAGTTATAATTTAACTATGGTAAGTATATATTAAACCGAAGTTATAATTTAACTATGGTAAGTTAAGTGACATGTTTCCATGTACATACCGTACGTTACTGTACATTATATAGTGCCTACTGTATAGAATTCACAATGTACAATCATTGGGTAAAAAGTTAATTAATTTCTTGAATGTGAAGATCAGGCATTGACTTACAAACTTATTGCGTGTGTTCATTGATTCAGAAGAGTTATGTTAGATTTCAGACCTGGAGTAAAATTCACAACTCCGCCTTAAACTCAAATACAAGGGAAAAAAAATGTTGCATTGAATGTTTTAATGAGAACTAAAACTTTCCAAAATTAAGCAGCATAATGCGCTTATCTTATATAATACAGACGTTACTTCAAAAAAGAAGATGATTACGTCCTACGCGTCATGCATTCAGTCAAGCATATTAACCAATGACTTAAATTCTGCCAAGTCACTGGTTTTCCTGGCTAGCTCAGGCAACCCATTCCATGCTCTAATAGCACTAGGGAAGAAGGAGTATTTGTACAAATTTGCCCTAGCATATGGGACGAGGAATGTGCGCTTATGTAACGCAACTGAAGTGATAGGTCTGAGAGTATGTACACATCCATGAACATTAAAATAAAATGGCTTGCTTAGACAGGAGGAACAATATTCAGTTATACAATTAGGACATTTATGAATTTGACATAGACATACTAGTCAACAATCTGGTTGGCAAAAAGGATGTACATCAGATCTGTGGTCGTCTCCTTTCCATTAGGACTAAAACAGAAAGATTTAAAATTCTATTATCCCACTTTCGGTCAGAGTGTTGCAAGGTCATCTGTCGTTACCGACAAGAACATGGAAGTCTAATTCGTAAAACGCTGGTTGTAAGTAAGAGTGTGTAATGTATTTCGTCTGTGAATGTTGTTCATATTTACATGTATATTGTTATTGTTATAGAAGTTATGGGAGCGCGGTGGTCGAATGGTTAAGCGCTTGGCTTCCAAACCTGAGGTCCTGGGTTCGAATCTCGGTGAAGACTTGGGATTTTGAATTTCGGGAGTCCGCCCAACTCTAATGGGTACCTGACTTTAGTTGGGGAAAGTGAAGGCGGTTGGTCGTTGTGCTGGCCACATAACATCCATCTCGTTAACCGTTGGCCAAAGAGACAGATGACCTTATCATCTTCTGCCCTATATATCGCAAGGTCTGAAAGGGGAAACTTTACTTTTTTTTTTTACTATAGAAGTTATGCTGAGGTGGAGAATTGTAGTCAGACTGCATTTCGATTTGTTTGGACCAATAAACCTATCTTATTTTATCTTAACTAAAACTTTGTTAAAAAGTGTTTAAGTCTTTTCACGTTTTTTAGTTTGAGAATTAAAGTTTTTGAATTCATATGGTCAAGTTTAAATCAACCAGTTTTACTTATTTATGTTAGCTTTCCATTAGAAAGTGATTGATTCCGCGAAGCAGACAGCAAGGGAAGTTCAGCGTGTCAGTTGAATCGATGTTATGTTTTAGATTAGGCAAACTGTTACTTGGTGGTCTGTTACCAAAAGACTCGAGAAATGTGGGCATACAGCAAACATCAATACAAGTTATGGCTCAGTAATGTGCCATTACAACATGTTTAGACTAAGCCCTTATTAGGACAAACATAAACACTATTTTTTTGGCCAACGTAAGCAATTTTACGCCCCATTTGTTTTGCTTTTTTTAAATTCTTTTCTAACTAGTTTTTTGTTTTTGTTTAATTGCTTTTGCATAGCGAAACTTTCATGTTCAGAGCGCTATGGTCCAATCTATTTTGTGGTCCAGTTGGGGGGGGGAGGTTTCCGTGCTGCCTTTCAGCTCTCAGCAAACATACGTCTGCTCGAGTCTGGATTCGAGTTCTAGCCCCCTTGTTTGGGTAGCCAAGAGGTAGCCATACTTTAATAATTAAGCCTCTCAGACATACCCCCCCCCCCACACACACACACATTTATAACTTAAAATTGACTGAGTCACTAACAGAATTTTCACGAGGAATTTCGTCAAGATTGGTCAATTGGTACGAATTTCTATAATAAACATATTTGCATAGACTAGATACGTACATAAATACATACATCCTAAAGCTGGCTTTATATATACCTAGAACCTTAATTATGGTAACTGTCACAAGACGCTAGCAGAGTGCAGGCGCCTGCTTTAACTGGGCGTTGTCCAGGGTGATTCTGGAGGCCCGACTGTTGACGCTGGAACTGTGTAGTGGTCTTTTGTTGCTTTAGCCCTGTCGCGATTTAGGTGTTTGTGTATACAATTAACACATAAAACTAAACGCCGGAATAATAGTTACGACATGTAGCGTCTCACTTTATTAATATAGAATATAGAATAATATTATGAAAACAAGAAGAAGCGGGAAATACGACCGTCCGCTCTACAGAACCCACGCCAACTGCCCCTTTGTCCCCAAATTCCCCAGGTCACTCCGCCCTCGTTGTAGACTAGGTCAACATACCTTAGCCAGGCCCGCAGTGGACTGTTGTTGTTCTGCTACACACATACAAACCGGTGTGGGCTCACAGCGGTTTGTGACAGAAACACTAAACACTCTCTAAGGCAGTGTTAGAAAGACTTATACTATAAATCTGTTTGTTTCGAGGATATCTTAATGTTATTATTTTTATTATATCATTAATATAACAATAATTATGAGTGATGATGTCATAATTCTCAAACTTTTCGAAGATGTTCTTAAATGCTACAACTTGTATCAAGGTAGAAGTCCCCAAATACAGGCTACCCGATATTGATTTTGTGTCGTCCATCTGTCCGTCCGTCCATATAATTTAGATCGGAGGAAAAAAACACTAGAAAAGATGCTGGAAAAAAAACGACATCACAGTATTTTAGATCTTGCAAAGTTCTGATGCAATGGATTTTTTTCTTTTCTGAAAAGAAATTTAATTTGTAAAATAAACTATGCAAGCATTTTTTTTTTCATAAAATACATTTCTGCAACTATTCTCTAGTAGGCCTAATACTAAAAAAAAAAAAGAGCAACAACAACAATCTCGGGTGACCATATTAATAAGGAAACTGATGTCTATATTTTTAGGCCTATATGTAAAGAGTTATGTTTTATTCTAAAATAATGCTATACAGTATACACATATTTACATTACTAAATTAAGCGTGATTGGTTATGTAGGCTACTTATTTTCTAAACAAATGGTTAACTTTTGTTTTAAACCAGAAATAATACATTGAGTAGCCTATGTGTAGGCCTATCTAAGTTATAATTAAAAACAAAACTTAATATCAACATCATGGGTTCAAAATACATTGCAAATGTAAGTTCTACAGAAACCGAATAAATATGCTTCAATTATGAGGCATTCTAGATTCTTGTATGTAAAGTATAGGACATTCTAGATTCTTGTATGTAAAGTATGGAGCATTCTAGATTCTTGTATGTAAAGTATAGGACATTCTAGATTCTTGTATGTAAAGTATAGGACATTCTAGATTCTTGTATGTAAAGTATGGAACTTTCTAGATGTATGTAAAAGAAAATTAGCAAATTTCTAACTAGGGAAATCCACCACATTTAGCCGACTTATTGATTATGTTGCAAACTGTCCATCAATTAATTTACTTTTAATAGTCTAGCCTACTGAACATTGACCCTGTCACGTGACTAATGATTGCAAGATGGCAAAGAAAACATCTTAAAAACTAAGTGTGCAAATAGACATTTTCTATTTTCAGGACAAATGCTTTATCAACAATTATTTTCTGCCGTATTTCTGTCAGTATAAATAGAAATCGGTCATGTGATAAGACTGTCTATAATGTTATTTAACTTAAATAAAATCGAAGAGAAGTTTGGATGTTGGAGATTTGATTTTCTTACATGACAGAAAAACTATAAATAGCTTGCTTTTTTGGTGCATCCGGTGTACAAAATAAAGAAAGTGTCGATAAGTTATTTTTTTTTAAAGGGAGATGATAATTTGTTTTAGCACCGTGGAGTCAAAACTTTTAAGCTCCTCTTGTTTGTAGACACAAGATAAGTCAATCAGTAGCGGCCTTAGGGGGGGGGTTGCAAGTGGGGCAACCGCCCCGGGCCCCGCGCATGAGGGGGGCTCCGCGATCGGAGATTTTATTATCACAAACTTGATCACTACACATTTTCTTGATAAAATCCGATTGGACGTCGTTGCTTATATAGGCCTACAAAATAACCTCTTTGGATTGGCTGCTTCAGCCTAAGAGTTTTATAGGCTATTGTTCATAGACATCGTGCGACCATGGGAGTATTTAAAAAAAAATTAACTTGAAAGAAAAATCTTTTATGCAGAACAATTACAATACAGTATATAACGCACTTCAGCGGCCAATAGTAGGCCCAACAGTACCTATGTAATGTTCTATGTTTTGCAACAAAAATAAGGCCCACAGCTTAGAGGCCGACATACTGTATTGTTATTGTTACATCGTTTGAGACGGATTAGCCCATCAGCGTGATATGGTACGGTGTATATAGTCTATCCTTACTCAGGGTTACTGCTTAGGGCCCCACACAAGACACTCGCCCAGGCCCCCGCGCACTGCTAAGGCCGCCCCTGATGTCAATATAAAGGAAGCATTAGACTTTCTCTGTATGGCTTGAAACTCTTTTTAAAAACAAAAAGGAAACTAACTAGCGGTAAAAATAGATACTGTTAAAATCCTAGCTCAATCCTTTCTGTAGTTAGTTGGCAACTACGCCATTTAATTTAGTTCCCTTGACATTGTTTAGCTTATCCTGAAAATCTTTATTTATATGTTTAATTAAGACTTTACGAGATCTATACTTTTAACCGAGCAATTCTTGTATGTATATATCGTCAAATTAGTTTTGGCTAGACATCTTTTTATGAATGAAAGGGTTTCGATAGACGTCAAAGGCTAAAGCTTGACACCACTTACGTCTTATATAATACAGACGTTACTTCAAAAAAGAAGATGATTACGTCCTACGCGTCATGCATTTAGTCATGCATATTAACCAATGACTTAAATTCTGCCAAGTCACTGGTTTTCCTGGCTAGCTCAGGCAACCCATTCCATGCTCTAATAGCACTAGGGAAGAAGGAGTATTTGTACAAATTTGTCCTAGCATATGGGACGAGGAATGTGCCTTTATCTTTGTGTCTTTCAGAGTATTTTATTAAATTTTGTTTTTGTATTTGAAGATTATGGTTCAGTGTTTAGGCTAGGCTTACAGCAGTACTCTGAAATATTTCTTTGTAATTGTAAACCTGAACAAGTCTTAACAAATCAATAGGTCTAATTAAACATTTGCGCACCATCTTTTTGTAGGATCTATTGGCCTTATCACAAAATTAAATTAAATGTCACAAAGTGTAGACAATTTATAAATCAGGCAACACACAAAAACCATAAACAAACCTTAACGAATTTCATTTCATCCCCCCCCCCCAACATATCAATTTACAGGGGACTTAACAAACTTTCTGTTATGATCGCTATGTACAGTGACATTTAGAACTAACGGAACATAAAATCGCCTCTTCAGGCTGGGTAGTCGTTTCCCGAGCGCTTGATCTTTTTCATCCTTACAAAAATGTTTCCAAAATGAGTTCGACTAGATATAATTCCCAAATCATTCAACAGAGCGAGGCGCGGTCACCTGGTTTACATTGTGTTCAATTATTCAGACATAATTTTGCATTGCTGTGAAGAAAAAAAAAAGAGCTCTCCACTGGTCTGACGTCACGATCAGTGACGTGGCAACGAGCTATTGGTTTAAACTGCCCACAGGTTGCGGAGTCGCAAGTCAGTGTTGAGGCTTCCAATAACGATTAGTCTTTATTTAGCAGGTCTTTAAAAAACATGAAAGTATTGCGTTGTGTTGCGAAATAATTCAACTCCCCTGCCCTCCCCTTTTCTCTGTTCAGCTACCCCCCCCCTTTAGGATATCGAGACTAATCCGTGCGTCGTTGGTCGGACTGACTTCTTGATGTTGGACACTTCAGCTGTTCTCAAATTTATAACAACTAACATAAGAAAATGGAATGGGTTGCCTGAGTCAGCCAGGAAAACCAACGAATTAGCAGAGTTTATGTCATTGATCGATATGAATGACTAGATTGACACACAAAATGCGTAGGACGTAATTATATTCTTATTTGAAGTAACCTCTGTAATACATAAAATAAGATAACAACATGTTTCTTTTCTTCAGCAGTAGCTAATAGTGAAATGAGGGTTGTCTTCGAGGTTAAGAAGGGGTTCAGGATTTCACGTTGCCACGTAGTCCTGGCTGTGACCTACATTGAGGCTTATCCAGTGATCTAGATCTACCATGAGTCACGAGCAAGAGGAGACTACTGGGGCTTTAGTGAGCGGGAAGAGAACTCTAGCATCTCCTAATGACGAAGAGCTACAGCTGGTGGTGTCGGGCAAGACGTACTGGATATCTAGGTCAGCCTTGCTGAGCCTGCCGGAAACCCGACTTGGCCACTTGGCACTGCAGCACAAACCCGGAGACAGCAGCCGGAAGTACCAGTTCGAGAGAGACACGAAGATGGTCAATCCGATACTGAACTTGTACAGGACTGGGGAGCTTCACATTCCAGGGGACATGTGTGGACTGGCTATCAGTAGAGAACTGAGGTAAGCTATATTTATGTCTCTCCTGGGGACATGTGTGGAGTGGCTATCAGTAGAGAACTGAGGTAAGCTATGTTTTATGTCTAAGGCGTGACATGGACAAATTCAACAGACTGCATGTTTGATCTACTTATCCAGGGTATAAGATGACCGGAGAAGAAAGTTGTAGCAGGTAGGGGAGGGCTGTTCAGAGTAAGGTCATTTTTGACCCCTGAAACGTAAACTATTTTAGAATACATACATCTCCTTCAACTGAATAATAACTTCTTACAGAAAAACATAACCTAATAAAAGACACATAGTTACATTTCTTATCCCATATGCTAGGACGAATTCGTATGAGTGCTTTTTCTTCATAGTGCCATTAGAGAATACAAGTTACCTAAAACAGTCAAAAAAATCGATGACTTTATAGATTTAAACTGTGCTAGATTTAATTTTTGGCAACACTATAGCTTAGGGCTTCCACTCTCTCCCCTCCCTCACCGAAAAAAAAAAAGGTCACGTGATATTTTCAATCATTTTGAAGACGAAGCAAAGGAAAAATAAATTGCCTTATGAAAACAACGAAGGCCTACACAGTGGATTCATTTAAAAGGGGCCCCATTAGAAAGCCTTCAGGAGAGAAGACTCAAAAGTAAAGTAGCAATTAAACATAAAACACTGAACCATAATCTTCAAATACAAAAACAAAATCTAATAAAATACTCTGAAAGACACAAAAATAAAGGCACATTACTCATCCCATATGCTAGGACAAATTTGTACAAATACTCCTTCTTCCCTAGTGCTATTAGAGCATGGAATGGGTTGCTTGAGTTAGCCAGGAAAACCAGTGACTTGGCAGAATTTAAGTCATTGGTTAATATGCATGACTGAATGCATGACGCGTAGGACGTAATCATCTTCTTTTTGAAGTTACGTCTGTATTATATAAGATAAGAAGATAGCTTATTGCTTAATCAAGTCTAATCCAGTCCTCAGTTTAGTCTGATGAACAGAAGACTAGATCAATACGTGGATAATATATATATTATCGTCTTTTTTGAGGGAACGTAGTTTATAAGATAACTCTTAGCCCTTATAACCAATCATTAGAGTTGCTCGCCCATTCCAGCTAACCTCCCCTGGTATAAAATAAAATAATATGGAACACAAATGTTTAAAAAAAAATAAATCTAGAAGACAGTAATGTACTAACAATGATGAGTCATAAAGTTTGATTGTGTACTGTGCTCAGGTACTGGGGTATAGATAGCAGACTTATCTCCGAGTGCTGCTTCAAGCGGTTCAAGGAAACGCTACGGGAGGTCCTCATCGTAGAGGAGCTTGACAGCGCCATGAAAACGGACAGCGTTGCCAAGGACAGCCTTAGTGGTCAGATATGGTTGACCATGGAGAGGCCAGGCCACAGTTTTGGTTCATGGGCAAGTAACTCTAGTTGTTAGTTTAGTTGCATTGTTACCTCCCTTTGCCTTTATAAAATTGATCCAAAAGCATGAAACGTGATGGCTATTAATAATAGTCCAAAATAACAATATACCCCATTGTTATATTAACCGAGGGGATAATAACAACTGACCTCACAGACACCGTCAAGGCCCTTAACATTCCTAGGAACATCCTCGTTACCTGTCAGAGGGCGGTACTGCTGCAGACCTGCCACATCACCAGAAAATTCCTCAGTGGAAACTGTTAAGAGCTTATTGTTAACAAGTCCTATTGTGATCTGCTGTCTTCTTAAGGGTCTTCAGTAGTTCCGTTGAAAAAAAAAAGATTTGTCTGGTTTGAATGATTCTCTTAAGCAAGGTTAATAAAGACTTTAGAGGTAGCCCATGTATTCAGGCGTAGCCCATGTAATCAAGATTAGTCCATATATTCAGAAGTAGCCCATGTAATCAGAAGTGGCCCATTTAATCAAGAGTAGCCCATACATTTAGAAAGCCCATGAAATCAACTATAGCCCCATCTATTCAGAGGCAGCCCATGTAATCAAGAGTATTCCATGTAATCAAAAGTAGCCCATGTAATCAAGAGTAGTCCATGTATTCAGGAGTAACCCATCTATTCAGGAGTAACCTATGTATTCAGGAGTAACCCATGTATTCAGGAGTAACCCATGTATTCAGAAGTAGCCCATGTATTCAGGAGTAACCCATGTATTCAGAAGTAGCCCATGTATTCAGAAGTAGCCCATGTAGTCAAGATTCACCCATGCAATCAAAGTAGCCCATGTATTTAGAAGTAGCCCTTATATTTAAGAGTAGCCCATGTATTTAGAAGTAGCCCTTATATTTAAGAGTAGCCCATGTATTTAGAAGTAGCCCTTATATTTAAGAGTAGCCCATGTATTTAGAAGTAGCCCTTATATTTAAGAGTAGCCCATGTATTCAGATATAGCCCAAGGAAATCAAGAGTAGCCCATGTATTCAAGAAAAGCCTATGTAACACTCAAATAGGCTGGTGCGCCGACTTTGAAAAGGTCGCATGGACTTCAAGCAATGACCCGTAATACAATGAAAGATTTTTAAATAATATTCTATTACAAAAGGGGCTCTACAGAATGGGAAGACTAGCGTAACATTTAAATATAAACAAATGTAATAGCCTTGATCCGTATTTCGCGAGGGCCTTGACTCTACTAAGCGATTCACTTACCAGGCCTCTTATTATTTTTTTTTTAGTGAAATCCAATAGTATTTGCCTTAGTGTGAATATCATCTTGACTTTAGTCTGATGAACCGTTGGGGCACTACACATAATCTGACGACTGTCTTTCTCCATTTTAGTCTCTTGCCTTGGATAGCCTCTTTCAATGACATTCTTTCTTTTACATTGTCTTCCCATCGCTTTCTGTCTGTCTCTTCTTTTTTTTCCTGGTCCTGTTCCCCGAAGGAAGGTCTTTGTGGGGACTTTGTAATATGACCATAAGGTTTTAGTTTGCGTTTTTGTGACAGTAGTCATCAGATGATCATGGGGCACCATTGCCGATCCTGTTTCTAACCTCTACGTTTGTGATGCGGTCTTTGTATTTGATACCTAAGATCCCTCTGTAGCATCTCAATTCCATTGCTAGGATCCTCCTCTCTAGCTCTGCAGTCAGCGTCCAAGACTCACAAGCATATAAAAATGTTGTTATGACCATCGAGCGCATCATTCTGATTTTGGTGCCGAGGGCTAAGCCTTTGTCTGTCCATATTGTTTTGAGTTTTGCAAGTGATGCTGTAGACTGTGCAATTCTGGCCGGTAGTTCAGGTTTGGTTCCTTCATCTGAAATTAGAAACTATTCCAGTTTATTAGCGTCGTATCGATTATGAAATAGAATAGCCATATTAAATTCGAAATTGGAAATATAAACAGCAAGTGCAAATTGTAACTGTCTCAACCTGTCAAGTAAACCAATTTTTGTATTATATTATTGTTAAAATAACTAACAAAAATCTCATTTTATGATTTAGATCTGGTTTGGAATATACATGACCTTCATTGCCATGTCTATTGTGGTGGTGGCCATGTCGTCAGTGAGAAGTTTCCGTGTGTATAGAACTGGGCAAGGTCCTGTCAACGGCACGGAGGAGACACTGTTAGACAATCTTCTCAACAGTGACCTGTGCACCACGATACTTGTGTTTGATGTGTGAGTACTTTTTTTTTCCCTTTTCATTTAACCGTGACCAGTGATTTCAGTGAAGGCGCGGTGGCTGAGTGGTAAAGCGATTGGCTTTTGAATCGATGGTGCCGGGTTCGAATCCTGATGAAGACTGGGATTTTGAATTTCGGGTCCACCCAGCTCTAACGGGTACCTAATATTAGTTGGGGAAAATTAAGGCGGTTGACAGTTGTGCTGGCCACATGAGACCCTCGTTAACAGTGAACAGAAACAGTTGACCTTTACACCATCTGCCCCATAGATCACAAGGTCTGAAAGGGAAACTTTACTTTTTACTTTTAGTGATTTCGTCAGTTTTTTGTTTAGTTTAAACCAGATTCCAGTCAAGTCCTTCTCAACCTGTTTCTGAACAGAATATCATTTTATTTCAGTGTTTTGTTAAAGCAAAATCTCCATTTTGACTCCTAATAGCAGGGAATGGGATGGCTGCCTGGTCGTGCGGTTTGCGTGCTGGACTGTCGTTCAGAATTATCGATGGTCCAGGGTTCAAACCCTGCCCGCTCCCATCCCCCGTCGTCCTGCGGGAGGTTTGGACTAGGAAGTAATTATCTTCAACTCTGAAGGAACATCCGAAATATGTAAAACATTTTACAAACAAACACCGTCACCATAGAAACACACACACACACGCGCACTTCATAACAATGTTTTCCCAAGTTTTTCTTGAGAGAGAAGCTTAAATGTGGCATAGCAGAGGTGAGAAATACAGAACTATTGGTCCCTTACAGAGATCGGGTCACAAACAAATAAATCCGAATCCGAACGGGCAATCGACCATTTAATAAGGTCGTGATTGAGCGTCGCATGAGGTTTGTGGGACATGTCTTCCGACAGAATGAATCGCGTACCACAACGGTAGCACTGTTATGAAGGCCAATACGAGAAAAATGCAAAGAGAGACGTCCTCGTAGACATTGGCGCTGCACCTGTGTTAACCAGAGGGGGCCAGTCAGCTAAAAGTGCTTTCATGAAAATTTAAAGTAAAGTTCTCCTTTGAAACCATGCGGTCCATTGGGCAGATGATGCATGTTTCTTTAGCCAAAAGTTAACTACCGGGGTCTCGTGTGGCCAGCACAACGACCAAGCGCCTTTATTTTACCCCAACTAAAGTCTGGTACACATTAGAGTTGGGTGGACTCAGGGTCGCCATAAAAATTCCAAAATCTCAGTTTTCACCGCGATTCGAACCCAGGACTCCAGGTTCGGACGCAGAGCACTTAACCACTCAGTCACCACGGCTCCTTCTTCAAAATTCTATCTCTCTCATATTTGTACGCCATCTTTGTTGTTTTGGTTTATAGTGTCCATTTTATCTATGTCTCACGTTTTATAATAATACGGGTGGTAATAATAATACCCGTTCGTTTCTAACATAATAATAATAACAACAACAGCAGCAGCGGCAACAACCATAACAACAATAACAATAGTAATAACAATAATAATAATAAGGCAGCAGCAGTAGCAACAGCCATTATCGATATCGCCGTACCACTGTCTCATAATTTAAGAAAAACTGAGATAAAAAAACAAAGAAAATATGGGAACCTAGGCTTGGAGATTAAGCGTCTATGGAAATTGTCCAAAATAACAATATACCCCATTGTTATATCAACCGAGGGGATAATAACAACTGACCTCACAGACACCTTCAAGGCCCTTAACATTCCTAGGAACATCTTCGTTGCCTGTCAGAAGGCGGTACTGCTGCAGACCTGCCACATCACCAGAAAATTCCTCAGTGGAAACTGTTAAAGGGACTACGATGAATTTTGTTTCTCTTTAGCGAAACTCGACCCTGGCAGCGCCAGAGAATGACTACTCGTTCATTTCTAACATAATAATAAAAAGGCGAATGTCGACGTGCACGAACGTTAATTAATGCAGATACGTGGCTACGAGAATACAATCTGACGCTGGCGAAGTCCTCAGCCTTGTCTATTAAGACCCTGATATTAGAATAGGCTGCATGTAAATGTCATGTATAATTATGATTCTTAGATTTGTTTACACTCTCCTGTGTGTCCTTGCATGCTTTAATTTCATTTGATTGAAAACTCTTGTCAGGAACCGTTCACTCATCTTGTCTCAGATACCGCTCAATGTTTTACAGTGTTTCCTCATCACGTTTTTAGAAAGCTTATATCAACTCTGTCTGTCTGTATGTATGTCTAGTAAAAAGTATTCATTGACATAGACAAGACATGAATCAATATGAAAGTAGTAACCAATTAGACAATTAATTACTGGTTATTCATTATTTTGTTTCAATAGCAACAAGGTAAACTAATACTTCACTATTCACATATATGGCTAAATTTGTAAGGTTTAGTCCGCTTAAATAATTGTTAGCGCTATTTCTCCCTCAGGCAATCTCCGATCAAGTTGATACTGTAAACAATTGTTTATTGTATTGAACAAAACATGAACCAATTAACAAAATTGCTCAATTAGTCAATTAATTATTGGTAATTAATAATTTTGTTTGATATTGAATGAGGGAAATAACTTGTACATTATTGGTAGATATAGTTTTAAGGACGGAGTTCTTCCTCTTTAGATAAGGGTTTTTAAAAGGATATTTTATATGGTGCTTGCTTGGTTCATCTGTTCATCTCTTCGGTAGTAGGTTAAATGTATTCTTTTAAAGCACTCCATAAGAATGGATTCTTATACTATATTTGTCTTCGGCAAAGTCTCCAGCCATAATCTCTTCTTCTTCATAGTATTCTCTTCTTCTTCTCTCTTCCACTCTCTATCTCTCTCACTCTCCCACTTTCTTTCTCTCTCTCTCTTTCTCTATTACTCTCTCTTCCATACTCTCTCTCTCTCAATCTATAACACTCTCTCTTCCACTCTCTCTCTCACTCTCCCACTTTCTCTCTCTCTTTCTCTGTTATTCTCTCTTCCATACTCTCTCTCTCTCACTCTCGATCTATATCACTCTCTCTTTCTCTCTCTCTCACATTCTCTCCATCTCTCCGTATCAGCGTCCGGCTGAAACACCCATTGCGCTCGGCCGGAGAAAATGAATCAATACATTGTAATAAACTTCGAAATATTAGCGGCAAACAGTCAATAGTGTCAACGTGTCTACCAGTCAATATTTACTAAATGCTCGTGCAGCGTTGGGGCGTGGCTGAGGCGATAACCATCCATGATACACACCACCCACTCCCACACTCTCGTTATATATATATATATATATATATATATATATATATATATATATATATATATATATATATATATATATATATATATATATATATATATATATATCATTATAATATATATATTATCAACAGACTTAGACGTTTGCTTCAACAGTGGCACGCAGGTATATCCCATGCAAAGCCTTGCAGGGGTTCTCAACCTGTGGATCGCGACCCCTTTGGGGGTCGATTGACCATTTGCCAGGGGTCGCCTTAGACCATCGAAAATATGGATTGTTATTGTCTACTCTTCTATTGCTGTATGTGTGTGTGTGTGTGTGGGAGGGGGTCGCGGCAGAGTTGGGGATTGTTAAAAGGGGTCGCCGAAATTAAAAGTTTGAGAACCACTGTGCTAAGGGCTATGGACAGCTATATCTTTTAGAACTTCGCCCCTGTCAGTCTAATGATCTTGAAACACCTTCTTACACGCTTTCACTTAAAGCACGCAATTGACTTTTTGCATTTTAAACATTTATTATAATAAATGCGTCTCGGAGTAAAAAAAAAAGCAACAATATTGTTGTAATTGTATTGGCGGAGTGATAGAGTTAATTCTGTGTGACCAACTGACACACGTAGCACAAGCAATGTCCAGTGCTGCATGGCAGCCAACTGTGTCAATGGACAAGGGGCAGTACTAGTATGACCCTTACACGCAAAAATCACCCTTGATTGGTCATGTGATCGAAAGCCTTCATGAGAAACAGAGGCAGTGTGTAAGACAGTTTTCATTTCAGCGCAGCGATGAGACTGGGACTCTTAGTCGGCCGTGAAGTCAATCCCGGATGGAACGAGTCCTCGAGTGAAGCAAGATAGAGAGACAGTAGAGTTTCGTACGGCTGTACGGCGATGTACAGTGTAGTCAGTTTATTGTGCTTCCAATTACAGAAGGCCTGATTAGGAGAGAGAATGGACCTCATTCACCAATCGTAAACAAACATTTAGTCACGTGATCTTATTGAGAAAACAACGAAAAAAAACTGTCACGTGACAACCATCATGAATTAAACATGAGATCGTAAATTATATAGAAGAGATAGAGCACCACTTACTAAATGTTGTTTGTTTACGATTGGAGAATGAGGTCCATTGTAACAATATATTTGTCAGAGCCGCCTCTACCTTTTGTCCAAATACAATGATCATTATAAAAAATTACGGAACGCTGAAAAAGACTCACCATCAATGGCTTTTGTACTTCAAGTTACTGCATTTTTGGTCCTTATAAACTCATGTTGAAATACATGAACATTTTTCAGGGATTTCGCCCAATTACCGAGACAACTGGAGAAGGACTTTGTGACATCGTAGAAGAAAACAAAAATGAAATGTTGAAATTGTAAAGAAAACATCCGAGGGCACGAGGGATACGACAACGGTGCGAATATAAAAGGAATGATCGATATCATTTGGCCTCCTTCAGTCGTAGAACGACAATGGTTCATCTCAGAGCACACTTCCTCTTGAGGCTGTGGAGCCCTATTTTGGAGAGACACCCCGGTCCACAGAATAGCGCAGGTTAAGGTGGCTTTTGCTTCGGTGGTAGGGGAGCTGGCCGTTTTTCGGATTGTACGTTTTTCTACCTGAGCTGAGACCCATGTTCTTTCACTGTCCATAGCTTTCTTGGTCACTGTCTCTCTCTATATAGTGCGGTGTATAAAAATGGATTTAAATCAAAGGACGCTGGTATAGTATCCAGCTCAGTCTTAGTGATTTTTTTTCTAGAATAAAAAAAAAAGGGGGGGGGGCGAATTTGGCGAGCAGGCAGCCACAACCCTCGCGGCGGCCCTGATATTTGTGTTTTTATTTTGACTTTCACTTTTAAATAGGTCAGGTTATTCTAAACCTAATCTTTGTCACGTGATCATGTTCCCACGTGCAATCCCAGACCGCTATTTCTATTAGCGACTGCTCATATCAATGATCGTTGGAAAACAGAAACTGGCTCAGCGTCTCTCAACTTAGAGAACTCGTTTCCGGGGGGCTACTTAGTGCCAATCACAATGGCTAAAAGCAGAACATGATTGTGAAGGGGGCACTTTGATTTATATGTGCTTGATGTGTACTTGGGAAGGAAAGAATTTTTATAAAAAAAGTTGGCTACTAGCGAAAACAAAAAGGTTTGAGAACCGCTGTCGAATTATCAACTGTTCAAGTTAACCTCACGGAACTCTGCCCACGACTAGTCACGTGTCATTTATAAATGTCAACGAAGTGGAGCGTGCACGTGAATGTGTGTGTGTTCGCGTTTCAAGTGCTCGGGTCATAATGCATTCAATTTATCATTAATCAACACTATTAAATACCAACACATTAACCGCAATAGTGCCCCAGAGTCGGCGCAGGTGAATGAGTCTAACAAAATACAGTTTACGAGCCCTTGCCATCATCGCACTAGGCGTCGCACAACCAGACCAATAAAAGCCTGATGTCTGGAAAGAGACAGCGATAAGACGCAGCTATGAATTTACCTTTTTTTTTATATATATACAATACTTTCTATTCAAGTCGCTCCTTCATGGAACCAGGGTGGACTCGATTCTCGAGTATTGCTCTAACGATTTCCCTATACATTGAACAGTTGATGTATATCGCTGAGAAAAGAATCACTAGCTCGTTGGCCACATTGGGAAACTTTTCTTTGAACGTTATAATTTGTTCAAAGTAAAAAAAAATAAATGTATTTTGGCCAGAGACTAAATCTAGGTCTCGATCCAACATCGGTTTTGAATATCACGTTCTTGAAATAAAGGACAATCGCTTTCGGTAAGTTTCTAGAGCGAGATTGAAATATAGATAAATTAGAAAGCTGTAACAGTTGTCATCAGTAGCCGCAAGGCAGCGGATTCATAGTTTTTCTTCTCCTAGATGGGTAGCCAACCAAGGCTAACGAGCCTCTCCTGCCCGAAGCTTACTGGTTTAGGCGCCAGTTGCTCGCCTTTGCCCCTTCTCCTGTCTGTGGTAACGGTTCCGCCAGGCTCAGTAACTGAGCCACACGTGAAGGCCAGGAGATGGACTGCTTGTCAGAGGCTATTTGAGACGCATGCCATTGGAAGCACTTTATAGGTAATGACCATTACCACTTCCGGCGTTAACAACCTTGCAAGAAAGGCTTCGGGAGACAACCCTGAGGAAAAATCAGGAGCTGGTGGCACACCGTGCTAAAGACTGGCAAATCCTGCGGCGCTACTGACCCCAAACTGTATTGGATATTCCGTTCCTTTGGTCACATCAGCTGCGCGGAGAGGGGGGAACTGCTGTATGGGCGACATCGTTCCGACCATAAACAATGCCCAGGCTTTCATCTCACTTATTCAAAGCCCTGATGATGTCATTATTATTATTATTATTATTATAGCTTTTATATAGCGCTACTTTCATGCTTATAGCATGCTCAGAGCGCTTTTGGTCCAATCTCATTTGTGGACCGGTGGGGGGGAGGGGGTATCTAGGAGTTGGTTTTCCGTGCTGCCTTTAGGCGCTCAGTAAACACAACTCTGCCCGAGTCGGGTGTCGAACCTCGAGCCCACTTCTAGGTAGCCAAGCCAAGCGCACTTGGCCTCTCGACCACGCTTCCCACCAGTGAAGTTCAACTTTGCGACCTTGAGATCAGGGGCAGACTGGGTGTCTAAATCGGCCAGGGCATTACCACACGATTCGGCTCACAACTTGATTGCACATCACTATGTGCTCGAACCTCGAGCCCACTTCTAGGTAGCCAAGCCAAGCGCACTTGGCCTCTCGACCACGCTTCCCACCAGTGAAGTTCAACTTTGCGACCTTGAGATCAGGGGCAGACTGGGTGTCTAAATCGGCCAGGGCATTACCACACGATTCGGCTCACAACTTGATTGCACATCACTATGATATGCGTAGAAGTGCACGTATATTAGCAAACGTTTCCAGAACGTATTTAACTCTTTCTCTCCACGTTTCGAAGGACTTTTTCATTTGGTTCCTTACTATTTCAATCCCCTGTTATGATTAAGCTTCAATAACAGTTGACTGTTATCAGAAAATGTTTTATTTGGTATAAAAGTAAAGGGGAATGCAAGCTCTTTTTATATAATACACAAAGTCAAGTTTATAAAATTAAACAATTTAATGAGGTCAAATCAACAATGGCATCGTCGATTAGGAGAGAAAGAGTTAATTTGTACATGTAAATAGACTTAAGGGCTGTAGGAAATCTCAATGTGTACTAAAAAGTAATTACAAATCTACAGTGAAATCACATTCTTAATAAACTTATTAGATTTTTTTGTATAACTAATAATAATAATAATAAGGCTTGTCTTGGAGTCCGAAGATTAGTGAGGAATGCAGTATTTCCCGTGACCTGCATAGTTTGCCACATCCAGGGCAAGTATAACCATTGTCCGCAGGTGGTCGATTTAGATTTTCCATTCGCCGTCTGCGTTTGTCCTCGGCAGCGGATTCTCTTTTGGTCTCAAATGTGTATCCCGCGGCCTTCGTGAGTGACCTCCAGCTGTCTCTTTCTGAGGCCGCATGCAACCAGGTGCTCTCTTCTATGTCAGCCAAGGAAAGTTGACGCCTAAACTGGTCTTTGAAGCGTTTCCGTGGGGCGCCTCTGTTACGTCGACCACCATTTTAGCTCACCAAAAAAGACTGCCTTTGGCATACGTTCGTCTCCCATACTGGATACTTAAGGAGTTAAGCAAAACACTTGATGGCTACCTATTCGTGTGTTAGCCCTCTGGAGTCTCGTCTCAATGGTCCCGGGTTTGAACTTTGCCTGCCGTAACACCTTCCCCCCCCCCTTCCCTTCGACCGACATGTGGAATGTTTGGGTTACTTTGAAGTAATAACCAAAAACACAATTTTAAAAGGAAGAAAATTAAATATTCTAGCAACTTAAATAATCCACATTCAAGAAATAAGAAGGAGCTCGCAAACGTCTCACTGACAGATCGTTTATGTTTGAATTCATCATTGTTTTTTTGGAAGCGTCTTTACCATCAGCCTTAAATATGAATCGCTGCAAGTGTTCTTGTGTCATGATGCTTTCTAGATTATTCTTCATATGCAGAGACATGCAGAAACTTTAAATGACACTTAGCGTACAAGTATTACAACATTAATCCTAACTCAGGAGCCTAGCTGTCATGTCATCTTCTTCTCAGATTTAAGTTTAAATCAAGGTCATGTAATTCTCAGAGCACAGCCTAAAATCAAAGTAATTATTCTCTGCCTAAATCAAAGTCATCATTCTCTGTCTAAACCACAGTCATTATTCTCTGCCTAAATCAAAGTCATTATTCTCTGCCTAAATCACAGTCATAATTCTCTGCCTAAATCACAGTCATTATTCTCTGCCTAAATCACTGTCATTATTCTCTGCCTAAATCACAGTCATTATTCTCTGCCTAAATCACAGTTATTATTTTCTGCCTAAATCAAAGTCATTTTTCTCTGCCAAAATCACAGTCATAATTCTCTGCCAAAATCACAGTCATTATTCTCTGCCTAAATCACAGTCATTAGTCTCTGCCTAAATCAAAGTCATTATTCTCTGCCTAGATCACAGTCATTATTCTCTGCCTAAATCAAAGTCATTATTCTCTGCCAAAATCAAAGTTATGTAATTCTCAGAGCACAGCCTAAAATCAAAGTCATTATTCTCTGCCTAAATCAAAGTAATTATTCTCTGCCTAAATCAAAGTCATTATTCTCTGCCTAAATCAAAGTCATTATTCTTTGCCTAAATCAAAGTCATTATTCTCTGCCTAAATCTAAGTCATAATTCTCTGCCAAAATCACAGTCATTATTCTCTGCCTAAATCACAGTCATTATTCTCTGCCTAAATCAAAGTCATTATTCTCTGCCTAAATCACAGTCATTATTCTCTGCCTAAATCAAAGTCATTATTCTCTGCCAAAATCAAAGTTATGTAATTCTCAGAGCACAGCCTAAAATCAAAGTCATTATTCTCTGCCTAAATCAAAGTAATTATTCTCTGCCTAAATCAAAGTCATTATTCTCTGCCTAAATCAAAGTCATTATTCTTTGCCTAAATCAAAGTCATTATTCTCTGCCTAAATCTAAGTCATTATTCTCTGCCTAAATCAAAGTCATTATTCTCTGCCTAATTCAAAGTCACGGTCTGTAGTATTATAGTAGTATAGATCCTCTTTTGTGTAATGAGTTTCAATTTTGGCGTACAATTAGGTCAAGCCTATTTTAGTTTCATTCTTTTGCTATTCACTTCATTTCCATTAAGATTGATAACATGACTGCAGATGGCAGAGTGGCAAAGCGCTTGCGTTCACTGTAAATTTAGGATTTTGTTTATGTTTTTAGTTCATTCAGTTTGAAATAAAAGTTTGGAGTGACTAGGGTCAAGGTCACATTTACTCATGTCACATGTAATTATCGCTAAGCATTTTATTATAGGCTACACAGAATCCACCACCCACTCCTTGCTAGGGGAGCTAACTCATTCGTTTTACATTAATTTATTACATCCCCTCACAATAATACATCTCCTATGGAAAATCTTGCTTTATTAATACAAATACGCACAACATAATGATCTCCACCCACACTGGGAGGGCAAATTGTTTTAATATTATTAATTAATATTACACAAAACACAATTATCATTAAGGGGGGAGATAATTTATGGCTATTATTATTATTAATTATTATTAATTATTATAAAATTATGATTTCAGAATGGGATTGGTCTTTTTCACCATCGAGCCTATCGTCCGCCTTTGTGTTTCCCCAAACTTCAGGCGTTACCTGACCAAGGCCCTAAACCTTCTTGACCTGTTCCTGGCCGTGGATCACTGGACCTGCTTCATTATGGAGTGGAATGAAGGGTTCCTGATCAAACACGAGAGCGCCCGAGTGGCGCATGCAATCCTGCGCGCCCTCCTCAGCCTTCGCGTGTTTCGTATATTTCACGTGGCTAGAAGGTACAGTTAATTAAGTAGACTAAAATGGGTAATTAGAAGGTTGTTTGTAAAATGTTTTACATGTTTCGGATGTTCCTTCAGAGTTGAAGATAGTTTACTTCCTAGTCCAAACCTCCCGCAGGACGACGGGGGATGGGAGCGGGCAGTGTTTGAACCCTCGACCGTCGATAAATCCGAACGACTGTCCAGCGCGCAAACCGCACGACCAGGCAGCCATTCTGGTACAGTTTTTATAAGTAAACTAAAATGTGTAGCTTGAGGATACTGTTCAATTAGTAGAATAATGGAATAGGCATCCTCTGTTTGGGACCCCTCAACTCAAGAAAACATAAGGAAACTGGAACAGACACCATATAGAGCAGTGAAATTCCTAACAAACAAATATTCACATTTGACTAGAGTAACACCTTTAGTAAAATCACTAAATTTAGAAAGCCTTCAAGACAGAAGACTCAAAAGTAAAGTAGCAATTATACATAAAACACTGAACCATAATCTTCAAATACAAAAACAAAATTTAATAAAATACTCAGAAAGACATAAAGATAAACGCACATTCCTCGTCCCATATGCTAGGACAAATTTGTACAAATACTCCTTCTTTCCTAGCGCTATTAGAGCATGGAGTGGGTTGCCTAACATAGCCAGGAAAACCAGTGACTTAGCAGAATTTAGGTCATTTATTTAACATGCATGACTAAATGCATGACGCGTAGGACGTAATCATCATTTTTTTTATTTTTTTTTGAGGATAAGATAGATAAAAATGTGCCTGTTACAGGTCCCGCCGCAAGAAATATTTGGGCCTCGGACATGTGGGCCCTTCTGCCTCTCCCTACACGCCCAAAACTTTCAAATGCGTTTGGATAGACGATCGCAGCAGTGGGGCCTGGATGGTAAAAAGTGGAGAGGGGAGGGTGTTTAGCACCTTTATACTACATTGATGTCCAAATATTTAAATAGTAACACACAATGCCAGGGTTCAAATCTAGCTCGTTATAACGTCCCTCCATTCTAAGCCCCACCGTGGACAAGAAAATAGGACATACATAATTAGCACTTAAGAAGCAGAAAGCTACGTCACCTGTTAATAAAAAAGCGTCACGTGTTTAGATTCACGCACCAATAATGCACGTGCGGTTGACAAATTTAGGTCAGTTGCCTAGTCTCCTTACGAAAGATTCGATTTCAGAGCTGATTCAGAACTTCGGATTATCCACCAGAGTAGAGATTCGACCATACACTAATACCTTCCATTAAAATCTTTGTTGTTCTTAAGTAGTCAGTATTGTTACTTACTTAGCTTGCTAGAGCTTGGGCACTAATAGAGGCCTACTTGGGCGCTAATAGAGGCCTACTTGGGCACTAATAGAGGCCTACTTGGGCGCTAATAGAGGCCTACTTGGGCACTGATAGAGGCCTACTTGGGCACTGATAGAGGCCCACTTGGGCACTAATAGAGGCCTAATTGGGCACTGATAGAGGCCTACTTGGGCGCTAATGGAGGCCTACTTGGGCGCTAATAGAGGCCTACTTGGGCACTGATAGAGACCTACTTGGGCACTGATAGAGACCTACTTGGGCACCGATAGAAGCCTACTTGGGCACCAATAGAGGCCTACTTGGGCACCAATAGAGGCCTACTTGGGCACCAATAGAAAATAAAAGTAAATAAAGTATTGGAACTTCCGATTAAGTTGAAAATGCGCCCGATTATTAAATTTTATTACATGAAAGCTGACAATCCTTTTTTTTTCTTTTATCACACGTAGGATTGGCGTTTTCCATAATGAATGACACCCACAAATGACAATTTTGTCAACTTTTCAGGAGATTAGTACGAGGTTTCAGGAGATTTTAATAAATTCAGATTTCCGGGAATTTTTCGTATATATTTGAAATTTAATAATCACACCTAGTATTAGTGCGGGGCCTATGACCGCATAGGTTGCAGTGGACGAGACCGGCCCTGTATAGTTCTATCCTTGACCTTTCCAGCTTGTTCAGTTAATATCTCACTTGCACATGTACACACTAGCCGCTAGATTTAGAGTCAGTAGACAGTGAATGGGAATTCCCTCTACTTAAGAGGCTAGCAGTTAGCAGTATTTTGTATTTAAAAAAAAATTACCCCCTTCCCCCCACACCGCCTTTTATTCACACGTGCGGTGTGTGCGCTGGACTGTCGTCTCAATGGTCCCGGGCTCATACCTTTCTTGCTGCCATCCTCTGTCGTTCTGCGGGAAGTTTAGACTGGGAAGTTGATAGGCTAAATGGTACAAAAGTTGGCAACTAAGGCGTACTCGTGTGTATCTTCTAATAGCATTACTTAAGATAGTTACTATGATATAATTGAGAAACTATTACAATGTAGCTCTTGTTGTAGACTTCTCGATTAGAATTACTTCGTTATTGTTATCCAATGTTTTCGCTACTAAAAGTTGAAACTACAATGACTCTCATTCGCCCATGAATTAATGCCAAGAATCTGGGTTATTTTCAAGCCATTCCTAGTAAATTTTGTTTGTATTTATTTGTACATTCTTTTCTTTATTTTTTAGCTTGAGCATTATCATTTATCAAGTTTTTTTTTTTGTTGTATTAAAATTTGACATAAATCTGAGTAGTCTTTCTTAACATAAGGTGTAATTTGCTGAGAATGCATTATACACTTTTTCTATTCGCAATATTGGTTTGCTTATACCAGGCTAAACAAAGAAAGTTAAACTTTCTAAGAATTACAACACTAATTATCTGATTAAGGATATTAAAAAAAAATGTTTAAGAGCTTTCAGTGAATTGATAGAAAAATGGTTGTCATAAGTTGAATAATTGTTTGCTTCTTTTCGCAGATATTCCAAGATGAAGGTTCTGTTTCTGACATTCAGAGCCAGCATGGCGGAGCTGCTTCTCCTCTTCCTGGGTCTGTTCATCGCCGTCATCATGTACGCGACTGTCATTTACTACGTTGAGATGCTAGAGAAGGCCAACAACTTCCTGAACATTCCGCAGGCCATCTGGTGGGCCATCGTCACCATGACCACCGTGGGCTACGGTGACTTTTACCCTACCACAGTGTCCGGCTACTTCGTGGGCGTCCTCTGCGCTCTGTCCGGGCTGCTGCTGCTCTCCATGCCCATTGCCATCATCGCGTCTAACTTTGGCACGTACTACAACGGACTGGTCGCCAGGGAGCAGCGTGAGAAAAGGAAACAGTACTTAGGTCAGTGCTGGAAGCCGCGGCGGGGCCAGGCGGATTCTGAAGATTGGTTCTTGGAGAACTACGTGGCATTAGGCGATACTGAAAGCGCTATCAAACTGACCTACTCCGAACAAGGTCTATCAAAGCTTGACCATTTCCCAGGTCATAAAAACGTTTCAGAAAAAGCCACTCTTCTGGATAACGACTCTTGCAACGTCAATCATATAGGCTCTGAAGGGTTATCTAATTCCATGATAACATCGAGTGGGCCTAAAAGCAGCGAGTCTATAGGGGCCACTATCAAATTAATATCAGGCGAACCTTTAGACACCGAAAGCTCAACAGATGCCAATCTAAAGCAAAGAAAATTGACACTTTCCCCAAGTCCATTCACAGCTTTGATAAGAAGCTCTAAACAGAGTAGCTATAACAGCACAGACACTTCAGACACCCTAACACTCAACGATAAGTAGTGGGATGCGTGGTCGAGAGGCTAGAACTTGGCTTGGCGACCTATGAAGGGGGTTCGATACCTGACTCGAGCAGTGTTGTGTTTACTGAGCGCCTAAAGGCAGCATGAAAAACCTACTCCCAGATACCCCCTCCCCCAACTGGTCCACAAATGAGATTGGGCCATAGCGCTTTGAGCATTCTATAAGCATGAAAAAGCTATGTGAAAGCTATAATTTATTTTTATTTATTTTATTTAGAAGTAGATTCACGATTGGCCTGGAGTTTGATAAGCCATAAGTCTAACTCAATGTGTTTCTTTTCTGATATATCGAGAGCATTAGTGATACATCCCCTGTTTATAGAAGTATCATAAGCATTAGTGATACATTCCCTATTTAGAGCAGTATCATTAGCATTAGTGATACATCCCCTATTTATAGCAGTATCATAAGCATTAGTGATACAGCCCCTATTTATAGCAGTATCATAAGTATTAGTGATACATCCCCTATTTATAGCAGTATCATAAGCATTAGTGATACAGCCCATATTTATAGCATTATCATAAGCATTAGTGATACATCCCCTATTTAGAGCAGTATCATAAGCATTAGTGATACATCCCCTATTTAGAGCAGTATCATAAGCATTTGTGATACATCTCCTATTTATAGCAGTATCATAAGCATTAGTGATACATCCCCTATTTATAGCAGTATCATAAGCATTAGTGATACATCCCCTATTTATAGCAGTATCATAAGCATTAGTGATACAGCCCCTATTTATAGCAGTATCATAAGCATTAGTGATAAATCCCCTATTTATAGCAGTATCATAAGCATTAGTGATACATCCCCTATTTATAGCAGTATCATAAGCATTAGTGATACAGCCCCTATTTATATCAGTATCATAAGCATTAGTGATACATCCCCTATTTAGAGCAGTATCATAAGCATTAGTGATACATCCCCTATTTAGAGCAGTATCATAAGCATTTGTGATACATCTCCTATTTATAGCAGTATCATAAGCATTAGTGATACATCCCCTATTTATAGCAGTATCATAAGCATTAGTGATACAGCCCCTATTTATAGCAGTATCATAAGCATTAGTGATACATCCCCTATTTATAGCAGTATCATAAGCATTAGTGATACATCCCCTATTTAGAGCAGTATCATAAGCATTTGTGATACATCTCCTATTTATAGCAGTATCATAAGCATTAGTGATACATCCCCTATTTATAGCAGTATCATAAGCATTAGTGATACAGCCCCTATTTATAGCAGTATCATAAGCATTAGTGATACATCCCCTATTTATAGCAGTATCATAAGTATTAGTGATACATCCCCTATTTATAGCAGTATCATAAGCATTAGTGATACAGCCCCTATTTATAGCATTATCATAAGCATTAGTGATACATCCCCTATTTAGAGCAGTATCATAAGCATTAGTGATACATCCCCTATTTAGAGCAGTATCATAAGCATTAGTGATACATCCCCTATTTAGAGCAGTATCATAAGCATTAGTGATACATCCCCTATTTAGAGCAGTATCATAAGCATTAGTGATACATCCCCTATTTAGAGCAGTATCATAAGCATTAGTGATACATCCCCTATTTAGAGCAGTATTATTAGCATTAGCTATTCATAGCACTAGTTTAAGTGACACTTCCGGTGGGATGTGTGGCCGAGGCGCTAAGTACGCTTGAACTTGGCTTGGCCACAAAACAAGGGATTTGGAATCCCGGACTTGAGCTGAGTTGTGTTTGTTGATAGCCCTCTTCCTCCCACTGGCCTAGAAAAGATCATAGCGCACGGAGAATGCTCTAAGCATGAAAGTTGCGCTATAAAAAAAAGGTACACAATTCCTTCTCTCGACGTGTTACTTTATGTGAACTGTTTCTTCCATCTCGCACGGTGTCGTCATTAACACAAATATTTGTTATTTCTGATGTTGTTTGCATATTCTGTCATTTTTTTTTTTTTTACTTTGACTCTGTTCCGGCTTGTGGCTAAAGCCTCTTGGCAGACGTACTGTGGGTTTGAACTCAGATGAAGACTTGGATATTGTAAACCTGGAGGTTTTAGCTCAAGCTGAGTTCTGTTTGATAAGCTCCTAAAGGAAAACTTAATTTATGATACCCCTAATTAGTCACATTAAAAAAAAAAAAAGAGATTTGATAAATTCTCAATGAGCATATTTTATTTGTCACAATTACAGAACTAGAGAGGACGAACCCGGGAATAAAATGGGGATACTCTAAAAAGATACTAGGTAACACCTACAAAGACAGCGTCACAAACTCAAAGATTCGAAACAGGATCGCAAAAAAAAAACAAAAAACACAGACAAAAAAAAAGCAAACTAAAACTCTATGGCCACATCACAAGCAGGGGCGTAGCTAGGAATTTTCCATCGTTTGGGGACCCTGGGGGGAGGCTTGACCTCTTTGGGGCCCCTGCATTTTCCATAGCATTTAATTTTTAATGTAAATACACTTATTTGGGGGCCCCTCTCAAGTGGGGGCCCGGGGGGATTTTCAAATTCTCTCCCCTCCTCCCCCCACCCTAGCTTCGCCACTGACCACAAGCTCTGCATGGCTAGCAGAGACCTTTATTCATGGAACAGTACGAGGAAAAAAAAAAGAAGAAACAGATAGCGATTGGACGATAACATTAAAGAATGGAGGGACCATTCATTGGACAAGATTCTATTCAAGGCCAAAAAACAACAAAACAAAAAAACAACAGAAATGGAGAAAGACATTTGACAGATTACGTGTGGCGCCCCAACGATTGGATAGAATAAAGATTAGATGAAGGTGTATCTTATCTTATATATTGCAGATGTTACTTCAAAAAAGAAGATAATTACGTCCTACCCATTTCACGTGTCACTAGTCCTGCATGTTAATCAATGACTTAAACTCTACTGGTTTTCCTGGCTGATTAAGGCAAGAAGAGGCACTTGTACGAATTTGTTTTCCCGTATGGAATAAGAAATGTGCCTTGTGTCTTTCTGAGTATTTCATTAGGTTTTGTTTTTCTATTTGTAAATTATGGTTCAGTGTTTTATGTATCTGCTGTTATGGAAAAGTAAAGGAAGACCATAACTATATGTTTCCCTTTTTAACGCCATCTTGCTTCTGGCACTGCTCCAGATTGACTAAGAACCCCAGACCGACACATTTCACTATGGGGTTGTCTATCAACCCCAGACTGACACATTTGACTAACTGGACTCACCACATTCTAACACAAGAGTTGACTACATAGTACTTAAGAATGATTGTTAGCCTTTGTAACTATTTTGTTGACTCTGGTTGTATTCAGGGCCGGATTGAAGCAAGTAAAGGGAGTCTACTCTCTTTCAAATGCATCAATAAAAATGCATGAATAAACATGCATTGAATAATAAGAATCTAAATCTAAAAACACGTCATTTTTTTAAGACTTAGGGGATCTGTAACTGTAACTGATTTTTTTCTTTATCCATGTTTAAAATGCATAGTAAAAAAATGTTGTTTTTTTAGTTTGTGGACCAATCCTTCACCATTAAATGTGAGGCCCTGGGTGGCCGTACCGACGTCAATCCGACCCTGCTGATATTGTATATGAACTACACCAGTCGATCTAATTATTGTATAATAAATATCTGTGCCTTAATTAACTTTTAAATGGTGAAGGTTGGTAGATCTTGAGAAGTCTTTTGTACATTATATTTCAACGTCTAATCACATTCATCATGTAAACTAGGGGTGGGCAAATTGCGGGCCGCCGGAGTATTTTATGCGGCCCGCGAACACCTACAGAAATCAGGTGTGCCCACAGATTATACATATTAATTCAGCTGCAGGAGACATACCTCCAAAGAAATTATTACCTGAAAGAGAAGCTCAAGTCAGCTCTTTTCTTAGAGTTTTATGGCGGCCAGAAGCTGTACTTCCAGACTTAAAAAAAAAACTTTGCTGCTAAACTTTCACATTATTTGGGTCCACATACATCTGTGAGCAAGTATTTTTTTTTTTGTTTGAAAATAAATAAGTGTAAAAACAGGCCGTTGATGACTGACTGCACTTTGACAGCAGTCACAAAGATAACAACTAGAAAGCTAGTTCCACAGTTCGGAACATTATGCGCGGATGTAAACAGTTAAATACTTCAAATTATTTACAGCTGTACTTGTGTAGTCAAATCATGTGATGTAAATGGACAATAACAAGTATTTGTAAAAATAGTTCAAGATATTGTTAACTCTTGTTGTAATTTCTCACTTGGGAGTGCAAGAAAATGAAATTTAAATGTATAATACAGTATAAATATGAATTAAAAGCTTTTATACACAGTTAGCTATAGTATATTTTTAAAAGTTGTAAGTACATATTTTATTTATGCGGCCCCCACCCCGTCACGAAATTTTTCTAATGCGGCCCTCGATAGAAAAAAAAGTTGCCCACCCCTGCCCTAAGTGATGGTCAAACACAACAGAGCTTTTTTCTACTGGGAATTATTTCAACCCCAGAAGCTGTGAGGGAGATCTGAAATCCATTGCTGGCTTGTCTAGCAGAAAG
Source organism: Biomphalaria glabrata (assembly GCF_947242115.1). Classification (NCBI taxonomy): domain Eukaryota; kingdom Metazoa; phylum Mollusca; class Gastropoda; family Planorbidae; genus Biomphalaria; species Biomphalaria glabrata. Next base: position 36,115,809 of record NC_074722.1, on the reverse strand, counting down.
ATGTGCATCCATTTAGTGATAAAAGATCAAACACAACAGATATTATTCTAAGCAGCTTTTTTCTACTGGGAATTATTTCAACCCCAGAAGCTGTGAGGGAGATCTGAAATCCATTGCTGGCTTGTCTAGCAGAAAGATGTGCATCCATTTAGTGATAAAAGATCAAACACAACAGATATTATTCTAAGCAGCTTTTTTCTACTGGGAATTATTTCAACCCCAGAAGCTGTGAGGGAGATCTGAAATCCATTGCTGGCTTGTCTAGCAGAAAGATGTGCATCCATTTAGTGATAAAAGATCAAACACAACAGATATTATTCTAAGCAGCTTTTTTCTACTGGGAATTATTTCAACCCCAGAAGCTGTGAGGGAGATCTGAAATCCATTGCTGGCTTGTCTAGCAGAAAGATGTGCATCCATTTAGTGATAAAAGATCAAACACAACAGATATTATTCTAAGCAGCTTTTTTCTACTGGGAATTATTTCAACCCCAGAAGCTGTGAGGGAGATCTGAAATCCATTGCTGGCTTGTCTAGCAGAAAGATGTGCATCCATTTAGTGATAAAAGATCAAACACAACAGATATTATTCTAAGCAGCTTTTTTCTACTGGGAATTATTTCAACCCCAGAAGCTGTGAGGGAGATCTGAAATCCATTGCTGGCTTGTCTAGCAGAAAGATGTGCATCCATTTAGTGATAAAAGATCAAACACAACAGATATTATTCTAAGCAGCTTTTTTCTACTGGGAATTATTTCAACCCCAGAAGCTGTGAGGGAGATCTGAAATCCATTGCTGGCTTGTCTAGCAGAAAGATGTGCATCCATTTAGTGATAAAAGATCAAACACAACAGATATTATTCTAAGCAGCTTTTTTCTACTGGGAATTATTTCAACCCCAGAAGCTGTGAGGGAGATCTGAAATCCATTGCTGGCTTGTCTAGCAGAAAGATGTGCATCCATTTAGTGATAAAAGATCAAACACAACAGATATTATTCTAAGCAGCTTTTTTCTACTGGGAATTATTTCAACCCCAGAAGCTGTGAGGGAGATCTGAAATCCATTGCTGGCTTGTCTAGCAGAAAGATGTGCATCCATTTAGTGATAAAAGATCAAACACAACAGATATTATTCTAAGCAGCTTTTTTCTACTGGGAATTATTTCAACCCCAGAAGCTGTGAGGGAGATCTGAAATCCATTGCTGGCTTGTCTAGCAGAAAGATGTGCATTGAGATTAATTGTATAGAACTTGTTGTAATCACCAGGTAGTACTTACAACTTTTATGCTCAAGACAATGATGTTCATGAATGGTTTAGTTTTTTTTTTCATGCAGAGAGTGTCCAAGAAAGATAAGGTCAAAGGTTAATTGGAGTTTGTTGTTTTTAAATTACAGTGACGCTGTTACATTTCCCTTGTGTTTTTGTATGAGTTTAAAAACATTACCCATTCTATTTGTATGAGTTTAAAGACATTACCCATTCTATTTGTATGAGTTTAAAGACATTACCCATTCTATTTGTATGAGTTTAAAGACATTACCCATTCTATTTGTATGAGTTTAAAGACATTACCCATTCTATTTGTATGAGTTTAAAGACATTACCCATTCTATTTGTATGAGTTTAAAAACATTACCCATTCTATTTGTTTTACAAATGTAGGCGAACAAGTTAATTTACTTTATCTTTGAATTTGAAATTGTAAAACATGTAGAGAAAAAAACAACTTACAATATTGTTTTTTTTTTTTTTAATTTACCAGGTACCTACTATTCATTTACTTTGACTGTTGACTTTAGGCTAGGAATTAAACAAAGATTTCTTTAACCTATATTTGTCAAAGACCATAGGCATGAAAGAAAGTTGACACAGCTAATTGTACTTTTCAACAAGATATGCCTTAAAGAAATTAAGAGATATTGATGGAATGCTGTGGATATGTTGATTAAAAAAAAAAGTTCCCCTTTCAGACCTTATGGTCTATAGGGCAGATCATCTGTTTCTGTGGCCTAAGGTTAACGAGGGTGTCGTGTGACCAGCACAACGACCAACCGCCTTTCCTTTTCCCAACTAATGTCTGGTACCCATTAGAGCTGGATGGACTCAGAGTCTTATCTTATCTTATCTTATATAATACAGTCGCCCGAAGATCCGAAATTAAAAATCCCAGTCTTAACCAGGATTTGAACGAACCCCGGTCTCCGGTATGGAAGCCAAGCGCTGTACCGCTCAGCCACCACGCCTCCTTGTCGTGCGCATCTGGTAGGGTATTTTCGTTTGAGCACCATAAGGTCTTATTAGTTCTGTTTCTAAGGATGCGCTATATTGGTGTCATTGTTCTCTTGTTGTGCCTTGAGATGAGTCTCTTTGTGTTCTCTTGGTGTGCCTTGAGATTGAGTTATCTGTGTGGTGTTATTCCCCAGTATTGGGTAAGTTAGTTTATTTTACTATCTTCTACATGTCCTAGCTTTACAATCGTTTCTTTAATAATCGTGAGAATGGCGGTATCAAAGGAGTGTGTATTTTTCTTATCTAGGGACGCAGGCTTGGGACTCTGCTGGAGTCAAGTCTGAGTTGTAGGCTTGGTAGTTGACTATTGCCCGTGGCGTTGGGTTGGCGTTGTGAGGCCGGATTGACTATGGCACTGAGATTAAGGTGTGCTATAGCCCGTTGAATGTAATCTGTAATTGCCATTGATATTTATTCATAATGTATGCCTCATAATATCATATATATCATTAACTCATTAAACCTTTGTTGTTATATGCAATATTGTTATTCACTAGTATACGTTAATAGTTTGGTTTATTCGTTCCTAGATATGTATTGCATAAATTGATTACTAGACTGTTAGGGGTGCCCAGGCAGACGAGCCAAGGCTAAATTATAACCCCGGCATAAAGCTAATAAACACTGCTCAGGTGGGGAGCCCGGCGGAGTACATCATACCCTAGATGAGCGCGAAGACAAAACCCACCTGACAGAAATGGGGGCTCTGGGAAACAATATGTAAATGTCAACTTTGTGACCTCTGTGTCCCTGATTTGACCGCTAGGGCCAGTATAAAATGCAGATACATAATGGATATGTTTTGTATATTTTAAAGTGATCAGTAAATACATTTATGATGTTAAAGCGGTCTGCTGTTGTGCAGCACTAAATAGATTAGACGGGCATTCGTTGTATTTTGCGTAATGGGATTGGTTCACAATGTGTATCGAGAAACTTAGAGTGTGTAGTTACTCTTTGAAACTATTGTAACCTGTTCTTTTATTTATTGTCACCAACGCCTGAATCCTCTGACTCTGAGCGGCAACGTGTGAGTGGATCGAGTGCCTGTCGACGGGATCGACCGGAAACTGTGTGTCTTGCTGGCTGGTGTACCGGAACCGTCCTGAAGTTAGAACCGTTGGTCTGCTCCAGTGGCTTTGGTTGTCTGTGGCTTTTCTCTTCTGCGGAGCCTGGAGTGAGGCGATTTTCTTCCGACGCGGGATACTGAGCAGATAAGTCCTTGGCCCTGTTTTTGTCGATGCGCCCTTGATTTCAGTTAGCCCGTTGTAATTTAGAAATAATATATATATTTTTTTCCTTTTTATCTCTATGATCTAACTTTGGTTTTGTTAGCGATAGTTAGACTGTAAGTATTATTTAATAGTCTGTGTGATGGAGACGAGGTTGACTCTAACCGCCCAGTTCATCAGTGACGGCCGTGCTCTCGGGTATGATGGTGAGAGGTTGGAGAGGTATGTGGCAGAGCAGAAGGTTGAATACGAGAGAGCCAAGAAGGAGGAGTTTGAACGAGAGACGGCTAGGCTTGAGCGAGAGGAGAGATTGAAGAAAGAGGCGAAGGCAGAAGAGGAGAGATTAAGGAAAGAGGCGCAGGCTGAGGAGAAAGCCAGACTTGAGCGTGAAGAGAGGTTGAGAAGAGAGGCGAAGGCGGAGGAAGAGAGGTTGAGAAAAGAGGCGAAGGCGGAGGAAGAGAGGTTGAGAAGAGAGGCGAAGGCAGATGAGGCCGCCAGACATGAACGAGAGGAGAGGGCCAGGCGTGAGGAACACGAGAGGTGGAAGGAGAGAGATGCTAGAGAGGAGCTCAAGAGAAAAGATGAACTGGAGTTGGCACGGCTTAAAGAGAAGTCGGCGCCAGAGGCAGGTGCAGTGGTAGGTCAGGCAGTTGAGGTGCGACAAACGAGTGTCTTGGACAGGCTAGACAAGAACTTCCAAGGCATGAAGGAAGAGGACGATCTTCTGGCGTACCTGACGCACTTCGAGGCCGTGGCAGCAAGGTGTAAGATTGAGAGTAAAGAGTGGGCCCTACTGTTGTCCTACAAACTGACGACACCTCTCAAAAACTTTATGTTGAGGGACAGTCTGTTCCTCAGCGACAAGTATGAGGATGTCAAAACGGCACTTCTCCGCCACGCAGACATTAATGCGGAGACATGCCGCAAAAGGTTCCACCGGGTCAAACCACGGCAGAATGACTTCCGTGGGTATGTGACTGAGCGGAGGACCGCGCTGGACAACTGGTGCAAAATGGCCGAGGTAGGAAAGACAGTAGATGAGATCAAAGATCTCTTGATTAAAGACGGGATACTTGAAAATGTTTCAGGGGAGGTCTATCGACAACTTGTTCTAAACAAGCAAAACACTGTGGAGAACATGTTAGACATTATAGAGGGGTTTAAAGTCGCGAATTCGGGGGCGTCGCTTGCTAAAGAAGAAAGTGTTTATGTGGCGGCGGCGTGTGGCGAAGCAGTGAATCGTGGCCCGGCCGTTGAAAGAAAAGTGATTGTTTGCTTCGGGTGTGGCATGAAAGGCCACAAGTCAGTTGAATGCCCTCAACGTTCGCCAGTAGCGAACTCCACCCCTGTTGCGGATGGAAGGTCTAAGAAAGCACCCGCAACCCCTGCAAACTCTCACCCAAATAGAAATGTTTCATTAGGGCGTTATCGGAGGCAATTTGACGGTAGTGGGCGCAGAATCCGCGGCACGAGCACGAGACGGCAAAGTTATGACGTGGAGGGGCGTCCGCCTGATAACGGATACGGAAGGTCAGGTGGTACAGGGGCGTACGCACCGAGACCCAACTATAACAACAGAACCTTTGGCCCACCGATTAGATACAGGTGACTGAGTGGTCCACATGATGTGCAAAATTGTTGCAATTGTTCCCTAGGAAAGGGTCTTGATTTTTTTTCCCCTTGTAAAAAAGAAACATTATCTTATGTGGATAAATCGTTGCGTGACAGATCGGTAGGCAAGTTGAAGTTTGAAAGTGGTAGAGTAAATGGTAAAGTTGTGTCTGTGCTGAAAGATTCTGGTTCAAGCGTGATAGGTATTAGGAGTTCGTTAGTTGGAAAGAATGATATGATTCCTGGAAGTTATAGGTTGAAACTTGTTGATGGGACAGTGAGAGATTACCCGTTAGCGTGCGTTGACATTGAGACTGAATATATTGTTGGTAAGTTTGTGGTAGCATGTTTTTGGGATCCAGTGGCAGACCTAATTATTGGGAATATAGATTTGAACGGTGGCAGTCAGCTTGGTTGTGCTGCTGTAACTAGGGCGATGAAAGAGAGAGAAAATGATGACAGTGTTATGAATGACAGTGGAGTGCTGGAAGATTGTCGTGATGTTCTAGGTACAAGTGATGACTTTTTACGTGAACAATTGAGTGATCCGTCGTTGAAAGATCTCTGGGAACGGCAGGTAGATAACTGTGTGGATAATAAGAAGAATGGATGTGTAGAATTTAAAGTATTTGATAGATTGTTGTATAGAGTATTTAAGGGAGAATGTGGTGAGGAAGAGAGACAGTTAGTTGTACCGTCGTCTAAGAGGGAGCTTGTGTTAAGAACGGCGCATGAGAGTATGCTAGCGGGTCACTTTTCAATAAGGAAAACGAAAGGCAAAATTTATAAATATTTTTTTTGGCAAGGTTTAGACAGGGATGTGAAAGAGTTTGTGAAATCGTGTGATGTGTGTCAGAAAGCTAGAACACCACGTCGTTGTGACAGAGTGGAACTGGGTCGTATGAATGTGATTTCCACCCCATTTTTTAAGGTGGCCATTGACATTGTTGGCCCATTGGAGCTATCAGAAAATAAAAACAGGTTTATTTTAACCTTGGTGGATATTGCTACAAGATGGCCGGAGGCTATTCCACTACGTAATATAAATACAGAGACGGTAATCGAGGCACTAACCACCATATTCAGCCGAATCGGACTGCCTTGTGAAATATTGTCGGATCAGGGGGGTCAGTTTACCTCCGAACTGTATAACCAGGTGTGTGAGTTCTTCTCAATTAAACCGGTGCACTCTACTGTGTTTCACCCTTCCTCGAATGGTCAAATTGAGAGGCTAAATGGGACTTTGAAGTCGTTCCTTAGGAAGGTCACCCAACATAGCCCACGGGACTGGGATAGAAAGATAACTGTCGCATTATTTGCATTTAGGGAAGTTCCTAATGAGACAACTGGTGTGTCTCCGTTTCAACTTGTCTATGGTAGACAAATGAGGGGTCCGTTGTCTATTTTAAAACGAGTTTTTACAAATAGGGAAGAAGAAACGGAGTATAAAAATGTATTTAGCTATCTATTGGACTTGAAAGAAAGGTTGTCTGTCGTTACCGCTATTGCTAGTGAAAATGACCAAGTAAATAAAAGAAAATATAAAGTCCAGTACGACAAGTATTCATCCAATCGGGACATAGAAGCGGGAGATTGTGTGTTGGTTTTAAAACCACAAAGAGAAAATAAGTTGTCTGTATTTTGGCAGGGCCCGTATAAGGTTGTCAAAAAAATGTCAAAGTTTAACTTTATTGTACAGAAGGACGAGAAGCTGAAAATGTACCATATTAATAGGCTTATGAAGTATCATTGTCGGGTAGGGAAAGTAGATGATGTAGTTAGTATTAATACTATTGGTGATGAAAATAAGTTTCTATCAGCCAATATGGTGTCTGTCGTGAGCGACGAAGACGCAGATACTGAAGGGTTGTCTAAGGAAGATGCGCTGCCTAACATTCCAACGTTGGAAGTTAGCCAGAAGTCAGACGGGAATATCTTGGCGCAGGTCAAAATAAACCCCGATCTTAGTTCTGTGCAGAGAAATCAGGTTGATGATGTTCTAAATGAGTTTAGGGATATCATTTCAGATTCGCCTGGTAGAGCAAAGGTAGAGAAATTTTCTATTACGTTAACAGATACAAAGCCTATCGCACTAAAGCCATACGCGGTTCCCATACATATGAGGGATAAAGTTAAGCAAGAAGTTGACAGTATGCTTGAGTTGGGAATAATTGGTCCCACGAACTCGCCATATGCAGCCCCGGTAGTCATTATTAAAAAGAAAGATGGGTCGTTAAGACCATGTATAGATTTTAGAAAACTTAATAATGTAACTCAAATCCCGGCTGAAGTGATACCTGAGCAGGAGGAGTTGTTTAACAAATTGTATAAGGTCAAATATTTTACTTTAGTTGATCTTACTAAAGGTTACTGGCAGATTCCCATTAGTGAGGAAAGTAAACCATACACAGCTTTTCGTGTATTGGGGGAACATTATATGTTTCACTATTTACCTTTTGGGTTAAGTGGGGCCCCAAATCATTTTAATAGGGTCGTTAAACGTATGCTGCAAGGTTTGCAAAACGTTTTATTTTACTTCGATGATATATGTATCTTCAGTGAAGATTGGGATACACATTTGAAAAGTGTCCGTAATGTTTTCGGCGCTCTTAGGGAAAATGGTTTTACGTTAAAGCCAGCCAAATTAGAAGTGGGGTTTACTAATGTTAAGTTTCTTGGACATAATGTAGGGCAGGGGGTTGTTAAGCCTGATCCTAGTAATGTTAAGAAAATTCTAGAGTTTAAAACGCCCACAACAAAAAAGGAGATTCGTAGCCTCATTGGGTTGGTGAATTATTACAGCAGGTTCATACCGAGATTCTCGGATCTAGTGTACCCTTTTACTGATCTATTGTGTCGGGGTCGGTCTGTTAAAGTGCACTGGAATCATGAGTGCGCGGAGGCCTTGAGCAGGGTGCAGGCGTATCTGTGTAGGTACCCCATTCTTCGTTTGCCTGATCCTTCATTGCCATTTTTTCTTCAGACCGATGCTTCGGACAAAGGAATCTCCGGTATACTGAGTCAGTGCGTGAAAGGTGTTCTGCATCCCGTCAAGTATGTGAGTCGCAAATTGTTGCCTCGGGAGCAGAGGTATTCCATCATCGAGAGAGAAGGCTTGGCTATTGTATTTGCCATTAGAAAACTGGACAGATACCTTAGGGGAACGACGTTTCACCTTCAGACAGACCACAAGGCCTTGGCTTACCTCCGGAGCACGAACTTTACGAACCACCGTGTTACGAGGTGGGCGCTGATGCTCCAGGACTACAATTTCGACGTGTGTCACATAAAAGGAGAGGACAATATACTTGCAGACTTGTGCTCAAGACTGGTGTGATTCGCACAAGAAGACTATTTTATTATAGCTATTGCTTGATATGTATGAATATGTATGTAATATGTACTGCTTGTTTTTATTATGCATTGTAATGTTATAATAGTTTTATGATGGATGATGTTCTTTGCGACATCATCTATGTGAATAATTATGTAATTTTGACTTTATGAAGGTTGTATTCTTCGGCTTCAATGTTGGCAATGTTTCCTAATTCCTTTTGCTGTCTATATACTTCAGTTTTCAATTTATTTTTTGAAGACTGGACTTGTTTTCGCAAGATCCAGTTAGAGGGAGAGGGGGGATGTCGTGCGCATCTGGTAGGGTATTTTCGTTTGAGCACCATAAGGTCTTATTAGTTCTGTTTCTAAGGATGCGCTATATTGGTGTCATTGTTCTCTTGTTGTGCCTTGAGATGAGTCTCTTTGTGTTCTCTTGGTGTGCCTTGAGATTGAGTTATCTGTGTGGTGTTATTCCCCAGTATTGGGTAAGTTAGTTTATTTTACTATCTTCTACATGTCCTAGCTTTACAATCGTTTCTTTAATAATCGTGAGAATGGCGGTATCAAAGGAGTGTGTATTTTTCTTATCTAGGGACGCAGGCTTGGGACTCTGCTGGAGTCAAGTCTGAGTTGTAGGCTTGGTAGTTGACTATTGCCCGTGGCGTTGGGTTGGCGTTGTGAGGCCGGATTGACTATGGCACTGAGATTAAGGTGTGCTATAGCCCGTTGAATGTAATCTGTAATTGCCATTGATATTTATTCATAATGTATGCCTCATAATATCATATATATCATTAACTCATTAAACCTTTGTTGTTATATGCAATATTGTTATTCACTAGTATACGTTAATAGTTTGGTTTATTCGTTCCTAGATATGTATTGCATAAATTGATTACTAGACTGTTAGGGGTGCCCAGGCAGACGAGCCAAGGCTAAATTATAACCCCGGCATAAAGCTAATAAACACTGCTCAGGTGGGGAGCCCGGCGGAGTACATCATACCCTAGATGAGCGCGAGGACAAAACCCACCTGACACTCCTGTGGTTGATTAACACAGGTAAAATCAATCGCAGGATTCCATCGAAAATGGAAAATGCTAAAGAAATTTTAAAGAATAAAATACAATACATGAGAACGGGTACCAGTACAGGTGTTTAGACTTAGGAACAAATAATAACAGGATATGTTTTTAGTTGAAACCACTTAATTTACTTTTTAACTCTTTCTCTCCGTAATTATTTACCACACCTGGTTGAATCGACGCTGGTATCGTCAGTTAGGAGAGAAAGAGTTAATATCTGCATTTTCAACTGTAGCTCTTTGTGAAAATGTTACCACTGAACACTGCTGTTGTAACATAAGTACATTTGCACACTAGCGCGTGACAATAATTATGACTTTCCAGATGACACCTCAGAACAACTAGAACCACAATATCTAGAGAGCCCAAGATGTGTAGAGCAGCCACTACACACTGCTTCTTCTAACACCTCTAGACCACATGAACCTTAGGTAACACGCTCAGGCAGAATAGTTAACAAACCCAAGAGACTTGATTTGTGATGAACTGACTTGACTTTTTAGTTGACTAGTTTGTTAGTTATTCTGATAAATAGATTTTCTGAATTAAAGAAGAGAGATGTAACATAACAGTATTATATGTACATTTGCACACTAGTGCGTCAGTGCAACACCGCTTGTGTTTACGTAATAAATGGAGTTCCTAATATGTCTTCCCTCTTAAACACTAGTTTGTTATTTGTGTAATTCGAATATTCTACAGCTGTATTACTAGACTTTATTCAACCATGTTTTGTAAATGAAATATTGCTCAATGACATTTTTTTTCTATTACATAAAGGTTTTTATAGATATATGCTCAAAACATCTTAAATTTAATGTTAGTGTCTGCACTTAATTAATAATTTTTTTTTAATGTTTTAAAAATTTTGGATAATTTATATTAAGTTTGTTTTGTTTGTATAAATGTAGAAAACATTTATCCTATTAGAAGCATTAATTTCCTTTTATTTCAGTTTTTATATAGTCATTTTTAAAATTGAGTATAGATTCATTGTACATTTGACCTTGTTGGTAGTGTCAATGTTATCAAGATTACATCAAATATCTAAGTATAGTCCTGGGTGTTGCCTACAATGTTTATGTCATAATGACCAGACAGAATCTTATACCATGTGAATGCATAGGTTGATTAGCTTCTAAAATATGGTTTTGACAATAAATATCTGTGGTAAGAGGTTTAGGGTGTACAACTCTAACAATAATATCTTTGATAATAAAATATTCAGATCAAGTTTATATTTTTGGAACAGAATATGTGTTAAATGTAATTTTTTTTTTAAAATTTAAGATTAACAACTTATATTTAGTTTTATCCCTCTGTATCTTTCTACAGTAGAGGCATTGTCTTTATAATCTTTTAAATTTCTATGAAGTGTAACTTTTAATTGAATTGTCTCCCTTATAAAATCAAATGTCTGAATGAAACAAGTTTTAGTAATACTATCTAAAAGTACTATCAGGACTACCAATGAACATTAGTTTGGAACTAAACAGTTAGTTATGCAGCAGTTTCAGTTTTATTGTGACATTCCAAGAAGTTGATAGTTAACTTTAAATAAGCTGTGCCTCTTGTTCATTGATTTGATTGACTAATATTTATATTTGTGTAATAGCTTTGTATTAAAGTGGCCTTCATTTTACAATTTCATTTGTTTTAAAAATTGTAACTGATCTGTGCTAAATATTTTTGTTTTTAAATTTATTTTGTATTGCCTCTATGGGGAAATGGTATTTCTGGTGTTTCTTTGCTCAGCAAAAACAAATTAGTCAGGATTTTAACTCCAGCCCCCTTGACAGTGGTTTATGCCAGATATCCTGCACTGCTTGCTGGCCAAATTTGAACCTCACAGTGCAGGTAGAAAGGGGAAACAATGCCTCATTCATTTTGGCTGCTGCTCCAGACTTGCTATTCTGTATTGTTAGGGACAGGGGTGATGTCAATGCTGTATAGAATGATTTAAGAGAATATTAGTATTATGTTAGCATGGCGGGGCCCAAGGTCATGTCTAGCCTGGGCTAACAAGAAGTTACAGTTGCCAGGTGGTAACCCCTACTGGGTGGGTTATTTCAGTGCACCTCAGTCTGTGACCAAGGGACTTGATAAAAGAAATCAAGAAACATAGACAAGAAAAATAAATTGAGACTTTAATTTCAATGACTAAAGCAGCAGTTACAAAACACTGCAGCTATAAATACAAAAACATAAGGAAAATATCTAGTACATAAACATTAGAAGTGGCCATCATTTTAAAACAAGCTTGAAAAAACAAACTGCCTATTATTTTGACAGTTGTTTCAATTAGAACAATAATGTACCATATATAACTAAAATATTAAGTAGTTTTACAAGTAGAAAAAATAAAAATTCTGAAACTTACAGGCAGTCCCAAGTACAGAATAATTAAAACTGACACACAGACCACTGGTCAACAGTACAGGAAACAACATCGCCCTAACCCATATAATAAAAAGGTGAAGTATAAGTATACAGAGTTTGAGTTTTGGGCACATCGGCACAATTTAGGCCATGTTGTGCCCGTAATCCTTCAAGGAGTACTCTCCCTTCATATCACCAGAGCTAAATTCCATACAGTTAAATCATTAACAGCAAGGTCTATATTTACAGTTACAGTAGTAAAGCTAGTAACAATTTTATAATTTAGTAAAAATCTTTTGTAAATAATGTTCACAATTTTACAAAAAAATTTTGTAGACAACCCCACCTCCCGGATAAAGCCCAGTACCTTCGCAGAGTCGAGACGATCAAACTGTGTTTTTAAGTTGTGCGCTCTAAAAATATTTCCCCCTAATATCCTGGTATCTGGGTCAATCAACGAGGATATGTTCCACGATGAGACGAGAGTCACAGTACTCACAAAGTGGGGGCTCCTCTCTCTTCAGCACAAAAGAGTGTGTGATGTAGGTGTGGCCAATCCTAAGTCTGGACATGGTCGTGCTACCACGTCTTGTCAGACTGCCACCTGACATCCGCCACAACCTGTCCTGAATTTGTTGTGGGTCTCAGCCTCTCACCGAGGCAATACTTTGTCTCATAAGTATACAGCTTAGCACTAGCCTACAAAAGTAGTAAAAATACATAAAAATAGCTCTGGGAGCGCCAGTTCACAATTATAAAAAATGTTTGCATGACCTGTCTAGGTCTACTGTTTGTTTTGTTGGTTTTACATGTGTTCCATCAGAAATAGAGATTACATCCTAGCTGTAACCTCAAACAGGACAGTGAGTGTTCACACCAGAGACTATGGAGATGACAAAGTGGATACCCCCATGATCACCAATAGATAATACAAAGTGAATTCGTATTTGAAAGTTTTAAATAGACTCAATGCTTTAGTGAATTCTGACAATACCAAATAGAAAATATTAATAGACTCTTCATTTATAGAACAATATGATTTTGGACTAAAGCTCAAAACTGCATTCATAGGAAAACATTCATATTAATAACGGCATAGAAAATAACATATTATAATTGATCTAAATAATGTCAGGTTACTATTCACACTATAAAAAGCATAGAACAAATTGTGCAGGGATGTGACACTAATGAGCATTAATACGATAGCACACAAAAGCAGGGGAGATAATAAATTGAATTAAAAGCATAATGTAGCAAGGCTTTGGTGTTTTGACTCTATAGAGAAGATGTATAGTGTTTACAACATTTTCCATAGGAAGTGATGTTCTTTATTAGTATTCATGAATAAATATACATATACAAGTTTGCTTAATACAATAATAATAATGATAATATACCACACAGCCCCTATTCCATAACCAAAAAAAAAAGATAAAAAAAAAACAATTAACTGAAACAACAAGGAGATTAAAGAAAGAATATCGAATATTTTTTTAAAAATGAACAATGACTGGACTTATTGTCAAGATATACCTATATATAGAGTAATATACAAGTCAATTATGGTGATTCCACCTAAATAGTTCTTACAAAGTATATCACTTGAGTACTTGTATCTGTATTAGAACTGATTGTTCTATTCATTGTATCTGTTAGTTTTCCTAACTTCAGGACAACTTCTAGTAATGTAACCATCTTGTGAGGTTGGGTTACAGGGTTCAGGAAATATAACTGTGGGTGTAGGAGAAGTGTGTGTCGCCACTCTAGTAGGTGAGCATGGGTACTCAACTTGAGGTTGGGAGGATTCTTCATTGTTTCCTACTGGGTCCTGTAGTGTAGCTTGGTCACTAAGATTGTCTTGAGAAGGTCTGGTTTTGAAGCAGCATTAGGAAAATATTCATTTCTTTCAGACGCAGTAGGAATGTAAAAACATCAACGCCAATTAGCAATCAAAAGATAATGGCAGGTTCCCTTAGAGCACAAGGAAGTCTCTAAATGATGGTAGAAAAGGAAAATCTCTAATATATCCGGTGTGTCTGTGTCTTTGCCTCTAGGAATTGTTTTCCCTCTCAAGATGTTCACTGTCAATACAAGAGAACAAAATTTGATAAAAACATTTTTATAGTCAGTGAAACACAAAACTTGGCAAAGCTTTACTTAGAGGTTTAGTATAAAGAAAATATAAAGAGATATACACAGCATTGCTTACCATTTTATTCCATACATCTCTTGACCCATTTTTTGGTTTACATTTCATCTTCATGTTGGTCTACATCTTCATCATGTTGGTCTACATCTTCATCATGTTGGTCTACATCTTCATCATGTTGGTCTACATCTTCATCATGTTGGTCTACATCTTCATCATGTTGGTCTACATCTTCAGGCTGGTCTACATCTTCAGGCTGGTCTACATCTTCACCATGTTGGTCTACATCTTCATGTTTTGTCTACCTTTTCATCATGTTGGTCTAAATAAGAATAAAACAAATAATAAGAAAAACTTTTGCCTTGAAATGGAAAAAAAAAATTCTTTTGTTGCTTTTCTTTTCATGTTAAACAAAACTATTATGATGATGCAGGTTTCACTTTATGTTTTAACTTAGTATTTTATGAATAAACTTTTAAGAAACAAAAATACACCCAAGACATCTAATACAGCAGCAAAGAATAACAAACAAATAAAGTTTTAAAAAATTTTAAGGTTAATTAAGTCATTAAAGTCTAAGGAACTTATTGGAGATTTTCAATTTTGCCAGAAAACAATAAATAACTAGCTATGTAGTGTATCTGGTGTACAGAATACAGAAAGCTTTAATATTTAGAGTGAAAATTATGCTATTAAGTTTGTGCATTTCAAGCAAAATAAAATCACAACTTTCTAAGTTCTTTTGCTTGCAGTACAAACTCATTGGTTTTGTTGAGTTGGCAACAGCAATCTTTCCTTCAAAATCTCCAGGTTTATTCTTTTTTTATATATATATTTTTATTTCACTTTATATTGTTTCAGCAAATCTCTTTATTGTTTGCTCTTCTTTTTCTATCCTTATCTATTGTATTTCTTTTAGAATGTACTTAAAAATCAAAAAGTAAGCTAAGAGCAGATTACTAAGTTTAAAATTTCCACCAGATAAGTTCCAAACAAATGAAAATTTAGTTTGATTATGATTACCCGGAGGATTACCACTATAACAATGACAATATAGATACAAACAGGAACAACATTCACACACAAAACATACAAAGACACAGTCATACACAACCACTGGTTAATAAACTAAACCTCTTTGTGATGTGACTAATGACCATGAAACACACTGACAGAAAGTGGAGTAAAAGAGTTATAAAATCTTTCTGTTCTAGCCTTAATGAAGAGGAAGCGACCACTTTATCCAGATCTGATGTAACTGGTTTAGTGGCTGCAGATTGTCCTCTAGAATGCATAAATGAGATCAGATAATGTTTCAACATTACTTACATGTACACTGCACTTGCTTGATATTCTTGTCAAATGTTTGACATGTTCAAGAGCTGAAGAGAATCTACTTCCTTGACCAAATGTCCAGCAGAATAAATGTCATCAGGCAAGATATGAGCATCAAGATGACCACACAGTCCAGTGCACATATCACATGACCAGGCAGCCATCCATTCTTATGAGAAGACAAAGTCTTAGTGTAGTGACCTCTCTTGCTTGAATTTTTCTTGTAACCTGGTGCACAAAATAATTGAGAACTGAAATGACTTCAACAAAAAATTATGAAAATCTAGGAGAAAAAAAATGCTAAGTAGAGGAAAAGTGACAATTATAATACACATTTTGTTAATGATTTATTTCATGTCAGTTCTCTGCAATTCTATAGAATTTGAAGAGTTAGAGCATGAATAATATGATAATTCTCCTCTCCCTTTTCAAGTTAGTTGTTAGTAACACCAGGTTAGTAGCAACAAAATCATGTAGAAATAGACATGGCTTTATTTAATTTAGTCTGACTGTTGTTGACTTGTAGCACCAAACTGCTGGTAGGCAACTAAACTGTTAAAGGCATAATATATCTTAGCTAATAAGAACTTGAACAACTTCCCAGTGAACGAAACTAAATATAACATTTATAATACTTGTGATCACATGAAATAAATGTAGTAGACTTAAGTAATAAAATTTCTTATAATCTAACTCACTACAATAACACAACCTTTCAGTCTTACATTCTGGAGTTGTCTCCCCTAACTAAGACCCAGTGACGACAATGCCACTTTTGCATCATTCACATCCAATCGCTTACCTCTTACCACAGTCACCATAAAAACACACACACTCCATAACACTTCTGCTTGTCCAACATTCTTTCACTGAATCAAGCCCCAAGAATCCTACTTGTCCATATGTTAGACTTTGCAATGACCATGTTTTTAATCATACTAGTTACATTTAGCAGACACTCTGGCACATATTGGAAATAATAGTGCAAATATTATGACTAATCAAGCTTTAAAAAACTCTAAATTAGATTCTTATTTCTGTACCTTGATATCTGTCAACAAAAACAACTGATACATTTGAACCTAAGGAAGAACAAAAAGAATCTTAAATATAAAGTTGTGTAACAAAGACTTGAAAGAGTTCAAGGTAACAAAACTTAATATATAGATATAAATTGCAGATATAGGTGAGAACCTAAAAAATTGGAATTTAATTTTGTAGCTTGATATCTGTTAACAAAAAATTAAACTTCAGTAAAAAGAAGTGTGATTAAACATTTCAAATATATAAATTCATATGTTGCTTTCTGGGAGTAATAAGCAGGACTACACATTTGTAAAAACACTGCAGATTATATATAATATATAATAACCATAATCATATATATTTATTTATTTATTTATAATGGTAATCAAAACTAACATAATATAATATAATATATATATAGAGAGAGAGAGTTGAATGAATACTTGATGTGCCCCAACAGTTAATAGGACACTTGAGGTGCCACATAAGTTAAAAGGACAAGCAGTTGTTAGGACACTTGTGGTGCCCCAACAACTGATAGGAGAAACATGAGGTGAACAACAGTTGGTATGATGGATGAGGTGCCCAACAATTGATAGGACACTTAGAGTGCCCCAACAATAAGACCATTGAGTTGTTAGGATGAATGAGATGCCCCATGATAGGATACTTTAGGTACCCCAACAGTTAAGAGGAGACTTGTGGTTACCTAACAGTTGGTAGGAAAAAAGAGGGGCCTTACCAACTGATAGGATACTTGAAGTGCCCTACCAAACAATAGGACAAGAGGTGCCCTACAAATTGATAGGACACTAGAGGTGCTCTACCAATTGATAGGATACTTGAGGTGCCCTACCAATTGATAGGATATTGAGGTGCCCCATCAGTTATAAGGACATTTGAGGTGCCTAAAAAGTGTTGAAACACTTGTGGTGCCCCAACAGCTGATTGGACAAACTTGAGGTGGACAACAGTTGGTATGATCGATGAGGTGCCTAACAATTGATAGGACACTTGGAGTGCCCAAACAATTGATAGAACACTTGGAGTGCCCAAAAATAAGATTATTGAAGTGCCCAACAGTTGTTAGGATAAATGAGATGCCCCAACAAATGATAGGACATTTGAAGTGCTTCAACAATAGATACGATACCTAAGGTGCTTCAACAGTTAAAGGATATTTGAGGTGCCCAAACAGTCGTTAGGACACTTGTGGTGCCCCAATAGCTGACAGGACACACTTGAGGTGCCCAACAGTTGGTATGAGGGATGAAGTATTCCAACAATTGATGACCATATAGGTGCCCAACAGTTGGAAGGTATTGATATTTTTGGTTTTTGGCACATCAGCACAATTAAGGCTATGTCATGCCCATAATCTCTCAAGGGTTATTCCCCCTTCATAGCTAAAGAGCTAAGTTTTATACAGTTGGGTCATTAAAAACAAGATTCATTCACAGCTCAGATGGTGAAAATAGTAAACATTTACATAAATTAATAAAAATCTATTTTTAATATTATATATTCACAATTGCTTTGCCCTATCACAAATCAAACACTCGTAGACAGTTGAAGGATGAAAAAGGTGCCCCAAAAATCGACTAGACACTTCAGGTGCACCAACAATTAATAAGTAAATAGTATATTGAAGTTGGACAGTGATTGAAAATTTTGACACAGGCAGACAATATTTTTATGCCAATGTATATTACATATCTCATCAAGTAATAGTCAGTAATTTTGTGCAGTACAAGTATATATATTGCATTGAAGTTGAACTGTAATTGTAAATTTTGACACAGGCAGACAGTAAATTTGTGTATATTATATATCTCATTAGTAAATAGTATGTAAGCACTCGTAGACAGTTGAAGGATGAAAAAGGTGCCCCAAAAATCGACCAGACACTTCAGGTGCTTGTAAATTTTGACACAGGCAGACAATATTTTATGCCAATGTATATTATATATCACATCAAGTAATAGTCAGTAATTTTGTGCAGTACAAGTATATATATTGCATTGAAGTTGAACTGTAATTGTAAATTTTGACACAGGCAGACAGTAAATTTGTGTATATTATATATCTCAGTAAATAGTGTGTAAACACTCGTAGACAGTTGAAGGATGAAAAAGGTGCCCCAAAAATCGACCAGACACTTCAGGTGCACCAACAATTAATTAGTAAATAGTATATTGAAGTTGGACAGTGTAAATTTTGACACAGGCAGACAATATTTTTATGCCAATGTATATTATATATCTCATCAAGTAATAGTCAGTAATTTTGTGCAGTACAAGTATATATATTGCATTGAAGTTGAACAGTAATTGTAAATTTTGACACCATAGACAGTAAATTTGTGTATATTTTATATCTCATTAGTAAATAGTATGTAAACACTCGTAGACAGTTGAAGGATGAAAAAGGTGCCCCAAAAATCGACCAGACACTTCAGGTGCACCAACAATTAATTAGTAAATAGTATATTGAAGTTGGACAGTGATTATAAATTTTGACACCGGCAGACAATATTTTTATGCAAATGTATATTATATACATCAAGTAATAGTCAGTAATTTTGTGCAGTACAAATATATATATTGCATTGAAGTTGAACTGTAATTGTAAATTTTGACACAGGCAGACAGTACATTTGTGTATATTATATATCTCATCAAATAATAGTAATTTTGTGCAGTACAAGTATATATAATTGTATTGAAGTTGGACAGTAATTGTAAATTTGGACACAGGCAGTAATTTTGTGCTGATGTATATTATACATCTCAAGTAATAGTCAGTCATTTTGTGCAGTAAAAGTATATATATTTATATATACATTCTATTGAAGTTGGACAGTGAAAAGATTAAGAAGCACTCTTCAAAGTGATGAGCTATATCAGTGCTAATATTCAATGACATTACAGGAAGATAATCAGTATTGAAATATATTACTGATAATTTTGATTTTCATTTTTAATTTTTATGTTCTATATTTAGAAAGCTGTTGACAGTATTGTTCTTGTCAAAATTTGGTATCACTGATATTGTGTCCTTGTTAAATTTTGTCTTTTTTCAATGTGTAAAAAAAATATATATAGATGATCAGAACATAAGGTTTTAGAGGTCGCAGATTTAACACTAGTAGATTTTTGTGTTTAGACTATTGTTTATTTTAATGTTTACATTGTATTAATATTGTGCACAATTTCTTGGGGTCTTTAAGTCATTTTTATTTATATTTGTAAGTATATGTAGTATTTCTTGAAAATTTTCTGTCTTTTTTTTCCTGCTGTGCTTGTTTGTTTTTATATATTGACCAAATCTTGCTTTTGGAACAGGATGTGCTTTAGGGTAAGAGAGTGAGGTCAATGTGTTGCTCGAATGCTCCTCAATTTAATCAAAGTTTTCAGTGCACTGAGTCATCATCATATCATCATTTATATAATTGTAACATTTTGGTATAAACTTTGTTACATTTTTTTTTTACATTATAATATTTTATTAATTTTGTTTTCTCTTTCTATATGACCAAATAATATATTGTAAAAACATAATAATTGATTATGACATTGATTATTAGATTGTTGACAATTTAGTGTGTTATGTTAATCACAATAGTATTGGCTTGATAATATTGTCAGTGATTGTAAACTATAAAAGATATTAGATATCATTATTATCTATAAAAAAGTATAGAATGCCATTGTACTTTTGATAAGTATTAATAGATACATGGATGGATATACTGAACTAAAGAAAGTTGCTGAATCGTTTGGTCTTAAAGATGAAGAAAAGAAAGATGTTTTGACATAAATGGAAAGGAAAGAAAATCAAGTTGATATTGAAAGAGTTGGGGAGAGCACAAAGAGAAGAGAGAAATGCAACTAGATGCTGAAAGAAATTAAAAGGATGCAAAACCAGACAAAGAATCAGAAATAAAAAAAAAAAACTGAAAAATAAAAGCTGCAATTCAAAACAAGGGAGACAAAACAGAAACTACCAAGCGTGAACATATAGAGAATATTTACAAAGTACAAAGAGAAGAGAGAAATGCAACTAGATGCTGAAAGAAATTAAAAGGATGCAAAACTAGACAAAGAATCAGAAATTTAAAAAAAAAACAACTGAAAAATAAAAGCTGCAATTCAAAACAAGGGAGACAAAAAAACTACCAAGCGTGAACATATAGAGAATATTTATAGGCAAAAAATGAGGGACCTTAAAGAAACTGATGAAATAAATAGTTATTTTCAGACTATCTGTAAAACTTGCAATTACAATGAAGATACTTGTTCTAATATATTCATATGTAAACTAAGAGGCAAGACTTTGAGTGTTAATAACTCATTAATAGAGAGAACAAAGAAAGAAATGCATCCTGTTAAAAGCAATATTATTGGAATCTAGATCACCAAAGAGAAATTTATTATCAACATCAAAGACAAGAATCTAATTCTCCAAAAATATAATGTACCAAGAAATAGATAAGGAATTGGAAATCAGAATAGGTAACAAAGCAATAATGTTAATACAAATGAAGTTCCAACCTACAGTATATAATATTGAAGTAAAACTGGAATTTTTTCCAGCATATGTTAATGGTGTACTAGTGAAATATACCACAGACATTATAAATGATAAACATGTTAAAACAAGATACTATGACAGGTATAACTAAGAAAATATAACAGGTATAACTAAGATAATATGACATGTAAAACTAAGGAAATATGACAGGTAAAACTAAGAAAATATGACAGGTAAAACTAAGAAAATATGATGGGTAACAGTAAGAAAATTATGCTGGCAAAACAAGATATCATGTCCAATAGCATTTATTGACTGCCCATGGATAACAGAAAGAATCACAGCTATGGTGATGAAAAATGTTTGTCCCCTGATTATTGGAAATATTCACTGTTACCATGTTCATCTTTCACCTCACCAAAAAAGACCTCTTTTGGCATACGTTCATCCCCCATATGGAATACATGCCCTGCCCAGCATAACTGTCAGACCAAAAGAAGTCTCTCTATTTATAAGACACAGAAGAGAGCACATGGTTGCATGCAGCTTCAGAGTGAGAACGCTAGAGGTCACTTACAAAGGCAATGATAACTACTGAATTGATGATAGAACTACTCCTGGCTACTCTCCATTTGAATTGATAATTGGATGCAATCCAAAGAGTCCTTTAACAATATTTTTTTAAAAGTTAATTAGAGGCTATATGTTATTAAAGAATGAATTTGAATTTGTAAATAAAGTAAGAGAAAACAGTTATTTTACTTCTAAAGTAGAAAGAGCTAATTCAGATAAGCAATGAAGAAGACAAAGGAACATAAAAAGTTAACACTGCAACTTGAGAAGGCTGAAAGAAGCTGAAGTTTTTGTGTGGTAGCATAACTGGAAAAATGAAAAGATCTGGAATGGAACTTTATAATTATAAAAAAAAAAAAAAGTCAATTATATGATCAATATTCATGTCGATGGAAATGTGGTTCAGTCTTAGGTTTAGTACTATTTTTAATGTACATAAATAATTTACCAAATTGCATAAGTTCAGGATCAAAAGTCAGATAGTTTCTAGACAATTGAATAATATATAAAACAATAAAAACAACTGAAGATACAGAAATTTTACAAAGAAAATTAGATGAATTACAAAAAAGGGAATCACATTGGAGCATGTCTTTACATCCAGAAAAATGTCAGTTATTTATAGTAACAAAAAAACTAAAACATTAATTTCACTTATCTCATTTATGGCAATAACTCAAGCTCAGATAGGAAAAACCTGCCAAGTGTGCAGCCAAACATTAAGGACTCACCACCCACAAAGGAAAAGTCCTAAGCTAATGACAGTAAATTTATCAATTAAATGTGTTTTCTCCACAACTACTTAATTGCAAGTGCAAATGTTGATTAGTGTGCGTTGCATCACGAGCGGCGATATTTCCTTTGATGGACAGGTTCTTATGTTCCTTGAGTGTGACTTAATTATTGTTACAAGCCTTCCATCGGAATATAAATGAAGACATCTAACACAGTTATACATCCTTATGAATTTCTTTTTTAAGCACTCAAAGAATGATTTCACTGGGAATTGCAAATACATTTTGATCACCGCATTAAGTGCAGAGATGAAAAATCTGCGAATTATCACACATTTGTACACAAACGTTTGTAGATATCCTCATCACAATTAAATAGAGATGTTTCGAAACATCACTGGTTACATCGCTTCACAATGTCTCAGTGGATGAGAGATGAGCGTGATACAAACGACACAAATCCCAACTGTTCCTGCACAATCATCATATATCTGATGGCTTCTATTTTCATCCTTTTTTTTATTTTAACATTTGTTTTGCAAACGTGCATCAGTTGAATAGCTGGAGCCCAATAAAAAGTTTTAGGCTTGCATTTTCGGCTGACTCCTGTTTTGAGCTTGTCGACCGACAACTTCATTTTGATAAACTGACTGCAACGAATTTTTACGATGGCGTCGTGTTAAATCTATTGAAGGTGGTCTACAAGCATCCGGTTTGAGGGCTGAATCAGCCTCACAAACTTCGCACTCAACTAATGTTGAGTGAGTTGAATCAGCCTCAAAGCTTGCACTCAACTAATTATGTCCCAACTATTATTCAACTGAACTGAAATAACCGGTTATTTCACAAACTCATTCTTCTATGATATTTTTATAATGCCTTTAAACATTCCAAGTTATGATGATGCTTTGTCCAAGGCATTGTAGCACGTGAAAAAAGCAAAACAAGAAAAAGGATGTGCACTGTTGGGTTGTCTACAAATGCACACAGACATAACCAACTATTTTGTCTTGGATCAACAATTCAATTGATGACTATATTACTACATCTAGTTCTCAGCTAAAAATCCTCATGTTTAAAACATAATACAATATCCTTTCCTATAAGTACAAAGATGGCCACCGAGACCGATCTTCTTTGAAAAAGTCCTCAACTACATCCTTTTAACATGAAGATGGCTAAAGAGCCCAGTCTTCACTTTTAAAATTCCTCCATTAATCATTCCTATGAACACGAAGATGGCTAAGGAGTCCAGTCTTCGCTTTTAAAATTCCTCCATTAATCATTCCTATAAACACGAAGATGGCTAAGGAGTCCAGTCTTCGATTTTAAAAGTCCTCCATTAATCATTCCTATGAACACAAAGATGGCTAAAGAGTCCGGTCTTCGCTTTTGAAAAGTCCTAAGCTAAACATAGTAAAGTCATCAATTAAATGTGTTTTCTCCGCAACTATTTAGTTGGTCTGCAAGTACAAATGTTGATTAGTGTGCGTTGCATCACAAGCGGCGATATTTCCTTTGATGGACAGGTTCTTATGTTCCTTGAGTGTGACTTAATTATTGTTACAAACCTTCCATCGGAATATAAATGAAGACGTCTAACACAGTTATACATCCTTATGAATTTCTTTTTTAAGCACTCAAAGAATGATTTCACTGGGAATTGCAAATACATTTTGATCACCGCATTAAGTGCAGAGATGAAAAATCTGCGAATTATCACACATTTGTACACAAACGTTTGTAGATATCCTCATCACAATTAAATAGAGATGTTTCGAAACATCACTGGTTACATCGCTTCACAATGTCTCAGTGGATGAGAGATGAGCGTGATACAAACGACACAAATCCCAACTGTTCCTGCACAATCATCATATATCTGATGGCTTCTATTTTCATCCTTTTTTTATTTTAACATTTGTTTTGCAAACGTGCATCAGTTGAATAGCTGGAGCCCAATAAAAAGTTTCAGGCTTGCATTTTCGGCTGACTCCTGTTTTGAGCTTGTCGACCGACAACTTCATTTTGATAAACTGACTGCAACGAATTTTTACGATGGCGTCGTGTTAAATCTATTGAAGGTGGTCTACAAGCATCCGGTTTGAGGGCTGAATCAGCCTCACAAACTTCGCACTCAACTAATGTTGAGTGAGTTGAATCAGCCTCAAAGCTTGCACTCAACTAATTATGTCCCAACTATTATTCAACTGAACTGAAATAACCGGTTATTTCACAAACTCATTCTTCTATGATATTTTTATAATGCCTTTAAACATTCCAAGTTATGATGATGCTTTGTCCAAGGCATTGTAGCACGTGAAAAAAGCAAAACAAGAAAAAGGATGTGCACTGTTGGGTTGTCTACAAATGCACACAGACATAACCAACTATTTTGTCTTGGATCAACAATTCAATTGATGACTATATTACTACATCTAGTTCTCAGCTAAAAATCCTCATGTTTAAAACATAATACAATATCCTTTCCTATAAGTACAAAGATGGCCACCGAGACCGATCTTCTTTGAAAAAGTCCTCAACTACATCCTTTTAACATGAAGATGGCTAAAGAGCCCAGTCTTCACTTTTAAAATTCCTCCATTAATCATTCCTATGAACACGAAGATGGCTAAGGAGTCCAGTCTTCGCTTTTAAAATTCCTCCATTAATCATTCCTATAAACACGAAGATGGCTAAAGAGTCCAGTCTTCGCTTTTGAAAAGTCCTAAGCTAAAAAAGTAATGTCATCAATTAAATGTGTTTTCTCCGCAACTATTTAGTTGGTCTGCAAGTGCAAATGTTGATTAGTGTGCGTTGCATCACGAGCAGCAATATTTCCTTTGATGGACAGGTTCTTATGTTCCTTGAGTGTGACTTAATTATTGTTACAAACGTTCAATCGGAATATAAATGAAGACGTCTAACACAGTTATACATCCTTATGAATTTCTTTTTTAAGCACTCAAAGAATGATTTCACTGGGAATTGCAAATACATTTTGATCACCACATTAAGTGCAGAGGTCAAAGACCTGTTAATTATCACACATTTGTTGTTATATTTAATGTTACAAACGTTCAATTGGAACATAAATGAAGACGTCTAACACAGTTATACATCCGTATGAATTTCTTTTTTAAGCACTCAAAGAAGGATTTCACTGGGAATTGCAAATACATTTTGATCACAACATTAAGTGTAGAGTCTCAATGAATGAGAGATGAATATGATACAAATGACAATCCCAAATGTTCCTGTACAATTATATACATGTAATGGATTAAATCTTTTTTTTTTACATTTGTTTTGCAAATGTGCATCAGTTGAATATCTGGAGCCAAATAAATAGATGCATCATGAGCGGCAACATTTCCTTTGGTGGAAAAGTTCATACTGATTGTTCATTGAATGTGTTAGGGTTAGGATTTTTTGCATGCAATTGTATATCATATCACATGGAATAGTAGATTTTTTTTTTCACATTAACTCCCACCATGAAAATATAATGCACATTTTTCCACACCTTAGAAATGAAACAGTTTAAGAGTATTCAAGTCAACTTAATATGTCATTATATTGCACATAAACACAAGAAACCATGAATGTTTTTGGTCACACTATCACATACTGAAGAATTGAAACAGTTTATTTAGTTAAAGATCTACATAAGTCAAGTCAACTTGTTTATGCAATAGTACATCATATCACTGTGAATTGTAGATCCTTTTTTTTTTTGTCCAATTAAGTACTGGGGTGTTAAGACCATGCACATTAACACATAGTTGCTACAATAGTAACTTGAATCATCCCAATCTCCAAGTGGCAAAGTGAAAGTTGATGGTGATTCACAACTTTTCATTTTTGTGTTTGAATTCCATATTTAGAATACATTACTATTGAATTAATCCAAATGACAAAGAATCCAATTCCATTATTTGTTGAAATATATTTACATTTATACAGTTGGAATTATTTCAGAGCAATTCAGTTTTTCTGAAAAATCTAATAGGAACATCCACATATTTTAACTGAAATTAAAATGGTATATCACTAAGTTTAACAAATGAAAATTCAGTTTACTTTCATAACTAGACACTACTAAAACAAATACAATACAAATTTCTTTAACTAGACAGGTGAACTTACAAGTTGTGTGTGAAGTTGTTATGTGTTTGTGAAGTAATTACTGACATCATAATATACAAAACAAATACAGGAACCATGCATACATATACAACATACAACTAATGCAGGATATTTAAAGTATCATGCACATACAACATACAACTAATGCAGGATATTTAAAGTATCATGCACATACAACTAATGCAGGATATTTAAAGTAACATGCACAAACAACATACAACTAATGCAGGATCACCGCTTTACAAAGAAATAAATGCTGTGAAGTATAAGAATATTTCTTACCTTATTCTGACTATGGCTCCATTTGAAGAAATGGCAGATGAACTTTAGATAAAACATGTTGACCATTTGTAGATCGATAGAATCTTTTCACAGTGAGAGAGATGTTTAATGTTCCTCCTGCAGCCTTGAAATGTTCATCCTTTTTCCTTGACCTGATGTTTAATTGACCATTTAGTCCCTGAGTTGAAAAAAACTCACTGTTTAACAGATATATACCACATCTAAATGCATTACCATATAATGCAGTATTGATAAAATAGTGCAACTAATTTTTTTTTCAAATACCGGGGTAATCAATAAAAAAAATTTTAATCTAATGCAAACAAACAAATAAAAAACTTGAAAAACATAGCTAGTTTAAAAATACTTCAAATATCTTTAGTATAAGTACAAGTTTTAAAAATACCTAATTTCCCAAGTTGGCCTTATAAGCTGCTATATCTGGACCTTTCTTTAAAAACATTTTCAGAAAAAAAAAACACTACAGATCTGGCTTTTGTTTTGTGCTTTCATTCTAAACTAGCTCTGATTGTCTGAAAGTTTAAGAAACTATTGCTAGGGTCCTAAAACATACAACAGAATTAGGCGCATAGTGTTAAAAAAATGTATCCTAAAGAAGAAGCTCTTGGGTTATAGAGTAGAAAAATATTTATTACCTTGATCTGTAGGTCAGTAGATAAACTTATGGCAATCAAGGCATCAGTGGAGAATCAGTGCACAATGATTGAGCCACTAACCCACAGATCAGCAACATGTAGTGTCTGTCTTTAAAAAAAAAAACCTGAAATGTTGAAGCAAATTTACAAATTGAAAGAAAAATGTCAATAATATATTTTTAAGAAAAGGAAACAGAGTAACTCCCCTTGCCCATGTGTATAAATTTTTCTCTGTAATTATTTTCCACATTCTGACAGAATTGTTAATGCTTCAATTCCACCCTGTTATGATTAAACTTCAATAACATTTTTGTTTGTAATCAGAAAACGTTACATTTTGGTATAGAATTATAGGACAATGCATGCTCTTTTTATATAATACAGCATACTTTTTAAAAACTAAAATATATATATAATAAAATGTCAACCTTACAAATCAGAGGGTAAGTTATGAAAATGTATGCACTATTCAAACATTCTTACAGTAAATGTGAAGCAGCTCTTGAGTGATTAAGTACACCACTTTATAAAAGTTTACATTTTGGTCCTAATTGATTCCCTTTAGAAGAAAATGTATCTTATGAACCTAAAACTAGAGCAATATCTGAAAATTTGCTGGCCAAACAACCCATGGTTAACCATTGACCATAGAAACAGTTGAGCTTAACACTATCTGACCTATGATCAGATGGTCTGAATCGAGTACTCTAAAACTCTAGACATTGTGTCTTTATAATAGATTTTTTATATGTCATAAAAAATTTTTTCTTTTCATTTTGCTATAAGATATTTGACTAGTACACTAGAATTCAACTCACCTATTGTTCTTAGAGAATTACCTAAGTAACCTTGGAAACAAACTTGATCTCCTTGGCCTTGGGCTGACATATCCAGACTCCTGAAGTGATTGAAGTACAGTAAAGTACTACCATTGCAAGAAAGGTGTACACACTGTTTGGCAGAGTGACTTGGCAATGAAGACTTGTATATCATAGGGGTGCATTGCAGATAGCTGGTACCCAGAAAACAGTTTAAATCACATTATCTTATTGGGATTGACCTAAGTTTTAAACTAATAAATGCCTCTTAACATTATATTAGTTATGATGCATTGTCCAAGGCTTAGTAATGCATCAAATAAACTTGATCACTATAACAAGAAGGTTGTTTAGTTTAGCAAACTAAATACCTATAGCTTTTTTTTTTTTTATATATAGTAAAATTTGTGTTGAGAATGAAAATAAAACTTTGTACTCACTGTGTAGCCATCTTCATAGTGAGAGAGATGAACTAGACACACCAAACATTTGTACAGGATTATTCTAAACAAATCTGAAACTTGACCAAAACACTGAAAAATGGTAGAGAAATATGTATAAAAAGTTCTTTATTATTTTTAACATGCAATGATAAATTATTTTAGAATTAGCAGTCAAAGAAAAGAAAAAATTAAGTCTTACTTAAGCCTTGAAAGCTTTAATTCATAAAAATGCCAACGAGAAAACTGTTATCTGATAGCAGATTACCAAGGAATATTTGTTGCTTGGTTGACAAATTGGTACTATTGGCAGCAGAGAATGTGTGCTTGTTAAGCTGATGATACATGGAAACATCATATACTGAGCTAGAATATCTCTTAAATACAATATCTCATGGTATTTAAAAAAAACGTTTCTATGGAAACAATAGTTAAGCCTATAAGTATTACATAGTTTGACTAATTATGTTAAATAAGATATGAAGGAAAAATACTTGCCTTATAATTGGACTTCCCATGATGTTTACCTCTAGTTTCAATTACCTGGCCTGTCTATTTACAGCTTTGGCTATTTATCTCCCAGGCTAAAAATTGAATCAATACTCAAAATCTTGAACTATTTAAAAAAAAACACTGCAAGCTAAATAAATAATTTTATAATTAAAGATTAAGAGGCAATTGTTATCATCTGAATTCAACCAGATATCAAATAGCTGAGCATTTAAGTAAATAAATTGAATCTAAAAAAATTGATTAAAAGTAATCACTATACACTTGTAAGGCAATATCTGTAGTTTCATAGTTTTGAAATATTTGTGCTTCAAGTAGGATGTTCTATTCAGAATAAACTTTGTCTTGACCACGGAAAAAGAGGGGGAAAAAAAGTATTTAAAAAAATATATATTGAAAATAATTACATATAATAGACAAGAAAGTAGATCAGAAAAAAAAAAAAGCAGGGTTGTACTATCACATATGTTGCCTTGTGTCAAGTCTCCTAGTCCTGCTCTTCATATTAACTACTTGTAGATGGTTTCCATAATCTGTATTGGCACTCCATTTCTTGAATAAGATCTATTGACCATCTTAATCTGAAAAATGTGAAAATATAATTGTATTTAACTTGTTACAATAATCATGACTATATGTACCTAACTCTAAATGCTAAATGACAGAAATGAGTGTTTTTATGTAAATAATTTCAAAGCAATTACTAAAGACCAAGAGGACAAAGAATATTCAAAATGTTATCTAATATTGAGCCCAAGGGTACCCATGATGAAAAAGCTTAGTAAAAAGCACAAATGCTTAAAAAAAAAAGAAAATTGTTAACATTGATAATGCATTCACCAATGCAAGCACTAACACAAAAAGATAGAATTCAAATGAAACATTTAAAAATAAGCATTACAATATTCATAATTTGCCTATCACTTCAGTATACATTATGTTAAAAAAAAGGTAAATCCTTAACATTTAAATGAACTACTTGCCTTTTAAGCTCAATACACAGATGAATGGAAAGTATGTCCAGAATTCTTGATGGCTAGAGAACCACAGGAATGAAATAGGCTTGACTAAAAAAAAACTTTTGGATAAGCTTGCTACACTCCTTTTTCCTGTTCCCCATAACTTGTAGTTTTTTTCATTACCTACATCTGAGGAGCACTAAGCTATACTCAGCATCTTAACCTGAAAGTTGTAATAAAGTGTGTACAGGCTGATAAACACAAATACAAGTCTTAGTTAAGTGAGATTTTGACTAAACTTCATAATGAGATAATCCCCAATTAAAACTAGCTCTCTAAATGTTAAAGTGAAGAAAATAAGTTTTATTGTTATGTATACATTTGAAACTAATTACCATAAGGCTAAGAGATAACAGAAAACATGTATTTTGAGATTTTGATAGGAAAATATTTAAAACATTTTCAATTAGCATGCAATAAAAAAAGCAAAAAAAAAAAAAAAAAAAATGCAAAATATACAAACACATAGAAAAAATATACTTGCTTTGATAGATCTGTAGTAAGAAACTGGTTCTTATTTAACATACATGACAAGAACTTAATTAAATTAAAAGTAGTTAAATGTAACATTGGAAAGGACCACTTGCCATAAGAAAAATTTGGTACAAGCTTGCTACAATTCTGATTAATTGTGCTTTATAGTTCTCAGATGTCTTTTAGTCCTAGTTCTCAATCTGTATTTGTGCTCCATTTCTAAATCACTCGGTTGTAAACTGCATTTGGAACTGAAAATGTTATAAAATATGAGAATGTGGATAGAATGTTATGGCTGCAAAGAGAAAGATTTTGTTTTGAAAATACTGACTTTATTACCAAATTAGTAAGGCTAAACCTGAGTTTACCTATCTCATAAATAATACATCAAGGTAATGAGGCTTCTCTAACATGCATATATTTAAAACTAGTTACCAAAAACTAAGATAACAGAAAAGTATACGAAGTGTTATGTTAATATTAAAAACAAATTTAATTAGCATGCAGTAACAATACAAAGTAAAAAAAACTGAAAGCTTACTTACTGTGCTTCTCTATATCTATATCTACCAATTGCCTGCCTATTCTTTATTAAGCAAGCATCAAAAGAAACTTAAAGTCTAAATTATATAAATCATGCCATTTGAAGCAATACTTGTCTTTGGAAAAAAAAATAATTGATCATCTTTTCACTACTTTCCATCACAACACCCTCACCTGTTCTTTTGTTGGACTGTTGGGGCACCACACACAATCTGTTGACTATCCTCCTTCACTTCACCCACAGGCTGTACACAATCTTGTTCTGAACATGTTTAATGTGACATGAAACTTGTGTTGAAGCTTTGGCTGCTAACAAAAAAAAAAGTTTTATTTCATTATTTCAAGATGCTGTTAAACTGTAAATTATAATACTCCTAAATCTATCTTGCACATCAAGCTTCAAGACGTTCAACCATTGTTATGCAAATATTTTTAATTACAAAATGTTCTATAAAATCAGAAAAAAATTTTCTTTAAATGTTATATAAACATTGAAAACATATTCTCAAATTGCATGCACAAAAAAATAATACAAAATAAAATAAAACTGAAACATTAAAAAAAAAAAAATACATGCCTTGCTAGATCAGTGTTCCACAGCTTTCCTGTTCTTATTAAACATACACCAAAAGAAACTATGAAATTAAATTTAAAATACCTAAATCATATTGAATAGATTACTTGCCTTAAATAACACTGTGGCATAGCACTTTACACATGTTTCAACTTCTGACCAGTTTCTCACAAGTGATGGTTCTAATCATCTGATAACTAAGACACTGATCTGAAAATGTTCCAAAATTTAATTATGATAATGAATACATTTGTCTATCAGCAGATGTGTTAAGTTTAAGTCTGTTTGAAGATAAAATTTCAACTTAACCATTAAATCCTTTTTTTTTAAACTACATCTATAAAATTTATATGAAGCTAAATGAGTATTTATCTAACAATTATTCTTAAAATAATTTTAATTAAAAACATGCTCAATTTGCATGCAATAACACAGAAGTTTAAGCAACACACAAACAAAAAGAATGAAACTTATAAAGATACTTGCTTGGCTGGATCTCTGGTTTCAATGCTTGCCCTTGCTTAGTAAGAAAACTTTATGACAATAACATTAAATTCACAATAGTTAAATTCTAGCTTTGTGAATGACTACTTGCCTTAAAGAATGCTGGCATCCTTGATACACCAGTTTTTTTTTTTTTCAAGTGTTTTCATTTCTTGTCTGTTTCTCAAAGGTAATAATTACTAGCAATCTTTATGATGTTCCCATTTTATATTACAAAGAAGAGATCTGCTATTTTGATCTGAAAGAAAAAAAAATCTGGACAGTTAAAAACTATTTATTGCAACACTCCTGTTTAAAATATAATTGGGTGGTAAATTTTTTAGATCTAACTTATATTTCTAGCATAACAAGGCACCATCTTTAATACAAAGGACTGTGAGGGTAATGGATAAGTAGACAGTCTTTAATACAAAGGTTATGGATGTGTAGGCACCATCTTTAATACAAAGGACTGTGAAGGTTATGGATAAGTAGACATAGTCTTTAATACAAAGGTTATGGATAAGTAGACAAAGTCTTTAATACAAAGGTTATGAATGTGTAGGCAATTTCTTTTAAACAAAGCTTATGGATGAGTGACACTATCTTTAATACGTAGGTTATGGATGAGTGACACCATCTTTAATACGTAGGTTATGGATGAGTGACACCATCTTTAATGCGTAGGTTATGGATGAGTGACACCATCTTTAATACGTAGGTTATGGATAAGTTGATAAGTGTATCACATGACTATGCAGACCAAGTTGTCAATGCATATTTTGCTACAAATGAACAACTTAAGACCTAAAATCTAAACTAAGTAACTAGTTATTTTATTAAGGCAGCATTTTTCTTTTCACAAATAGTTAGGAATAACTTAAGACCTAAAATCTTAAGTAACTAGATTTTACTAGAGATCTAGTTATCTATAGTTATCTAGTTATGTTATTAAGGCTGCATTTTTCTTTTCACAAATAGTTACGCTTTACAGTATCTTTTTTTTTTGTTTACACATTTATCATTAAGGTCTAGATCTAGAATGTTGTAAGCTATACAAGATCTAGCTAGACTAGATCTAGATATAATCTAAATTATTCTACATCTACAGGTCAGCAAGCCTCACAAGGAATGAAAAAGATATGTCCAAGTTTTGCATAATCTCTGAGCTGGTTTAAGTTTAAGCCATTTAAGCCCAAAAGCTGATTATTCAACTAGATCTCTAGTTACAATGGCAACAACGCCCCTAAAGGATTACATTTTTGATAAGTTGTGCTGACAGCTATTTCTAGGCCAATCTTATCTAGAGCTAATCTAGATCTAGAGTCTTGATGATAAATAATAATAGATCTAGATCTAATCTAGATTCTAATGAGACTAATGTAGAGAGGTCCTATGACTATGTAGTCATGATAAATCTAGTTTACTGTAATAGAGTTAGATCTAGATATAATAGATCTAGATCTATATACTATATAGCATAGGATAGGATAGGCATCCATCATATTAATATAGAGTCTATATATTATAGAGAAGACTACTAGACACTAGAGATGGAGATCTAGTAATAGTAGTATCTAGACTAGTAGAGATCTAGACTACAGATGAGCTGGTTACCGTAATAAAATAAAATTATTCTACTTTGTGACTTTATCTAAAAGTAAAAGGCCTTAATTAATGCCTACTATTTATAGATGATAATAGATCTAGTAGGCTATACTATTAAAAGATCTAGATCTAGTAACTCTAGTATAGTTATACTAGATCTAGTAATCTAGTTATAGATCTAGATCTAGCTCTAGATAAGTATAAGATATCTAGATTCTAGACAATGATCACAATCTAGAATTCTAGATCTAGATCTAGTCTATCACATAATAATCATAAATCATGTTATAAAAGATAAAAAGTTATTGAATCTTTGACAGAATTTATTACCATATCATAAAGTAAAGAGTTTGTTGCCAAAGCAAATAAATATTGACTAGATAATAAGATGGTATGAGATCTATAATAGTAATAGTTGGATGACACTGGAAACGAGATGACACAGATAGAACTAGATAAATAGGAGCGTACCGTTTGAATGCGCCACACGTGACTGAGCTCTGTTCACTTGACCACGGCAGTGACCCATCATATGATCATAGGCATCTGTGCCAAAACTTGATTTGATTATATCTAAAAGATGACCGGATTGGTCAATTTATTCGAGGCGTGAAATAGCTTGTTACATCCGGAACTAGATAGACCTACACGGTACACACTTTGACGTTTAGTTGCTATGAAACTATAGATCGCTTAAATTACTCTGACCCGTGACCCCTCAATACACATACACACAATCTACTAACCAGTGGTCGCCAAACTCGTCATCCAAAAGAGAGATATATAAACAATACAAAATTGAAGTTTGATCAGAGTTAGCAGCCCTGAAGACATTTTTATTGCAATAATTAGGTTTAAAAGTACAATCTCGCGCCAACCGTATATACCTTTGTCTTAGGTTGGGGGGCCTACAACTTAGTATTATACCAGGGACGGATTTACCTAGCCTATAGGCAACACATGTTAGGATTAGGGTTAGCCGTCCCTAACCCTCAAAAGCTACGGTCTGCGGGCTTTTTCTGTGAACGGCCGAAAAATTTGGAACTCACTTCCCATTGATCTCAGACAACCTGCTTCGGTACACTACATTCAAGAAGAACATTAAGACCTATCTGTTTAAAACTTTTTTAGATTAGTTTGTCATTTTATGTTTGTAATGTTATCACAGCGCCTTGAGCCTACATTTTTGTTTGTTAATTAACAGCGCTTAATAAATAAAAATATTATTATTATATAGAGCCCCAAAACATATTTAGCAATGACAAAATCAGGACTTGGCCGGCTAGGGTTTAATTTGTGTTGTTTTATTCTC
The DNA here is from genome assembly GCF_947242115.1 of Biomphalaria glabrata. Classification (NCBI taxonomy): domain Eukaryota; kingdom Metazoa; phylum Mollusca; class Gastropoda; family Planorbidae; genus Biomphalaria; species Biomphalaria glabrata. Next base: position 36,080,653 of record NC_074722.1, on the reverse strand, counting down.
TGCGCACTACGCGGCACATCCGAGCAAGTGTCTCTTTGCCTGTGTGCTGTTGTCAAAGACTTGTGTTTTACGTCATCTCTTAGCGTCATGGCTACCGATGGACGATTGTTCAGCATGGCACAGAGGCTGTTTGTGGTATTGTACCTTTGTTGCCCCTTTCAACTAGGAACGAGATCTACCTTTAAGGTGTGAGCTAATGATTCGACCAGGTTCAATATTTTGCTGAGTGATTCGCTAGACTTGCCAAGGTTTGTTGAATTTATGTTGGCCGTGTAGATTGGAAGTTGTGTGAAGAGATAATAATAAATGTAGCTTTTATATAGTGCTACCTTCATGCTTGTAAACACAACCCTTCATAGGTAGCCAAGCCAAGATAAGTTCAAGCGTACTTAGCCTCTCGAGAACGCTTCCCAGATGTGACGACATATTCGATGGTTAAATCACACTTATAAACATGTCGTACGCAAAGTGTTGCGTAATAACATGTCTTATGTCACTCAATTATTGTAAAATGTTTTACATGTTTCGGATGTTCCTTCAGAGTAGAAGACAATTTACTTCCTAGTCCAAACCTTCCCCAGGAAGACGGGAGCGGGCGAGGTTTGAACACGGGACCATCGAGAAGTGCGAACGACAGTCCAGCGCGCATACCGCACGACCAGGCAGCCATCCTCGTAAATAATCCCCCATCGTAAATAATCATTCCATCAAATATTGACCATGTTCGTTATCTGTGCACAGTGAATACTCATGAATATTTTTTTTAAATTCTATTTCTCTCTCTCTCTCTCCCTCTCTCTATCTGGGGCGTAACAAGGATCCCCCCCCCCCCCAGCGCTATAAAGGTCAAATGAGGCGCCATTTTGATCGAGCTGACAGAGAAAAACAACTGCCAAAAAAGAACACATTTGATTGGAGTAGCACGATGATCAAAATCACTCAGAAGGCTAAAAAAGTAAAGTAGCAATAATACATAGCCTAACACTAGCTGTACTATAATTTACAAACACGAAAGGTCACCTGTCGTCATCGAGAAGTACATAGAAGTCTAACTTATACAGCGCTGGTTGTTAGTGTGTATGTGTTCTGTGTGTGAATGGTGTTCGTATTTGCATCTATATTGTTATTTTAAATCCGGCCCTGTCTATTTCAATAGCCGACGCTTAACGATTGTGCCACGTGGACAACACAACGACCAACCGTCTTTTCCCCGCCCCATTAACGCCAGGTTGTTGTGTTGAGTTGTGTAGACACCACTGGCGGATCCAGGGGGGGGGGGGCGGTAGGGGCGATCGACCCCCCCCCACTCGGCCGACCCCCCCCGACCCCGGGGGGGCGGACGAACTTTATTATAAAATTCACACGATTTGTATACGAATTTATTAATTATGTTAAAAATATATATTAATTATTTATATTTCAACCTATTTTTAAATTATTTCGCCCCCCCTCTAGTATGTTGGCTGATTTGGTGGGGTCGGGAGGGGGCGATGGTATCAATCCCGCCCCCCCCCCCTTACACTTTCGAGTGGGGGGGCGGTCAAATTTATTTGTAGAAATCACAGCTTGCTAACAAAATCAATTAAATATCTATATCATTAAAACTTGTTATTGATATTTTAACCGATCTTTTTATTATGTCGTTCCCTGTTTGCCGATTGGGGGGGGGGGAAAGGGGGACGAATACCTCTACTGCCCTTCCCACCTAAACCCTTTGAGTGGGGGGGGGGCGGTCCGTTTTTATGGAGAAATCATAGTCTGTGAACAAAATTAGTTGAACTTGAATTAATATATAAATTTTATATTATGTCGCTCCCTTTCTGGTATTTTGGCCGATTCGGTGGGGTGAGGGGGGGCGATTGCATGTACTGCCCTCCCCACTCTAGCCCTTTGAGTGCTGGGGGGCGGTCCTGTTTTTATGGAGAATCATAGTTTGTTAATAAAATTAGTTGAATATCTATATAATATAAACTACATATTGATATGTGACCCATTGTATATTATGTCGTACCACACTCTAATCTCAAATTGTATCATTAGTAAATTTAAATGAAAAAGGGTTGTACCAGGTGGGAGGGGCGATACATGCAATCGTATTTCCCCCATCGAACAAATCAATACTTTTTCTTTTTGTATTATAGTTAAGAAATTACACATTTAAAAAAAATCTGTCATTAATATAATTTATATATACTATAAATTAAATTCTTATATCGAGTCGCCCCACCCCTATTCTTTAATGCCAAATGCAATCTTTAGCAGAAATTATTAAAGGAGCGAGGATTAATCGTTTTCACTCTACCGCCATTCCCATTTCCAGACAGAGTTTTTTGTAATTTCACATGAATTTATCATAATTATTTTAAGAAAGACTTTGCATTGGAAAAGTTAGAATTCAAACGAAAATTTTCAGTATAAGAGTCATGATTGAGATGAGTTCTAAACTCAAATAATGTATTTATAGTCGCCTTTTCCCAACCTTTTCTCAATCTGTTATTTTTCTAGCTAAAAATTTTGGAACTATAACTCACAATTCATACTACAGTTTTCTTGAGTACTATTTATCGAATAAGTTTTTTTTTCGGCGGAGATCCTCAAAGCAAAAATCTAAATACGTGGGGTATCCTATCTTTTCAAGGAAGAAATCGGTCTTATTTGCAATGTATTATGGATCCTATAAATTCATATTAGAATATTTTTCAAGTACAACAGTATTCGAAAGGTCCTTTTTTAATAGTATGAATAATGAGCTTTAGGTCAGGAGAATGTTTTTCTGCAGTGAAGAATGCAAGAAAACGCTTTTGGCGTCGGGGCTTCGCCCCGAACTCCATTTATGACTAATGATTTGTAGATGTCAGGAGAATGCGTTTCTGCAATGAAGAATGCAAGAAAAGGATTTTGGCGTCAGGGCTTCGCCCCGAACTCCATTTATGACTAATGATTTGTAGATGTCAGGAGAATGCATTTCTGCAGTGAAGAATGCAAGAAAACGCTTATTGCGTCGGGGCTTCGCCCCGAGCTCCATTTATGAATAATGAGTTGTAGATGTCAGGAGAATGCGTTTCTGCAATGAAGAATGCAAGAAAACGCTTATGGCGTCGGGGCTTCGCCCCGAACTCCATTGATGAATAATGAGCTGTAGATGTCAGGAGAATACGTTTCTGCAGTGAATAATGCAAAAAAAAACGCTTTTGGCGTCGGGGCTTCGCCCCGAACTCCATTGATGAATAATGAGCTGTACTTGTCAGGAGAATGCATTTTTGCAATGAAGAATGCAAGAAAATGCTTATGGCGTCGGGGCTTCGCCCCGAACTCCATTGATGAATAATGAGCTATAGATGTCAGGAGAATACGTTTTTGTAGTGAAAAAAGCAATAAAACGCTTTTGGCGTCGGGGCTTCGCCCCGAACTCCACAAGAGAACCTTAAAGCGCTGCCCCAGTTGTTTTGTTTTTCGCCGAAGGTTGAGAAATGCTGCTTTTTTTAATTCTCATATATATATATATATATATATATATATATATATATATATATATATATATATATATGTGTGTGTGTGTGTGTGTGTGCTGTACGCACGTTTATGCGTAGGGTTAGGGTTTACTGGGCGTTAGGGTTAGGGTTTGGAAAAAAATCGCCCCCCCCCAGTCCAAAGTTCTGGATCCGCTAGTGGTAGACACAGGCGTCATAATTATCACAAAATTAAAAATACCAGTCTTCAGAAATTTATGCTGAGAACCCTAGGAAGCCAAGTGCTTCACCACACAGGTACTTATCCCCCCCTTGGAGTTTTTAGAGCGGATAAAACAAAATGGACCTGGGGGTGGTAGCTCATAGTGCACCCACCCACGTTCCCCTGTGTCCACCAACTGACATTTATACTGTTACGAAGTGTCCAGTTCGGTCGACCTATCGAACAGCTCCGTGTTAGTCTCACATTTCGTCCCGCGCCACAGACGTCTGCCAGTCTACCATCACAACCGTCTATGGCAGGGGTTCTCAACCTGTGGGTCGCGACCTCCCTTGGGGGGGGGGGGGTCGATCGACGATTTGCCAGGGGGTCGCCTAAGACCATCGAAAATATGGATTGTTATTGTCTACTCAGAGTGGGAGATTGTAAAAAGGGGTCGCCGAGCATATAAGATTGAGAACCGCTGGTTTATGACGTAATCTTCTATGCTTGAGATTTTTTTTTCTGGTTGCGCTACATCGAAGAAGGCGTAAGTCAAGGAGAGTTCATAAGGCTGTCTTTCCACATCCAACGTGATATGTATGTCACGGAGGTCACGGTCTTTCCCGAGCGGGTCCTTCGCGATCAGTGCAGAAGTCGGCTCAGTGCAAAACATCGTGATTTAATATAGACCACGGCGACTCGTGCCAATAAGTTAATGGTCTTAACCAGAGCTCTCTTTTTTTTTTTTTTTTGATGAGATAAATAATGTCAACTTTGGCAAGACTGCACTGGGTCGGAAATAAGGGAAGTATTTCAAGACATTATAATAGGCTAATGAAGTCCTGCTGACCACTGTAAATAAAAAATTGTTATGACAATACCACTAAGTCTTCAGTGCTTCCAAAGTCCTTCCTTCAGAGAACAGTATCAGGAAAAAGAAGAGGCAGAAAGCGATCAGAAAACAACATGAAAGCGATTCTATTCAAAGCAAAGAACAGAGAGGGATGGAGGAGGACGGTTGACCGATCATGAGTGGTGCCCCAATGGACTAATGGACCAAGGGATAGGTGGAGGTCAATAAATGCGCCACGACAAATGGTGCTCAGACAGCTGGTTCAATGACACCGAGGTAATTCTAGCTCCCCCTGGCCTTAAGGTGGCGCCAGTGGCGTAGCATCCATGGCGCGAAGGGGCTCAATGAAACCGGGCCCACGACCATTAGGGGCCCACAGCCACAATATCGCAAAAAGGGGTTTCATTACGCCTGGGCCTATGACTCATAACCAGTTTGGGCTCTCGTGAGAACTTGGGGATGACATCTAGGTGGGTGGCTAGCTCTAATCATGCATTTGTGGTGACAATTGTTTCCAAACTGACCCATTCTCCCCCCCCCCAGTATGTTCCTAAAACCATTGATAGTATATCAGGGATCGGAAAGACAGAGGAAAGGTACACTACTTGCATTGGGAGGTCTTTCGGGACAGTCTTGAACAGGGCCCACAAGTACCTTGCTACGCCACCGGGTGGCGCCTCGGTAGAAATGTTATTGAAAGCAGATAGGCCACAACGGGTAGCGAACCTCGCTTCTGTCAGTTCATTTTTGTTGTTTTTGTTTTTAATGCTTTTTTAACGTTTTTTTTTTGTTTTTTATGTTCTTTTTTATGTTCTTTTTTATGTTTTTTTTTATGTTCTTTTTCTTGTGTTCTTTTTAAAAGTTCTTTTTTATGTTCTTTTTTATATTTTTTTTTAGTGTTCCTTTTCAATGTTCTTTTTTATGTTCTTTTTTAATGTTCTTTTTTATGTGAATGTTTTTGTTACGTATGTTTTTGTTTTTAAATCTCCAGGTTGAGACTGAAAGTTACACCTGACACTACCCCCTTCCCAGGCCCAGTCCAAAGAGCCCGACACGCCGTTCCACAAAGGGGGCCGTCATCAGAGACCCGCGGCTGGAGTGGCGGTCCTTTGTGGCTGTTACAGAATTTGAATAGAAACTCCCCGCGGTCTGCGCGGTCTCCGGCCTCTTGTAGCAACTGGAGTCTGAGAACGTGTGCAACTAATCTGGAGCTCCAGGGTCACGTGGTGTCCGTCAACTAATTAACTTAATGTTAACTTTGAAGGGGATTCAATGACAGTTCGTTCAAAACAATAATTAGATCTAATTCACTGGACAGAGTGTTTATCGACAAATGGCTCACGTGGCAAATTGCGCGAAAAGCTTACCAGGTCATGACTACGACGAGAGAGAGAGAGAGAGAGAGAGAGAGAGAGAGAGAGAGAGATGGAGAAAGAGTGGGAAAGAGAGAGTGGATACATACAAAGAGGAAAAAGGAGAGAGAGAGAAAGAGATAGAGCGAAAGAATGAGAGAGAGAGAGAGAGAGAGAACGGAAAGAGAGAGAGAGAAAGAATAAGAGAGAGAGAGAGATTAAGATTTAAGACTTAGATGGAAGAAGAAAGAGAGATTGGAGCCCCGCCACAAAGATAATATTTCGTCACCATTAGCCCATCGTATAAATATTCGTGCCCCTAATGATACCCGCCCAGGACTCCGTGCAATGCTGAGACCGCCATTGATTATTTGTTCTTGTAGTAAAGCTATCTTCATTTTTTTTTAAATAAAGTTTTGTAGAAACAAAGGGAGGATACTAGAATCAAAGCATAGCAAACAACGAGAAAGAGAGAGAGAAACACAGACAGATTGAAATAAAAATATTGAGATATTAGCATTGTGTTTATGTGCGTTTGTATTTAGAGTTATTCCCCTTGGTAAGCAAGCTCCTATCGTTGTGTGCGTTACGTGTGCTATGTAAGAGTGTGTTATTAAAGAGTTTGATGTAGCCAGCTTCTAGTGTTAGCCTAGCGTCGCAAATAGAAAATCTTAATCGACCACCGGCGGACCAAGGTTCTGATTGCCATGAATTTGGCAAAATATGTAGGTCACAGCTGGGACCGTGTGTCCACGAGAAATATTGCATTCCTAATTAATCTTCGGACTCGAAGACAAGCCTTAATATTATTATTATTTAAGCTAACATGAGAGGGAAAGAGAGAGAGAAAGAAAGAGAGAGATTGGAGTCCGCCGCTGAATCTTTCGTCACCTTCTGCCCATCGTACAAATATATGACCATTTAAAGATGCTTTACTTAGTTTCAAGATTAGAAGTAGTAATACCATCTCCCAGTAAAACTAGGCCGTCGCAATATGACGAATTATGAAGATAGGATGTGTCCGTTTTGTACAGCAAAAATAGGTGTTACTCGTTCAGACCATGCAGTCTAAAGGGCAGATGATATTTAGGTCATCTGTTTCTTTGGCCAACGGTTTACGTGAGTGTCATGTGGCCTGCACAACGACCAACCGCCTTTACTTCCCCCCCCCCCTCTACTAAAGTCATTAGAGTTGGGTTGACTCTGACTGCAGAACTAGAGAAAAGGATCCTAACACACACACACTCATAACAACACGGCAACCATCAGTTAATTGTCATCTCCATATTAGACATGGCTGCCAGGTCGTTCGGTATGCGCACTGGACTGTCGTACAGTCGACTCGATGCCCCCACCCCCCCTCGGGTTCAAACCCTGCCCGCTGCCATACCGCGTCGTCCTTTGTAGGTTTGGACTGGGATGTAGATTGTCTTCAATTGAACTCTGAAGGAACATCCGAAACATTGAAAACATTTACAAACAAAACATTTGTGTACAAAAAAAAAATATTAAATTAGACTAAACGTCCTCGTATCCACCATTAGACTAAACGTCCTCGTATCCACCATTAGACTAAACGTCCTCGTATCCACCATTAGACTAAACGTCTTCGTATCCACCATTAGACTAAACGTCCTCGTATCCACCATTAGACTAAACGTCCTCGTATCCACCATTAGACTAAACGTCCGCGTGTCCACCATTAGACTAAACGTCCGCGTATCCACCATTAGACTAAACGTCCTCGTATCCACCTTTAGACTAAACGTCCTCGTATTCACCTTTAGACTAAACGTCCTCGTATCCACCATTAGACTAAACGTCCTCGTATCCACCATTAGACTAAACGTCTTCGTATCCACCATTAGACTAAACGTCTTCGTATCCACCATTACACTAAACGTCCTCGTATCCACCATTAGACTAAACGTCCTCGTATCCACCATTAGACTAAACGTCCTCGTATCCACCATTAGACTAAACGTCCTCGTATCCACAATTAGACTAAACGTCCTCGTATCCACCATTAGACTAAACGTCCTCGTATCCACTATTAGACTAAACGTCCTCGTATCCACCTTTAGACTAAACGTCCGCGTATCCACCATTAGATTAAACGTCTTCGTATCCACCATTAGACTAAATGCCCATCGTATCCACCATTAGACTAAACGTCCGCGTATCCACCAAGACTCAAGTTTGAAACTGCTCTCTTGGGCAGCAGCGACTTAACATATAAATACAAATAAAACCTCACCACCCAGTTCAGTTAGATCGCAAGATTGAAAATATCTGCATTTTGAAAAGATTCATTAAGTTGTGAGCCATCACCTTAGTCTGTTGGACCAATTGAACAATTTTATTTGCTTTGCCACCAAGTGCTACAAAGGCAGTCATTACACATAATAACAGTATACAAATAACACACACAAAATAATCAAATGAAGACACAAGAAAAGTAATATGGATGTAACTGGTACATTACATTAGAAGTAATAACAATAATAATAAACAACGGGCTATCTGGCTTGATATATTGAGAAAATCTCTAGATCTAGTTAGGACTGTTTAATGGTTTATTTTGAGATTTGGGGCACCACACAAGATCTGTTGACAGTCATAATTTTCCATTTTGGAAACACACGGAAGACACAATGTCAATTCTGCCGATCACGCTCCACTGCACATTCAGTCCAGTCAACAAAGTAGGCCAGAAAAACAACAACAATACTTGTTGAGACCTTGACCACTTGCAGTGAAAACGAATTTACTGACCAGCAGAAAAGAATGTTAAAAAGAGAATTCAAAGAAATAAGGTCAAGGATGATTAAGTTTATAAGAAAGACAGAGCAAGCTAGTGGGGGGTTACTGTTCATTATTAGTCAGTGTTGATCAGCTCGTAGGCTACTCTAAGTCTATGTTTTGTTTGTTTTACATGTTTCTTCAAAGTTGAAGATAATTACTTCCTAGTCCAAACCTCCCGTAGGACGACGGGGGATTGGAACGGGCAGGGTTTAAACCCGGGGCCATCGATAAGTCCGAACGACAGTCCAGTGCGCAAACCGCACGACCAGGCAGCCAGTCCAGTTACTGTATTATCTGTTTATTGCATCAACACTCAAGTCTACTTATTACATTTGAGGCCCTATGTTCCACGAGGAACGCAAAGGAAAGATGATCATGACTTATCACAGTGATGGCCATTTTAATTTCCGACACTCGTGTCGCGGGCCACTTCAAAAAGGTACAAAAACAAAATGAAATTGACCTGAAACTATGTTTTATTAGAATTGAAACGTGCGGGTCTAGTACAGAGGTTCTCAACCTGTGGGTCGCGACCCCTTTGGGGGTCGATTGACGATTTGCCAGGGGTCGCCTAAGACCATCGAAAAAATGAATTGTTTTTGTCCATTCTTCTAGTTCCGTGTGTGTGTGTGCGTGGGAGGGGGGTCGCGGCAGAGTGGGGGGTTGTAAAAAGGGGTCGCCGAGCCTAAAAGGTTGAGAACCACTGGTCTAGTAGGCCTACTTACATTAATTCAATGGCGTAGCTACCAAGGTGCGGGTTGTGCGGGCCGCACGGGCATCAAACATAAGGATAAACTTTCTCAGTAATAACAACACATTGTAAATATATGAAGAAAACAAAAAGCAAACTATTGTATTTGAAATGTTAACAACAAATTTAATTATTTCCATAATTTGTTCATCTCATGGCTGCCTGGTCGTGCGGTTTGCGCGCTGGACTGTCGTTCTGATTTATCGATGGTCCAGGGTTCAAACCCTGCTTGCTCCCATCCCCCGTCGTCCTGCGGGAGGTTTGGACTAGAAAGTAATTATCTTCAACTTTAAAGGAACATTCGAAACTTGTCAAACATTTTACAAACATCTCCTATGTTCTTTCTTCAATTTCATTTAAGCTGTATTCTAGGTTGTATCAAATTTACTGGATTAGGTAAAATCTCTTAGACGACGCACTTTTGCATAGGCTACCCCTTTTCTTCAGGGGCACATGGTACATTTTGTTACTTCATTGCTCGGTACGCTGCTTTCATCTAGATCTAGATCTAAAGCCTCTAGACTCTTGTCGTTTATTTTCATTCTTGATAGTTTCTTTTATTATTTTTTTTATAACCATTGAGCAATGACAGTAAATCAATATTTTTATGCAAATTATCTTCTTTTTTTACATGTTTTTTTTTTTAAATCACCAATTAGTTAATTTTGATCCTGTAATGTAAACAATATTATGGTCGTTGCCTAAGACTGAAATGTCCTGTTGGCGCGCATAGTGCAGACCTGCCTACGGTTACGCAAAATGCGTATTCGTTACGCAAAATCTCCCAAAAATGACCGTCAATGCGCAATTACGCATTTAACCCATCGCGTTACGCATTTCGTATCCTTTCCCCCCCCCCTCCCTCTCTTGACTAGCTTACGAGCGGTCACGGAGGTCACGCTAAGCCGTCCTGTTTGGGGGGGGGGGGGACACATTGTGTCCAGATCTATACGTTGATTAGTTCTTAAAAGTCTAGAAATGAAGAACGCGAGAGTGAGGGAGTGGCGGGTTGGTACCAGGTTGGTACCGTCAGTTAGCTGATACACCAACGTGACTTTTTTTTTTTTTTTTGTAAATTCATTAGTAGAAATTAATTATGTTGAATCCCTGATTCCCGTATTCATTTGTATTGAAAAAAAATATCGAAGTGCTATCGATTCAAAACACATTGAGTGACATTGTAGATATATAATTAGGGGACAGACGTCCAGACTTAGGCGTGACTGTTCCGCTTTGGATCATCTTTCACGCTTTTCATCAAATGTTCGGGAGGGACAGCCAATTTAATGTCCCGCTTTCATTACAAAAGAAATTGAATGTCAATCTCTTATTTTAAAATCTTTTAAAATCCAACTAGTAACTTTAAAGAAAGCACTTTTCAGCATTTTCTTCTTGATCCTTATTTTTATTTTCACCGCAAAGCCAAATTTAATGTCCCGCTTTCGTTACAAAAGAAATTGAATGTCAAGCTCTTATTTTAAAATCTTTTAAAATCCAACTAGTAACTTTAAAGAAAGCACTTTTCAGAATTTTCTTCTTGATCCCTATTTTTATTTTCACTGCAAAGCCAATGCATGTGTTAGAATTTTAGCGGCATGAGTATAATATATTGGCACAATTGTTCTGTAGACATAAATGTACCAAATCCAGCTTTTACCTTAACGACGCAGGACGCCAAAATGAACACCGGAAATAATCTACTTTCAAAAAAAAAGATCTCATGATCTAGAATATAGATTCTAGATCTAGTCTATGTGTATATTCTAATAATTCTATATAGATCTAGACTAGATCTAGATTTACTCTAGATCTACATTTCATGCATAACTAGTAACTCTGAGTAAGAATAATCTAGTCTAGGTTATAGAAATATTATATATATATTATATATATAGTAATATAGAGAGAGACTAGATCTAACAATAATCAATCTATCTAGACTAAAACTAAAGTAGATATATGACAGATATGATATAGTACAGGCAAAACAGACAGAAAGTCACAAGTGAAAACAAAACGTCTAAGTCTAAGTCAAAAGTTGACAAAAGGCTGAAATAAAATGTTTGTTTGTTTTGTAAAATGTTTTACATATTTCGGATGTTCCTTCAGAGTTGAAGATAGTTTAATAGTTTACTTCCTAGTCCAAACCTCCCGCAGGACGACGGGGGATGGGAGCGGGCAGGGTTTGAACCGTCGATAAATCCGAACGACAGTCTAGCGCGCAAACCGCACGACCAGGCAGCCATAAAAGGAGAAGGACACTTAGGTTAGGAGAGGAAAAGAATCCGTTATTCAAGTTATTGCATTATTATGGCTAGATCTATAAATGATTATTCAACCTAGACTTAGATCAATCTTTTATCTTATAAAATACAACCATTCCTTCAAAAACGATGACCGATGATAAGATGATTACAATCATTATCATTACAAATACAATGATTACATCCTACCAAGCGCAGATTATGCTGGACTATCATCACCACTATGGATGAACTTCAAGAATCTAGATTTATAGATAAAAAATAGATACATTATAGTTATACTAGTTGACTAGTTACTAGTTATAGTCTACCCTGAAAATATTTATTATATAGGCTAATTATATAAATATTATAAGGCATATATATATATATATATTATATTTAAATGCCCAAACATGTATATTTATGTATATTTAAGGTATAGATCTGGAGTATCTGGAAGTGTTGTGGCTGAGCAGTAAAGCACTTGGCTTCTGAACCAGGGGTTCAGGGTTCAAATCATAGTGAATACTGGGACTTTTAATTTCTGGATCCTTTGGCGTCTCTTAGTTAATATTGACATTAGTTGGGGAAAAGTAAATGTGGTTGGTTGTTGTGCTGGCCACATAACACCCTCGTTAACCGTGTGGGCCACAGAAACAGATGACCTTTACATCATCTGCCCTATAGATAGCAAGGTCTGAAAAGGGAACTTAACGTAAATGTATAGGCCTAGATTTAGATATATTTTATTTATTTTGTTATTTTGCAAAAAATTCTAAAACATTTTTTTGGGTTGAAATGCTATCAAAACTGTTTGATCAAAATTGACAAAAATACTTCATTCTTAGAATATAGTCACTCAATAGCATATTCATTATTTTGTTTTTGACTGTTTGAAACAAATGGGATGACACTAAAAAATTTTTAATGGTTTTGTTACTGGATCTTGAGCTCACACATCTTTCACAATCTCCGCAAATTTTTATACATCAAGCTGCCAAACAAAGTCAAACTTTTTTTTGAAAAATATTTTCGCGCCTTTTGGTGAAAAGGGGTTGAGGTGAAGGACAAAGTAAATGCAGAGGTCATGATAGGCTGAAGTCAATGGTGGCGTTTCTCAACATCAGACTTGTCACTGGGAAGCCTGGGATGGAAGAAGGTTGGGTTTTGTCTCATAACCATCATGATGACTTTCTGAAGTGGACACCATAAGACTGGCAGCCATCTTACCTATATATTTAAACTAATTATTGAAAATTTCAAATATTTGGTACTTTATCGGTACTTAACACAAATTTTCGATTTTTTTTTGTCATTGCTTTAGCACTGTATCCGGCTTCATCTATTTGTGATGGTGCAATGGTTAATTGATGGAAATGTTTACGACACATTCTGTAGAGCCTTCAATTGGAGTGACTTTGGATCTGATTTTGAAAACATTGATAGAATCTCCAGACTTCTCAAGTTTAGAGACAAAAAACTGGGAGGCCATATCTCATCTTATTCCAGGCACAACGCCAATGCAGGTTTGTCTTGTTAGTACTAATTTTGTAGATTTATGACGAAATTCTTTAAGCTGCAGAGAAAAAAAACAATAACTGTAAATAAGTGAACATATGCCCTTTGGTTTTATGAGTTGTGTAAAACTTTATATATTTTTTTTAAGTGCATTCTTTCTTACTTCAACCTAATCATAAAACTAAACTATTCTTTGTTATTTTTTACTCTTGAAAATATGGCTTAATTATTGAACATTAGAACATTTTTAATGATTTATTAAAAAGTTTTTTTCTTTTTAGTGGAAAAAAAAAAGTAATTGTAAATATTTTTTGCTGATCATTGCTTTCAAGGGTTGTCTATCACTAGCCCTTTTCAACATTTTTCAATTTAATATTTTCTCTTATGAAAATATTTTCTAGACACTGGAGATGGTGAAAGAACTTTCAGAGTCAGTTCATTTGATTGTGCTCACTTTCCCGGCTCATATCCTGTGTCTAGTCAGGTATTTTCAGTACAGTAGAACCATGTTGTCAGCCATCTGCTTTTACAAGATTGTAAACAGTCTTGGAACAGTCTTTCTTGTGCCTGGACTGTCCAGAGTGAACATATAGTCTGGTTCACAAATAGACCCAAGGTTGGCTCTTTTCCAGTCTTTCTTCCTGTAATGGCTTCTTGACAAAGTTGATTTATTGCTGGAAGACAAAGGACTATTGGAATGAACATTTTCCTTCGTTGCCTAAGCAACCATTCTGTTTTGACATGACCTCTGTGTAGCTGAATCTATTGCTAAAAACATAGGGCTTTAACACTTATTTAATTTAGAACTCTTTTTCAAGAACATTTGCAAAACATTTATAAAAAATTTTTAGTATGCCCTGGGCCCTTCAAAATTTTTGGCCACAGTGCTTAGTAAGTAAAGTTCCCCTTTTTTAAGACCTTGTGATCTATAGGGCAGATGATGTTAAAGTCATCTGTTTCTGTGGCCCACAGTTAATGAGGGTTTCATGTGGCCAGCACAATGACCAACTACCTTTACTTTTTCCCGACTAATGTCAGGTACCCATTAGAGCTGGGTGGACTCAGAAGCGCCCAAAGATGCTGAAATTAAAAATCCCTTTCTTCACCATGAGTGAATCTGGGATCCCTGGTTCAGAAGCCAAGTGCTTAACTGCTCAGCCACATTACCTCCCCACAATGCTTAATGAAGCCATAAAGGTTATGTTTCCTCCAGCCTGACAATTTTTGAGATAACATTGTCTGTCTGTAGGCATGTTAGAAAATTGTATGTCCCTTTTGCCAGAATTTGAACACCACTGCTATGTATGATTTCTTTTTCTGTAACTATAAATAGATCTATATAAGTTGTAAAATTATAAAGAATCAGTAGGTAAAGAAAACTTGCTTGCTTGCCATGAGTAGAGATTTCTGAACTCGCCCACACAGTACATGTTTTTGTAGCTTTTGTAGACCTGCTTACAAATTATATATGAAGTCTTTCTAGATTGGCATAAATTTTATACCTAAAGGTTTGTTTATTTGTTTGTTTTACATGTTTCATATGTTCCTTCAGAGTTGAAGATAATTACTTCCTTGTCCAAACCTCTCACAGGACGACGGGGGATGGGAGCGGGCAGGGTTTGAACCCTGGACCATCGATAAATCTGAACGAAAGTCCAGCGCGCAAACCGCACGACCAGGCAGACAGTTTTTCAGGATTGGCATACCTCACAGTGTTCCTCACAAAGTGGGATTCAATTGTTTTGTTTCCTTTTTTTTTAAGTGTGCCAGGAGATATGAAGAGCTGTTGACCAACGGGGGAAATTCAATGCTGCAGCATGTGACACGGGCATTAGATAATCTTACTCTCGCTGGGAGTGTGAGTGGCACCAGCTTAGCAGAATCGGAAAGTAGCGTCAGGTCAGCTAGTAGCAGCAGACCCAGTTCCAGCAAAGCAAAGGGTAATAACTCTCATCCTTTGTAATACACAGTCTTAAAGTGCAATACTTGTTATTAATACTTTACAATAGGAAATGATTTCAATTGAAGAGAAATATTATTGTGAAGCTTAGCATCTCTAAGAAAAAATGTCACGTGTTTATTTCAAAACATTATTCAGGTGTTAGAGAAGACAAAGAGAAACAAAGTGCTAGCAAAGAAAACATCCAGCGTAGAGAGTTAGGCTTAAAGGGGTAAGGTCAACTTTTGAACCTCTATCATTGTTTTTGAGGTTTATGAGCTTTATTTTGTTAGTTTTGTTACATTTATATGTGTATTTATGTTTATATATGTTTTGTGTGTGTGTTTGTTTCTTGTATGTTCATGTGTTCACATGTTTTTCTCAAGTATGTTATTAGTGTATATTCAATTCTCCTGCTAGTTTTTTCACTTTCTTGCTTTGCCAATAATATGAAGTTGCAACGTAAACATCAGTGTTGTTATTACATCATAATTAATACTATAACAAGTTCTTCAAAATATTTTTTTTTAGTTTAAAAAAAAATATTTCGATAGGTTTACAAACTTTGTTTTGACAGGTTTACAATCTTTTATTTTGATAGGTTTATAGGATTTTGTTTTGTTACATTTTGGAGATGTTTTTATTTTTTTGACTATTCAATTTTATGTTTTTCTTTCTATCAGACCTGTCATGGTCATCCATGTTTGTGATGAAGGCAAAAATTGTAAGTTTATTTTTTTTTTAAATTTCTTTAGTTTTTATGTATACAAATTTTTTTTTTTGAACATTGTGTATGTTAACTTCTAGAAGCAGGAGATGGTTAGGGGGGAGGTACAAAAAAAAAGGGGGGGGGGATAGACCTGAAACCAGACTCATGGCTCACGCCTCAAGCCAACATGATAACTACTCTGCTATTGAAGTGCTTATGATTATAGAAGATTGTATAGTTATGTATTGTTTGTTTCAAATTTACTTTAAAGTGGCTCCCTTTCAAGGGGACTAATTCAGCTTATACCACCACTTCAGTCAAGTACAATGTCTTTTCGAGCTACCAAACAAAATAGTTAATTACTTAACTAATTGGTTAATTTTGTATTGATTCTTGTGCAGTCAGGTAAACATAAAGTAATTGTGTGAAATTTCAGCTTGATCCTAGATTTGGTGTTGGAGAAATAACCTCTACAAACTTTTTACCAGACAGACAGACAGAGGGAGAGAGTGAGTTAATATAAGCTTTGGAAAAATGAAACAAGGATCTAGATGAAACGTATTCACATTGAGACAATGCTGGTCTAGATGTAGAGCTAGAGCTTTCAAGTGTAATTTTTTCTGCTTAATTTTCCAGTGCATTTGGATAATTAAATCTTAATTGGAAACCTTGAACTGAGTTCTGGAGCTCCACAAGGTCCCTTCTGTCATCAAAAGGGGAAAGCTATGACTAACCACACACCATCATTGGTGGTCGCTGACATTAGTCTAAACGTTTATTTTTTAAAGGGAAATCTCAAAGATTATCATTATTACTAAACTCTAATTCTCATTATGAAACACAATTGGTATTGTAGAATTTTAACTCTTATTTATTGTTTCTAATTTTATTTTTAGTGAAAAAAGATTTCCAATGCCCTCGAGACCTACTAGTTCAGGAGATGAGATACTTTTCAGAGTATCTTTCCACTGATGCCCAGCGCTGGGAGGACGTAGATATATCTGTTCATTGCGATGTTCAAATATTTGATTGGCTCATGCACTATGTCAAGAGAGGAACTAAAGAAGCTCCACAGGAACCAAAGCTTGGTAATCCATTCTTGCTTGCTGTAGATTAGTTAACTATTGGTAATCCAACTTGCTTGCTATAGATTAGTTTATTATTAGTAATTCACTCTTGTTAGCTTTAGATAAGTTAATTATTGGTAATCCATTCTTGTTTGCTGTAGATTAGTTAATTATTGGTAATCCATTCTTGTTTGCTGTAGATTAGTTAACTATTGGTAATCCAACTTGCTTGCTATAGATTAGTTTATTATTAGTAATTCACTCTTGTTAGCTTTAGATAAGTTATTGGTAATCCATTCTTGTTTACTGTAGATGTTAATTGGTAATCCATTCTTGTTTGCAGGAGATAAGATAATTATTGGTAATTCATTATTGTTAGCTGTAGATTAGTTTATAATTGGTGATTTAATCTTATTTTCTTTAGGGTAACTTTACTGTAAATTATTTTTTGTGTGCTTTAGAATAACATTATTACTAACATTAAGAATAAATTTATTAGTTAATTATTGTTAATTCATTCTTGTTTGCTGTAGGTAAGTTAATTGTAAATAATTTCTGCGTGTTGTAGAATAATTTTCTTGGTAAGGTTAGGGTTACAAACAGATTTTTTGTTATTGTTGTTATCACTCCCGCGGCATTGAACAATTTATTTTATTCAACAATTTTTTCGACTTTTTTTTTTCAGAGCCCAACAATGTTGTGTCAATTTTGATTTCATCAGAATTTCTGAAAATGGATACACTGGTGAGTCTGTTTTCTTGAATGCACTTCATCGTTGTAGGATACAGTAAATTTATTACCGAGAACTGTTTTAGAGAGGGTTGCAGTGACTCAGTGGCAAAGCACTTGGCGTCTTGTGTTCGAATCTCGGTGAAGACTGGTATTTTTAATTTGGAGATCTTAAATTCGCCTCTGAGTCCAGACTATTTGAATGGGTACTTGACATTAGTTGGGGGTAAGTAAAGGCAGTTGGTCATTGTGCTGGCCACATAACACCCTTGTTAGTAGTGGGCCACATAACCAGAAGATTTTAAAATTTAAGGTTGTTTGATCTTAGATGGAAAGATCTGAAAGGGGTTCTTGACTGTTTTAGTAATAATAATTTTTTAGGAGAAATTGTTTTGGGAGTCTGAAGATAAAGGAAGAATTCAGTATTTAATACAGCTATGAAGATTCAGCTGAGCCTTATGCATTTTACTCTACTGCTGTATGCTGGGTAATCTTTTTCTTGGTTTCTGCTTTTTTTTGGTTCTCAAAAGTGGATATAAGTGCATTATTCTTTCACAACACCGTTGCATTAGGTAGCCATTTGTCTCCATGTGAACTTCTCTATGACAGTGGCTTTTGGCTGAATTCTTAGCTGGACTTTTAAGTGCTTCTAGTGAACATTTTTGTATGGTGGCTGACTGCAAATATTTTTAGGTGAGCTCATAAATAAATGCAACACAGAGTTGTTATGTTCCTGCTTATGACTTCCATGTTTAAAAATATTCTAAATGTTTGGATGGCTGCTCTAGACTTGTCTCAATTTTCACTGGTATCAAATCCAATCCACCAATATCCCCAGCAGTCATTAGGGAGGTTTGGGCCAGGATGTAATATTTTTTGACTCTGAAGGAACATCTGAAATGTAAAAAAAACAAATATTTAAACTATTACAACTAAAAATATAAGTAAAAAAATTGTACTTCTAGATCTTTTCTAGTTTGTGAAATAGTCATACTTTTTAGGTCAAGTTGGCATGAAGTGATGCTGGTGAAAAAGATGAAACTAGTCTGTGGGAACTTATAATGAGACTTCTTAATATATAAAAATAATATATATTATTTAGAAAGACATAAAGACATCAGTTTTCCTAATGCTTATTGCTTTAAATGAAACAATAGTAAAATAATGCATTTTCAGTTGTAATCAGAGTTCGCACATTCCAGAGTGAGTTCTTCATCTCTTTTTCATTTTATTTTTTCATTTTTTTTTCTTAGCATTTTTTATGTGCTATAATTAATATTAATTGTGAAGTAGACCTGTTGTTATTTCCCTTATTTGCCTGCTTTATCTAATCTCACAGGTCGAAGAGTGTATTAAATATTGTCACAAGAACATGAACGATATATTAGCTACCCCTTGCAACATGGGCTGTATCAATGACAAACTGCTCACCAGGTACAACAATTTGTCTCCCTTTTGGTGTTCCTTCCTGACCAGAATGTATAACAAAAGTATAACAAATCTTTTTGACAAGCATATTTAACAAAACAAGAAACAAATTTTTTTGTATTTTTCGCTACAAATTTGTGAGGTAAAGTACTTTACTTCTGAACAGAAGGTCTCTGGTTCGAGTCAGAATTTTGATTGTGAATGTTGAAATTAAAGGTGATTTTGTTCTTAACCATTGGCCATAGATGGCAAGGTCTAAAAGAGGTTCTTAACTAAATTTTATAAATCAACAAAGTTATTTTCTAAATAATATTTATGAAATGTGTATTAATAGTTATTAAATGTTTTTTGGATTTAACCATTTATCTTGATTGGACCATGTAACTTTTGAAAATTCTTAATCTTATCTTATCTTATAAGTTAAAGACAATATTTCAAAAGAGAAGATGATCACATCCTATACATTCCTTGAGTCAATCTAGTCAGGCATGTTAATCAGTGACATATACTCTGCCAAGTCACTGGTTTTCCTGGCCGGCTCAGGCAACTCATTCCATGCTCTAATAGCGCTAGGGAAGAAAGAACACTTGTATAAATTTGTCCTGGCATATGGAATAAGAAATGTAATACCCAACTACACAGCACTTAAGTCTACTTACATCAACATTGACAAACTTCATCAAATTCTGTCAACTAAAGAAAATATCTGCCTCCAGAGGTTCTAAAGTCCAGGCCTCTAAAGACACATAACACTTGCACAACAAACAAATGTGAAATTCCCCCAATCTGAAAACCTAGTTTCTATTAACAACCTAACAGTATAACTCAGAGGTTCTCTAACTTTTTTTGACCCGGCGATCCCTTTATATACTTGTAGTCAAAACTTGCCTATGGATCCCTAAATGAAAAAGCTTTTAGTGAAGAAGGTATTTTAATTTGATTAACTTTTTCTGCGGATGCCCTTCGGTCATCTAGTTTGGGTCCACGGACCAAAGTTTGAGAAACACTGGTCTAATCAATACAGTTATCATAATAATATATGTTTAAAAAATACTCACAGAATGGCAGAACTGTTCAGTCACGTTGAAGCTGATGAACTACGAGACCGAAAAGATAAATTTAAAAGGTAACAAAATTTTAAAATGTAATAAATTTGCCATTCATTAATACAAAATGCTTTATTCAGTATTGACCTCATTTAAATGGAGGCGTGATGGCTGAGTGGTAAAACCCTTGTCTTTTGAACCGAAATGTTTGGGTTTGAATCTAGGTGGGAATTAAAGGAATCATTTTGAGTCAACCCAACTCTTAAGGATACCTGACACCAGCTGGAGAAAGTAAAGTTGTACTGGCCACAATTAACAGCCCAGCCACAGAATCATATGACCTTTACATCATCTGCCCTATAAATCACAAGGTCTGAAAGGAAAAAATAGATGATCTGAAATTTGACTATCCACAACTTGAAAAATAATTTTTTTTTACTTAGGTTACTAACTTTGTGCTAAATTTAATGCCAAAAGCTTAAAATTTTTAATCAGAATAAATTTGTTATTTGGAATAGGTATTTGAAAAAAAAAATTGTTAGACTAGATTTTATTTCTGACTGAAGTAGTTTATATACAATTTCAAATACAAGTTTTAATTTTGTACTGTTATTTAAATTTAAAAAATGGCTACAGTTGAGTAAGTCAAGTCATTGTACTTTGGAATAAACTAGTTCAAGATCTAGGAATGAACAAACATTAAAAAAAAAATGTTTTAGCTGACTTAGATATAACAGAATGTTTTCATCAACTTACTGACAATAAAAATGAAATGAATCTCCATTATTTGCTTTCTTTCAATATTAATATATTCTAAACCTGTGCAGATTTACTTATGAGCTAGACTAGTTTAATAACTTATTCAAGTTTTGATTTGAATCAATCTATAAAGAGTAAACAAATTTACAGTGTACAAGAAAAAATCTAAGAAAAGTCATAAAACTTATAATTAGCATAAAATATTGTTAATGTTAAACAGAGCATTTTTTTAAAGAGGAATTCAATTCCCTTGTTTTGCAGTAAGCTGTTTGCCAAAAAAATTGAAAAACTTTTTGAACCTGATGGTCCATCACCAGACTCTCCAGAGAAAGCAACATCTTTATTTAGGTAACTACATATTTGTCTCTTTAAAAAAAAAGAGTACCTTTCCTTTGTGCTTTATTTTTGTTTTTGTTTTAAAAGTTTCAGACATTCCTTTGGAAATGAGATTATTACTTCCTGACCCAAAGCTCTTGTACGATGGCAGGGCTGGAAATCAGGATCATCGTGATGGCAGTCTGAAGCTCTTGTCTCAAGACCAGGCAAAAGTGGTTGCTTGATTTGCAATTTATCAAATACAGAGTGGCCCAAAATTAGGTTTACAGTTATTAAAGTACCTTTTATATGGTTGAAGTTACTTTCTTAGTAATACCAATAGAAAGCATTCAATGCTGCAATTGTTGCAGTCGGATATTTTAAGCCTCTGAGAGATGAAATTGTTTATGTTTATTAATTGTTTATGTTTATACATTGTTTATGTTTATAAATTGTTTATGTTTATAAATTATTTATGTTTATAAATTATTTATGTTTATAAATTGTTTATGTTTATAAACTGTTTATGTTTATAAATTGTTTATCTTTATAAATTGTTTGTTTATAAATTATTTATGTTTATAAATTGTTTATGTTTATACATTGTTTATGTTTATACATTGTTTATGATTATAAATTGTTTATGTTTATAAATTGTTTATGTTTATAAATTATTTATGTTTATAAATTGTTTATGTTTATAAATTGTTTATGTTAACAGGTTTAATGAATTTCCCTCTATTCTAGTGTCAAATTTTAAAATAAATAGTCTATGTGATAACAGTAAACCTACTTTTGGGCCAGGCAGAACCTGCAGCGCTACTGATCCCAAATTGTATCGGATATTCCATTCCTTTTGGTGACATCAGCTGCATGGAGAGGGGAGAACTGCTGTGTGGGTGACTTGGTTCGACCATAAACAATTGCCCAGGCTTTCATCTCGCTTATTCAAAAAACGAGGTGAAACGTAGTCATTACTTCTGATGAGGCCAACAACTTTTAGGGCTACCCTGTATATTGATGCAGTTAACTGGATTAGATACGCCATTGGGCCACCCTGTATATTGACTGGATTAGATACTCCATTGGGCCACCCTGTATATTGACTGGATTAGATACTCCATTGGGCCACCCTGTATATTAACTGGATTAGATACTCCATTAGGCCACCCTGCATATTAACTGGATTAGATACTCCATTGGGCCACCCTGTATATTGATGCAGTTAACTGGATTAGATACTCCATTGGGCCACCCTGTATATTGACTGGATTAGATACTCCACCATCACTTCTCCTGTCAGCAAAGTTTTCTTTTATTCTGGTCAAAGGTCTTAAGCAGTAGATTTAATTTGATTTGGGAACCATTGATTGAACAATCAATATCTTAGTTACTATTATTATGTTTCACATTCACTGTTAGGGGAGACAACTTGCTTTTTAATAAGCTGGTCTTTGTTACTTGCAGATGCATGATTTGTAAAAGACACCTGACAGAATCACTTAAACCATTTGTCAAGTGCTTACCTAGCAGGTGTGTACATTAAATATTAAGACTGCTCCTTGAGGTACACCTGAGTTTACTGTTATTGCTTATATCGGTATATTATTATAGTTTTATACTTGAAAATAAATAATAATGCTAAAATTAGAACAGGGTTGAATTATTATTATTATTTATTCTAACAAATAGGGAATAATCCAACCTAAAAATAAGCAGTGTTTTGTCAAATTACAAATGTGCAAGCGTTCCGTCAAAGAAAAAGTTTGTGAAACCCTGTTCGAAAACTAAAACAAATTAAAACTGACCTAATTAGAAAACATTTGACCAGTTTTGATTAGTTTATTACTTTTTTTACATATTGTTATGGCTTGTCTTTGAGTCTGATGATTAAGGGAGATTACAATATTTCCCATGGGAATACAGTTCCAGCTCTGATATACATATAAGAGCATTCTAAAATAAGGGAGAGAAACTTTCTGTATAAAGACAGGAATTTCAGTTATTCAAGTGGAAGGTGTCACTGAGATGTCAAAACCACTTGGCTACAGCTTGACCATCTAACAAAGGGTTCAGGTTTAAATCCCAACTTGAGCAGAATTTTGTTTGCTGAGCGCCTAAAGGCATCACAGAAACCTTCTCCCAGATACCCCCTCCCCCCAATGGTCCACAAAAGATATTGGACCATAGTGCACTAAACATGCTATAAGTTTGAAAAAATCATATTAGTTAGATTATTTCCATTGTTACTACCTGCTGAGTATGGATCCCCAGAAAATAGTATTTTATTGTTAGAGCCAATGAACATATGTGTTGATTTTAATATTGATTTTTAGGATGACCATTGACCAAAATGGACAAATGACCTATTCTCATGTTGTGGACTCCACTTTTGACATCAGTGACTATGTCCTGGAGCTCAAGTCCACCCTTAAGACTTGGAGAGATGTCTACTGGAGGTTGTGGGGGATGGTCAACTATTTTACCTGTGTCAGGTGTGGGGAAGTTTTCCCACTGACTGAATTCGGTCATTGCATGTAAGTTTTATCTACCCCCCTCCTTTTAGAAGTATTCTAACTCATTATTGCTTACATTAAGTTTAGACATACAAAGTTTCATGCTGACAGATATGATGAGCTTTAAACAAATTTAAATAAAAAGCTGAATTGAAATACAACTACAGCAATAACATGTCAAATGTATACGCTTCCCAACAATTTTTATTTCTGTTCAAACTATGAAAAAGGATATTGTCTTCTTTTCTTGTGTCCTTTTAAAGTTTACTTGTAAAATCTTTTTTTTTTGTATCATAATGGCAATAATCCAAAGATAAAGGGTGAGTGCAGTGTTTCACATGGCCACAAAACCCTTTTCGAATTTACAGTCCAGGGACGGACTGGGCTCCATAGACTTGGTCAGCAGACGGAAACTCTAAAATAAAATCCTACAACCATCTGCTGTCCACAGCCATCTCAGACTACTGAGCCACTGTGGTCAACATTTAGCCTATGAGCCACTGTGGTCAACATTTAGCCTAAAGAGTAATTTTGGTCTGCACATTCCACTATAAAAAAACCTAGCACAGGCTTGATGCCTTACTGTGTTTCACCAAGCTAATTTTTGTACCAGATACAAGAAAGTAGGTGTTTCTATCAACTATCATAATTCTTAAAATTTATCTAAAAAAAAATTGTTTAATTTAGTGATTAGTGTTCATTCAAATTTAATTAATAATTTTTGTGTTAGGCTTTTTCTTAACTCTCTCTTTAATTATTTTCCTCGTTCAGGAGGAATTATTCATTTTCCAATTTGTACTTCACTATCTTTTACAATTAAACTTCAATAATGGTTTTCTTTTAATCAGAAAATATTATAATTAGTATAGATAAATGCATGCTCCTTTTTATAGAACACATATTAAAGTTTACTAACTTAAAAATGAAGTTAATTTAATGGGGTCAAATCAACGTTGGTATTGCCAATCAGGAGAGAAAGAGTTAAAGTACAAGAAGAAATGTAATGTTTAGATATTTGCCTTATAGTTCAATTTTTTAAAACCTGTGGGACAAAAAAAAAAAGATTGAATCATTTCTTTTGTTTTTCCTCATTTTTCTAGCTACCATCCAGAACTTGCCAGATATGACAATGAACCAGGTTCTGTCACATCTTGTGTTGGAATACATCCGTGTTGTCACCAGAGAGCAATACGTTTTGACCCTACCCTCATCAACAAGGTATGTACTAGTTGTTCACCTTTCTGTAGATGTTGCAAGCTGCTTGCATTTCAGATGAAACTTGAGTAGTAGGTACAAACATTGGTTATTTGCTGGTTGGATGTGTTAAGCACAGAACAATCCTTCTTTTAATGCATTATGCAAGATAAATACATATAAATAATTATAACAACCACCTGATAATTGCATATGTTAGCATTGTATTCTAACAAAGACTGAGATTAAAAGAAAAATATAGGTCCCTCCACTTCTTCACCAATTTTTTATTTCAGTCTCCTTGCCTTTCTTTGGCCTGGCAAAGTGCCTTTTAAGATAAAATTTAACTCTTTCTCTCCGTAATTATTTTCCACATTCTGGTGGAATCAACATTGGTACTGTCAGTTAGGAGAGAAAAAAAAAATGATGCTTGAAGCTTTTTTAATACATTCAAAAACTGGATTTGTATTCACATGTAGCCTCTAAGATTTTAAAAATAAATTTCATGCAGATTTTTTTTTTGTTCCAGGGCTGCAGGGTTAAAGACCACATTTTGAATTTCACACCAACAGAGGGAGACCAATCCTCAGTTCAGAAAGTCTATGATGACCTCTTAACTAGGAAGGACATAATCTGTGTGCCGTATATGAGGCCAAGCGATTACAGGTATTGCTAAGAACAATTCACTATGTCTAAGAACAATGGAAACACCTGTATACTTTCTTAGGATCTAGATAAACGAATCAGGGTTGGCTTATGCCTCATGGTCGCACTTGTGAGGCCTAAGTCCTGAAAAAAAATTGTCAAAAAAAACACGCTCTATAATGAAGATATTGTTTCAGAGTTGCACTATTCTGGTCCCAGTTGTCATTTTAATCTGTGTAATAACTTCATTCTTTGTATATAAGTAACGTTTCCATGTCAGACCTTGTGATCTATCGAGCAGATGATGTAAAGGTCATCTATTTCTCTGGCTCATGGTTAACGAGGGTGTCATATGGCCAGCACATTGACCAGCCATCTTTATTTTGACCCAACTAATGTCAGGTACCCATTAGAGCTGGGTGGACTGAAAGGCGTCCAAAAGATCCCAAAAGTAAAATTCCCAGTCTTTGCCAGGTTTCAAACCCTGGACCCCTTGGTTTGGAAGCCAAGCGCTTATGGTGAAACATTCAAACTTAATAAAAGTGGTGAAATATTAAAACTTTTTAATTTCATTCAAACTGATTAACAGCAGTCAAACATTCAAACTTTATAATAGCAGTAAAATACTCAAACTTTATAATAATAATCTTTATTATCCATAAGGAAATTTGTCTTACAATTTGTGCATTACACCAAACAAAACATTATAACTATAGAAAAACAAAATGAACATTCACACCAGACTCACTTATAATGTACATGCGACAAAGTTTATATTAGATTGTTTCTATTTAATGATTTGATTGCCAGGGGAACAAAATAGCTTTTGTGTCTGTTTGTTTTTGCTATCAGTGTCTTGTATCTCTTTTGTGATTGTAAAATCACAAAATCCTAGATTCTTTTTAGCTTTTTATTGTTTTATTTTTAGCATAATAATTAAATCACATTGTGGTGTACAGTTTTTTTTTTTTTTTTTTTTTAATCTTTAGAATTAGGTTTGCTTTATGAAAACTTGCCAGAAATAGACTGCATCTTTTTTTTTAAAGTAACGTCTGTAAGATAAGATCTCATTCTTCTAAAATGATGACAGATTTATTTTGTCATTTTTCACCATATCCATTATGTCCCTATAGTCCAACAGACTAAGAGATAGGTTAAGGTGAAACTATTGTAATGTAATGAAGGCTTCATCAATCACACACAAGAGAATAGTTGTTCATTGAAAAACAAAAGGAAATAACTACCTTATTGGGTTGTATTTACTGCTTCATAATGTTATAACTCCGCCATGCGCACCGCCATCCAGGCTAGTGCTAGAAGGTGCGCACTGTGATAGACTAGACCTAAAAGGATGTCAACATTAGAAAGAGAACTATTTCCGCTCAAGTAGAGAGCCAATATGGAGAGATTGTGCCTAAGATAGATGTTGTTTTGTGTACCTGTGATGTCGTGTAAATAAACGTCTATGTCTCGTTGAGTTGCCTCAATTAAGTTATGACAATACCATCTGATAAATTTATTTAAGTATTTGTAAAATTGTACTTGCAGTGATATGGAGCTAGATGTGTTTGGTAATGAAAGTTTCGTCTGTCAATCAGAGGACTCTGGGATACATTTACCCAGTCTTAGTGCAATGGGTTCAGAAGAAGTCAGAATAGAGGTAATGACACATCCTTTTTGTAAATGTCTTTAATGTTGTATTTTAAAAAGTATATTTCAATCAGAATTTGGAATTTTTTTCTCAGAGTTTTTTATTTTGTGGTCACATGATTTAAAAAAAAAAAATAATGCAGTCAGTAGTCAAGTTTTTACTATTACTGTTCTGAATGTTATAGTCTACAGAGTCATCTTTAAGTCTAAACAAGCTCCTCTTTATTTTTGCTTTGGCTGCTTACCGCTCTCTGACTGATTGATCTTCCACTTGCGTCTCTATTCCTATCAACTATTACATTGGCACAACATGGTCACTTAATGCAGGGGTCACTTAATGCAGCGGTCACTTAATGCAGCGGTCACTTGATGCAGGGGTCACTTGATGCAGCGGTCAATTGATGCAGGTGTCACTTGATGCAGGTGTCACTTGATGCAGATGTCACTTAATGCAGCTGTCACTTAATGCAGGTGTCACTTAATACAGGTGTCACTTAATGCAGGTGTCACTTAATGCAGATGTCACTTAATACAGATGTCACTTAATGCAGGTGTCACTTAATACAGATGTCACTTAATACAGATGTCACTTAATGCAAGAATGGCTTAATAAAGAAACAAGTCAACAAAGGTTGCATACAAGGCTTTAGAATAAATGGATGCTTAACCTCTTACCAGCCAGTTATATCTGTTAATAATTCTTTTTGTTTCTTTAATGTGTTTGTGATGTTTTTTTATCTAGAATTGAAGATTATTACATCCGAGACTAACCTCTCACAGGATGGCTGGGTTTGAACCCTGTACCATTGAAACATCAGTCCAGAGCACATACCACACATCCAGGAATCCATAATTGACAGTTTGTTGTGATATAGGTTTTTATGATATAATTTCGTTTGTAA
This sequence comes from Biomphalaria glabrata, assembly GCF_947242115.1. Taxonomy (NCBI): domain Eukaryota; kingdom Metazoa; phylum Mollusca; class Gastropoda; family Planorbidae; genus Biomphalaria; species Biomphalaria glabrata. The sequence goes on along the minus strand of NC_074722.1, from coordinate 36,052,557 downwards.
AACATAAAGTGATTTCTTTTATGTATCTTTATGTGTTCAGACAAAGCCCAGACTTCAGCCCTTGACAGTGGAGAAAGAAGTTTCCTATTATGTGGATGAGTTTGATGAGAGTGATGATGAAGTTGGAGATGATGAACAGCAGTCCAGTGCGGGTGAGTCACATGATCCATGAGTCACATGACTCATAAGTCACATGAGTCATACAATACAATACCGGTATTGGTAAAATATTTTCAATGTTCACTGTGAAGTGATGGATTGGAATAATTGGGATAAGTTCAGTTGCAGTCATATTTAGTTAATTGAGATAATGCATTTATTGGTGCATACACATTTTTTGTCAGCCAAGTTATCATCTTGATTTCTATTCTGAATTACTTTTGTTGAGCTGAGTTTAAAGTCATAATATTGGTACTCAAAGAATTAAATTCAGTGCTGCGCTACTTCAGTGTATCCTAAAAATGAGTTGTAATAGATCTAAAAACACTTCTCTGAATCCGCCTGTGTCATATGATTGTGGAGACCATACACAGCTCTCTTCAAAATACATTCATGACAGTCTGTTTTACAAGTTTTGATGTTCCAATAAGATATGTTTTATTTTATTTTTTTTCATGGAAAAGACTAAATATGAACATAATTTGTATTGAAAAAAAATAGAAAACAAAAACAAACAAAAAGTAGGTTTTTAAAATGATTTGTCCTACCACTTGACTCTGCAGTTATTATGTTATGGATGTGCTACACTTTACTTAATACGTGGGAAAGGAAAATTCTTAGGAAAATCTGTGGTGCCATACAGGATGAAACAGGGCGGAGGACACGCACTAACCATGAGATATATCAATTGTATTAAGACCCACCAATAGTGACGGAAATAAAAAAGAACAGACTACGTTGGGCAGGTCACCTTGAAAGAATGTTAGATAACAGAGGAGCGAAAATCGTATACAGGCAAAAAACAAAAGGCAGGCGACCCAAAGGCACACCCCGAATGTGATGGATTGATGATGTAGAAGCAGATCTGAAGCAGCTTGGGGTCAGGGCATGGAAACGAAAGGCCCAGGAGAGATCTGAATGGAAGGATGTGTTGAAGCAGGCCAGAGACCTCCATGGGCTGTAGCGCCACAGGAATGGATGGATGTGCTACACTTTCTTCAAAGTCTGAAATGTCTTTGTAATTTGAAAAGACGAACTATGCGGAGACCTCTTCACTCTCTCCTCCCTTACATTTATGTCCATGGACACACACACGCATGCACGCACAAACTCACACATGGAATACTTGTTTAGAACAACATTTGTTTTTTTTTCATTTGAAGCCTGTTACAAAGTAATGCATTTGATGAATAATGTATTTTTTATTTTCATCATAGCAGTATTGCTCATTATGAAAGATTGACTTACCCTTCATAATGTAATATATTTAGTGGACTTTTCTGGTCTAGCTTTTAATGAAAACATCTTTATTTTTGTTTTGATTTATTAGCAAAATCAATTATGTCGATAATGTACACTACTCTTGTGATAATTTTAGAATATCATTTTGAATGGGCATCATGGTTATACAAAGCTATCGTGCAGAGTTAACTACCCTGATGTCTAGTCATAGCGCTATTAGTTCCCCTTGCTGTCAACTTCTGCTTGCTGTTGACTTTTAGTCCTACCAATGATTTCAGGCTCAACATCTACCAAGAAATCCAGCAGAGCTCTGAAGAAATCTCTAGTCACTGTTAACCCTCAAGCTATTCTATTAGACGGACCAGAGTTTGAGTAAGTATCCAAAAGCCTGGGCAATGCTTCTCAGCCTCACCATGGTGCTTGGGGGGAAGGGTCATTAGGGTAAGTAATTAAGCTAATCAGGAAGCAAAAAAAAAAAACCGTGTTTGTGTGCCTAAGGACAGTCCAATTGAGTTGGCAGGAATGGAAGCCCCAACGATCATCTCACTATCCATACAATGTTCCTGAAGGGGCTGGTTTCTTTATGGCAAGGCTGATGTGGTACAGATAAGGAATATGGGGGAATTTCCCTGGTGTTCTCGGCCTTTGGCATCGCTTCTATAGAGCTTCTAGCATCTTGGGATACAAGCCATCAAGCAAAACTTTTGACCATAAACTTGAGTCTTTGCATTAAAATTTACCCGCAAGCTTCTACCCCACTTTTTAAAATAATAGATAGAAATAGTTACAACTTTATTTTACTTGTAAATTAACAGAGATTTCATTATGTTTAAAGATATTCTTTTTTATTTTCTTTCTAGTCAAATCAAAAAGAATACATGGGACACTCAGAAGTCATTGAGATACAATCAGGACACACAGCGACAAGAAGGTCAGTTATAATTTATTTCTTTAATAAATGCAGCATGTAATCTGTATGCGATGCTCTTAAAAATCTAGATTCAAACTCTTTGGCTTTAACCCAAATAGATAACAAAAGCAACAATCATAACAAACGAATATTCACATTTGACTAGAGTAACACCTTTAGTAAAGTCACTAAATTTAGAAAGCCTTCAGGATAGAAGAATTAAAAGTAAAGTAGCTATTATACATAAAATACTGAACCATAATCTTCAAATACAAAAACAAAATTTAATAAAATACTCAGAAAGACACAAAGATAAAGGCACATTCCTCGTCCCATATGCTAGGACAAATTTGTACAAATACTCCCTCTTCCCTAGTGCTATTAGAGCATGGAATGGGTTGCCTGAGCTAGCCAGGAAAACCAGTGACTTGGCAGAATTTAAGTCATTGGTTAATATGCATGACTGAATGCATGATGCGTAGGACGTAATCATCATCTTTTTTTAAGTAACGTCTGTATTATATAAGATAAGATAACTCACAAACTCACAGCTAGCTGAGACATTTCAACATCCCATTTGCCAGCAGCCTCCATTTGGCAATAAACTTTAATTCCAGTTTGATAGTCAAGCATTTTATCACTCAGCTTATTCTCAATTATAACTATTACTTGAGGCAATCCCATTAGTCTTGTCCAGTATTGAAATAACAAACCTATAGACCAGTGTTTCCCAAAGTGGGGTACGCGCACCCCCGGGGGTACGGGAAGACTTTGGTGTGTGTGGGGGGGGGGGGTACACGTTGCACCTCATCAACTATGCTGATTTTTAAAAATTCTCTTTTTATTTTATTCTGTTAATAAATTAAAGTTGGGGGGGGGGGTACTCAGCATTACAAAAATTATAAAAGGGGTAAACATAGGTCAAAAGTTTGGGAAACACTGCTCTAGACTCTATGACCAGGCAGCCTTCTAAGACCCTGTAAAACCTGTTTTCTCTATCACTGAGACACTGCAGGTCTTGGTCTTATTAGCAACACTCATCAGTAATTTGAGAATAATTATTCCCACTGTTCCAGATGCCAGACGTATGAAAGAAATTCGTCTGTTCTTATCTAGACTTCGATTGTCAGCAGATAAAGTGGACAAGCCTAAGAAAGAGGTAATATATCCAAAGTTTTATTAGTAAGAGTCTGGCATTCAGCAAAATTGTCTAAATTGATTAACATTTTGTTGAACTTTGCAACAGAAGAGTTAATCATTTTCTCTCATGTCGACAGTATGCAGGAGGAATTTTCAGCAAACTAGAGAACCAATGGAGAACTGCTCATATCCAGTTTTATCCATCTCGTTCACTTCAGCCCTTGACATTAAGGTCAGTTTTTTTTTTTTATTTCAATTTTTTTTTGTAAGGGAGTTTGACATTAAATTAAAAAAAACAACTTTAAAAATCAGAATCACTGATTGATAGGTATGTAAGGATATACCAACATTGACATATACAGGCATTGATATTTAAGTTAATATAACTGTTGATGACATGATGACACTGCACTCTTGATGACATGATAATGTTGCACTGTTGATGACATTGCACTGTTGATGACATTGCATCATGGATGACATGATGACATTGCATCGTGATTGCCATGATGACATTGCATTGTAGATGACATTACACTGTGAATGAGATGATAACATTGCATTATGGGTGACATTATGACATGATGGCACTGCACTGTTGATGGCATGATGACACTGCACTGTTGATGACATGATAATGTTGCACTGTGGATGACATTGCATCATGCATGACATGATGACATTGCATCGTGATTGCCATGATGACATTGCATTGTAGATTATATTACACTATGAATGAGATGATAACATTGCATTATGGGTGACATTATGACATGATGACACTGCACTGTTGATGGCATGATGACACTGCACTGTTGATGATATGATAATGTTGCACTGTGGATGACATTGCACTGTTGATGACATTGCATCATGCATGACATGATGACATTGCATCCTGATTGCCATGATGACATTGCATTGTAGATGACATTACACTGTGAATGAGATGATAACATTACATTATGGGTGACATTATGACATGATAATGTTGCACTGTGGATGACATTGCATCATGCATGACATGATGACATTGCATCGTGATTGCCATGATGACATTGCATTGTAGATGATATTACACTATGAATGAGATGATAACATTGCATTATGGGTGACATTATGACATGATGACACTGCACTGTTGATGGCATGATGACACTGCACTGTTGATGATATGATAATGTTGCACTGTGGATGACATTGCACTGTTGATGACATTGCATCATGCATGACATGATGACATTGCATCCTGATTGCCATGATGACATTGCATTGTAGATGACATTACACTGTGAATGAGATGATAACATTACATTATGGGTGACATTATGACATGATGACACTGCACTGTTGATGGCATGATGACACTGCACTGTTGATGATATGATAATGTTGCACTGTGGATGACATTGCACTGTTGATGACATTGCATCATGCATGACATGATGACATTGCATCCTGATTGCCATGATGACATTGCATTGTAGATGACATTACACTGTGAATGAGATGATAACATTACATTATGGGTGACATTATGACATGATGACACTGCACTGTTGATGGCATGATGACACTGCACTGTTGATGACATGATAATGTTGCACTGTGGATGACATTGCATCATGCATGACATGATGACATTGCATCGTGATTGCCATGATGACATTGCATTGTAGATGATATTACACTATGAATGAGATGATAACATTGCATTATGGGTGACATTATGACATGATGACACTGCACTGTTGATGGCATGATGACACTGCACTGTTGATGATATGATAATGTTGCACTGTGGATGACATTGCACTGTTGATGACATTGCATCATGCATGACATGATGACATTGCATCCTGATTGCCATGATGACATTGCATTGTAGATGACATTACACTGTGAATGAGATGATAACATTACATTATGGGTGACATTATGACATGATGACACTGCACTGTTGATGGCATGATGACACTGCACTGTTGATGATATGATAATGTTGCACTGTGGATGACATTGCACTGTTGATGACATTGCATCATGGATGACATGATGACATTGCATCGTGAATGGCATGATGACATTGCATTGTAGATGACATTACACAGAATGAGATGATGACATTATATTATGGGAGACATTATGACATGATTATTATTATATTATTATATTATTATAGCTTTTATATAGCGCTACTTTCATGCTTATAGCATGCTCAGAGCGCTTTTGGTCCAATCTCATTTGTGGACCGGTGGGGGGGAGGGGGTATCTAGGAGTTGGTTTTCCGTGCTGCCTTTAGGCGCTCAGTAAACACAACTCTGCCCGAGTCGGGTGTCGAACCTCGAGCCTTCTAGGTAGCCAAGCCAAGTTCAAGCGCACTTGGCCTCTCGACCACGCTTCCCATTATGGCATTTCACTGGATGATGTTAATGCATATTGACGTGATGTAAAATAAATCTGATTTTTTATTTATTTTGTTGTCACTAATTTATTTTTTTTTGTTTCTTTTTATCACTTCTTCCCCCCCCCCCCTCCTAAAAAAATGTTATTCAAGCTTAAATTAAAATGATGCATGTTTTATATTTATATATTGGGATTACCAGACTCTTTCTATTATTCCTATCGATGAGAGAATCTGGTGAATTAACTATAGCAAAATAATGGACAGTCCTGATCAGGGCATGAACGATGGACCCTCAAACAAGACGACATCTGCCTAGCTGCATCTCAGGCTAGCTAAACACTGGTCCAGAATAGTTTTGATCGGTAGTTGTTCACCAGTTCTGCACTTTGATACTCAAGAGATTAATGGTCACATGACCTACTCAAAACTAATCCAGACGCGAGCACACCCACTTTTCCCCAACACTTAACAGAGCTGACGCATGAAGCTGCTTGTTCTTCCGTGAGAACAAAGAAGAAGTCCTTTCATTAGACACAAAGCCCCATCCTCTCAGACATAAATAACTATTTAAGAGAAAGGAACCACATCAAAGAATTCTGTAATGGCAAATTTTTTTTTATATTGAAAGTAAAAAGCAACAACAAAGAAATGATAATCCCATTTCTTTAGGAAATGAATAAAATAGTATTTTAATAGCTGGGGAGAACATTGAAATAGTTCAAACCTTAAATATCACCCAAAAAAAAGGACAACAAAATAAATATCCTCCTTTAGTGTTAGCCCAAAAGTCATGTCAATATTCACCTCTGCAGTATTTTATGTTCCAACATATCTACTTGGTTTGGCAGCCTGAGCATTAAAAATATCTTGAAACACTTTATGTAATATCCTAAATTCTGCTAGTAAGATCATTGCCGACAAACTGCACTTGGACACCATGAGAAGAGCTAAAATAAAACACTAAGAAAAGCAGGTATCTCTGAAGTAGACCAAACTTACCCATGCCATGTATAAGTTCCCCATTCAGACCTTGCGATCTATAAGGCAGATGATTTATAGGTCATCTGTTTCTTTTGCCCACATTTAACGAGGGTGCCATGTGGCCAGTACAACGACCAACCACCTTTACTTTTCCCCAACTCATGTCAGGTACCCATTAGAGCTGGGTGAACTCATAGAGGTGCCTAAAAATCCCAAAATTAAAAATCCCAGTCTTCACAGAGATTTGAACCCGGGACTTTTGGTTGGGAAGTCAAACGATTTACCGCTCAGCCACCGCGCCTCCTCATGCCATGTATGGGGCCAGCTTTTTAAAATGTGGATTGGACTCCATAGCCTTCTTCAAGTTCATGAGAAATGTACTCATCTTTGACCATGAAGGAGGAGCTATATATTATATTATTATGAAATCTACTTTTATTTATTTTATCATTGCTTGTTTCCCACAGGGCTCGTCCTAGACCACTGGGTCAACTACAACAGAAGCAGCCATTGTTTTAAAAACCTTCAAATTGGATCAAGTAAAAAAACTTAGATTGCTCACCAAGTCCATTGCTCTCAAGATATTTTTTTTTTTTACCAACAATGTTGTATATACTTTTTGTTTTTACATGTTTTGAAAGTTCCTTAAGAACTGAAGATCATTACATCCTAGCCCAAGCCCCCACAGGATGACAGGTTTCAAACTAGGGCTCATAGAGACAACATGTTGAGCTCATATCATACCACTAAGTAGTTGAAGACTGTACAGGGATTCACCTTCATCTATCTTCCATGTCTGTTGGGGCACCACATGGGATTCATAAGGGATACAGGGAATATCAAAAGTAATAATAATTGCACATATATAAAGGATTTCAAGATAGGTGTGTAACTAAATGCATAAATGGGGAAAAAAAAATCCATTTAGAGATATCACTATTTTTGTTGAACTAAGTTGAAAAATAAAGCTTTAGTTATTTTTTGATATTGAAAAAAATCCATATTTCTGACAAAGTTTGTCCACTTGATAGGTAACAACCAAGAGCACTATCATGTTGACAAAATTGAGAACAAAATATAAATATGTCAAGACACTATTCAATTCATTAGAATTCAAACTTTTTTTTGTTTCGTTGAGTTGCTTAGTGAGTTTGAAAAGAGAAGATATAATATTTACATTTTTGCATCATTTGATTTTGTCTTTGATTTTATTTCACTATAAGATAATGTTTTTTTTTATTGACAATGTGATATCTTCTGTGATTGATTTCACTAATGATAATGTTACTTCTTTTCTTTGTTGATTGATTTCACGAATCATGAATCTTTTGTTAGATTGACTTTACTTTTGACACTGTGATTTCTTCTGTGATTAATTTGACTAATCATTATGTTTCTTTTTATTGACTTCTCTATTGACAAAGTTGTTTCTTCTCTGTGATTTACTTGTTTAATTGTATCTTTAAAATGATATATTTTGTATCTTTAAAATGATATAGTCTATCTATAGGAGAAAAAGTCGCCACAATTCATAACTACTTATGGAAATAATAAAGTTTTGTAAATATTTTGAAATAAAATATTTTGGTATTGTACAAATTTCTTGCTTTAATTATTATTGAAATTCAGATTAGGTCAGTATGGCCATTTGTTGCTAATTATACTTTGAAACATTGGAGACAGTATATTGTCAATGCATGCGCAAGCGTGTGTGACAAAATCACACATTTGAATATTGCCTAACAAAAGAGAAAAAAACTTTTGAGCATTAGAAAAATATTTTAATAACAGAATTACTTCACATCCAACATTTTTTGTGCATGACAAAATTAAGTGTTCTTCCATTGAACAATAAAAAGAAAAATTTTATTAATACATTATTTAAGTAAAATAGTTAAACATTCAACAATCATGTGATCCGAAAGAATTCCTTACAAAGTTAACATTCAGATCTTATCTTATAAATTACAAATGTTACTTCCAAAGATAAGATAATTACGTCTTACATGTATCCTTGAGTTAATTTAGTTGTGCAAGTTTCTATACAAATTTCTATACATCGCTGACCTTTTTTGGTAGAATTTATAAAATCAACAGCAGACTTAAATAAACCAATTCAGTTATAATTTTATTCAAATAAATACTTTGTTACTATGCAGTTATTTTTTTTACTGACAGCAGAAGTATAACTGACCTTGACCTTTACTTGGGGTTAGTGTATTTGTAACATCCAAAGTGTTAGCAGAAGTAAATGTCACACTTTGAGTTCTACCAAATGAACAATGCTGTAAAGAGTCTAGAAACTGTGCTACAATTTAAGGATGCTCTTTCTGGATACATCTGATCATGTTTTGCTTTCAAACTTAATAAGAGCTTTTTACAAGCCTGTATAGTGTATATCATATTCAATTAACACAATAATTTTAAACAAAATGAGATAGTTTGGCAACACAGTAGCTGACAACTTGTGGAATGGGAAGGTACAGTAACAATGACAACAATAGTTTGTGTAAATAAAAAATAATTCAGGAAATAACCAGTATATAAAGATTCTAACATACAAATGTGAACAGCTTTGAGTTTGTGTGTGTGTGTGTTTAGAGACATGTATGTGTTGTAATATATAACATTAAAAACTTTTTTATCACACATTTGGCTAATATAAACTCTTAAGCATACTCAGACTTACATATATATATTTAGAGAAATTACAAGTATCCTCTAGTCATACCTTGAAAACACAGTAAAATAGTGAGTATGCTGCAATTCTTAACTATGTCAATATAGAATATATACTTATATTTGTACAAACGTAGGGTCCATTGTTTTATCTTCTCAAGTCCGATCAAAGATGATCTCGCTTTAGTTCCCTTGTTAGGAAAGCTTGACCAGGTGCGCATCCAAAAATTGTATGTAATAAGCATGATGACAATTACTTCCCTTGAGTACTGTTCAACAAAGTAAGCCTAAAGAAATCCAGTAACAGTGGGAATAAAATGCAATTGTATGCAAGTAAATATTATCTGAACTAGACGCTAAGCTTTCTTTAGAAGTGCCACTTAAATGGGGTGTCAATGGCGGACATTTTCTTGTGGTAGACGTCATCAAATAGTGTGTTCAGTTCGTTGTTGAAATAATTCTTCCAGTCTCCTACTAAACCTGCAGAAATATGCAAAATCAAAGGTTTAAGAAACAAATAAACAAGTCATTATGCGACACTGGAGACAATATATCTGACAAGTTAAAGCCTTTTAACACAGTAATTGTAGAATTTTATTAAGCAATGTCATTTTGGCGAACACATTCAGACTTGCTGTGGAAGCCAATGGAGTTGAGTTTTTGAGTTTCTGAGTTTAGGCACATCAGCACAATTTAGGCCATTAACCCTAACCCTCCCTTTAAATAACAAGGGCTAAATTTTATACAGTTAAATCATTAAAAACAAGGTCTATTCACAGTTAAAATAGTAAAGGTAGTAAAAATTTAATAATTTGGTACAAATCTTCTGTAAATATTATATGTTCACAATTCATAAATCAGATCTTGTTAGACAACCCCACCTCCCGGGCAAAGCCCAGTACCTTCCCAGGGTCGACATTATCGAATAGTATTTTAAAGTTGTGTGGTATAAAAATTTCTCCCTGACATCCTGATATCTGGGTCAATTAATGAGGATATGTTCCACAGTGAGGCGAGAGTCACAGTACTCACAAAGTGGGGGCTCCTCTCTCTTCAGCACGAAAGAGTGCGTGATGTCGGTGTGGCCAATCCTAAGTCTGGACATGGTCGTGCTACCACGCCTTGTCAGACCCTTAGATGTGGGCCGCCACCTGACATCCGCCACAATCTGCCTGAGTTTATTGTGAGTCTCAGCCTCCCATCGGTCCTGCCACTCTCGATAGGTGGCAGAGGCAATACTTTGTCTCAGGTCCGAGCAGGGAATTTGAGTTCCTGACACCGCATGATTTCGGGCTCTCTTTGCTTCTCTGTCTGTGGCTTCGTTTCCCTCAATGCCCACATGGGAAGGGACCCAGATGAAGGTGACATCCCTATGGTCAGCTGTTATTTGGTCCAACAGCTTCATGCTCTTATGTACCAATGGAATGTCAGTCTTCATCCGCCCGAGAAGCCAATGGAAATCAAACTGAACTAACCTTTCCTGTACATGATAGCCTGGCCTTCGGAGTCAAGGTCGAACTGGGCTTTCTTTTCTCTCATGGTATCTATATGACACGCCTGGCAGATCTGTGGGATTAAGTCCTCAGAAGGAGTTAGGTTTAAAAATTGTGCCATTTCCAGTATAGTCTGCTGAGGATTCTGGGGAAAAAAATCACTATAGTCTCTAAAGTAAGGAAAGTAGGTCTAGGTTCTTAAATGTTTTACGAGAATAAAAACTAGGCTAGAACACAAGTTTACTAACAGAGGGAGAGGGTTCTAACTAAAACTAAATAGTATCAAATTTTAAATATCCTTGTTTTGATTTACTTGTGACAACTCTTCGTAATTAACTCCCTTGATGCGTAACTCTGGGTGCTCCTTGATTGCAGCGCTCCAGCTAGATATATGCTCAAACCAAGAACCGTAATCAACTGGAAAATAAATAGGAAAATCGAGACTTGAAATCGTCTGCAAAACAAAGGTTTTCACAAATTGTATTTAGACAATTATTTAAACTTTACTTAAAAAAAAAACCTGCATTTTAACAGGACTAGATTGATAGTATACAATAATTTTTTTAGCATTATGTATCACTTTTTTATAAAATCATTTTCTAAGTCCTTTCTCCATCGAAAACTCATTTTATTATTTAGCTAACAATTGTGATCTTTTCATTTAGCGTCCTTGACATAGTTTAGAAAGAATAGAGTTATCGTTATTAGGCCTATACCCAATGGAACGCTGCTGTTGATGACCTAAAATTTTGACTTACGAAAAAATGGACGGTGGAGTGGTGACGTACTGATTAGAACGACCTCATGAAAAAAAAAGTCAAAAGGCGACAGCAATAATTTATCTTTAAAAATAGCAAACGGTAAATATTACAACAGACATAGGCTACATTTATTTTATTTTTATTTAACTCCACACGGAAAAAAAAAAGAAGAAAAACACAGATACGTGTAAATCTACTTAGGCTTACCATAGCTGTAAAATTTTCGCGCAGATACCATGCATACGCGTATAACCCATTTAGATTACTAAATAAGTAAAATAAAAAACCGTACAACCCGCACCCTTATATACCCCGCATGTGAAGAGTCAATTTGTGACACAACTGCTGCGGCCAACATGCTTCACTTACCGGAAGAAGTGAATGTGATACAGGTTTCGGTGGCTTCACTAACTATAGCGGGGACAGTGACATTAGTGATACTAGTGATTGATTGCACACATTGTAGTCTAAACGCTTCCACAGTACCGGTACCGGCAAATTAGCTTATGTGTCACATCCGTACTCTTCGTTTTCTTGAGGTTTATAATGATTTGTTCATAATGAACATTTTTTAACACACAGCGAGCTATTGGAGGTATAAAGACCCACCGGTATGTCCATAGTTTATGTTAAGCTATGTTTGTGAATAAAAATTATTTTGTAAACCCCCGCACCTTTGTATACCCCGCACAGCGTAAAAACTTGTGTCCCACGAAAATGCGGTATTTTTTTAGTGCTCTGTAACCAATCGGAGTTCATCCCAGATTTCCCGCCAAGTTACAGTGTCCCCACTAGGGAAATGAAATTGAAAGGTCAAGGGAAGAGTCAAGTGAAAGGTGGATAAAGATGGATGGACACAAAGAACAACTAAAACGTTACCCTTTCCATCCAGAAAGAGATGCAGGTAATCTCCAAACTGACCATCGTACTGGTAGTAGGACCACAGCTTCTTGTTGTGGTGGTACATTGAGACGGCCGTGTCCTTGGGGTTTCTGGTCAGATACACGATCTTGGGCTTCTTTGTCAGCACCTCCGCGGGAAGCAGCTCAAACAGGATGTGCGTGTTGAGCACTCTGGGGGAAGGAAGCTCATCCAGAATGCCCTGCTCCATAAACTCCATCATGCCCATGTCTTTCTCTTGTAGGGGTACATCCGTTGTGCCAGCCAACAGCATGCGGAGAATCTCCCATACCCAATGGGTCCCTGAATCGAAGAAAAAAAAAAGCTTTAATTATATTTTAATTTCAGAAAGAGGTCAGGGGAAAAAATGAACAATATCAAAACCATTATTTAGAACCACAGACCGAAAACAGAACTGTTTACTTATGATTGCATAATTTTGTATTTCCTTTTACTTGTGAAATTCTACTTTTGTTTCCACACTAACAATTGACATTTGAAATGCTACACAGTAACACTAATACTCTCTAACCTGCTTTCAAATATCCAGCTAGAATGACGTCATCTTCACGTATTTTTAAAGTGCCTATATTTTTGATGACATCGGCCGGGAAGGTTGGGTAATATCTGCCGTTGATCACCTGCAGCGTCAACGTGGCTCCGCCCTTGTCTTTCACGTGCTCTAGCTCCATATCACAAGTGGCCGCCATCTGGTGACATGAAAACAGTTACACTAGTATCTAGGTCACGTTCAAGAAATAGATTATTATATCATTGAGACTAAATCGTTTTTGTTTGAAGAGTAGGGGCATAGTATTTGGTTAATTAAACTTTTGACCTAAATACCATGCACAGATTGGTTTAAACCAGCGGTGTACAAACCACAGCCCGCGAGCCATATCCGGTCCCTGGCATAGTGCTTTCAGGCACTTAGAAACTATTTCCCGTGATGCCGAATAAAAACGACAGATGATCTGTTTGTTGGACGAGTGATGTGGCCCGTGTCTGACGTGTACGAAACGTTTATGGCCCAAACGTCGAAAAAGAAAGCACACTATTTCTAAGCCTCCTGTAAAAGACACTTATATTTACCTGCCAGCTGGATCATATATTTCTATTTATCCAACTTCACCAATACAGTGCAATATAAAAGAATACCATCACACTAGCCGGCACTACTGGCAGACAAGTTTAAAACTGCCAACACATCCTGATGTCTGATCAACACAGAACAATCGATCTCACTTTAGGAATTCAATAAACGCCAGAGATGGGGGGGGAAAAAAAAACCCTTCCACACGAAATTCCATCCCATTTTTTTTATATTTTTGTTGAGACTTTTTGTCTTTTATATTGATTTCTAATCCAGGACACAATTGCTTCCCTTTGGCACAGAGTTATGGGCCTTTCGAAAAAAAAAAAAGGTTTTACATGAACCTGGAGGCAGTACATCCAAAATAATCAGCTATAGGTTTTAGGTTGTGAATGTGGGAGTCATAGAGTGGTATTGTTTTACAATAATATCATAATACTTGAAATGTTGAAGAAAGAAAGTAAATATATAATAAACGAATAGAGCAGTGTTCGTTGTATCGATTATTCCAATTTGATAAGAGTAACAACATTAGTAAAAGAACTAAACTAAGAGACACTTCAGGACAGAAGAATAAAATGTAAATTAGATAGAATACACAAAATACTAAACCGTAATTTACAGATAGATATACGAAACCTAATGAAATGCCCAGAAAGGTAGAGGCACATTTCTTATTCCATACGCTAGAACAGATTCGTACAAGTGCTCCAAGGCTAAGACTAAGACTGCTTTATTGATCCTTACGGAAATTTGTTGTGATTACAAGGACTCTTTTCTCATATAAAGACAACACAACAGAAACATACACATAAATACAACAGACAACATAAAGAGTTCAAGTGCTTCCCTAGTGCCATTAGAGAATGGATAGGGTTGCCTGAATCAGCCAGGATAACCAACGACTTAGCATGGTTTAAGTCATTGATTAACACGCATGACTAGATTGACACATGAAATGCGTAGGACGTAATTATCTTCTTTTTTTTGAAGTAACGTCTGCAATATATAAGATAACATCTTTTATGTTTTAAAGATTTAAGAAGTATGTAATTTATTTTCCCATTCATTGTAATATAATAAGATAATAATGATAATAATATAATAAAATAATTCAAATCCATAGAAACAAATGACCTACCCATAGATCGATATAGGTCTGAAAGGTCAACTTAACTTACTTAGTATAATATAGATGCAGGGGAGGCAAACAGAGAAAGCAAAGGGAAGACATTAAAGAATGCACTGGCCTGTGTCAATGAAAGTGTTTCCAGTCAAGGCAAAAGAGGGGAAGGGGGAAAAACGGTCGACAAATCATGTTTGGTAAATGGGCAGGTAAATAAGAACATGAAATAGATACGCTCGCCTAATAAGCATGCTATTGTCGAGATCAATAGATTAAAAAAAAGTTTTAAAAAATAAAAGATTTTATATTGTTGGACAGAACTATATTTTGTTAATGTTCAACAGCTGTCACTAATACAAGTTTTTTAATTGTAAATTTATGCAACAAGAAAAGAGTAAAAAATATATATTTATTTGTTTAATACGAAGAACATTAGCGGGAACATCGTATGGCCGAGGTTCACAAGAGACAAAATAAAAAGAAATACTCTTAGTATCTTTAGAATAAAAAATGGCCCCATAATGCAATTGAGTCCAATCATCAGTAGGCCGAATAGCCGTCAGTGCCAATTGCGCTTGTTTACTGAAGGCAGCTTAATATACACATTATCAAGTAAGAATAACTCGATCTAGTTCGTAAGTTAGCGAAGTTTAAACAACAAGACAGGCGCCTAATAACCTTTTGTTTAGGGCATGAGTTTGTCACTCCGTGACCTAACCCAATGTTATAATAAACAGTTTAAAAACAAGTTAGAGTACCAATTTCAGACAGCGATCTATACTGCAGATAATGTAAAGATCATCTGTTCATATGGCTGACAGTCAATGAGGGTGTCATACGACCAGCACAAAGACCAATCGCCCTTGCTTTCCCCAAATATCATAATCTCACTAGGTGCGTCCTAAAATCACGAAATTGAAAATCACCAAGATTGGTACTGCGAGACTCAAAAGTTCTTTATCACACAAGTGCTTTATCACTCTGTCCCCATACGTTATAATAAGTTAAATTTTTAACATTCTTTCACTATATAAAATGCAGACCAATTATAATACAAAATGTAATTTTATGAAATGGTGCTAATAATCTTTTTCCTGTTTGTATTAAAAAAAAAACGTTATAGAGTTCAATAAGTTTCAATGTGAACATAAGACGCGAAAAATGCAGTAGAAATATTAACAACTTCAACTCAAGAAAACATTAAGAAACTAGAACAGACACAAAATAGAGCAGTGAGATTCATAACAAACGAATATTCACATTTGACTAGAGTAACACCTTTAGTAATATCACAAAATTTAGAAAGCCTTCAGGACAGAAGACTCAAAAGTGAAGTAGTAATCATACATAAAACACTGAACCATAATCTTCACATACAAAAACAAAATCTAATAAAATACTCAGAAAGACACAAAGATAAAGGCACATTCCTCGTTCCATATGCTAGGACAAATTTGTACAAATACTCCTTCTTCCTTAGTGCTATTAGAGCATGGAATGGGTTGCCTGAGCCAGCAAGGAAAACCAGTGACTTGGCAGAATTTAGGTCATTAGTTAACATGCATGACTAAATGCATGACGCGTAGGACGTAATCATCTTCTTTTTTGAAGTAACGTCTGTATTATATAAGATAAAACAACTGACTGATGTGTACCGCGAGTAAGCGTGTACACTGATCTGTTTCTGCACCACACAGCGAAATACGTACCTTAAAACAGCACAAACACCCAACTGCGCCAAACTGGTGTATGCTTATATTTACTTTATAACAACCCAGACACAAAATTAGTTACTGGTGTGTAGGCCTAGCGTGAACACGCGTGAACTGATCTGTTTCTTCACCACACAGAGAAACCTAAACAACGCACTGGTGTGAAGCACGTGTAGGCATGTTGATATGTGCATCTGCGTGGAAAAAGTAGGGCAATGTTCCCCATGACCTACTTAGCATGTTGTTCTGTTTGTGCAAACAATTATAATAAATAAAATGTTTTTTTTTTCCCCTTCCAGCAGACACACTTCGATACACTAAGCGAAATTTACACACGAGTAGGCCTACACCCATTTATGATTTCCTTTTTAAAGACTATCAATATTCAATAATAATGTGTAGCAGACATACCTCTGACTAGTTTAGTAGAATAACTAAGCTTAGAGACACTTCAGGTCAGAGGGCTTAAAACAGTGGCGTAGAATCCATGGCGCAAAGGGGGCTCAATGAATCGGGCCCACAAGCAATAGGGGCCCACAGCTGTGGCGTAGCGTGGCGCGAAGGAGCTCATTACGCGTGGGCCCATGGCTCAAGGCCAGTTGGAGCCCACATTAGAACTTAGGAAGAACATTTGTTTGTTCATTTGAAACACTTTTAAGTAGTTGAACTCTGTTAAGAAGTTGTAAAAACATTGACTTTTAAGACACTATTACTTATATGCAGTCCTAACTGAATCAAACGTTATGACATAAATACTTTTTTCAAGAAAAAGGTACGATCTTTACAATGGAATGTCTATACATTTAGATTACTCAATTTTTGTCACACATCTAAATTTGTCTTGAACCAGGAGTACCGGTGTGATATTTACTTGTGTAGCAGGCAGTGGTTACGTCCTATAGTCCTCGCAGTACTGGTGTGATATTTACTTGTGTAGCAGGCAGTGGTTACGTCCTATAGTCCTCGCAGTACCGGTGTGATATTAACTTGTGTAGCAGGTAGTGGTTACGTCCTATAGTCCTCGCAGTACTGGAGTGATATTAACTTGTGTAGCAGGTAGTGGTTACGTCCTATAGTCCTCGCAGTACTGGAGTGATATTTACTTGTGTAGCAGGCAGTGGTCACGTCCTATAGTCCTCGCAGTACTGGAGTGATATTAACTTGTGTAGCAGGTAGTGGTTACGTCCTATAGTCCTCGCAGTACTGGAGTGATATTTACTTGTGTAGCAGGCAGTGGTTACGTCGTATACATCTACAGCCTCTGGCCATCACCTAAATTAAAATTTAACCTAACACTAATAGTCCTATATTTAAACTACATGCTTACATATTACTTCCTATTGTGTCTTAAAACGAATAGATATTAATTAATAATACCGTTTTATCCCGTGCTTTTAAGAATGTGCGCTTATAATACTGTCTCTAATTCAGTCATAAGAAGCACTGGCACTTGATTTCCAACATCAAGTCGGTCCAACACCAAGCCATGTTTATGCCATATCCCATATAGCTCGCGCCTGTCTTTATAGTTCCTTTAAGCTATGTCTAAATCAGTCTCTACTGTTTGTGCTATCACCCAGACTGCTATCACATTGGATAAATTGTTAAGCTCCAATCAAGAGTTATAACACACATGCAGATCTAGGTATTGTAAAAGACTGAATCATTTATTTCAAAAACAAAATGCTGCACATATTAGAATGACTGGTTGTTGACACGCAAGTCCTGGCTTCGATCCCCATACTAAACTTTTCTTGTGAAGGATAAATGAAATATAAATGTTAAATGTTTTCTTGGAGTTTCAGCGAGTGCCAATTTAAATTATTCCGACAGCGAATTCCAGCGGTGGTTGATTTTGAAACCAATACGGTGCAATGCCCACACATTCACATCGTATGACCTCAAAACCATCCATTACTCATTTTTGTCACACACTAAATTGGTCGTATTGGCTGGAGGGGGGCCCACCAAGATGTTCTTGAACCCTGGCGCACCGGTACCTTGCTACGCCACTGGCTAAAAAGTAAAATAGCAATAACAGGCAAAATAAAACGCTTTACAAATACAAAACAACTAACGAAGTAGCCAGATTGAAACAAATATAAACGCACAATTCTTATTTCATATGCTAGGCTAGGGTTGATTCATACAAGTGCTCCTTCTTCCCTTTGTGGCACTAGCACATAGAATGGGCTGCTTGAAGCATCCAGGAAAACCATAGATCAGAGTAGAGTTAGTCTCAGATATACAAGAACGGTCACTGTCCTATTTTCTTACATTAACAAAGATTATAATAACCATACATATTTGTAGCTTTAAAAAAAAAGGTAAAGGCACATTCCTCGTCCCATATGCTAGGACAAATTTGTACAAATACTCCTTCTTCCTTAGTGCTATTAGAGCATGGAATGGGTTGCCTGAGCTAGCCAGGAAAACCAGTGACTTGGCAGAATTTAAGTCATTGTTTAATATGCATGACTGAATGCATGACGCGTAGGACGTAATCATATTCTTTTTTGAAGTATCGTCTGTATTGTATAAGATAAGAAGATAAGATAAGCATGGACAAAGTGCCGCTTAGAAGACGTACTTAGACTTTGATCCTCCCGCGGCGTTCGGAGCATTGGGCGGCAATGTGTCTCTACAATCTGCGATATGCGGTGGACATCAAGTGGACAAACTGATAGGAGACTTTTAACCACACTTGATGAAACACCCAGACAGCTTGGGTCTCAAACAAGGAAATCCTATGCCGAACTGGAAGTCGAACACTTAGTGAGGTTGTGACAGAGCGTCGCACGAGGTATGCGGGACGTGTTCTCCGACAGAATGAGCAGCAACTTGGCACCACACTTTCATGGAGGACCTCAGAATAGTGGACACCAGGTGGGAGGAGGCTTCAGACATTGCCAGTGACAGATCTTTACGGAGACAGCTTTCCGCCCAATGCGCCGAACGCCGCGGGAGGACCTAAGACCTAGTCTAAGTAAGACGGTGGTATTACTGTAGACCTGCTAGTCATATGATAATTCCACAGTATACAAAACTAGACTAATCGAACAGAAAAGCAAGTACCAGCACAGTGCTGTGGAGTAACAAGAGCAGGACAAGACACACAGAAAGTCTCTGGTCATCCACTGCACCCAAACTTGTCCCCGGACATCTTGACCAAATCTTGCTTTAGGCTTTAGGGCGAGAGAGTGAGGTCGACGTGTTGCGCGAATCCTCCTCACTTTAATCCGAATTCCAGCGCAAGTCACTTGTCATTCCCCCCCCCCCCCCCATGAGGAGGCACAAAACCCCAGTGCAAAGCCCTCAGCCCCCTGGATGACAAAGTGGTCATCATCGAACTACGATGGACGAACTATATATATATATATATATATATATATATATATATATATATATATATATATATATATATATATATATATATATATATATATATATATATATATATATATATATATATATATATACATGTATATATATATACAATGCTAAATAGACAAAAAAGAATTTCGATCCTGGCAGTGTCAGAGAATGATTAGTAGTTATTTTATAATGATAATAATAAACACATTGAAATCCAAATGACATGAGAGAGACGGACGGAGCCCTACATAGAAGTCGGCTATTGTAGGCCCATACACCATACATAGAAGGCGGCTATTGTAGGCCCATACACCATACATAGAAGGCGGCTATTGTAGGCCCATACACCATACATAGAAGGCGGCTATTGTAGGCCCATACACCATACATAGAAGGCGGCTATTGTAGGCCCATACACCATACATAGAAGGCGGCTATTGTAGGCCCATACACCATACATAGAAGGCGGCTATTGTAGGCCCATACAACATACAAAGTAGGCGGCTATTGTAGGCCCATACACCATACATAGAAGGCGGCTATTGTAGGCCCATACACCATACATAGAAGGCGGCTATTGTAGGCCCATACACCATACATAGAAGGCGGCTATTGTAGGCCCATACACCATACATAGAAGGCGGCTATTGTAGGCCCATACACCATACATAGAAGGCGGCTATTGTAGGCCCATACACCATACAAAGAAGGCGGCTATTGTAGGCCCATACACCATACAAAGTAGGCGGCTATTGTAGGCCCATACACCATCCATAGAAGGCGGCTATTGTAGGCCCATACACCATACAAAGAAGGCTATTGTAGGCCCATACACCATACATAGAAGGCGGCTATTGTAGGCCCATACACCATACATAGAAGGCGGCTATTGTAGGCCCATACACCATACATAGAAGGCGGCTATTGTAGGCCCATACACCATACAAAGAAGGCTATTGTAGGCCCATACAACATACAAAGTAGGCGGCTATTGTAGGCCCGTACACCATACATAGAAGGCGGCTATTGTAGGCCCATACACCATACATAGAAGGCGGCTATTGTAGGCCCATACACCATACATAGAAGGCGGCTATTGTAGGCCCATACACCATACAAAGTAGGCTATTGTAGGCCCATACACCATACAAAGTAGGCTATTGTAGGCCCATACACCATACAAAGTAGGCTATTGTAGGCCCATACACCATACAAAGAAGGCTATTGTAGGCCCATACACCATACATAGAAGGCGGCTATTGTAGGCCCATACACCATACATAGAAGGCGGCTATTGTAGGCCCATACACCATACAAAGAAGGCTATTGTAGGCCCATACACCATACATAGAAGGCGGCTATTGTAGGCCCATACACCATACAAAGAAGGATATTGTAGGCCCATACACCATACATAGAAGGCGGCTATTGTAGGCCCATACACCATACATAGAAGGCGGCTATTGTAGGCCCATACACCATACATAGAAGGCGGCTATTGTAGGCCCATACACCATACATAGAAGGCGGCTATTGTAGGCCCATACACCATACATAGAAGGCGGCTATTGTAGGCCCATACACCATACAAAGAAGGATATTGTAGGCCCATACACCATACATAGAAGGCGGCTATTGTAGGCCCATACACCATACATAGAAGGCGGCTATTGTAGGCCCATACACCATACAAAGAAGGATATTGTAGGCCCATACACCATACATAGAAGGCGGCTATTGTAGGCCCATACACCATACATAGAAGGCGGCTATTGTAGGCCCATACACCATACAAAGAAGGCGGCTATTGTAGGCCCATACACCATACAAAGAAGGCGGCTATTGTAGGCCCATACACCATACAAAGAAGGCGGCTATTGTAGGCCCATACACCATACAAAGAAGGCGGCTATTGTAGGCCCATACACCATACATAGAAGGCGGCTATTGTAGGCCCATACACCATACAAAGAAGGATATTGTAGGCCCATACACCATACATAGAAGGCGGCTATTGTAGGCCCATACACCATACAAAGAAGGCTATTGTAGGCCCATACAACATACAAAGTAGGCGGCTATTGTAGGCCCGTACACCATACAAAGAAGGCGGCTATTGTAGGCCCATACACCATCCATAGAAGGCGGCTATTGTAATCCCATACACCATCCATAGAGGGCGGCTATTCTAGGCCCATACACCATACATAGAAGGCGGCTACCGTAGGCCCATACACCTTCCAAAGAAGAAAAAGTATAAACTAGTATAACGGAATGTATCCTCTATTGTGTTAAATGGTACCTTTTATATTCTTTGCGTGTTTTTGTATGTATGAGAGAGAGAGAGAGAGAGAGAGAGAGAGAAAAGGGCCGGGGGGGGGGGGCTAAACGTACATCCTTAAACCATTCCTGAGTATGAAACATAGCCAACTAAAAAGGCGAAAGGGAAATAACTACTTATGTGGCATCAAATACTTTCGATTACATCCCTTTTTAACATAGTCGCTTGTCAATGATCACTTTTCTTCTAGGCGACTGAACCATAGGAAAAAAAGATAAAAAAACAACTGGAAAATCGCCTTGATTTGATTGCTGTCTAAAAGAAAAAAACGCAAAATATGAAGTTGTAAGAATGACTTTAAGGTAGAGTAGTCCAAGTGTGCAGTTTTATGTAGGACTGTAAAAAGGAAATCCAAGTGTGCAGTTTTACAAATGACATGCCTTGATGTTCGACTCCAATGTAGTAACGCCACAATCGCATTGTACTGGGTTATAAAAGAATACTCATTATATCTATATGGGTCTCCTTCAGTCGCGAAGTGACTAAGGATCATCTCATAGAAATGTTTTATCAGGTCCTCATTGGTCTTCAGAGTTGACTACTTGTTATTAAGTTGTGTTATTGCAGTGAGTTAGATTTTGTTTAAAAAATGTTACTTAAGTATACTACCGTTATTTCATTTCGTCTATATTATAAATAAAGTTTTATTTAGAATTCTTCAATAGGAAGTTATTGAAGTTATTTTACATTTTATGATACACTGAATATGTACTTAGTAAGAATGTAAAGACTGTGGACACTCAATTTCAATTTACCAGATTTTTGTTCTTATAACCAACTTCTTACAAATTGAACTTAAGGCTCATTTGTATTTCGTACTATACAAAAGTATTCAAAAATGTTTATTTCAGATTATGCACAAAGACGGATTTAAAATAGGTGGAGGCCCTATGTACTTTTTTTTTTTTTGGCTGAGGTCCATCTTTAGGGTGAATCTGCTTTAATGAGAATGCCCCTCTTCCTTTATTAAAAAAATTAATCTGTATATTAAAATCAGTTTTAAGATTACTGACAGACAAGATTCACGCATTTATTCCCCCTTTCTTCTTTGCATGTTTTGTTCGTCTTACTTCCCTTTCTTCCCTCAAATGAATTCATTAAAGATTTAAATTTTATACACACTTTCTTCCCAGTCTGGGAAGAGTGGGCCGTGACGTCACTTCCTTGTCAAATTTGACATTTTCACTTAACCAAGGAGGACCCCAGGGGTCATTTTTTTTTTTTAAAGAGACGTTTTTGAACCAGGCTTGTCACCCCAACTCCCCGTTTTTTCCAGTTTATGTTCTTCCCTTGAAAGAGGAGACAATCTAGTTAGAGATTCTAGAAATAGTTCTCGGAACAAAAAAAAAATCAAACCCTACCCTTAAGATTGACACAGAAAACAAAAATACCGGAGGGATTTATTGTCATGTATATTTCTTTGTCGTCAGAGCTGATCTTTTTTTTTTGCAAAATATAATTGAAGGCTTATTTTTTTTTTCCTTCGAGGGCAAGGTATATAGGTTAATTATAGAAAATAGACTAGATGGTGTCAATTGAATATTCTTTTGAAGCATTTCAACCCATAGATTTCACTTAAAAGCCTTAAGCATGGCTGCCTGGTCGTGCGGTTTGCGCGCTGGATTGTCGTTCAAATTTATCGATGGTCCAGGGTTCAAACCCTGCCCGCTCCCATCCCCCCGTCGTCCTGCGGGAGGTTTGGACTAGGAAGTAATTATCATCAACTTTGATGGAAAATCCGAAACATGTCAAATAAAACAAACAAAGAAGTAGGGGCCTTGGTTGGGGTTAGGGGTTCTGTTGTGTGCCTCCTCATGGGGGCTGATGGAGACCCTTGTAAGACTGGCGAGACCTTCGAGTTGGAAGCCAAGCGCCTAACTACTCAGCCACCACGTACCATGACAGATCAACGAATTAAAAAAATATATTCAGTTGATTGAACAAACACAAGAAAACGCTGACACGTGATTCAACATTCAGTTGATTGAACAAACACAAGACAACGCTGACACATGATTCAGTTTATTGAACAAACACATGACAACGATGACACATGATTCAGTTGATTGAACAAACACATGACAACGACGACACATGATTCAGTTGATTGAACAAACACATGACAACGACGACACATGATTCAACATTCAGTTGATTGAACAAACACAAGACAACGCTGACACATGATTCAGTTGATTGAACAAACACATGGCAACGACGACACGTGATTCAACATTCAGTTGATTGAACAAACACATGACAACGACGACACATGATTCAACATTCAGTTAATTGAACAAACACATGACAACGACGACACATGATTCAACATTCAGTTGATTGAACAAACACATGACAACGACGACACATGATTCAACATTCAGTTGATTGAACAAACACAAGACAACGCTGACACATGATTCAGTTGATTGAACAAACACATGACAATGACGACACATGATTCAGTTGATTGAACAAACACAAGACAACGACGACACATGATTCAATTTTCCCAAAACGTTCAAAGAGCCTCGTCGTATTTTAAGCATGTTCAATATTACCTTAAGAAATGAACAAGACCGTTGTGGGCACTCATCCCATGGCCCGAGGGCTGAATGTAAACACCGTACAGCAATACTTGAGAGTGCGCTTATGAAAGGGAATCATAAAGTATGGAATCAATAATTCTCAGCAGGAGAGATAACCCAGTCTAAGATGACCTAATTGATCGTCTCATATAATCTGTGAATATTTCATCAAAGACTTGGGAGTACCACATGAAAGGGAAAATATAGATCTATGAATAGAGAGATAACTTATTTTAAAAATTAAGAGTAGTTAATATCACTGCCTGGTATGGCAATATGAACACTAAAAATAAAAATAAACTCCACAGAATCCTAAATTCTGCTGGTAAAGCCATTGGTAAAAAACAGACCCCATTTGGGCAGCTGTTTGAGAAAAACATTCACAAGAAAGCTAAAAAGTTTCTAGAAATAAAAAAATCACCCTCTGGGTCAGGATTTTGTGATTTACTATCACACCCATAGCAAAGACAGACACAAAAATTCTTTTGTAACCCTGGCAATTGAATCACTAAATAAAATTTAACGATTTGATGTAAACTTTTCACATGTAAATTATGAATGAGTTTAGTGTTATTGTATATTTTGGTTTTCTATAATTATAATGTTTTATTTTGGTGTAATGCACACATTGTAAGACAAATTTCCGTATGGATATAAAAGATTATTATTATGTTAGAAATGAACGAGTAGTCATTCGCTGGCGCTGCCAGGGTCGAGTTTCGCTAAAGAGAAACAAAATTCATCGTAGTCCCTTTATCAGTTTCCACCAAGGAATTTTCTGATGATGTGGCAGGTCTGCAGAAGTACCGCCCTCTGACAGGCAACGAGAATGTTCCTAGGAATGCCAAGGGCCTTGAAGGTATCTGTGAGGTCAGTTGTTATTATTCCCTCGGTTGATATGACAATGGGGTATATTGTTATTTTAGATAATTTCCATAAACGCTTAATCTCCAAGCCAAGGTTCCCATATTTTCGTTGTTTTTCCAGCTCAGTTTTTTTTTTAATTATGAGATAGTGGTACGGCGATATCAATAATGGTAGCGGCCTTTTCTTTTTTATCGATGAGCAGCAGATCAGGGCGATTAAAATCTACCGTTTTGTCAGTCAAAATAGGCCTATCCCAGTACAGTAGATGATCCGTAGACTCGAGAACCTCTTGTGAGTATTTATAATATGGAGGAGTATCCTTACCGATCAAATTGTGTGTCAAAGCCAAGTGCTGGTGTATTAGCTTTGCAACTTGGTTATGGCGACCTAGGTAGGCTGATTCCGATAGAGCTGAACATCCCGCCATTATGTGTTCAATTGACTCACCCACATTTCCACATTTTTGGCATTAGTCAACAATATTGAGTTTTAGGATATGTTTCTCGTAATTTTTGTTCTGATTACTCTGTCCTGTATTGCTGTGACAAAGCCTTCAGTTTCAGGGTAAAGATGACCTGCTTTTAGCCATGCTAAGGAAGCAGCCTTGTCAATGTTGTCCCTATGTAATAATAATTAAATATATTAAATAATATATTAAATATAATTAAATATTATAAGCTTCAGTTAATTATAGATTGTGCGTTTTACTGTCTTGTGTTGACGGTTGTTGACTTGTAACACCAAACTGCTGGTAGACAACTAAACCACTGTAGGCACACACTCTCACACACACCATAACACTGTCATTTTAAATCTTGCCAAAATCACGTAAATAAAATCTTATCACGCGAGTTTTGTAAAGCCCACCACATCACAGACCGTGAGTTTTATTACAAAGCTTATATTAACTCTCTCCGTCTGTCTGGCACGAGTCTTTTACTCGCTTTTTCTCCCTATTCCCTGTCTTGGATCAAATTGAAACTTTGCACAATTATTCATTGTCAATGACAACACTAGCTCCAGCTGGAATAACCTGCCCGGTGTGCAGCCGAACATTCCGGGCTCACATACGTCTCACAAGCCGCATGAGGAGGCACAAAGCCCGTGCAAAGCCCTCAGCCCCCTGGATGACAAAAGTGGTCATCATCGAACCACGATGGACGAACTATATGACAGCACATGAATAAATTTAAAAAAAAACATTAATTAACTAGTACTAAATAATTAACTAATTGGTTAATTTTCGGATTGATTCGTGTATTGTTATCGACTATGAATAATTATGCAAAAGTTCAACTTGGGAAGTGGGAGAAAAAAACATGTTCAAACTTTTTACCAGACAGACAGACAGAGTTGATTTAAGCGTTGTTATACATATTATAAGGCGCTTGACGTTTGAAGAACACCGGAAGAAGCCTCGCTATTGTAGAAGTAATGAAGCGACTGCTAGTTTATAGTGAATGACAGATGTATTGACAATCACGGTTATCGCTCATTAACCCAGTTGAAGCTCTAAACACGGGAAGCGTGATGACTTGAGTGGTAAAGCGCTGGGTTTCCGAACCGAGAGGTCCCGGTTTGAATCTCGACGAAGAGTGGGATTTCGAATTACGGGATTTTAACCCTTAAAATGCTGAGCTGTTTTACAATGAGTGCATACAAAATGGAATTACAATTCTATTTAGAAGCCAAACTACCACACGCGTTTAAAGGGTTAAGGAAGGGGAAATTAAGTTGTTAACCGATATAGAAGAACAATGATTGATTTATCATCTATCATAAAGATTCTTTTATTTTACTTCACACTAGTTTACGAGCTAAAAACGGTTTAGCCTAAATAGCTTTGACTTGCGAATTTGCTAACTCGAAAGTTTATATTATCTAAACATTAAAGAGATTCAATTTACCAATTAATTTATTAATTCATGTTAATTAATTAATTAGGCTTTATATCGAAAAGGGAAATAAATCATACAGTATTGATAGATATGGCTGAAGATGTGCAGTATTTTCCCTATCCTATGGGTTTTTTTTTTTGTTTTAAAAGTTGTTTTTTTTTTATTTTGCTTGTTTCATAGCAATGAAGCCATTAAGGCTAACAGAAAAGGTTTCTTTGCTGGTCAGAACTGGTGGAGATTGAAGTACCAGCAGACGTCGAGTGAAGTGTCTTCAACAAGGTCTGGCCTGGACACGAACATCTCTCCGCATACTTTAAACTTTAAATACCGAAACAAGTTGAACCGTTAGGAAAGCATACAAAATGCATGATACGCTTGTCTAAATACCGAAACAAGTTGAACCGCTAGGAAAACATTTGAAATCATGATACACTAATAATAGTAAAAGCGAACATGCTCTTATAAATTCTACAAGAATCCCCACCCGTTTTTGTTATTGTAGTTTCATATATCAAGAGCGTCTTTGGTTCAATACATATCAGAGATTTTCATTAATAAAGTGTTAGCGTAAAAAAAAACAACAAAAAACAGAAGCATATCATTATTGTTTGTGAATTCGTTAACACCGCAGATCATGCTTAAATGTTCTCTTGTCTGCTGCACAAAGCAATTTATATAATCAGTTGGCAAGAGTTATCTTTTCATTTGGTGTCCTTGACATCGTTTATTTCTTATTTCTTTCACTTTTCTCATTTTCAAGACGCCATTTTTTTTGTGTGGACTGTCTGTCCGTCCGTCTGTCCGTCCCGTTTAGATCCCAGAAACTAGAAGAGAAAATGAAAATCGGCATCGTGATATTTTAGATCATTCAAAGTTCTGATGCAACGGCTACTTTTTTCTTTTCTGAAAGCGAAAAGTCTAATTTTTTAAATTAATTTTGAAAGCATTTTTTTTT
The DNA here is from genome assembly GCF_947242115.1 of Biomphalaria glabrata. Lineage (NCBI taxonomy): Eukaryota > Metazoa > Mollusca > Gastropoda > Planorbidae > Biomphalaria > Biomphalaria glabrata. The sequence continues at coordinate 36,023,930 of NC_074722.1, read as the reverse complement.
ATAAAAATACACCATTTTTACAACTATTCACTATTAATAGTAACAAACACCGGAGGATTTTTAGTAAGGGTGCCCGAAAAACATAATGATAACAGAGTCGAAAACCATGCCCGCATAGTATGGCTTCAACACACTGAATGACTACACAACACACATTTCGTGAACACATTCTTACAGACGAGTTACAAGCACATGTAAACATAAGAACGACAACCGATACAGCATATAATTTTCATAACAGGGAGAAGAATATTTACCATTTTTTAAACACATTTATGCAAATGGTTTTAGATTTTTGGTCCAAAAATATCTTATTTCCTTATAATTGTATTGCTAAGTTATGTAAGTTCTGTCATACTAAATACTACATTTACAAAAAAACGTTAACTTTTTTTAAAGAGAAAAAAATCTATTTACTATGCAAATAAGTTGTACATAATTTAAAACAGCAATTATTACGTAGTTTTTCATATTATCGCGTGACCTGAAGGGCCCTCTATGTAACATACAACACAAAACTAAAGGAATTTTTTTTTTTACGGAAATGTTTTTTTTCTTGAGGCTTTGAATAAGAGACTGACCCTTTACAAAACACTTAGATCAATTAGATACTCATTATAAGAAATCAGTTAGGCCAGGTTCACGTCTAACTTCACATTCACTTTCACCTATCCCTTGGTCTGCTGGACCTTTGGGGCACCACACAGGATCAGTCAATCTTCTTTCTCCATTCTTATCTGTCATTTGCCTTTGATAGAATTTCATTATGGTATTCTTTCTGGAAATATTGATACCTGCCTGTTTACCTGCTTTGGTGGACCACTTGTTTCCACGCAAATTGTCTTTGTAATCTTTTTTTTTATTCATTCTTTATTTATTATTTTTTTTTTTTGCACGGTTAGGCATTAGATATTTGTTTCGTAAAAATTTTTGACTTAGAGACAATGACGCGTCGAGTAAAAATAAGACTAGGATTTTTTTTAGGTTTAGCTTGACGACATTCGACAGTTCCCTTCGTTATTATTTAACTTCTTGTTCGATATTCACTATCAGCGTGGACTATCTTATGGCCTTTTACCTGTGTTGTTGGATTTCGTTATTTGGGAGTTATCTCCATTTGACTATCTGCATAAGACACAACCTGGGTGCGTCTAAGATTTGCATGTTTTGGATGTTCCTTCACTGTCGAAGATAATCTATTTTCTAGTCCGAACCTCCCACAGGACGACGTGGAATGGCAGCGGGCATGATATACACCCGGGACCATCAAGAGAACCGAACGACAGTCCAACGCGCATACCGCACGACCAGGCAGCTTTCCATCTTACCTTTTTTTTAAGTTTAAAAAAAAAAGTTTCCCTTTCAGACCTTGCGATCTATAAGGTAGATGATGTAAAGGTCATCTGTTTCTTTGGCCCACGGTTTTACGAGGGTGTCATGTGGCCAGCACCACGACCAACCGCCTTCACTTCCACCAACTGATGTCAGGCACCCATTAGAGCTGGGTCGACTCAGAGGCGCCCAAGATCCCAGTCATCACCAGGATTCGAACCCAGGACACCGGCTCGGAAGCCAAGCACTTTACCACTCAGCCACAGGTGCCTTTTATTTAAAACTAAGACTAAGACTGCTTTATTGATCCTTACGGAAATTTGTTGTGATTACAGGGACTCTTTTCTCATATAATGACAACACAACAGAAAAATACACATAAATACAACAGACAACATAAAGAGTTGCCCCCCCCCCCCCCGCCCCTAACCACTATTCTTTTCTCTTTTTTCTTCTTACTTTATTTATTTTATTTCCCAATTAAAAGATACCAGATATAAAAAAAAATCAAAACGTAATCAAAGTGGAGGTAACTGTGATTATCTTAAATATAAACAAATAACATCCGATCCAAGCTAAACATGATCATGTGTCTAGTATCTATTCATATGATCCATTCTTTCATATTTTTGACAGATGTATTGTTTCATGATACGTTTCCATGGCGAATCTATGTCTTTTTTTTTCTCTTTAACATATTCTGTTCGTGGACAAATCTCCTGTTCTCGGCCAAATATCACTGCTGCTGACAAAACTAACGAGCTAATTCTAAGGACGCCGCCCACAGCGTTGTGTCCACTTCTCACCTTCAGGGCGCCGTCCACCCTTCCCTCTCAGAGACATCGCCCCCCCCCCCCACTGTCTCCTTTCTCCGTAACTCATCTCCCCTTCCTGGCAGCCTCGACGTCAGTCGTCTCTCGCCCCGTCGACCCCCCCCCCCTCCCCAGTTCTTACTTCGCGTCGCCATCACCCCCCTCGACCGCCCCCCCCCCTCCAAAAAAAATGTCCTTGATGCAGTTCCCGAAGCATCCCTGGTTGTCTTCCCCTAGTTGGAGTTATCTGTGTGGCCCACGTCCTCAATATGACAGAGAGAATCGGTGACATTTATTGTGATTATATTGTTGATTCTGTTGTTGGTTTTTCTTTTATGTAAATAAATCTGAGGAATTCTTGAATTCTTGATGACGCGAGGAATATGAATCTAGATGTTCATAATATTATCAGGAATTTTTTTTGGCAACGCGAGGAAATGTATTATGAAGAAAGCACATATAATGATTCTGGTGAGTTTTATTTAAAAACAACTTGATTTAATAATTTGGTAGAGCGCTCAATAACTCAATTACTATCTATACTGTTCTAAGTACTCACATGGTGATGTATTCACTTAGATGCTCAATCAATCACCAAAGAGTTCTATCAGTTACTCGCTTGAACTGATTGCCAATCAATCTCTGGATTACCTTTTAACTCATTCACTTGCCCCGAGTTTAACTCTTCCCTCACACTTCAACTCTTGACATACACACGAACACACACACACACACACAAAAACCGTCTCTTGGACTTTTACCCTATTTCTGTCTCTATCGCTCTCCTTTCTCTCTCGTACTGTCACTATCTCTCTCAGTATGCTCTCTCTCTCTCTCTTCATGTCACTCTCTCAATATGCCCCCTCTCTCTCTTCATGTCACTCTCTCAGTATGCCCCCTCTCTCTCTCTTCATGTCACTCTCTCAGTATGCCCCCTCTCTCTCTCTTCCTGTCACTCTCTCAGTATGCCCCCCTCTCTCTCTTCCTTTCACTCTCTCAGTATGCCCCCCTCTCTCTCTCTTCATGTCATTCTCTCAGTATGCCCTCTCTCTCTTCATGTCACTCTCTCAGTATGCCCTCTCTCTCTCTTCCTGTCACTCTCTCAGTATGCCCTTTATCTTTCTCTCTTCGTGTCACTCTATCAGTATGCCCTTTATCTCTCTCTCTCTCTCTTCCTGTCACTCTATCAGTATGCCCTTTATCTTTCTCTCTTCGTGTCACTCTCTCAGTGTGCCCTTTATCTCTCTCTCTCTCTTCATGTCACTCTCTCAGTATGCCCTTTATCTCTCTCTCTTCATGTCACTCTCTCAGTATGCCCTCTCTCTTTTCCTGTCACTCTCTCAGTATGCCCTTTATCTCTCTCTCTTCGTGTCACTCTCTCAGTATGCCCTTTATCTCTCTCTCTTCCTGTCACTCTCTCAGTATGCCCTTTATCTTTCTCTCTTCGTGTCACTCTCTCAGTATGCCCTTTATCTCTCTCTCTCTCTCTTCCTGTCACTCTCTCAGTATGCCCTTTATCTTTCTCTCTTCGTGTCACTCTCTCAGTATGCCCTTTATCTTTCTCTCTTCGTGTCACTCTCTCAGTATGCTCTTTATCTCTCTCTTTCTTCCTGTCACTCTCTCAGTATGCCCTTTATCTTTCTCTCTTCGTGTCACTCTCTCAGTATGCCCTTTATCTTTCTCTCTTCGTGTCACTCTCTCAGTATGCCCTTTATCTCTCTCTTCCTGTCACTCTCTCAGTATGCCCTTTATCTTTCTCTCCTCGTGTCACTCTCTCAGTATGCCCTTTATCTTTCTCTCTTCGTGTCACTCTCTCAGTATGCCCTTTATCTTTCTCTCTTCCTGTCACTCTCTCAGTATGCCCTTTATCTCTCTCTCTCTCTCTCTTCCTGTCACTCTCTCAGTATGCCCTTTATCTTTCTCTCTTCGTGTCACTCTCTCAGTAAGCCCTTTATCTTTCTCTCTTCGTGTCACTCTCTCAGTATGCCCCCCTCTCTCTTTCGCTCTTCTCTACACGAACATTCCTTCGATAACTCCAACACTGAGTTCACTAACTTAAAAGAAAAATGCTATAGGTATGAGTGCCTATATAGCAATATGCTCTGTTAACATAATACTTAGACATTATTTAGCTATTTCAAATTAGGTATGGTATCATATACATATTAATAATCCCCAACTATTAACATAAATTAATGGCAATGTCTTCGATTCTGAAAATTAAAGATAAATGCAGTGATTCACATGACTATGCAGACCCACTATTGACCTGCATATTTTCCCTTCACCTCATGCAGACAAAGCTGCCGGTCTATTGAATAAATTAACATAATATTAAAATAAACTAAATGACATAATTCATCAATTAGAGCAATCAACCGCATATGAACATAGAACATACTATCAGATAGAACATACTATCATATAGAACATACTATCATAGAAAACACCAAGCCTATAGATCATGGGCGTAGCCAGGATTTTTTTTCGGGGAGGGTTTTGAATCCCCCCCGACCCCCCCCCCCCGCGAAAAAAAAATATATGTGTGTGTGTGTGTGTGTATATAATTAATCTTTATTACATTCTGACCCTTTCGGAAGACGTTTATTGTTTATTGTAGACTCCCCGCCCTTGCTAGCAAGGGGGTCTGGGGGAGTTCGAAGCGCTCCCCCAGCGCGGGGCGAAGCCCCGCCGCCGAGCACTATTTCTGGTACTGAAAGCCAACAAAATGCATATTCTGAGGTATCTACAGTGCATTATCTTGCTATTAAAAAGTTTTATTTCAAAAACCTAATGTGCTATTCTTACTGACTTAGACCCTCTCGCTGTTTCCGCAACTCTTATTTTGCGTAATTCATTTTGTCGGAAAACATGTCCCGCAAAACCTCATGCGACGCTCTGTCACAACCTTACTAAGGATTCGACTCCCAGTTCGGCATATGATTTCTTTGATTTAGACCCGATCTCTATGACTGACTCCTAAAATCTGTTTAAGCCATCTTTGTTGAGACACATTTAATGATTTTCAATTTCGGCAGAAGACTATTCACACTTAATTAATGGAGCCCAAGCCATTGTTAGAAATTTGTAACCTTTCTTGACTACGCTATTGGAATTACATGCCTGTATTTCGCTTTAGATTTTATATCGAAAAGGAAAGTTTTTTTGTCAAATCATCTGTTGAGGGGTTTTAAACTAAAAAATATCTGTTTTTTTTTTGTTGTTTTGTTTTTAATTCAAAACCCCATTTAGCTACGATCATAGAGTTTGGAGACTGTAGTTTGCTTTAAAATAATATTGAAGAGAGAGGTTTTCAACTCGAAACGCTCTGTAGGGGAATTTTAAACTCAAAACCATCTGGAGGGGTTTTAAACGTTAAAGAAAAAGCCATCTGGAGGAGGGGGATTTAAACTCAAAACCCCTTTGGCTACGCTCATAGATTTTATAGTGTGTAATTTGCTTTTTTTTTATATTGAAGAGGTACTTTTTAGCTTCAAACCCCAACTGGAAAGGGGGGGGGGGGTTAAACTCAAAACCCCTTTGGCTACGCTCATAGAATTTTGAGTGTGTAATTTGCTTTTTGTATATTGAAGATGGGGTTATCGTAAATTTTGGATGGGGTTTTAAAATCAAAATCTTCCTCAACTGTGCTGTTGGAATTTGGGGATTGTTGTTTGCATTTTTTTTGTTTTGTTTTATAGAAGAGGGGGATTTAACTGCAAAAACCTCTGGTAGGGGGTTTAAAATTCAAAACCCCCTGTAGAGGGTTTTAAACTCAAAGCCCCCTGGTAGAGGGATTTGTATCTCAAAACCCCCTGATAGGTTTTTTTAAAATCTCAAAACCCCCTGGTAGAGGGATTTAAACTCAAAACCCCCTGCTAGAGGGTTTTTAACTCAAAACTGCCTCGGCTGTGCTGTGGTAAGTGATGATTTAGTATTAAAATCTCACCTAAAATAAACAAAATGAAAGCAAAAATCAGTCACTTAATTCCGCCCCCCCCTGCGGGGGGGGGATTTCATTTTGGGGGGGGGGGTTTGAACCCCAAGAACCCCCCCCCCCTGGCTACGCCCATGCTATAGATCAATGTATAGGTAAAAACATGTTTAAATTATTTGTAGAAAATACACTAACATATATAAATTTATGTCAATCTAGATCTATATACGCTCTGGCAATTTACTTCTCGAGGAGTCTAGGTATATATGTACTGTTCCCCTTGAAACCTCTCAGGTGACTTAAGTAGCCAATCTTTCATACACATCAACATTGGCATTTTTATTTTTCTATCTATGAGCCGTTCAAGCGTATCCAGCGTTTTCCTATGTCCGGTCACTAAACCCATGGTCACTTACTCCCTGGTCACTTAATCCTGATCAGTTAACCCATTTAATTCCCAATCACTTAATCCATGGTCACTTAATCAACGGTCCCTTAGTTCCGGTTAAGTAATCCCTGGTCACTTACTCAATGGTCACTTAATCCCTGATCACTTAATCAATGGTCACTTAATCCCTGATCACTTAATCATTGGTGACTTGGTCCCGGTTACGTAATCCCTGGTCACTTAATCAATGGTCACTTAGTCCCGGTTAAGTAATCCCTGGTCACTTATTCAATGGTCACTTAATCCCTGGTCACTTATTCAATGGTCACTTAGTCCCGGTTAAGTAATCCCTGGTCACTTAATCAATGGTCACTTAATCCCTGGTCACTTAATCAATGGTCCCTTAGTCCCGGTTAAGTAATCCCTGGTCACTTAATCAATGGTCACTTAATCCCTGGTCACTTAATCAATGGTCCCTTAGTCCCGGTTAAGTAATCCCTGGTCACTTAATCAATGGTCACTTAATCCCTGGTTACTTAATCAATGGTCACTTAATCCCTGGTCACTTACTCCCTGGTCACTTAATCCTTGTCATTTAATACCCTGTCATTTAATCTCCTGCCATTTAATCCCCGGTCACTCAATCCCCTAGTTCTCTAATCTTTTAATCCAAGAAATTAGAATTTTAAAATTTATTAACAATTATTTGTGCGTAAATAAAACAAAAAATAAACAACCTGTAATTTATATGTATACATGCTAGATTGTGATGGATGTCCTTAAATGGCTGTGACACACTTGGCTGCCTCGCCAAGTGTTAAAACATGTTGTTTTAATAGTTCATTGATCTTCGATCTCGACATTTCAATCAAGTGAACTTTAACTGCTCCTACATTAAAAAGTCACTAATCTTATTCTTCTCTCTCTTCTGTCGATATCCGCTGGCGCCGGTGGTCGCTACAGGAAAGCGCCATCTAAACCTGCGCAACCATCTGGGTCTAAATTTTTTTATTTTTTACACTGCCACGAAGACAACAGCAAGAATGGGTCTATGTGGATGTTGGGCAGTTTGAGTGTAGTCAGATCGTTCAGTTTTGCGTGTGTGTGTGGTAATGTGTAGCCAGATACAGGTCATTCATTCTTGCATGTGTATTGTAATATTTCTGGAAAGCGTCAAACGCTAACCATCTAAATCACCCACTGATTTGGCTATAAAATTAGTAATGTGTTAGAATCAAACCCACGCCTCATAGAAAACAAGTATGTGAACATCTACCTGTGACCTGGTAACTAGCTATTGGTCTCCACTGCCCATAGGTTGTGACGTTGCAGGTCAGTGTTCATGCCTTCTATGGCGATAGGTCACGGTCTAATGCAGTATACATACCCAAGAAATCAGTACCCATGTTATGGAGTGTTTTTGTGTTACTATGGTGACGGTGGGAAGAGGTTAGTGATTGGTTGTGAATGATGAAAGATAAACAGCATTGTCGTCAGCGGTCTTAGGTAGGGGAGACGACTCCAGAACGCCAGACTGAAAAGACGTGTTGTTGTAGTGAGTTAGGTTTTGTTCAGAATACCATTTTATATTATTTCTAAAGTTCTACTACATTTAATTCATTATATCTCAGCTTGCGTTTGTCTATATTGTAATTTAGTTATATTAAATGTCACGAGTCTTCTTCTTGATCGATGAAAGTGCTTGAATATGTTGTAGGTGCTCTTGTTGAAGATAGTGCTGAGATGTGCTTAAGATATTACAAGAAGATGCTTGAATATGTTGTAGGTGCTCTTGTTGAAGATAGTGCTGAGATGTGCTAAAGTTATTACAAGAAGATACTGTGACGTGCCGGGGATTCTATAGATGTATATCTCTAGATCTAAATGTTATCTTAGAGATTCAATAAACGAATATCCTTTTCAATTCAAATACAGAACTTTAATTCAATAAATAGGAATCACTGTTTTTATAGAATGTACTGAAATAAAACTGTATCAAATGAATAACTTTGTTTCAAAGTTCAATAATAAAAATATTCAAATTTACTACTAGATCTAATGAAATACAAAACTTGTCTCTACAACCTCTAACTCAAAACTAAAATACGTCCTATCTCTACAAAACTTACATTCCGAATCAAGGATTTGGATGGCGCCTTTTTTTTCTAACTTCAGATTTGACACTTGGCCAACCAATGAAATTATTTTCTTCAATCAATCAAATCACTTCATGTGGCATGTCACGTGTGTCGTGGGTATTTCCGACACCTGCAAGTCTGTTATCCCGTCCTAGGCAAAGGTTATTTTCTACTTTGGTTTATTAAATGGACCTCATTCACCAATCGTAAACAAACACCATTTAGCCACATGGTGCTCTATCCTATATAATTTACGATCTAATGTTTAATTCATGATGGTTGTCACGTGACAGTTTTTTTTTCATTGTTTTATCAATAAGATCATGTGACTAAATGTTGTTTGTTTACGATTGGTGAATGAGGTCCGTTGGTACGTGACATAGTTCACCAAAGAAGCGATTCAAGTTATTACAAGTTTTTACAAGCTTAAAAATAAAAACACCTAGAGCGGTTTAATTGTCTACCAGCAGTTCGGTGCTGCAGGTCAACCACCGGCCACAACAACACAAACATGTGTTCCTTAGACCTTGTAGCACTGAAAAATCAAAGTCACTTGGCCAACGAAGAATTCTCAAGGCTCAGTCTTACACTGCAAGCGCTAGAGTGCAGTAGTGCTGTACTAGATACAGGGCCGGTCTTGGGCCACTGCAACCTATGCGGCCGAAGTGGGCACCGCACTTTCTTAGGCCCCGCGCGAAGTCTAGGTGTAAATTATTAACTTAAACCATTTTAACCTATTATTAAGGGGTACCTGGAAATGCTGGGATACTCCTGAAATTTCAAAATATACGAAAACGTCATGAAAACCTCCTGAAATTATAGAAATCTTCTGAAAACTCGTGCAAATCTCATTAAAAACAGACAAAAATATCATTTCGGAATGATTTTGCACTTAGTAAAGAATGAATAAAATACAAAGACGAATTTATTTTCTATTACAAAATCGTAATTTTCACGTATTATCCTTATCCCTACCCAGACTGGGCCCCGCGCAATCCGTTTCGCATGGGGCCCCCGCAATTTGTAGGACCGGCCCTGACTAGATATGTTATCTTTTGTTTTTCAGTAGAAGATTACATTGCTAAAAGCACATAAGGCAAAACCGTAAGTTCCATGTTTTCACAACAGTTAAGCTTAACATTGGTCAGAAATTGTGTAAATTTGACGATCATTAGGTTGTCTATTGCCCTCTCTTGTAGTCACTTGTACGTACACGAATAGGGTTCTTGATATTGAGATTCTTTCGACAGCAACTGTATTTGGTTTCTATGGAAGCCCGAAAATTCAGAGAAACATCATGCTAAATGTTTTTGTTTGTGCCTTTACCAGCTAATAAGCATGAATTCCCATTGTAACTGTTTTTATGTCCAACTAGGTGTACTTGGAGCTGGGCTAATCAACGCAAAAAAAATGTTCCTGTGCATCACTCAGTCATTATCGCGTTTTGTATAAATCGTGTCCTGCGCCATTGTATACAGGTTGAGGGGTCCAATGGAACTTAATTACTATGACGGCTATCTCTTAGTATTTTTTTTTTTTACATAATTTGAGCTTCTGTTTGGTCATCAGGAAATATTGTTTTTATTTAATTTTACGTTAAAAAAAAAATAAATAAATTTGGTCCATAAAATTTCAATAAATCGAAATTTTCATATAGTAAACAAAGAACGAATAGTGATGTGAGGTGATCGCTCAACAAAGAAATATTCGACGCAGGTACGCAAGCGCGTGCCTTCTGTTTGTCGAGGTCATAGAGTCACTGGGGGTCTGTGTCAGCACTGGCTATCACCGTCCGTCAGTGGCATGTCACAATATTTATTGACATCCCTCCCTCTCTTTTTCCGCGCAGTAGAACATCACACGAGGTCAACATGGTGAAGAAATCAAGGCAATCACGTTATATAGGGTAACAACTAACAAGTCCTGTGTCCATGTGTCCATGTGTCCATGTGTCCATGTGTAGTGGAGGTCCAGGGGATCATTTTTGTGCAGACCCCCCCCCCGGTCTTAAAGACGTTAAAAAAGAAAATAAACTTATGGTAGCAGTGGCGTAGCTAGGGTGGGGGTGGGGTGGAGGGTGAGAAATTTTAAAATCCCCCCGGGCCCCAAATTGAGGGGGACTCCACATGAGTGTTTTTTTACATTAAAAATTAAATATTACGCAAAGTGCAGAGGAGAAGGTCAAGCCTCCGGGGCCCCCCAAAATTTCTAGCTACGCCCCTGTATGGTAAAGATTAGGTCGTTTGTACATTTCATAGAATTTATTTTCTTTCTATTTTTTTTTTATTCATATCAATTTTTTTAATTTATTTTTTTTGTAGTTTGCGGAGGTGCTCTTTTGAGTGTAAGATTGCTGTGTAGTATCTTTAAATATTGTTTTTATTTAGTTTTACGTTTAAAAAAAAATAAAAAAAATTGGTTCATAAAATTTCAATAAATTGAAATTTTCATATAGTAATTTAGGGCAGATGATGTAAAGGTCATCTGTTTCTGTGACCTACGGTTAACAAGAATGTAATGTGGCCAGCACAAAGATTAACTCCTCAGCCACCGCCCCCCCCCCTTTGAGTGTAAGAATCTGAAACTAATATAGATATCTTCCGCCCCAGACGTCGGCCTCACTCCTTCCCCCCCCCCTTTTTTTAGAAACTTAGACGCCGACCCTGAGTGTGTCTTTTCCAATACATGTACATCTTATGACCACTTATAGCCCACCTTATGCTTTGCTACGCATCTATCTTGTCTCTCATGCCAATGCGACTCACATAATCCTACGTTTATACCACTCATATCCAAGCTTTCGTATGACGACGCCTCTGCCTCATCTAGCCAGTTCAGCAGTTTTATCTCCGCCCTTGAAACTCTTGGTTTATTTCGATAGTTGCACTGCCACCGTATAGCATTAAGGGCTCTATCAACACACGCCAGGTCACCATTACAGATAGGCATCACATTTTCGCATACTCTTCATCCGTAGTATTGGAAATAATCTGTTATCCTAGACAGAAGATAAAGGAAAAGTGCAGTATTTAGTATGGCTTTGAACAACCCGCCATGACCTACATATTTTGCCCATATAGACGCTGTTAAATCAAATGTTATTGATAGGGTTGATATTCTCGCTATTTTTATTTACTCCGACAGGTGCTTTTCTTTGATGTTAAGTTAGCTTGGTATAAATGCGTGGCGCAGTTTTAAAACGACATTCCCCCCCCCCCCCGAGTCTTCATGAACTATACAAACATGTACACTCAAACACATTGTCATTAAAAAAAACCCATTAAGACCTATCTGTTTAAAACGTATTTAGATTAGTTTGTCCTTTGAGCTCTCGTGTGTATGTTTGTAATGTTATCACAGCACCTTGTAGATATTTTCCTCTTTGAAAGCCATTGCTTCTTTGCGGAACTGTGTTACTGAACACCTAGTTATGACATGGCTTGCTATTTGTCCTATGTGGCGTGGTGGCGCTTGGCTTCTAAACAATGGTCTCAAGCTCAAGACATTTTGAGCTTATGGATTTTTTTAAAACCACAAATCTGACATACATTCTGGATGTAAAGCCTGTTGCTTTCTATTTGTACATGCACATGGTACACAGCATTAATTTAGAGCTAATTTACTTTTTATTTTTCTGTCCTGTAGTGTCTCTAATTTTAGTGATTTTTACTAAAGGTGTTACTCTAATCAATTTAGAATATTCGTTTGTTATAAATCTCACTGCTCTATTCTGTGTCTGTTCCAGTTTCTTAATGTATTCTTTTCCACCAAACAGATGATACATTTTCTAATGTTGGCCTAAGATTAAATAGAAACTTAGTTTTATGTTCTTATTTGATTTGTTAACATTTCTTTTAATAAATACAAATGTTTTGCTTGATTTTTTTAAAAATAATTTCATCACTATTGTGATTCCTTGACAACTTTTCAGTTATCGTCTGCACTGTTGTGTCGTCTGCTTGTTCCATTCTTGCCCCAATCACAATCTCCTGGACTTCCTGAACTTTTCCTATTGTCCAGTTTCCTTGTCCTCCAACCGGACTTGTTCTTCTCCTAAAGTCCTAGGAGAGGCTATTACGTACAAGTCTACAGCCAGGAATGACCGTCATTAGACAGAACCCCCCCCCCCACCACCCTCTCCCCTCTCGCTCCACGCAAACAAAACAAAACGTCTATATTAGGTGGAGGGCGCTGGCACATCCCCCTATGCGGCGTATTGAAATTTGGCAGCGCCTGTCTTCCTCTCACTCTCTCTCTCTCTCTCTCTCCGTGTATGTGTTTTTATTTGTTATTGTTTCTCTCTCTCTCTCTCTCTCTCTCTCTCTCTCTCTCTCCCTCGCTCAACGCGTATGTGTTTGTATTTATTGTTGATTTTTTCCTGCACGCTGTTTCCTAATGTTATAAAAATGCTTGATCCTGATATGCATGCATGTGGAGGTGGCTACACTCTAACATATGAAATCAACACATGCATTAATATATCAATGTTTATATATATATATATATATATATATATATATATATATATATATATATATATATATATATATATATATATATATATATATATATATATATATTGGTGTTTATTAGTATACCAGTGTTAACTATTATATCAGTGTTTATTAATATATCAGTTTTTTTAATATATCAGTGTTTATTAATATATCAGTGTTTATTAATATATCATTGTTTCTAGTTGTGAGTTGCTGGGGTGCTAAAGGAGTCACCATCCAGGTGCAGAGCTTCTAATTTAAAAAAAAAAAAAAGTAAAAAATAAAATAAAGTTCCCCTTTTAGACCTTGTGGTCTACAGGGCCGATGATGTAAGGATGTAATTACTCCCCTTTTAAAATATGTATTACTTTAACTGTGACAATGATACCTTGTTGATGTCTAAGAGCTGAGCCGAAGGCTCTTCGAGCTCTAAGTTTGAAAAAAAACCTGTTTGGACGTCCAGCCGAACAGTAAAAAAAAACAAACCTGTGGGAACACAGTTCTGTTTGAGAGGGACCCGAGTCAATGCCTATGTAAAACATTGCTGTTTCCAATGCCCTTGGCCCCGACGCATGCTTGGCTGCACATGGCCGAAGGCCGAGGGCACCGGGAGCCACCGTCATTTTCCTTCGTTGTACCAAGCTAGCTGTGTGGGAACCGCCATTGATGTAACGGTCCCTTTGAGGAACAGCGCATGGATGTGGGACGTGTTCGTGGGGACTTTTTTACAACCCCGCCCGTGTAAGAGGTTGACTCTCGTCTACCCGTGGGCATCCCCACGGGAGTTATGTTTCGCCATTCATTTAGCCTAGCTACCCCCTCAAGTAGCCGTTTCCACCCAGGTGCCACGATGAGGCAGAACAGCGTACCCGGGGACAATGATACCTGTGGTCACGGTAGTCCGTATTCATTTGTAGCTTAAGTTAAAATTATTGGTGTTATAAACTTTTTACTGAAATCAGCTAGTGTTTATTATAATTTGATAAATTGTTAAAACCTCATTAGTGACTATTATACACATTCTTCAATATTGTACTTGGTTTTGATACTATTTATGTGACAGAAGTTTTCTTTTTAAGACTATCTCAAATAAAGCATGTCTGGTGTAATGTTTACTAAAAAAAAGTCATCTTCATTCAAATAATTACTTCCCTTGCTCAATCCCCGATTGAAACACAAACATATGCCAGTGACACGCAATGAGTTTAACATATCACTCCGCTAGATAAAACAACCCCCTTCTGTTTTATTGAAACGCACTTTTTCTCTTTCAGGCGTAAGGATCTTATTTTAACATATTGTTGTAAATCTAAGGCAGGCAACTCATCGAAAGGCAGGAGGTGATAATAGCCGAGGTATTTATTTACAGTACAAACAAGCATGGACTTCGGCTATCAAGTCAAAGAGTGTCCAATCTTAAGTAACACCAGTCCTTTTCTACCAAAATACCAGTACAGACCACCGACACACTTCCAAGTACCGCCCCAGGTGCACAACACAGATCACAGATAGCACAAAGGACGTTCTCCTGAGTCAAGACAGCTCAGACTTCAATCACTTGCAGATCACTCCAGCCGGATCTACCACAGTCCTTCTTCCTGTAGAACAGCGGTTCTCAACCTTTTAAGCTCGGTGACCCCTTTTTACAATTCCTCACTTTGCCGCGACCCCTCCCCCCTTACACACACAGCAATAGAAGAGTAGACAATAACAATCCATATTTTCGATGGTCTTAGGCGACCCCTGGCAAATCGTCAATCGACCCCCCAAAGGGGTCTCGACCCACATGTTGAGAACCCCTGCTGTAGAACAAACATGTCCACTACTTGTGTTTAATAGTGCTCTGTCAGACACACGTAAAGATAATTGCATTGATCCGGTTCTGTAGTGGGTCTAGATCAGCGGTTCTCAACCTTTAAAGCTCAGCGACCCCCTTTTTACAATTTCTCACATTGCCGCGACCCCTCCCCCCTTACACACACACAGCAATAGAAGAGTAGACAATAACAATCCATATTTTCGATGGTCTTAGGCGACCCCTGGCAAATCGTCAATCGACCCCCAAAGGGGTCGCGATCCACAGGTTGCGAACCCCCTGGTCTAGATCAAAGAGCCGATGCAGAGATAATGCTAGAAACCTAGCTCATGATCACAAATCATTTTATGTAACTTTATTTACTGACAAGGCTCGCGTTCTGGACATTCTACGGGAGATAAGTAATCTAGTTTTTCCTGATCACCAATTTATCATTCAGTCCGTCTACACTGCAATAGTTCGGGACAGCAGAACAATAATTCCTAGTCATCCACATTAGAACGCTTGTCTGTCGCCAGGACATAAACGGGCATGCCAAGAACCGCAACTCACGATGTACAAGTTAAAAGTGCAAGATCACTATAATTACTTAGTTTCACCTTTTTTTTAATACAATCGTTTTAGAATGAAATAATTATCAAGACTAACGCTCTATAACAGGAGGCGCTGTCCCGGGTTCGAATCCTGGTGAAGATTTTCACTTTCGGGATCTTTAGGGCGCCTCTGAGTCCGCCCAGCTCTAATGGGTACCTGGCATTAGTTGAAGAAAGTAAAGGCGGTTGGTCGCCGTGCTAACCACATGACACCCTCGTGGGCTACAGAAACAGATGACTTCTATATCATCTGTTTCATTACTAGCAGAACCTGAAATGGTAATTTTAAACAATCTGAAATGTTAGTTTACTTTTGATTTATTTCAAGTGGATACATTCCTGAATACGATTTTCCAAAGGGCTGCTGGGCAGGGCGAGATAGAAGTCGATCAGTTTGTTAATTAAGTTCCTAATCTAATTTAAAATCGATATCGATCTGATAATTAGTTTATATATTTATGGTGGGGCTAAACGTTTACGCCCAGAAGAGGACAAAAAGGATAATGAACCTGTGTAGTGGGTGAAAACTTTTAAAATTGTGTAGAATCTTGTATTTTTATATAACAAAAACAATGTTAACAACTAAACCTTTACTTCACTGAATGACAAAACAAGAAAAATCTATTAAAAAAAAAACAAAACAACAAAACAACAACAAACACAAAGCGTATACGAAGTCTAATGTTGTCAATTAGTTTGGATCAGCCATGCAATTAAATTTATAATAGATCTAGACCAGTGATGCCCAACCTTGTACGTTTTGGGGGCTGTTTTTACAGGTTTCGGATGTTCCTCTCAGAATTCAAACAATGCAATGTATGACTCGAGATGCAGCGTAAGAACCACTAGAGATACAAGTCCTTCTGGAGACGCAACGTAAGACTCACTAGAGACCCATCAAAGAACCAATAAATACGCAGCGTAAGAACCACTAGAGCCACAAGTCCTTCTGGAGACGCAACGTAAGACTCACTAGAGACACAGCGTAAGAACCAATAAATACGCAGTGTAAGAACCACTAGAGCCACAAGTCCTTCTGGAGACGCAACGTAAGACTCACTAGAGACCCAGTGTAAGAACCAATAAATACGCAGCGTAAGAGCCATCGAGACACAATGTAAGACTCACTACAAACGCCGGGTAAGAACCACTAGAGACGTGGCTTATGTCCCTCTAGAGACGCAGCGTATGACCCACAAGAGACCCTACGTAAGATCCACTAAAGACTCACTAGAAGAGTCACTCACTATAAGAGTCATTAGAGATGCAGCGTGAGAACCATTAGAGATACAAGTCCTTCTGGAGACGCAACGTAAGACTCTCTAGAGACCCAGCGTAAGAACCAATAAATACGCAGCGAAAGATCCAATCGAGACACAATGTAAGACTCACTACAAACGCCGGGTAAGAACCACTAGAGACGTAGCTTACATCCCCCTAGAGATGCAGCGTGAAAACCATTAGAGACGCAGCCAAAATCCTTCTAGAGACGCGACGTAAAACTCACTAGCTCAGCGGTTCTCAACCTTTTTTGCTCGGCGACCCCTTATTATAATCCCCCACTCTGCCGCGACCCCCAACCACACAGCAATAGAAGAATAGACAATAACAATCCATATTTTCGATGCTCTTGGGCGACCCCTGGCAAATCGTCAATCGATCCCCAAGGGGATCGCGACCCACAGGTTGAGAGCCCCTGCACTAGCTAAAGACGCAGCGTAAGAACCAATAAAGACGCAGCGTAAGAACCAATAGAGACCCAGCGTAAGATCCATTAGAACATGCCGTACCCATTAAAGCTGGGGAAACCAAAAAATATTTAGAGGCCCAAGAGACTGACCAGAGATTCCAGCAAAAGACTTATTAAACAGGAAGCACTTGTGTTACAGAAGAAATGTAAAGGACACACGATTGTAAAGAAACTTTGATAACACCGAAGCAACAATGTATTGTACAATTGTTTTCTTTGGTTCCAGAAGATGACCTTCACATTCTCGTGAGTCTTCAAGTTTAAGTACTTGTGGGAAAAATTGAAATGATCCTACACAATCACGCACACACACATCCACAGACACACAGAGCTGTCCTTCTCGAACACACACACACACAACTGTCCCTCACACGTTCGCCCATGTGAACAATTTTCCTTTTCTTTCCAATCGGGTTATCTCCAATAGAAAGGTGATGAAGAAGACCGGAGAAAGGGGGACTACCCAATGTGAAATAAAATTTCAAGGGGAAGCTAATAATATTTGTAGTCGCCAAAAGTAGTCTTCCCTTGGCAATAGTTGTACAGAACAACGCTCCCACCCTCCCCTAGTCCCACATAAATCTAACTAATATAGATAATTTCCTACTTATTTTCAATACACTATTGGAAATGTCTACATTGACTGTCTTTGTAATCAACCTGTTTTGTTTGTAAAATGTTTTACATGTTTCGGATGTTCATTCAGAGTTGAAGATAGCCTACTACACAGTCCAACCCCCCCGCAGGACGACGGGGGATGGGAGCGGCCAGGGTTCGAACCAGGGAACATCGATAAATCCAAACGACAGTCCAGCGCGCAAACCGCGCGACCAGGCAGCCATCCACTTAATTCTGACGGCAAATATACATTAGGTGAGGTTTCATTGTATGATGTGATTTTTAGGTGTTAATGGTGGAGATAGTGTGAGCTACCATTATCACGTGACAATCTGAAGTACAGTTGAAGAATGTCCTAGTGAGGTATTGTACTCAAGAATATAGTCAGGTGTGTGAATCAGGTGTCATAGTCAGTTGTCATAGTTGTCACGAATTTATTTGAGAGCTCATACAATCAATTGGACTTTTGTCATAGCTTTATCTGCGCCTAGATTCATCTAAGACTTCATAATTTCATCTGAGACTAGATTCATCTTATACTTCATAACTTCATCTGCGACTAGATTCATCTAACACTTCATAACTTCATCTACGACTAGATTCATCTAACACTTCATAACTTCATCTGCGACTAGATTCATCTAACACTTCATAACTTCCTCTGCACATATCGTAACACAATATAAAGGTTACAGGGTAAAGCTGTGAATTTCAAGAAAACTAAAATGCTCCACTCTTCCCTCATTGCTCTAAAGACTTGATCGTATTATTTTCAACTAGTTTTTCGTTTGTTTTGTTTCAGATAAAGTTCAAATATAAATATGATTTATAGTGAAATGGTTTTGCTTTTCTGTAGCAGACTAGATGTACATCTGACTGGGACAAATTTCCCAGAGACGTTTGATTGTCTTAAACGGACCTATTATGCAAGTTCGATTCACACGAACAGATCGAAGAACGATGTCCAAACTGTTTTAAGAATGTGAACAAAGGTCATAGTCGAGTCTGTTTCAGTTATTGATGTAATCAACTTGAAGTCCTAATACCATCTGAACAAAATGGCGTGTTCAAATTAAACCCCACTATCCGTGACGTCACTAAATGTCGCATTTAAAGTCCGTTAACTATAGCGCGTGTGTTTATGCTAATGAAGTGTATTTCTGATTAAACGCCCTCAATATTTAATAGCGAGCGGGCACGAGAAAGCTTACCAATGGAGCGCCGCAGGGGTGCGTCCTGACACCAGCTACACCAAAGACATTTTGAGCCAATCAGCTGACACTCCTATCATAAAATTTGCTGACGACACAGCTATTATCAGTCTTAATGTAGTTGTCAATATGCATGTCTAGTCAATGTGCATGTCTAGTCAATGAGTCAATGTCTAGTCAATGTGCATGTCTAGTCAATGTCTAGTCAATGTGCATGTCTAGTCAATATGCATGTCTAGTCAATGTGCATGTCTAGTCAATGTGCATGTGTAGTTAATGTGCTAGTCTAGTCAATATGCATGTCTAGTCAATGTGCATGTCTAGTCAATGTACATATCTAGTCAATATGCATGTGTAGTTAATGTGCCAGTCTAGTCAATGTGCATGTCTAGTCAATGAGTCAATATGCATGTCTAAGTCAATGTGCATGTCTAGTCAATGTGCATGTCTAGTCTCTCCTCCCAACTCTCTGGGTCTCTTTCTGCTTTACTTCGCGTAAATCCATCCACAACCTCCTCATATCTAAATAAACATTCTACATCGGCGTGTCTTAATGGGGCAATGTTGGGCTGAGAGCAACGGTATCACTGTTTAATGATTGGGTTTCAGCTCACAGGGCAATGCTCCGCAGGTGGCTCGTGTGAAAGGCGTCGAGCTGTGTATATCATCCCATAGATTGACAGATGCTGTAAATATTGACAGACATTTCTCTTGGGTAAACACGTGTTTCTTTTCGGTAGAGGTTTGAACTGATTTCCCATGGGATAATCATATATGGGGCTATCCGTTTTAATGGATGAATGTATTTCATATTATAAGCTGTATTGTTTATGATTCGAGGCATCTCTACTTTTATCAGAGTCCTTATTGTGTATTACGAGCGTGTGTATCCTGTAGACCAGGGGTTCTCAACCTGTGGGTCGCGACCCCTTTGGGGGTCAATTGACGATTTGCCAGGGGTCGCCTAAGACCATCGAAAATATGGATTGTTATTGTCTACTCTTCTATTGCTGTGTGTGTGTAAGGGGGGGGGGGTCGCGGCAAAGTGAGGAATTGTAAAAAGGTGTCGCCGAGCTTGCAAGGTGGAGAACCGCTGCTGTAGACTGTACTATGTGCTACTAGACCAGCGGTTCTCAACCTTTTATGCTCGGCGACCCCTTTTTACAATCCCCCACTCCGCCGCGACCCTTCCCCCCCACACACATACAGCAATAGAAGAGTAGACAATTTTCGATAGTCTTAGGTGACCCCTGGCAAATCGTCATTCGACTCCTATGGGGGTCGCGATCCACAGGTTGAGAACCCCTGTACTAGACTCTATTGGTATTTTAGACATCTACCGATGTTCTTATTTTTAACATTTAAAATAATCTGGTTCTTATTTTTTCACATTTTGTCCAATCAAGGTGTATATTTGTATATTTGATAAACGAAATTATTAACTATATTTTAAAACAGATTTTATTATTTTTTTTAAAATGTATATCTACAGATGATAACCATCTTGATGGTTTCTATGACATTCTCTCCCCTTTGCAAACATTCTATTTTTATCACAATCAGTACACTATGGTCAACCGTTTACAGCATGGGCGTAGCCAGGATTTTTTTTCGGGGGGGGGGGGTTTGGGGGGTTGAATTTTTTTCTCCCCCCCCCCCCCCCCCGAAAAAAAATTATATGTATTACATTCTGACCCTTCATTCTTTCGGAAGACGTTTATTGTGCCCTAGAATAGGTTCTTCCATGAGTTAGTGAAAAAATTGTAGATTCCCCGACATTACTAGCAAAGGGGTCTGGGGAGCGCTAGGAGCTCCCCAGCGCCGGGCGAAGCCCCGCCGCCAAGCACTATTTCTGGTATTGAAAGCCAACAAAATGCATATTCTGAGGTATCTACAGTGCATTTTCCTGCTATTAAAAAGTTCTATTTCAAAAACCTAATGTGCTATTCTTACTGACTTAGACCCTCCCTCGTCGTTCGGCGCATTTGCCATCAAGCTGTTTCCATAAAATTGTGGACTCCCCGCCATTACTAACGAGGGAGTCTGGGGGAGCGCCAGGAGCTCCCCAGCGCGGGGCGAAGCCCCGCCGCCAATCACTATTTCTGATATTGAAAACCAACAAAATGCATATTCTGAGGTATCTACAGTGCATTTTCCTGCTATTAAAAAGTTCTATTTCAAAAACCTAATGTGCTATTCTTACTGACTTAGACCCTCCCTCGTCGTTCGGCGCATTTGCCATCAAGCTGTTTCCATAAAATTGTGGACTCCCCGCCATTACTAGCGAGGGGGTCTGGGGGAGCGCCAGGAGCTCCCCAGCGCCGGGCGAAGCCCCGCCGCCAAGCACTATTTCTGGTATTGAAAGCCAACAAAATGCATATTCTGAGGTATCTACAATGCTATTAAAAAGTTCTATTTCAAAAACCTAATGTGCTATTCTTACTGACTTAGACCCTCCACGCCGTTCGGAGCATTTGACGTCAAGCAGTTTCCATAAAAATCTGTCACTGGTAATGTCTGAAGCCTCTTCCCACCTACCATGAGGACCTCCATGAATGAGTGGCGTCAAGTTGTACTAGGATATCATTGCAACTTTTCTTATGCGTAATTCATTTTGTTGGAGAACATATTCCGCAAACCTCATGCGTCGTTCTCTCACAATCTTACTAAGAGGTCGACTCCCAGTTCGGCATAGGATTTCCTTGATTTAGATCCGATCTCTATAACAGACTCCTAAAATCTGTCTTAGCCATCTTTGTTGAGCCACATTTAGTGTTTTTCAATTTCGGCAGATGACTATTCACTGCAGTTTATTAATGGAGCCCTGCCACTGGTAAAAATGTGTAACCTCTCTTGAATACGCTCTTGGAATTAAGTGACTGTAGTTTGCTTTAGATTTTATATCGAAAAGAAAAGTTTTATCGTCAAAATCTTCTGTTGGGGGTTTTCCACCTCAAAATGCTCTGTAGGGGAATCTTAGACTTAAAACCATCTGGAGGGGTTTTAAACTTTTAAAAAATAAGCCATCTGTAGAAGAAACTTAAAACCCCCGATTGGCTTGGCTACGCTCAAATAATTATAGTGTGTAATATGCTTTTTTTTTTATATTGAAGATGTATTTTTAGCACCAAAACCCTCTGAATGGGGGTTTAAACTCAAAATCCCTTTCGGTAACGCTCATAGCATTTTGAGTGCGTAATTTGCTTTTTTTCTTACACTGAAGATGGCGGGGGGTTTAAACTCAAAACCCCTTTGACTACGCTCATAGATTTTAGAGTGAGTAATTTTCTTTTATTTATATTGAAGAGGTACTTTTTAGCTTCAAACTCCACTGGAGGGGAGTTTAAATTCAAAACCCCATAGACTACACTCATAACATTTTTAGTGTATAATTTGCTTTTTTTTTTATTATTAAAGAGGTATTTTTTACCTTCAAACCCCACTGAAGTGGGGTTTAAACTCAAAACTGAGTCAAAACCCATTTAGCTACGCTCATAACATTTTGAGTGCGTAATTAGCTTTTTTTATATTAAAGAGGGGGTTTATCGTAAATTTTAGACGGGGTTTTAAAATCAAAATCTTCCTTAACTGTGCTCTTGGAATTAGGGGATTTTCGTTTGCATTTTTTTGTTTTGTTTTATAGAAGAGGGGGAGTTAACTGCAAAAACCCCAGGTAGGGGGTTGAAAACTCAAAATCCCTGGTAGGGGGTTTTAAACTCAAAACCCCTAGTAGGGGTTTTTAAACTCAAAGGTCATCGCTCTGGTAGGGGTTTTAAAATCGAACCCCCCTGGTAGGGGTTTTTAAACTCGAACCCCCCTGGTAGGGGTTTTTAAACTCGAACCCCCCTGGTAGGGGTTTTTAAACTCGAACCCCCCTGGTAGGGGGTTTTAAACTCAAAAGCCCTTTGGTTGTGCTAGGGCAAGTGATGGTTTAGTATTAAAATCTCACCTAAAATAAACAAAATCAAAGCAAAAAATCAGTCACTAAATTCCGACTCCCCCCCCCAGGGGGAGGGGATTTCATTTCGAAGGGGGGGGGGTTGAACCCCAAGAACCCCCCCCCCTGGCTACGCCCATGGTTTACAGTACTTACGTGAACATTGGTAAGGGGAGATAGTCATGGAAAACAAAAATTCTCTCGAAAAATGGTTCAGAAAATATATTATTCTACACAACCAGTTCCTGATTGATATATATATCACGAGTCTTTGTTGCAATAGAAGTTGTTTTTTTCTTCTTGCGTCATTTCAATGTATTTATAACTCCATCAGCACTGACCTATAACAAATGTGAGACGAAGGCTAGAAGAACAACTGGAAACATGATCTGGACTAGAGATTCTAGAGCACAGCTGATGATTCCTACGGAGTAAAGAAAAGACAGGGAGATAAAAAAAAAGAGAACTGAAGAGAGAAATAGAGAGATAAATATATATAGATAGAGAAAGGGAGAAAGATGGAGAGAGAAAGAGAGGGATGGAGAGAGAGAGAGATAAAGAGAGAGAGAGAGCGAATCGGAGAGATAGATGGAGAGATGAAGAAAGAGACAGATGTAGAGAGAGAAAGAAAGAGAAGAAAGAGATAAAGAGAGAATGGGGTAGAGAGATGGAAAGAGAAAAAGAGAGGGATGGAGAGAGATAAAGAGAGAAAGAGAGAGATTGAGAGAGATAAAGAGAGATGAAGAAAGAGACAGATGGAGAGAGAGAGAGAGATAAAGAAAGAGATAAAAAAGAGATGAAGAGAAAGAGATAAAGAGAGGATAGGGGAGAGAGAGATGGAGAGAGAGAAAGAGAGAAAGAAAGGGATGGAGAGAGATAAAGAGGGGTATGGAGAGAAATAAAGAGAGATGTAAAGAGACAGATGGAGAGAGAAAGTGTCGAATAGAGAGATAAAGAGAGAGAGAGAGAGAGAGGGGGGAAGAAAGAGATGAAGAGAGAGAGATAGAGAGAGAATGGGGTAGAGAGAGATAGAGAGAGGAAATGATTGATGGAAATAAAGCAGAAAGACAATAAGAGAGTTAGGAGGAGAGACTAGACATGTACATGAGATGGAGGGTGAGAGAGAAACAGAGAGATATGGTGAGTGATGGAGAAAGAGAGAGACAGAAAAGGAGAGACAGAGATGCAGAGAAAGATAGAGAGAGAGAGAGAGAGAAAGACCAGAACGGGAAAGATATAAGATAAAAGAAAGACAAAAAACTCAGAAAGAAGGAAATAAAGAGAGTGAGGGAGAAATGAAAGAAATAAAGGCAGAGAGAGATTAAAGAAAAGGAGTTCACGAAATGAACAGCGATAAAGGCAGGAAGAGAGAGAGAAAGAGAAAGAGAGAGTAGAAAGAGGCGAAAGAAAGAAAGAATACAACTTCTGTTTCTGCTGTATCCGAGCCCACACTTCACGTCTGCAATGTGTAAACAAGCCTCGTTTTGAAAACAGGATGCATTCATCCTAAATTCGAAGCGCATCGAATTTTTCCCGGAAGAAATCATTTCAATTCTATCAGCAAACAAGAATACAAGAATCAGAGACTACATTTATCTCCCCTTTTCCTAACGTTGTAGAGCAGTGAATGCCCTTGGAAATATGTTTTTCAACATGGCTAAAAAAAGATGAAAATTAATCTGCGTATCGTTTTATAAATAATTTTTTTGAATCAGCTGCCCTGACAATACTTCCTTAGCTTGACGTAGAGCTACATATTGCCCTAGATCTACAAGCAACACTGTCCACAAAAAATCAATCGCCCTGTCACGTGGCTCGCTTGACATTTAGGCATCATAAAGTGACGCACAATTGATGACGTCATCTCACGATTTATCACCGGAAGGGATCTTTTTTTTTTTTTTCCTTTTCCTATCTTGCTTCTAAGTTATGGCCGTCTCAAATTTCTTTGTTACAATTGCGTTTTAAGGGCTGGAGGATCACAACTAAGGAGCAAAGTATCGATATTTAAAATTTAAAAAATCGATTTTTTTTTAAAAATTTCATTATTTGAAAGTTTATTCATTTATCTACAAGTTTTGAACATTGAAATATGTCATTTTTAACTTTAAATATTGTTTTTTAGTCATTTTTCTAGAGCATGTAATACTGTTTATTTCATCTAATTCCGAATCTACATGTAAATAATACCCTTGGTAAAGCATTGAACCTTGGTTAGGCCAATAATAGAATATGCATCCTCCGTTTGGGACCCCTCAACTCAAGAAAACATTAAGAAACTGGAACAGACACAAAATAGAGCAGTGAGATTCATAACAAGCGAATATTCACATTTGACTAGAGTAACACCTTTAGTAAAATCACTAAATTTAGAAAGCCTTCAGGACAGAAGGCTCAAAAGTAAAGCAGCAATCATACATAAAATACTGAACCATAATCTTCAAATACAAAAACAAAATTTAATAAAATACTCTGAAAGACACAAAGATAAAGGCACATTCCTCGTCCCATATGCTAGGACAAATTTGTACAAATACTCCTTCTTCCCTAGTGCTATTAGAGCATGGAATGGGTTGCCTGAGCTAGCCAGGAAAACCAGTGACTTGGCAGAGTTTAAGTCATTAATATGCATGACTAAATGCATGACGCGTAGGGCGTAATCATCTTCTTTTTTGAAGTAACGTCTGTATTATATAAGATAAGATAAGATTGAATACTTTTGAGTAGTCATATTCGACCTAGGCATATTTGGCATCAATGAAAACGTCGTTTCTTACACTTTCCTAAAATAACCGTATCTCCGAAGTAATATAAATAGCGTTTCGGCTTTGAACGGAATCCCGTGGTCACCGAGAGTGTAAAATATATTTATTTATAGTATCTAATTATTTCCGACAAAATGATTGGTCGGCATTGGGCTTCCGCCCTTATCGACATTAGTTTGAACATAAACAAAACATGGTTGTTTACGTTTCCTTGATGATAAAGTTTTAGATGCTCTACCTGTTGACTTATTATGCAACTTCTAAATCTAGATCTAGCCTGGAAACTAAAAAAATAGACTTTAGTCTAGATTTGTCATTCTAGATCTAGACATTATAAGACTATTAGCCGGCAGGCTAGGCTGAGATGAGGCCCTATCGACATCGCTGTCATATGCTGTGCTATTCCCATCAACTAGATCTAAAGAAAAACATCCTTACCACACGGTAAGTATAAAAAGTAGGTCTAAATCCTATCAAAGATTGCAATACACATGTGATCTAAATCTAGCTAGCTTATCAACAGTTTCACTACTACAAGATCTGATCTAGACTTAGTCGACTTAGATCTAATTTTCTTCTCTACAAGTTCTAGTCTATATTCTAAATCCTAGATCTCTTATGATGTCTTATCATCTAGTTACCACTTTGACATTCTCTTTGGAAACAAGACTCAACAACTCAGGTAAAATAATTTTTATTATTGAAATAGATCTAGATATAACTTTCACTTTAAATGTTATCACTATTGTAGAAAAAAAAAATAGATCTAATTTTTTTTTACGGTACATAAGTCTGACTAGAAATAGATAGGAGATTGGAGAGTACGCTAGCTCAAGTTAAATCTCATAGGTCAGTGATAGCCAACATTTTTTTTTTGGGTCTTGGGACATTTGCATTTCAAACACAAGTAGCAAGGGCATCGACGCAGAGGAATCATTAATTTCAAAGGGACCGATTCTCTGTATCTGCAATGATGCAATCTGGGCCAACGCAACGAGGGTCCATATAGAACTACAGCACGGTCAGGATATGTCCCCTCTGGTATTCGTTTTGGGAATCACTGTCATATGTGTATCTGTAATTGAAAGATCGCATCTTGAATTTGAACAAGTGGGCCAGTTCTGTTCCCAATTCTACATTTTTATGTGTGTGCTTCTTGATGCTCACATAAGGATGGCTGCCTGGTCATGCGGTTTGCGCGCTGGACTGTCGTTCGGATTTATCGACGGTCGAGGGTTCAAACCCTGCCCGCTCCCATCCCCCGTCGTCCTGCGGGAGGTTTGGACTAGGAAGTAAACGATCTTCAGCTCTGAAGGAGCATCCGAAACATTTTACAAACAAACAACATAAAACGTGTGTGTGTGAATATATGTGTGTTTTATATGCGTGTGGGGTATGCCACTAAACATTCTGTACGGGGTTCTAATAGAAGGCAGGAGAGCC
This sequence comes from Biomphalaria glabrata, assembly GCF_947242115.1. Taxonomy (NCBI): domain Eukaryota; kingdom Metazoa; phylum Mollusca; class Gastropoda; family Planorbidae; genus Biomphalaria; species Biomphalaria glabrata. Next base: position 35,996,694 of record NC_074722.1, on the reverse strand, counting down.
GCACAGGGCCGGTCTTAGGCCACTGCAACCTATGCGGCCGCAGTGGGCCCCGCACTTTCATAGGCCCCGCGCGATGCGAATTCTAGGTGTAAATTATTAAATTAAACCATTTTAACTTATTATTAAAGGGTTCCTGGAAGTCTGAAATTATACAATATAAGAAAAAGTCATGAGATTATAAAAATCTTCTGAAAACTGATGCAAATATTAAAACAGACAAAATTGTCATTTCGATGTGTCATTCAATATGGAAAACGCCAATCCTACTCGCGATAAAAAAAAAAGGCATTGTCAGCTTTGATTTTAAAAAAATGTAATAATAAGCCGAATTTCAACCAAACAAGAACTTCAAATACCTAATTTACTTTAATAGTCATTGGCATACAAATATAAATCTAAATCTATCTCGACCTCTTAAATAAAAAAAAAACAACAAAAGCGATATTTTGCTAGTCGATAGTTAATCTAAAAGGCAGATCTGAATGTTTATCGGCTTTATGTTGGAAAACTAATATCTACTGTAGGTGGCTTGTAAAGTTAATTTTTATAGTGATTTTGTACTTAGTAAAGTATAAATAAAATGCAAAGATTAATTTATTTTATAAGATAAACTCTTAATTTTCACTTATTATCCTTATCACAACCCAAATTAGGCCCCGCGCTATCCGTTTCGCATAGGGCCCCGCAGCCTGTAGGACCGGTCCTGGAGCCGCAGGTCGCCCACTTAAGGCATACTGATGTATGCAGACGCGACATGAAGCTCTTCCAAAATCGACACTAAAAGCTGAGAAAATGAATCACTGGATAGATCCACATGGACAGCAAGCAAAAAGGAAGGGTCCTGTATCGCAAACGGCGTACACACCAGAAGTAGAAAGAAGGGTGAAAATGCAACGGGGACCTGTGACTTTTAATTTCAGGCTGCGAATGTAGGACTCTCTATTATATTCATTGTCGCCTACTTGGAACTATACATTAAGTTTGTGCTACAAAGCAAGGCATTGGCATTGTATAGGACTATAGGATAGGTATAGGATGGGATTCAAAAGTCACTTATTATTAATTAAATTCATTCAACCAACCTCAGGACTTGAAACCTCTACTATTACCCCTAGGAAGGTCTCGACATATATGGTAATACGAAAGCTTATTTTATTAACATTCTTGACTAGATGTACAATTGGGTAGCGAAGGATGTAAATTGTCTTCTACAAAGTTTTTAAGGTACATCTGTAATTTTAATTTATAAGATATCAAAGAACCCTAACCCAATTTCAAAAGCATTTAAAGCAAGAAGTCAAAATGATTAGAAATTAATAAACACACTATTAGAAATAAAGCAAGTCGGTATTTTTTTTAAAAAGGATATTGTTTACCTTGCCTTACCTCCCTTTGACTTCCAGTGGAGCAAAGGCCCGAAACACAGTACTTCGCCATCGGACAGTGTTCTGGGCAATTCACTCAGTTGGGTCTATGTCCATCCTGCCGTTATTTTTCTTCGTCCACTGATCTCCTCCACACTTGCTTTGGTCTCATAGAATTTCTATTTCCTTTGCATTCCACTCCAGTGCTTGTCTTGTCCTGTCTGTCTGGTCCTGTCTGTCTTGTCCTGTCTGTCTGGTCCTGTCTGTTTTGTCCTGTCTGTCTTGTCCTGTCTGTCTTGTCCTGTCTGTTTTGTCCTGTCTGTCTGGTCCTGTCTGTCTTGTCCTGCCTGTCTTGTCCTGTCTGTCTTGTCATGCCTGTCTTGTCCTGTCTGTCTTGTCCTGTCTGTCTTGTCATGCCTGTCTTGTCCTGTCTGTCTTGTCCTGTCTGTCTTGTCCTGTCTGTCTTGTCCTGTCTGTCTTGTCCTGTCTGTCTTGTCCTGTCTGTCTTGTCCTGTCTGTCTTGTCCTCTCTTTCTTGTCCTGTCTGTCTTGTCCTGTCTATCTTGTCCTGCCTGTCTTGTCCTGTCTGTTTTGTCCTGTCTGTTTTGTCCTGTCTGTCTTGTCCTGTCTGTATTGTCCTGCCCGTCTTGTCCTGCCCGTCTTATCCTGTCTGTCTTGTCCTGTCTGTTTTGTCCTGTTTGTCTTGTCCTGTTTGTCTTGTCCTGTCTGTCTGTTCCTGTCTCTCTTGTCCTGTCTGTCTTGTCCTGTCTGTCTTGTCTAGCATTAAATAGGACACCCCTAGTGTTAAAATGTAAGCACTTATACTGAAGCTGGTGGGACAAGAATAAATTAAGGTATAAAGTACACCTTGCTATCTATAGGCCTGACCTATGACCGACGACTAACGAGGGTGTCACGTGACTAGCACAACGACCAACCGCCTTTTATTCTCCTCAACTAATGTCGGGGGCGTCCTGAAAATCCCGAAGTTCCAAAACCCCAATCTTTAACGAGATTCGAACCCGAGACCTACTCCTTTCCCAGGTCAAGCGCTTTACCACTTAGCCACCACACCCCCCGGGATAGGAGGCTAAGAACCCCATAAAGTTTCCATCGGTGGCTTACAAATTATGGAATCCAATTGAAAAGATTACCCAGCATTCAAAATGACACCAATACTTTTAGTACATTTACCAACTACGTCTATTTGTAATTTTCGTAAGAGTTGAGACTAAGTCACCTGAAACTCTCTACTAATGGACGCTTCCCTACACCTGTCTCAACAATCTGTCTGTGAGACATCCAAGCAGATGTAAATTCGTTAAGTCTCTGTTAAGACACTCGGGCAAGAGGAGGCCGAAGACCGACCACAGCGGGGAAACCTCCTTGTGTGTATTCATTATTCGATGGTCTTTAGGGAAAACGGTGACTGATTTATTGATATATTGTTAGGGCTCTCTTCCATCCCCGCAATCGCAATGAAATCGGTTCCATTTTGTACCCCAACGGTGTTCAACTCTTTCTATAGATCTGTTTTAAGAAGCCATATCATTAGAGAACTCACTCTTAATACACAATAAAAATATATATACACACTACACTTAAGTCTACATCAAAAGAAAACATAGGGCAAAGAATATAAATGGAAGGGAACTAGGTATGACAGAATATGTTATATGATTTCTATGTACATCTTAAGAGTAAACACATCACACACAAGTAACAGGTAAACTTATTTTGTTTACCTGTAACAAGGCCTTAACTGATGAATAGCATAGACTATGACAACAATGTGACATGAACATGGAGATAGAATTTTATTTTTAAATTCTTTGTTTTATATTGTTTAAGACAGGGTTCGTAAATTACATAATAAGATAGATAGATAGATAGATGATAAATAGATAGATAGATAGATAGATAAGTAGATAGATAGATAGATAGATAAATAGATAGATAGATAGATAGATAAGTAGATAGATAGATAGATAGATAAATAGATAGATAGATAGATGATAAATAGATAGATAGATAGATAGAGAGATAGATAGATAGATAGATAGATAGATAGATAGATAGATAGATAGATAGATAGATAGATAGATAGATAGATAGATAGATAGATAGATAGAGATAGATAGATAGATAGATAGATAGATAGATAGATAGATAGATAGATAGATAGATAGATAGATAGATAGATAGATAGATAGAGATAGATAGATAGATAGATAGATAGATAGATAGATAGAGATAGATAGATAGATAGATAGATAGATCATAGATAGATATATAGATATAGATAGATAGATAGATAGATAGATAGATAGATAGATAGATAGATAGATAGATAGATAGATAGATAGACCTTGCTATCTATGGAGCAGATGATGTTAAGGCCATCTGTTACTATGGACAGTGGTTAACGAGCAGGGTGTTATGTGGCCAGCACAACGACCAACCGCTCTTACTTTCCCCACTTAAAGCCAGGTACCCATTAGAGTTGGTTGGACTCAAGGGCGCCCTAAAAATCCCGAAATTCATAATTCCAGTCTTCACCGAAATACGAAACCCAGGACCCCAGGTTCGGAAGCCCCAAGCGCTTAGCCACTCAGCCGCCGCCCACTTTAACAATATAATTCTTGGGGGCGAATCAGAAATAAAATGTAACAGTTAAATTTGTTTTAATCATTTGTAAGATACCATTCGCACCCCATTCCACCCCACCCGATTCCTATTTAGTCACGCTGTACTATGTTATATGAGAGTATAGTGAATGATGTTCATGGGTCCATACATTGTCCAGTTGGTCTAGACAGATAAGTGGGGAATGATAGCCTTAAGCCTGAGATATTGAATGATTCAAGTGGATTCGATGATTGATTCGTATTCTTTTACAACAGCGTGGTGCCCAGACAGTCAATGAATTGATCAAAGTGTACAGCGATGCCCAATCTAAAGGGGTGTGGGGGGAGGGGCAATACGCTTCTGACCAGCTCGTCACATGTAGCATGACCTCAAATAGAATGGTCCAGTCCAATGACCATTCGCCTCTTAGGCTTTAGATTGCAGGACTTTTTAGGGACCGGATAGTATCGCGTTAAGGCAAAACTTTGAGCCAGTCGGCAGTATATGAACAAAACATAAAATAATAACGATGTCTTCGATTCTAGAGATTAAGGATGAGTGCAGTGTTTCACATCATTACGCAAACCCAGTTGCGAACTGCATATTGTTCCGTACATAAAAAACATAAAGCTTATCTAAGGAGATTAGCCCCCTTTTCAATACCAAACAAAATAATTAATTACCACTTATTAAATACTTAATTTGTTATTTTTTTTTTATTAATTGTTTTTTTTTTTTGCTTGGTACAGTGAATAATCGTGTACAGTTTCAACTTGATCCGAGAATGGGAAGAGGGAGAAAGAACGTGTACGAAAATTGTACGGACAGACAGACAGACAGAGTTGATATAAATGTGGTAATAAAACTCCCTGTAAATATGGGGTGTACGAAAATTGTACGGACAGACAGACAGACAGACAGACAGAGTTGATATACACGTGGTAATAAAACTCTCTGTAAATATGGGGTGTACGAAAATTGTACGGACAGACAGACAGACAGACAGAGTTGATATAAACGTGGTAATAAAGCTCTCTGTAAATTTAGCTTTTAATAAACATATCGATCCATGGCCACATTACACAACACCAGTTATAGCTCTGGGCCTCAGGGAAATATTTAGTACCGAAATGTAATATCTGGATTTATAAAGGGACCAATTAGGGCTCTATATTTCAAACAGTTTAGGGCCTTTTAAAAGTCTTATTACAACGCTTTATATATTAACACTTTGTGGCTTTTGTAACTTCCGGCTTACTTGCGTCGCTCATAATATAGATAGACTACTTGACCATTTTTACATCAAATATATACCACATATATTCTAGACCTATTAGGCCAGTACAAACAAACACTAGCAACTTCTTGTAACATTAAAACATTAAGTTTACATTCATATTTACATTTCATATTTTCTTTTTTCCTTTATTCTCTCTATTTTTTGTTTCGTTCTTTCTCTGTAGTTTTTTTTATTTTCTCGTCTGATCATAGATATACATATATATTTTTACCAAGATGCAGCGAATTAGCTGCAAACTGATTGGACGCCAGGCATATCACGTGATCTCGCTTTGACACAGGGATGAAGCGTAATGAGATTTGTCTAATAAGCAATCATTCATCTTAACTAATGATATCAACTTTTTTTTTTACCGCACTCGAAGCAAAAGGCTTAAGAAAAATGTGAATCCAAATCTATTTAAGTAACACCGAGCCTACACAACATTTGAGTAAAAAAAAATGTAAACCCAAAAATTCCGAGAGGCCTTTTAATTTTTTCTTATATACATATATATGTATATATAGTTCCCCTTTCAGACCTTGTGATATTTTGGCTAGATGATATAAAAGGTTATTTGTTTCTGTGGCCCACGGTTAACGAGGGTGTCAAGGATTCAGCACAATGTCCAGCCGCCTTTACCTTTCCCCAACTATTGTCAGGTATCCATTAGAACTGGGTGGACTCAGAGGCGCCCAAAGATCCCGAAATTAAAAATCACAGTTTTCTCCAAGATTCGAACCCTGCACCTCGGTTCGGTTTTTGATGTTCATTAGACATGATCTATGTCAGTGGTGGGGCCACACTTTTTTTTTTTAGAAGCGACGCTAAAATTTTAAAATGAAGAAATGCGGAGCTACGCCAAAGTCTAGGCCTGTATCGTCGAATTGTCTACTCACGATTCATAGTATTATAATTGGTTAACATTAATGAGAATATAATGAGATAATCAAACTTATTGATCCTCTTTTAAAAAAACGAAGATTACTACACCAGAGCCGGACTTAGATAATTGGAGACCCTAGGGCAGCTGCCTAGTTTGCATTTGCATAAGTCCAGCCCTGATTACACCTCAACCAATCGTGGACAAGAAATATTCAAGTCATGCAGGGCCGGTCCTAACAATTGCGGGCCCTATGCGAAACTGTTTGCGCGGGGCCTAGTCTGGGTCGGAATAAGGCTAACAAGTGAAAATTAAGATTTTGTATTAGAAACAAAATTCGACTTTGCATTTGATTCATTCTTTACTGTGTATAAAATTGCGAACCTTGCAACCTAAGGCATAGTTATATGCCAGTAACTATAACAGTAAATAAGGTGTTGGAACTTTCGGCGTAAATAGAAGTCAACCAATTATTACATTTTATTACATGAAAGCTGACATTGCCTTCTTCTTATTGCAAGTAGGGTTGGCGTTTCGTAATAAATGACACTCATAAATGACAACTTGTCTATTTTTAAGGAGATCTTTATGAGTTTTTAGGAGATTTTAATAAATGCAGGACATTTCCAGGAATTTTTCGTATATAATTTGCAATTTAATAGTTACATATAGAATAATCGCGGGGCCTATGAAAGCGCGGGGCCCACTGCGACCGCATAGGTTGCAGTGGCCTAAGACCGGCCCTGAAGTCACGGTGATCTTTGATTGATAAAAGTAATATCGCAACAGAATGAAAACAAATTTGTTTGAGCAAATGTTACAACGTATACACCGGATTTATCTTTCTTAATTTCACTTACATTTTGTATTGTTTTATAAGCGGTGTATTTGAATGAAAATACCCATTAAATAATTTATTTTAAAGACAAAACTCTTCACTCTCAGAAGATAAAAAGCAATCATTGCACTAGAAATTTTTAAAATAAAAAAATATCTATTTAGATTTTGCGACCCAATCGTGACAGACGGACGTACGAACTGACATACAACTTTAAACTAATAACTGCTTTTTACTTTTCTTTCGGTGGCCTCTAAAAATGTATAAGATAAGAAAAATGTGCTCTAAAAGTACAGACGTGTTAGTTGTACTCTTATTTTGTAGACATAGACCTCTCAAAAATTGTTTGAGTTTGTCTGGAGACCCAGGAGATAATATTAGTCTCATAGAATTGACTTCTGTGTCTGACCAAACAAGAGACAAGGTCTTTGTGCCGAACTGGACAAAACTGTGAATACATCGTCTTATCTTTTTAACATAAATATCTTGACCCTCTTATAGATTCTTTTACATATCTTCTTTTCCAACTCACTTTCTTTCATTCTTTTGATCCTCCGACACCATATTACACCATTTCAGACTTTGTGTAATCCTCTGACACCATATTACATCATTTCAGACTTTGTGTAATCCTCTGACACCATATTACACCATTTCAGACTTTGTGTAATCCTCTGAAACCATATTACATCATTTTAGACTTTGTGTAATTCTCTGACACCATATTACATCATTTTAGACTTTGTGTAATCCTCTCACACCATATTACATCATTTTAGACTTTGTGTAATCCTATGACACCATATGACATCATTTTAGACTTTGTGTAATCCTATGACACCATATTACACCATTTCAGACTTTGTGTAATCCTCTGACACCATATTACACCATTTCAGACTTTGTGTAATCCTCTGACACCATATTACATCATTTCAGACTTTGTGTAATCCTCTGACACCATATGACATCATTTTAGACTTTGTGAAATCCTATGACACCATATGACATCATTTTAGACTTTGTGTAATCCTATGACACCATATGACATCATTTTAGACTTTGTGTAATCCTATGACACCATATGACATAATTTTAGACTTTGTGTAATCCTATGACACCATATGACATCATTTTAGACTTTGTGTAATCCTATGACACCATATTACATCATTTTAGACTTTGTGTAGTCCTCTGACACCATATTACATCATTTCAGACTTTGTGTAATCCTCTGACACCATATGACATCATTTTAGACTTTGTGTAATCCTATGACACCATATTACATCATTTTAGACTTTGTGTAGTCCTCTGACACCATATTACATCATTTTAGACTTTGTGTAGTCCTCTGACACCATATTACATCATTTTAGACTTTGTGTAATCCTATGACACCATATGACATCATTTTAGACTTTGTGTAATCCTATGACACCATATGACATCATTTTAGACTTTGTGTAATCCTATGACACCATATTACATCATTTTAGACTTTGTGTAATTCTCTGACACCATATTACATCATTTTAGACTTTGTGTAATCCTCTCACACCATATTACATCATTTTAGACTTTGTGTAATTCTCTGACACCATATTACATCATTTTAGACTTTGTGTAATTCTCTGACACCATATTACATCATTTTAGACTTTGTGTAATCCTCTCACACCATATGACATCATTTTAGACTTTGTGTAATCCTATGACACCATATTACATCATTTTAGACTTTGTGTAATTCTCTGAAACCATATTACACCATTTTAGACTTTGTGTAATCCTCTGACACCATATTACATCATTTTAGACTTTGTGTAATTCTCTGACACCATATTACATTATTTTAGACTTTGTGTAATCCTCTGACACCGTATTACACCATTTTAGACATTTTAATCCTCTGACACCGTATTACACCGTTTTAGACTTTTTAATCCTCTGACACCATATTACACCATTTCAGACTTTGTGTAATCCTCTGACACCATATTACATCATTTCAGACTTTGTGTAATCCTCTGACACCGTATTACACCATTTTAGACTTTGTGTAATCCTCTGACACCATATTACATCATTTTAGACTTTTTAATCCTCTGACACCATATTACACCATTTTAGACTTTGTGTAATCCTCTCACACCATATGACATCATTTTAGACTTTGTGTAATTCTCTGACATAAATTTTACATCAATTTAGACTTTGTGTAATCCTATGACAGCATGTTACATCATTTTAGACTTTGTGTAATTCTCTGACACCATATTACATCATTTTAGACTTTGTGTAATTCTCTGACACCATATTACATCATTTTAGACTTTGTGTAATCCTCTCACACCATATGACATCATTTTAGACTTTGTGTAATCCTCTGACACCATATTACATCTTTTTAGACTTTGTGTAATTCTCTGACACCATATTACATCATTTTAGACTTTGTGTAATCCTCTCACACCATATGACATCATTTTAGACTTTTTAATTCTCTGACACCGTATTACATCATTTTAGACTTTGTGTAATCCTCTGACACCATATTACACCATTTTAGACTTTGTGTAATTCTCTGACACCATATTACATCATTTTAGACTTTGTGTAATCCTCTGACACCATATTACATCATTTTAGACTTTGTGTAATCCTCTCACACCATATTACATCATTTTAGACTTTGTGTAATCCTATGACACCATATTACATCATTTTAGACTTTTTGTAATCCTCTCACACCATATTACATCATTTTAGACTTTGTGTAATCCTATGACACCATATTACATCATTTTAGACTTTGTGTAATTCTCTGACACCATATTACATCATTTTAGACTTTGTGTAATTCTCTGACACCATATTACATCATTTTAGACTTTGTGTAATCCTCTCACACCATATGACATCATTTTAGACTTTGTGTAATCCTCTGACACCATATTACATCATTTTAGACTTTGTGTAATTCTCTGACACCATATTACATCATTTTAGACTTTGTGTAATCCTCTCACACCATATGACATCATTTTAGACTTTTTAATCCTCTGACACCGTATTACATCATTTTAGACTTTGTGTAATCCTCTGACACCATATTACACCATTTTAGACTTTGTGTAATTCTCTGACACCATATTACATCATTTTAGACTTTGTGTAATCCTCTGACACCATATTACATCATTTTAGACTTTGTGTAATCCTCTCACACCATATGACATCATTTTAGACTTTGTGTAATCCTATGACACCATATTACATCATTTTAGACTTTGTGTAATCCTCTCACACCATATTACATCATTTTAGACTTTTTAATCCTCTGACACCATATTACATCATTTTAGACATTTTAATCCTCTGACACCATATTACATCATTTTAGACATTTTAATCCTCTGACACCATATTACATTATTTTAGACTTTTTAATCCTCTGACACCATATTACATCATTTTAGACTTTTTAATCCTCTGACACCATATTACATCATTTTAGACATTTTAATCCTCTGACACCATATTACATCATTTTAGACTTTGTGTAATCCTCTCACACCATATTACATCATTTTAGACATTTTAATCCTCTGACACCATATTACATCATTTTAGACATTTTAATCCTCTGACACCATATTACATCATTTTAGACTTTGTGTAATCCTCTTTTTTTAGTCTTACTCTCTCTTACTCTCTTGTCTACCATCCTTTCTGTCCCTCTCTTAAGTATCTTACATTTTTTGAAACTCTCTGTATATCCTTAACACCCTCTCTTACATTCACTTACATTCTTAATCCTCTTACATCTTTACGTTCTCTTACTTTTTTTTTAGCGAAACGAATATACTCCTCAGATATATCAATTTCCACTTTTACAAAGCTTCTATCAACTCTGTCTGTCTGGTAAAAAGTTTGAACACGTTATTTCTCCCACACCCATTCTCGTATCAAGTTGAAATTTTGCACAATTATTCGTTGGCATAGACGAGACATGAATTACTAATTAGTCAGTTTATTAATGGTAATTAAATATTTCAATTGTTACCAACAATGCGAAATAATGATTCAGTATTCAAAAGTTTAGCAAAATATGTAGGGTTTGGTCCCCTTTGATGGCTATTCACATTATTTCTGCAACACCCCTTTTCAGATCAAGTTGAAACTTAATACAATTATTTATTGTACCTAATAAAACATGAATCAATGTAAAAAATTAACCGATTAGTTATTGGTAACTAATGCTTTTGTTTGATGAGCATAGTGGAAATAACTCCTACATTATTGAGAGATATAGTTGTAATTGCGGAGTTTTTCCCCTTAGATACGCTTTGTGTTTTTTTAAATACATTTTCCTTGTTTTTGTTTTTTTGTAGACCATAAACTAAACTCCCAAGTTCCTGGACGGATTCATAATTAGGTTTTCATTTCCTAGCAGCTTGTGTCAACAGTTTCTCTTTCACCTCCAGCCTGGGTAAGAAGCAGCTTATACAAACAAGGCCAGTTCAAGACTTTGTGTTGCCCTATGCTTATGGAGTCAAATAAAAGGAAGCTGTACATTATCGAGATTTGTTTTTAGGAAATGGAGTGAAAGGGAGGGGGGGGGCGTTAAGACAGAATTTCATTTCCCTGGAGTACACATTTTTCTCTCAGCCAATCAGAGTAAAGCGAAGTTATATGAATTCTTTAGTCAACATCAGATTAGTCAACACAGCAAGTTGCCAATGTAGTTAATTCAACATAAAAAAAAATAATACTTTTAATAAAAGAGCAAAACTTATCCAAGGGGGGAAGAACTTCACATTTTCTTTATTGATTCGTGTTTTGTTACGAACCAATGAATGATCATGTAAAGTGTAATAGTAGACTAGTAGTGACTAACAAACACTTTCTTGTCTGTTTAAATGCTGGTTTATTCATGTTAGATCGTCCATATATATATATATAGGCCTAAAAGGAATTTAATTATCCCCCCTTATCTATTAATTAGCGCATTCTTTCGACATGTCAGCAATGTGGGTCACTGGGTCACAATAACGAGACGGGCCTGACAAAACCAAAACATTTAGTATCACACAAAGTTTCAACTTGATCCAATAACGGAAAGTGAGAGAGCAATAACGTGTTCGAAATTTGTAACAAAGAAACGAATAGACAGACAGATGGAGTGAGTTTATATATTAGCTTTGTAATAACTTAGCACTATAAGTAGATTAACCTTTAGATGAACCTAACCTGTATAATATATATATATATATATATATATATATAAACAACTAAGACTTCTTGAGCACTTCCACCAAAGAGGCTTGCGCTCCATCAAGGACATACGGTGGCAGGACCGCACTACAGCGATGTCCTTGCCAACGCAGGTAAGGACAGTGTAGAGGGACTTAATATTCTTTTGGTCCGACAGTTGCGCTGGGTAGGGCACGTATCCCGTATGGGGGACGAACGTATGCCAAAGGCAGTCTTTTTTGGTGAGCTTAAAGGTGGTCGACGTAACAGCTGGGGTTCACTCACGAAGGCCGCGTGATATACATTTGAGACCAATAGAAAATCTGCTGCCGAGGACAAACGCAGACGAGGAAAACAAAATCTAAATCGACCACCTGCGGACAATGGTTATGCTTGCCCTGGATGTGGCAAAATATGTAGTTCACAGCTGGGGCTGCGCAGCCACGGGAAATACTGTATTCCTCAATAATCTTCGGACTCGAAGACTAGCCCTTTATATATATATATATATATATATATATATATATATATATATATATATATATATATACATATATATAAAATTACTACCTCATGACAAATTAAATCGGATCAGGCCAAAACGTATCTGATTAGGGAGGATCAAATCGTCAATGAAAAAAAAAAGACCGATATGGGGATCGAACCCACGACATTCGCGTTATTAGCACTACGTTCTATCAACTTTGCTAAGTTTAATTCACGAAAGTGCTGGAACAAGTCCTAAAAAAGCCCACAGAGTCTGACAGCACATGAGGCGCCCTGACCGCGCTTTTCCCGTGGCTGAGGCTACCCAGGCCTGAGAAAGCAATTATAACACAGTTGGCTCATATTTCTCACGGTTATGGCCGAATTTTGACTCACGGTGCCCCCCACTGCGGAAAAGAAGAAACCGTGGCCCATATTCTGTTTGACTTCCCCAGACTTGCTGATCTCCGTCTCAACAGATGTGGGAAACCAAAAATTCTCGACCTGTATTGTAACATATACGCAATACGCAAAACGGCAGGGTTTCTTCTTGAGATTTTGGAAGAGAGGATTAGAGCCTCTCAGGCCTTCACAAAAATGGAGTTTGATGATGCTGACCAACTTCGCTACCAGTTTTCAGGAATTTCCAGACACTGAACAACCTTCTCCAGTCAGCCAAGAACAAAGTGTAAAGGTAATAGTAGAAATGCATAAACAAATGAAGAAAGAAAGAATACTTACTAATTGTCAGAGTCAGCACATTTTTCACAGACGCTTGATCCATGCCAAGACTTCTATGTTGGACAAAAAAATATTCTAATTTCTAGGTGTAAAAAAAAAATATGACACAAATATTGTTTCAGTTAGAATAAATTTTTTTTAGGCCAGTTGGACATCACACGTGGAAGGAACATCATTAAAGCAATTTTCAATCAAAGAGAGTCTCTAGGAGCAATACAATCTAATTTATTCTCTCACAAGTTTGTCTCTTTCAACTTGCAGACACATTCAGTCACGTGCACGGGCAGGCGCCCCCCCCCTCCGCATCCTCCCTCCTTCCCCCCATCAAAGACTGACCCCCCCCCCCCAGCAACACCATTTCCCCCCAGCAACGATTTCTTTAAGTTGTCTTCTTGTTTGTATGTGTACATATGCGTATAGCTTGGTATTTCCATCTGTGAGTGTATTCGTTTTGGGGAAAGTTCTCTGTGTATGTTTTTGTGTTTTTGTATGGGTGTATGTGTGTGTGTTTACGTACACCTCTGACACATCAAGTTGGGGGGTGACATCTCCAGCTACTTCCCCTATGCTCATTTATATTTTGTACAATTTGTGTACTTTATCTATACATTGTTTGCTCTAATATTGTAATTTGTAATGCACAATGGTAAAACAAATTTCCTCACCGATAATAAGCATTATTATTATGTTATAGAAAAGAGCGAGTAGTCATTCTCTGGCGCTGCTAGGGTTGAGTTTCGTTAAAGAGAAACAAAATTCATCGTAGTCCCTTTAACAGTTTCCACCGAGGAATTTTCTGGTGATGTGGCAGGTCTGCAGAAGTACCGCCCTCTGACAGGCAAAGAGGATGTTCCTTGGAATGCCAAGGACCTTGAAGGTGTCTGTGAGGTCAGTTGTTATTATCCCCTCGGTTGATATAACAATGGGGTATATTGTTATTTTGGACAATTTCCATAGACTCTTAATCTCCAAGCCAAGGTTCCTATATTTTCTTTGTTTTTTTATCTCAGTTTTTTTCTTAAATTATGAGACAGTGGTACGGCGATATCGATAATGGTAGTGGTTTTTTTTCTTTTCTATTAATGAGCAGCAGATCAGGGCGTTAAAATCTACCGTTTTGTCGGTCAAGATTATTATTATTATTATTGTTATTGTTATTGTTATTATTAATATTAATGAACTAAGCATTTGTTTTAGTTAGACTCAATTGTCTATGATCAATGATTCAATTGTATTTTGTTCACTACTATCTGTAAAATGTATGACATGTCTGGAATGTTCCTTCAGAGTTGAAGTTGAAGATAATCTACCTGACTCTACCTGACTCTACCTCCTAGCTTACCTAAACCTCCCGCATGACGACGTGGGAATGCAGTGGGAGGATATGAAACTGGGACCTTTGAGACCACCGAACAACAGTACAGTGCGCATGCCGTACGACCAGGCAGTCATCCATATCCGCTGGTCAATTCAGGCTAGCTACTATCCACCGCTTAGCTCCTTCAAACTGACCACTGAAATGTGTGATGGATTAGCCTTCGGGAGTTTTGTACTTAATGTCCACTTCAGACACGTAAGAAGCTGCGTCATTGTGTTTATGTTTGGTGTCTGGTTCCAAGTGAATGACTGACTGTCCATCTTAGACAAGAGAGGAAGACTATAAAAAAAAAATGATGGCAAGGGAAGACAAATCGAACTCTTACTTAAATCTTAGACGCAATTATTTCCCCTTGCCTTCCCCGAAACTGAGTCGATGGAGCCATCAGACAGAAAATGGCCAGAGCGTCCAGTCTATGAAGTACTGGACACGGGGGATGAATGGAGAAGGATGGATTCTGTGAGGGTGTGTGAGAGAAAGTGTGTGTGGGTATGAAGGATTTGAAATGACCAATCGTTACGGTAACGTGATCTAGTTCGATACACGCTCTTAGTCTGTTGAAAGTAGCTTATATATATCTATCTATATCCTATATGTACTTCATACTCTCTCTCTCTCTCTCTTTGTATATATATATATATTGTCACAGATTACATTATAGAATTGTTTGTACATTTCACTTTTGAAAGAAATATAAGCCCTCGACATGAGTCTCGGGATTTAATCCTCAAATTTAGACACTTGACATTCAAGTCAGGATTTACCCAAGGGACGTAATTAGTATGTTTGAAATATATTGGTTGATTTGAATTTAAAACAAAGACATTTTGAAAAGAGTTAGCGCCAGAGAATTGGCGGTAGTAAGAAAGAAAGGCCAGTCGAATAAATAATGTCCTTGTAGTCAGTCACGTTTCTAAGAGCTCTGTTGGAAAAGCCTTTGTAATATGTTTCATGCTCATTGATTTGTAATTTGTACATAAACTGTACTTACGTTGTATTTAAATAAAGTTCCAGAGTTTTGTTTTATCAAAGAATCGTCAATTGTAGTTCTAGATCGTCATTTTTGTTAACTATTGAATTCAAGTAAATCCCCGGCATCACAACACATCGTAACATCATACCACCATCTAAATGTTGTGACATATATATATACTAGCCGGACATTACCCGGATCATTCGATCTAAACATGATAAACATGGCCTAGATCCATGAAATAGTAATACTTTCATAGAGTTGGTGAACTTTTTTTTGAGGGTCTTAAGTTTGTTTTAGAGTTACAATACATACGTTACGGTTCCAGTTAGCACCCAAGGAACATTTATGCCAAGTTTTATCAAGATTATGCAAACGGTTTAAATTTCAATGCGGGACATAGGTACATACATACATACGCCTTACTTTCTACTTTATATATTATGTTCATGAGACTAGCTTTAGCTTATCTTCATTGACATTTTTCTAGCTTTTCTTCATGGGATTATTTCTAGCTTTTCTTCATGGGATTATTTCTAGCTTATCTTCATGGAAATATTTCTAGCTTATCTTCATGGAAATATTTCTAGCTTATCTTCATGGAAATATTTCTAGCTTATCTTCATGGAAATATTTCTAGCTTATCTTCATGGAAATATTTCTAGCTTATCTTCATGGAAATATTTCTAGCTTATCTTCATGGAAATATTTCTAGCTTATCAACATGGACATATCTCTAGGTTATCTTCATAGACTTACCTATAACTTATCCTCATGGACATATTTCTAGCTTATCTTCATGGACTTAACTCTAGCCTATCTTCACGGACTAATCATAAGCTTATCTTCACGGACTAATCATAAGCTTATCTTCACGGTTGAACTCACCTTGGCTTGGCTTGGCTACCTATGAAGGGGGCTCGAGGTTCGGGCAGAGTTGTGTTTACTGAGCGCCTGAAGGCAGCACGGAAAAACCTTCTCCTAGATACCCCCTCCTCCCCACTGGTCCACAAATGAGATTGGACCAAAGCGCTCTGAACATGCTTTAAGCATGAAAGTAGCGCTATATAAAAGCCATTATTTATTTTATTTTTATTTTTCTAGCTTATTCCATCATTTTTTTCCGGCGTCGATCGTGTCTTTAATTTGATTGGTAAAAGTGGAGTCTTATCTTATCTTATAAAATACAGACGTTACTTCAGAAAAGAAAATGATTACATCCAACGCGTGTTACTAGGTAACGCTAGTTTTGCATGTAAATCAATCACTTAAATTCTGCCAAGTCATTGGTTTACCTGGCTGACTCAGGCAACCCATTCCATGCTCTAATAGCACTCGGAAAGAAGGAGCATTTGTACAAATTTATCCTAGCATAAGGAATGAGAAATGCACATATATTTTTTTCCTACTGTGTATTTTTTATTAAGTTTTGTTTTTGTATTTGAAAATTATGGTTTAGTGTTTGAGAATGATTGCTACTTTACTTTTATATCTTCTAACTTGAAGGGTTTCTAAATTTAGTGACTATATAATATCTGAATGTTTTTGTTCAATCGAGGAATTCAAATCTGTCTTTTTGAGATCACTTCCAGCTGCCTGATCTTGTAAACCTTCTGTCGTCTTTCTTCAAGGTCCCGGGTTCAAACTCTGTCCTGTGGAAGGCTTGAGCTAGGATGTAATAACCCTCAATCCTGAAGAAACATCTGAAGAAACACCTGAAGAAACATCTGAAGAAACATAGGAAGAAACATAGGAAGAAACACATGAAGAAAAACCTGAAGAAACACCTAAAGAAACATCTGAAGAAACATCTTAAGAAACATAGGAAGAAACACATGAAGAAACATCTGAAGAAACAACTCAAGAAACATCTCAAGAATCATCCGAAGAAACATCTGAAGAAACATCTGAAGAAACATCTGAAGAAACTTTTTAAGAAACATAAGAAGAAACATAGGAAGAAACACCTGAAGAAACATCTGAAGAAACATAAGAAGAAACATAGGAAGAAACACCTGAAGAAACATCTGAAGAAACACCTCAAAAAACATCTCAAGAAACATCTCAGAATCTGAAGAAACATCTAAAAAACATTTGAAGAAACATTTGAAGAAACATCTGAAGAAACATCTGAAGATACATCCGAAGCCTGTAAAACAGACTACTGTGTCTTCACTTTTAATAGTCAGTCTGAGTCTGACGACGGAAAGACGTCAATTATAATCATGCCTATTTGGTCGTGATGTACGCGCTTCGGACTATAGTCACGAAAGTCCCCAGTTCGAGCCCTGGCTACTCCCATTACCCCCGCCGTCCTGCAGGAGGTCTGTGCAAGTACGCGTGAAACTCATGTATTCTTTAGTCTGTCTGCCTTTCTGACTATCCTTCCATCTGTCTGTCTGACCGTCTCCCTGCTGACATTCTGTATCTCTCTATATCTCAGAGACATTCAGGCAAACAAATAGAAAGAAGAAACAGGGACAGAGACGGGGAGGATAAAAAAAAAATTTGGGGGGAGTGCAATGTCCGTCAGGTTTTCCCCGTGGCTATCCCCAATCATAATGACCCTTGACCCAAGAGGACAGGACGCACGATTTTTTTTATTTTTCGTTTCGTGTCTGGGAGAGCTCGTAATAGCTTCCCATGTTTGTTTGTTTTTTTTATTTGAACGTTTTGATGACCTGCGCTGGACTGGTGATTTCTGGGTTTTAGTGGGCTAATTTCTTACTGGGTAATGATGCCATTAGTAACTAATGGCATTCAGACCTATATGTGTGTGTCTTTGTTTGATTCTGTGTGTGTATGTGTTTGTGATAGAGGGTTCAGAAACAGCAGTGACTAACTTGCAATGACTCCAAAGAAAGTATTTTAATCAGAAATGTTCCTGCTGGAAGCTGTTCACGTAAAATTCACCAGATTAAATTAGTCGGTGACTGAGTGGTTAAGCGCTTGGCTTGCAAACTTAGGGTTCTGGGTTCGAATCTCGGTGAAGACTGGGATTTAAAATTTCGGGATTTTAAGGGCTCTCCTGAGTCCACCCAACTCTAAAGGGTGCCTGACTTTAGTTGAGGAAAAGTAAAGGCGGTTGGTCGTTGACACCCTGCTCGTTAATCGTTGGCCAAAAAAACAACAACACATGACCTTATCATCATCTGTCCTATAGATCGACAAAGTCTGAAAAAGGGGGGGGGGGGAACTTTACTTTATATGGCTTGGTATTGTCTACTCTTCTATTGCTGTATGTGTGTGTATGGGGGGGGGTCGCGGCAGAGAGGGGGATTGTAAAAAGGGGTCGCCGAGCTTAAAAGGTTGAGAACCGCTGAACTAGAGCAAAATAAACAAATGCCAACACTTTAAGCTGAATTCATGAACGAATTCGATGTGCACACTCCCTTATGACGTAATACATTTTAATTATTAGATCCTTAGCCAAGTGAAATAACGCTAGCTAGGTCTGCGTTTGTGTGCATAATGTTAGTATCCAAATTTTCTTCATTCCAGTATCTGTAACTCAAGTCTATAGCCCCAGTGTGTGACAACCGAATCAAATATAAAATCATAGGAACAGTTTACAACTTTAACATTTCATTTGGCATCTCAAAGCTTCTTGCTTCGCTATAACTCTACATGTTGGTGAACGCACTATGTCTACATGTTGGTGAACGCACTATGTCTACATGTTGGTGAATGTACTATGTCTACATGTTGGTGAACGCACTATGTCTACATGTTGGTGAACGCACTATGTCTACATGTTGGTGAATGCACTATGTCTACATGTTGGTGAACGCACTTTGCCTACCGCCAAGCAAACGAGTGCATATTTACTCTGGTTTTGATTTCTCTATTCTCTTACGACGAAGGAGCCACTTTTTTTTAAATATTCAGAGTGCAGTGGGTCACCTGAGTTCAAGGCCGGCGCATGTAGTTTATGAACCCTACTTGTACACTCAAGTCTCGTCTGAAACTTTTTGTTTCAAGTGAATCAGGATACGACATATGGCGGACATATTCTGAACACACAATAGAGATACGAACCCAATAATTCTAGAAACTTCAAAAATATGTCGCTTGAAGATTCTAAGAACTATATAGGTCAGTTCAAGTGATTAAAAAATGACGACGATGCTATATAGGTCAGTTCAGATACGTTTTGATTCACTAGTCGAAATTTTTAGCCACAAAGTACCCTTTAGAGCTCGGTGGAATCAGAGGTGCCCAAGGATCCCGAAATTTAAAAAAAGCACAGTCTACACAAGGATTCTAACTCGGTACCTCCGCTTAAGAAGCCAAGCGCTTTACTGCTCAGTCACAGCGCCTCCTGAACTGAATCTTAAAGCGTGGTCGAGAGGCCAAGTGCGCTTGAACTTGGCTTGGCTTGGCTACCTAGAAGGGGGCTCGAGGTTCGACACCCGACTCGGGCAGAGTTGTGTTTACTGAGCGCCTAAAGGCAGCACGGAAAACCAACTCCTAGATACCCCCTCCCCCCCACTGGTCCACAAATGAGATTGGACCAAAAAGCGCTCTGAGCATGCTATAAGCATGAAAGTAGCGCTATATAAAAGCTATAATAATATAAAAGCTATAATAATATAAAAGCTATAATAATAATCTTACAATTAAAAAAAAATATACAAAAGAGGAAATTACACACTATTGGTTCGCTTATCTCAGAGAAATGAATATAATTAATTAGAATTTGCCAGCTGGATAGATGCCCATAGAGAGGAAGCTTAAAGGAAGGGCCTGCGCAGAAGATGGGATACACACCAGCAGAAGGGTGAACGTGCTACATCGTCTGCTGATGACATCTGCCTAACCTGTGACCGCAACTGTGTATCAGGGATTGGCCTCTTTAGTCACATGACAAGTTGCAAATAAAAAAAAAATATGCAAATGTTATAGAGTTGCCAACTAAACTCAGGAAAAAAAAAAACTCCTTTTGTGTGTTCGCTATATTTTGTATTGCTGTTTGTTGAAAGACAAGAAACACGTTTTATTGTTTATCATTTCTCTTTTATGTATTTGTTTTGACCTATCGTTTGATGTCTAAATATAGATTGAGATTCAGGGGTGTGCTAATATTCTCCGCCTCCCTTCAATCAATCATATACTATTTTCTAATACTCCGAATTTAAAGAGTTCTTAACCGACAAGTGTGTTTCATACAGGGCCGGATTAAGGTAGCGCAGGTGGGGCCACTGCCCAGGGGACTCCACAAGAAGGGGGCCCCCACAATAGCGAACAAAATCCATATTTCGACGGGTCAGCAATTTTACATTTTCTTTTATTCAATTTTTTTTTCTCATTTTTACCGACAAAAGTTTCAATCTGAAAGTTGGCAACGCGGTCGTAGTTTAAAGTGTCCGCTTATAGTGTACTCCTAATACACTCTTAACCCTAAAATTTGACTACATTTTTACTTAAATAAACATTAATTTTTTTTTACACTAAGGACAATTTCATTTAATTTACAAGTACTCTTTCTTTTTTGAAAAATATAGCGCGTATTTTTAGATATTATTATTTTGTATTGATAAGTGGATTTTTAATAAATGTTTCAAAAATTCTGCGCGGGGGCCTCCGCATATTTAAATCCGGCCCTGGTTTCCAAAAACATACGATCATTAACACATTTTTATTTAAATAGTTACTTACACATCCAGCACAGAAAACACGTATACATCCATTTCCTAGAAACACACATACTTGTGAAACTTGAAACAGGGGCGGCCCTAGCATTGCGCGGGTCCCTGGGCAATCGTTACATCGGGGCCACGAATATTTGTACGACGGGCTGACGATGACAAAAGATTCGAAAGATTATTTTAACGCGGCCTCCCCTACCCCTTAAGTCGTCGGACCTGGGGCGGTCCCCCCCCTCCCTCAACTCGTCTCTCCCTAAGGCCGCCTCTGACTCAAAACATTTTGAGAACACACTATTGTTGGTTTTTTTTTTAGTCTAATAGGACAAACACACAGACAGACAAAAATCACCCCAGCGGCTATTCCTTGATTTAATCAATGCTAGATCCGCGCCCTCCTGTCATTGGCTTGGCTTTGCTTTGCCCCTTCTCTCCTTTAGAGTGATTCTCAACGTCTTTAAAATGGAAACTGCGTCCTACCAGGATGGCTGCCTGGTCGTGCGGTTTGCGCGCTGGACTGTCATTCAGATTTATCAATGGTCTCGAGTTCAAACCCTGCCCGCTCCCATCTCCCGTCGTCCTGCGGGAGGTTTGGACTAGGAAGAAATTATCTTCAACTCTGAAGGAACATACGAAACATGTAAAACATTTTACCAAACAGTAGATTCCCAAAGCGAGACTTTAGCACTTCATCCGAGACATTGCAATGGCAAGTATGTAACAATAATGAACGTAATGGCTGGCTAGGCTAACCAACTTATAAACAACGTAGTGACAATTTGTAAAATAACATACTAACAGTAGATAAATAACATAATAACATAATAAAAATGCAATATAACCAACTTTAAACATCAAATAAATGCAGTATAAGTAACTATAAACATTATACATATGCAGTATAAGTAACTATAAACATTATACAAATGCAGTATAAACAATTGTAGACATCATAAAAACATACCATATGGGGCTTCAATAACGTAACATTACACGCAAATAAACACAAACACGGTGGTTCTCAAACTTTTTTGACCCACGAACCCCTTTATATAGTTAAAACTTTCCCACGGACCCTTAAGTAAAAAAACAACAACTACATAAATACATTGTATATTCGTTACAAATGTAAAAACAACAACAAAACAACAAACAACATTTTGTTCTCTATATGTATATTGAGATTACAATTTTATTAAAAATTAAATAAAAATTTATGATTTGGGTTTGGTTGATGAGATTTTATGAAAAGGGTCGATAGGATAAAAAAGGTTGAGGACCACTGGTCTCATTTGAATTGAGAAGACGAAGCAAGGTCATAGAGTGTACGAAGGATTAATGATTCATTTTTTGGCTGGGGTGGGGTGGAGAGGGGGCGACGAATACGTGAAAGTGAGACTAGAATTAAAGGGCCGTAACATACGAGTGCGTGGATGTGTCGGGAGCGCGTTATGAAGAGGGTCTTTCCAAATCAAGTCAAAAGTCTATGTCGGAGAAATTAGGATGCGCAGGCTAGAAAACTAAACAAAGTGTGGGTTCCAGAGAGCGAGCAAGAGAGAGAGATAGAGACAGAGAGAGAGAGAGAGAGACACAGAGAGAGAGAGAAAGCGAGAGAGAGACAGAGAGAGAGAGAGAGAGAGAGCGAAAGAAAGAAAGAGAGAGAGACGCAAAAAGAGAGAGGGCCGTAAAATTTCAGTGACAGATTCACTAATTTACAGGCTAAAACAATATGTTAGGTTAATCGTTATAATCTGGCCCGTTTATTACGATTTAAAAAAAGGGGATGTTCCGGCCATATTTAACTATAAAAGGCTTGGAAATAAATCGACAGGTGAAGCCTTTGTGTAGCCTATTGCGAGCACTTTTATAAAATAAAATTTAAAAGATGAAGTACTTTTACAAACTTTCATATTATACAACTAATACAACAACCAAAAAAATTACCATATTTGAAATATTATTTAGAAAATGTATAACCATATTTTGTACTTTCAATAGATACTTATTTCAAAGTAAAATAGGATTCCTTTAGTGCAAGCCATACACTGATCTCTCTAAATAATGTTTGAAAAAAAAAAAAACACTACTTAGCAATGATGCCCGAAATACGGCCCGCCCGCGACAAGGCTCGCTGAAACGTGGGTACAAAGTTTAGAAAATCCCCCTTTTTTTCCGACAAAAAAAAAAAAGAAAGTAAAAATGTATCTTTACCTAAGTTAGGGCTCTGAGTTTTTCTCTGATGGATTGGTACCATGGCATTGAAAATGTGTAGGTGTATGAAATGGGAGAGCCGAAGAAACTAAAAGTGGACTCCGAATTTAGAATCTACCAAGTGAACGGATATTTACTTTTGTGTGGAACATGATAATAAACCAACATATTTGTTTTGTAACGTATGGCTGTTTTAAAGCACAACATATAAACGGATTATAAAACATTCTTAGTCTTGGCTGCGAATTAAAGATTATTAAACTACGCCTGAAGTATCGATGGGAATATTTAACATGAGACAAGAACAAAAAAAAATGTTTGTAAAATGTTTGACATGTTTTGGATGTTCCTTCAGAGTTGAAGATAGTTTACTTCCTAGTCCAAACCTCCCGCAGGACGACGGGGGATGGGAGCGGGCAGGGTTTGAACTCGGGACCATCGATAAATCCAAATGACAGTCCAGCGCGCAAACCACACGACAAGGCAGCCATCCACGACCAGAAAATTAGTCGTTGGTAAAGCTATCTACGTTGCTCACAATTTAAGTAGAGAAATGAAGCCAGTTTCCGACGCGTAAAAAAAAACAAACAGGTGTCTCTACTTTCCCATCAATCTAGGTACGTACTAAACTTGTTTCAGGTCAGTTACGTTTTGTACCTTTTTGGTCATGTGGTCGGAACTTTAAACGGCTCGCAGGTCGAATTAGGTTGGGCATCGCTGCTATTTAGAAATTCCTAGTAAGTTTAAAATAGGTTTAATAAGACACGGTGAAAGTGTCTTAAATGAGAAAAATCTGTTTTGTAGCTGGCACGATGCAGAATTGTCACAGACTGGATTTTAATGATATGACTGTATAGAATTTGGCCCTTGTTGTTTAGAGAGAAAGTAGTCCTTAAGGGACTGCAGGCACGACATGGCCTAAACTGTGCCGATGTGCCTAAAATCAAAATCAAATCAAATCAAGAAGCAGTTTATGGTGGCCATTTTTCTTATCTTATATAATACAGACGTTACTTCAAAAAAGAAGATGATTACGTCCTACGCGTCATGCAATCAGTCATGTATGACTTTAATGACTTAATGACTTAAATTTTGCCAAGTCACTGGTTTTCTAATAGCACTAGGGAAGAAGGAGTATTTGCACAAATTTGTCCTAGCATATGGGACGAGGAATGTGCCTTTATTTTTGTGTCTTTCTGAGTATTTTATTAAATTTTGTTTTTGTATTTGAAGATTATGGTTCAGTGTTTTATGTATAATTGCTACTTTACTTTTGAATCTTCTCTCCTGAAGGCTTTCTAAATTTAGTGATTTTACTAAAGGTGTTACTCTAGTCAAATGTGAATATTCGTTTGTTATGAATTTCACTGTTCTATTTTGTGTCTGTTCCATTTTATTAATGTTTTCTTGAGTTGGGGGGGGGGGTCCCAAACGGAAGAATCATATTCTATTATTGGCCTAACCAAGGTTAAATAACATTTTAGTTTTATGTTCTTATTTGATTTATAGAAATTTCTTTTAACCTTTAAAGTGCTGAGCTTTTTTACAAGAGTGCATACAAAATTGAATTACAATTCTAGTGTTTTTAGAGGCTAGACTACCACACGCGTCTAAAGGGTTAAAAAAAGAGGATATGAATTTGACGTAGCCTTCACCAGTGTTCTAAAACGTGCCACTAAAACTCAGTACCTTATTCAAGAAGAGCTGGATCGCCATTGGCTACCTGAAGTGAGAACTTGGCGTTGGAATGAAAGGCACCAGGGAGCTCTTCAAGGTTTAAATCAGTAGTTCCCAATTTTTTTTTGTTTCCTAGACCCCTTGCCATTTTTGCTGGTTTTCGGTAGACCCCCCTTGCCTAACTTATATTACATTTTTGCACATTCATCACCTCTTTTTTAAAACGAATTTCTAACTGTAGTGAGTTGAAGAGTGATAAAGTAATTTAAAGTTTCATTTATTTTTTATTAAAAAAAAACTTCAAATTTAAACCAATTAAAATAGCAATTAATATGTATTACTGGAATCACCAAACATACTGGAAATATGTTTGTTTCTTGATCTTTCACGTGAGGCTCAAATATTGGGTCTGCAAAACTGTTCTCACTAACAGGAGAAGGGGCGAAGGCGAGTATCTGGCGCCTAAGCCAGCAAGCTTTGGGCAGGAGGAACTCATTAGTCTTGGCTTGAAACCCACCTTGGAGAAGGAGAACTGAGTTCAAACCTCGGCTGCCTTGCACCCACACCCAAAAATTAAATACATCAATTTTTTTTTTATTTGAATAGCAGGATAAATATTTTAAAGATTAACTAAGGTACAAATAATTTATTAGGATATGAAATAATTCCATTAATGGGATGTAAAAATTAAAATTACAGTCACGACCTGCTTAAATGAAACCCATTATCGTAGACCCCCATGGACATCTCATAGACCCCCAATTTATTTTTTTGATTTAGTAGAGCCCTTGGAAGTTTTCGAAGACCCCTGGGGGTCTATATAGACCACTTTGGGAATCACTGGTTTAAATAAATATGAAACAGCTGCTAAATGTGGAGAAGATCAAGTGCAGACCTGGCATCGCTCCTAAGACATCCCTCCTCTGGAAAAGTCTGATGAGCGTTGGTCTGGAAAGTCTAAGCAATATGCTGACATGGATCAAGGGATGATACCTGCTTGTGAATGTCTTAAAGATACTGTTGAGCGCACACTTCCATCTTGGCGTGACTCCATTGTCCCAGCTATTAAGTCAGGCATAAGAGCGATTATATCAGCTCATGGAAATAGCTTGAGAGGCTTGATCAATGATCTAGATTAATGTCTCAGACAATGACGTTGTTGGATTAAATCTACCCACAGCAATCTCATTTGTGTATGAACTTGATGAGAATCAACGACCAGTCTAACACCACTGTTTGGCAACTGAAGAAGAAGTTAAAGCTGCACAGGCTAAAGTGGCTGCTCAAGGCGAAGCTAAATAGATGGCAATGCACCAACACTATTTTATCAACTATTTACACTCACCAAACTTTGAGAGTAGCTTAATGATAGTGCTGTCAATCAGTGTACGGATCGGCGTAGATTTGTATGGGGTTTTTCTTCTACGCCCACCTCCCCCTTTTTTTTTCTTGTCGCGGTCCTCTGGTCACGAGCGACCGTGGACTTGTTTACCTGTGGGCCAATAAGGTCACAGGGGCTACAACCCTGTAATATGGTCCCCCTGTTTCCCTCTTCATTTATGCCCCTGCCTTGTACATTTATATGTGTATTCGTGATATTATTATTATATTATTTGTACAGCAATTATTATTAGACCCAGTGAAATGTCGTTAACATGTATCTTAGTTAGTCTGAGGGAGACGCTCCTATCGAGGACGCGCCCCTCGCCAACCAGCCTGTATGGTTTAATAATTCAGGGTGTTCTCACGTCTCATCTCATAGCCTCCTACATCAGGGCTGGCGTGTTTTGTTGCCTGAAGGTAGACCCCAGCAGCTCTCCACACATTCCCGTTGAGGGTGAGTCACTCATCACCCTCGACCAGAACTGAAGGCATTCCAGGCTGAAGTCCCAGGACCGGTCTGCACCTACTACGGGAGGAAGCCCACCGCGTGGCATCCTCATATTCATCACACTAGTGCCTGCCTACCCGCAGGGCACCAGCAACTGGCTGCCAGCACAACGGAGCTTCAACTTACCCCACCCCGAAGGAGAACCTTGAATACAGATAAGTGAAAGACAGCCGAATAAGCAAACCACACATGAACCTTTATGAGCAACATCCCAGTGATGATAGTATCTTAAAAGTTATCATAAAATCCTAAATCATTCTGTACATCCCCCCTTTACTCACTGATTGTATTTCTTCTTAATTATTCTTTATTAAATATTTGTTCTTCCACAAAATCATTAAACTTTGCGTTTTGCTTGTGCCTGTCTATGTGCCTATATAATACCAACAAAATATTTACCACGTTGTGGCTCTAAGACTTTACCCCTAGGAGTCATCGGAAAGTGCCAACAGACTGATCGGCGGACTTATTCCACCACACAGCTAAACTGTTAACATTATTGCTTATTTGTTTGGTTTTTCAGATCTATTTATTTTACAACATACCTCCAAGACCCTCTAAGACAATTTTTTCCCTCTGCCACCCGGCCATCTGGGTACCAGCTAACTGCAACATTGTGGAGAGTTTCATAAATGTAATGAGAAAAAAAACAACATCTAGAAAAATAATTACAGTAAAAATACAATTTTTTGTTAGGTTCTGTTTTAGTATCCAAATGTTTGTGATGAATAATTATTGACGCCAGTCTCTTTAATCCTCAAATTTATTGTTTTTTTTTTCGACAAAAAAGAAGATAATTACGTCCTACGCATTTCATGTGTCAATCTAGTCATGTATGTGTTAACCAATGACTTAAACTCTGCCTAGTCGTTGGTTTTCCTGGCTGATTCATGCAACCCATTCCATTCTCTAATGACACTAAGGAAGAAGGAGCACTTTTACGAATTTGAAAGGAATGTGCCTCTATCTGTGTATCTTTCTGAGAATCCCTGACTTGTTTTTTTTTTCTATTTGTAAATTTTGATTTAGTGTTTTTTACGTATTATAAGTACCTTACTTTTTATTTTTCTGTCCTGAAGTTTAGTGATTTTACTAAAGGTGTTACTCTAATCAGTTGGCATATTCGTTCTCAACTGTTCTGAGCTTCCGAAACTCATACGCCTGGCTTGTGAAACTCACGTAGTCTCTTAATGAGTTCAGGGCGAGTCACAAAATAATTAAAATTATTAAAAGTTAACAGCCTGTACTTTTAGATATAAATAGAATGTCACGTGACACTTTTAGATATAAATAGAATATCACGTGATTAACATAGCAGACGTTCAAATGGTTTCTTCTTTGTGTCTTCCATCATGGCTTCACAGTTCATGCTAAGGCTACTCGGGACATTCCATCCATCAATGCTTCACAGTTCATGCTAAGGCTACTCGGGACATTCCATCCATCAATGCTTCACAGTTCATGCTAAGGCTACTCGGGACATTCCATCCATCAATGCTACACAGTTCATGCTAAGGCTACTCGGGACATTCCATCCATCAATGCTTCACAGTTCATGCTAAGGCTACTCGGGACATTCCATCCATCAATGCTTCACAGTTCATGCTAAGGCTACTCGGGACATTCCATCCATCAATGCTACACAGTTCATGCTAAGGCTACTCGGGACATTCTATCCATCAATGCTTCACAGTTCATGCTAAGGCTACTCGGGACATTCCATCCATCAATGCTTCACAGTTCATGCTAAGGCTACTCGGGAGATATCCATATCGCAAGTTTAATAATTGCATAACTTTGTTTCTAAACTGCGCGCTGGACTGTCGTTGGGACTTATCAATAGTCTTATCTTATCTTATATAATACAGACGTTACTCAAAAAAAGAAGGTGATTACGTCCTACGCGTCATGCATTTAGTCATGCATATTAACCAATGACTTTAATTCTGCCAAGTCACTAGTTTTCCTGGCTAGCTCAGGCAACCCATTCCATGCTCTAATAGCGCTAGGGAAGAAGGAGCATTTGTACAAATTTGTCCTAGCATAACGAGGAATGTGCCTTTACCTTTGTGTCTTTCTGAGTATTTTATTAAATTTTGTTTTTTGTATTTGAAATCCTGCCCGCTCCCATCCCCCGTCGTCCAACGGGAGGTTCAGACTAGGAAGTAAATTATCTTCAATTCTGACAACAACAGGGTCAGTAACAAGGAAGTGTCAGGCATGGGACTGACGTCATAGACTGTTCTCGCATTTAAAATGACGTAAAATGATGCATGTATATGTCATCAGCATCATATGTCCCTTGACTTTTATCGTAGCGGTGCTGGGACAGTTCGCGTAACCAAATCCCTCCCTTTTGCCGGTCAGCGGCTGTCCTTAGCTGGATATCAAAGGAGAGACTAATCCATTTTTTATGTTGTCCAGTTAGTTTTTCTTTTATTTTACTTAGTAAATATTTAATTTAATTGATTTATTACTGCTAGAAAATATTTTTTTTTATTCAATGGAAAAATATATTTATCTTTCTTACTATTGTGGCACATGATATAGGAATGAACCTTAAGTGTCTTAAACAGTTTTGTCAGCTGGTTTCAAATAACGCCAGAATTTCTTACAAAGTTGTAATTATGAATGTAGTTAAGATTTTTCTTTCTTTTTAAATCTGGCCTGTCTTTGCTTAATAAATATTCGAGTCTATAACATGTTAACTATTGATTTGACCTATCGCGTTGAAAGGCCATCTTTATCTTGCAATATAATGCCATGAAAGCTCGCCCCCTCGAAGCGGGACAAATATAAACATTTCTATTAACTATTCCAAAAGAGGACTCTTTCCACATCAGCCTAGCATGCTCCACTGAGCAGAAAGTATTTCTGTAACTAAATCAAGTATAAAAACAGACCCAACAAACTTCATTAATTATGTATGCACCGAACTACGTCATTTTTGTATACACACAAAATAGAAGAGCGGTCTATGACGTCAGTCTCATGGCTGACACTTCCCTGTTACTGATCTTGTTATTTTTTAAAAGTATTCTTTTTTTAACCATGTCTTCTGTTTGGAGACAGGGAACTGCAATTATTAAACTTTGTTTGCGATAATGGACTTGCAGTGGCCTGCGTAGCCTTGATCAAAGACAGATATGTCCTGTTTGTTTGTGGAAGAAACATTTTAGCTTGTAGTATGTTAATCGCGTGATATTGTATTTCAATCTTAAAGTATAGACTGGTATTCGGAAGATGTAAAATACATATTGCGGAGGTTTCTTACGAAGAATATTTAAAATATAGTTCCCCTTTCAGACCTTGTGGTCTATTGGGCAGATGATGTAAATGGCCTACGGTTAACGAGGTCACGTGGCCAGTACATCGACCAACCGCTTTCACTTTTCCCCAACTAATGTCAGGTACCCAATTAAATAAGAACTGGGTGGACTCAAAATCGCACAAAGATCCCGAAATTAAAAATCCCAGTCTTCACCAGGATTCTAACCCGAGAACCCCGGTTCGGAAGCCAAGCGCTTTATCGCTAAGCCATAGCGCCCCATAATTTAAATATAAGTATTGTTTCATTTGATTTTGCCTCTCTATGTAGCGCTCACATTAAGGGTCCCTTTTAATGACACTCCGAAGTGACAAGAGGGACAATAAGGGTGGCTACCTTTATTTTTTTATTAGAGTTAGTCCCCTTTATTACTAGATTTAAGTCCCTGCTAACTGTTTACAATGGCCACTCCCTCTTGAGTCTTTCAACTGACCAGTGTAGTTTGAACTAAATCTCTATAATGTTTAACTAATACTTGTGTTGTTGTACTATTGCTGTGTTACTCAAGAGGAGTGTGCCACTGTTGTGGGAAGAGCATTTCGATAATGTAGACTTTATTTGTTAGAACTTTGTTAGTTTATGTAAATAGTATTAGTATAGGTCTACTTAGTCTCTTATCCTCTCCTGTATGTTTTTTTGAAAGACATCTTTTGTTTAGATACGAGACAGTAGTGTGTCTCACGAATGACGTCATTTCATTGTTAATGCATGTATGATATTATTGTAAACCATCATTTTGGTTTTTCGGCATAAGACATTATTGTGCCTCTATGATGGTGGTTCTTTCATTATATTGACCGGAAACTGTCTTGCTACTTTGCTTTGTTTCATTATGTCATTTTCTTTGGTGAGCCTTCATTGCCATTTTTATTTTCCATGATCTTTTTCTTTTGTTTGTAAACAAACTCCTTTTTTTTGTTGCAACTGAAATCTCAGAAGTATTACTAGTTTGTCTCAGTAGTTTTGTACATCTAGAGGCTATAGTTATTAGCCTAGATAATATAATTGGGACCACAAAGTACCACTGGGCTAACTATACAGCATAGTACAGGTCACTGGTCTTATGACCTATCCTAATACAAGGTCACACACTGCCTAAGCTAAGTTGGTGTTTCCTCCATTCAAACTGAATTGTCGTGTATAAATATAAATAAAGTCATCAAAACAAAATATAAAAACGAGCCCACCCATCGCACACCCCCCTCTTTTTTTTTCTGAGCCTCGCTCTCTGTCACCACGAAAGTTACGTGGGGTAACTCTAGACCGACTTGCAGAAATAAAAGAGTTATCTTTCCATGCCTTTTTGTTAAAAATAAAGTTTATCTAAGGTGAAGAACTCCGCACTTACAACTTTATCACTCAAGAATATAGAAGTTGTTTACCTTTATCGATATCAAACAAAATAATTAGTTGCATACGATTAATTGGCTTGCTGGTTTTAGTTTTTAATTTTTTAAAATGATTTCTTAGGTACATTAAATAATTGCTTAAAGCTTTAACTTAATCTAAAAATGGGCGTGGGAGAAATAATGTGCACATATATTAAGTGGGATAAAACCCAACAGATATAACCATATCTGTGAATACTGAAGGATTAATTTCCCTTGTTTGTTATTAAACAAAAAATTAATAACCAGTTATTAATTGACATATTGGTTAATATTTTTTTATTCATGTCTACCCCAATGAATAACTTGTAAAGTTTCAACTTGATCCGAGAATAGATGTGTGAGAGATGACATATTCAAACTTTTTATCTGACCGACAAAAGGACGGACGGACAGACAGACAGACAGATTGAGTCGCTATAAGCTTTAAAGTAAATTATAGGGACATATGTACATGTATGTAATGTAGGTCTCGAATCGAAGTTTCGCTGGACAATTGAAACAATTTTTTAAAATCCTGAACCACCAAACCCGCTGACTGGACCCAATTTGTTGCGCACTGCAACATATACTTATAT
Organism: Biomphalaria glabrata; assembly: GCF_947242115.1. Classification (NCBI taxonomy): domain Eukaryota; kingdom Metazoa; phylum Mollusca; class Gastropoda; family Planorbidae; genus Biomphalaria; species Biomphalaria glabrata. The sequence goes on along the minus strand of NC_074722.1, from coordinate 35,964,148 downwards.
ACACATGATTTTATATATTGTATACATTATAAGTTTGCACACTTTGACCTTTATGTTGCTTTTAGTCAAATCTATCAGTCTGCCAGGTCGATTGGTAGGAGCGCTGGACTGTCGTTCAATCGTCTCAATGGTCGCGGGTTCATACCCTGTCTGCTGCTACCCCGAGTCGTCTTGCGGGAGGTTTGGACTAGGAAGTAGATTATCCTCAACTCTGAAGGAACTCCCGAAACATGTCAAACATTTTACTGACATTTTTTGGGACATTTCTCAAGCTGTTTATAAAAAAAATTGAGATCCCCCCTTTTTTTTTTTCTTTGTTATTATTATGTATAGTTTAATACAATGGCGTCATTAAAGATAAACATTTTCTTGAAATCTATTCAAGACTCAAAAGGGCTGGTTAAAGTGGTAAGCGCATTGGATTGTGGTTAAATGGTCCTACGTTCAAACCCTACCCTGTCTTCCTGCAGGAGGTTTGGACTAGGATATATTAATCTTCAAAATGACACTACTGATAGTCTGATACCGTGTCACCCGACTCACAATAGACAATCCCAAGTCGGATATGTAGCACAATGAATTCATTAGTGTTGACGGCTATTGTGCATATTGTCACACGCACACTTCCGGAGTTACAAGAACAGAAGCGTATTTTTTTTAATGCAGAATTTTTTTTCTAAATTTAGTTTTGGGAAAATTCTCGTTTTCTTTCTATGTGTTGTGTTGTCTCCGTCTAAACACTTATACAAAGAATATTTAGTGTTCAATTTTAGTTATACATTGAGGGAGGTTTAGGAGACGACCACTTCGTTCAGATCTTATGTAACAGTGGTTTCATGGGTGCAGGTTGTCTTTAAGAATCGTGAGTGTTTTGGAAAGGCATCTTTCTTGGAAAAGCTCTTCAAGAGATGGTAGCTGTATTTGAGTGATATACGGAGCTTTTTTAATTAGTCTATTAAGTCTAGTTAGTTATGGGATTATCACGTTTACACTAGAGACTAGAGTCAGCAGTGGGCCAGTGTTGTGTGTTACTGATGTGTTGCGTTGTGTGACAACAAGTTGCAGAATGATCATCTGAATTAATGTAACAACTATATTACAACATTTGTTAACTTCAATGATATGACTTTATCAGTTTGTCCTCATAAATTACATTCATCTCATTACACACTTATATTGTAAACATCTAGTCAATTGTTTATTGTAAGCACGAAGGTGCCTGTTGAATGTCAGTGGCCCGGGCAATAGTAGCTAAAGCTTAAACACAACCCTGACAGTAACCAAAAACTTTGACAGTGTCGCTGGTGACACATTTGGCATGTGTGTCATTTTTTTTTTCAGCAAGGGTGCTAACTCTGTTTCTTCATTCCATTTCGTTCAAGAAACAATTATCTTGAATCAATGCCGTCTTTATTAAATTGTCTTTTTCGATTAACTTTTGGCTTGAACTGAATGGTGTTGTTCTTTCATTTGTGTCATTTCGGTAAAGTACAATATCCCCCCTCCTCGACAAGCTACAGAGTTTACGAGTATCTGGGATCAATGGTTCTCAAATATTTAGAAAACCAAGTATATAGGTGAAGTAACATTTATTTTTAGATTTAACCTTTAGTCTCATTGTCAAAATAATATTACCAATGCTAGGCATTTCTAGACTTTTTTTTTGTTGCTTAGAGCAGCGGTTCTCAATCTTTTTAATACAACGACCCCCTTATATATCTTGTGATTATAATTTAATTATTATTCAGAATTGCATTTGTTTACTTTTTTATTGCGTAAATTATGAGTGAGTCTGGTGTACAATTTGTTTTTTTATAGTTATAATGTTTTGTTTTGGTGTAATGCACAAATTGTAAGACGAATTTCCATACGGACAATAAAGAATATTATTGTTATTATTATTATTATTATTATTCGCTATATAATGTTGCATACTTAAGTGACAATGTGACAAATATGGCGAGGCATGGATAACAATCTTTGATACAGTAAACCACATTGGTACAGAAATAGTGTTTGGACAGTGTGTACAAACACGACAGTGGTAGTGCGAAGGTTGAGCTTGTTTCTTTTCCAGCACAGCAGGACTTCAGTAGCTCAATGAATGTTCTGGATCAGGTCTGCTTCTGAATTTGGACTTAATAACTAACAAGCTGGAAAACCTTGGCTTGCTAAGATTTGTTTCTTGGAAATGGAAGAAGAAAGTGCAACAAAATTTCAAACGGATCCGAAATAGTTTGAATACCAAATATAGTTCAAATCTGCTTGTTTCAGCAAGTTAGAATAAAAAAAAAACAACTTCCAATGATGAATAGACAAAGAATCCGAATTTCTGGGGTCTTAGGCGACCCCTGGCAATATATCATTTGACCCCCCAAGTGAGTCACGATCCACAGATTGAGAGCCCCTGGCTGAGAGATTACAGTAGTCCATTCAAATGTTATTCACTTTTTCAAAACCTCTTTGAAGTTTAGCTAAAAGTTTGTAAATGTTTCTGGCAGCCATGGTTTTATTAATTCGACCGTGAAAAGAAAAAACATTATTTGTATGATCAAGGATAAATAATATATAAATAATCAAATCTGTATCTCATGTCATGTTTGTCATGCTCTCACGCCCTTTGAATTGTCTCCCCTTTTCGCAGTCCCACTGCCGACTGTCCAATATTTTTTTAATGTGTTTTATTCAGATTATACTTTCACTTACAATAACACACAAAACAAACAGGTTAAGGCATCCACGTCCGGACCTTATAATACTGTTGAGTAGTCAAAGTTATTAGGAAAATGTATATAGTTCATGATCATTTACACTATTCATTGTAATATACCCGCTGGAGTTTATCAATGATAAAGCCACTAGTCGACCGGCGACGTTGCATACACCGCTATTTTGCAGGGCTAGCCTTAGGCCACTGCAACCTATGCGTCCGCAGTGTGCCCCGCACTTTCAGAGGACCCGCGCCAATTCTAGGTGTATAAATTATTAAATTAAACCATTTTATAACTTATAACAGATTTCCTGCGGCAACCTGTCGATTTACCAGGAGCTCCTGGAAATCTCCTGAAATTGCAAAACATACGAAAAAGTCCTGGAAATCTCCGGAAATTATTACATTTTTTTTTTTTAAAACTCTTACAAATTTCCTGAAATTTATAGACAAACATTTTCATTTTGGGGTGTCATTCAATATGGAAAACGTCAATCCTACGCTCGATAAAAAAAACAGCATCATGCAATACCCGTAATTGTGGAATCTGGTGAAAGAAGCTTCTCGCGCCTCTAACTAATGAAGAATTAATTACTTGAGGTCAACAATTCTCGTAGATAGATTGAAACATTTGATAGTTCTTGCTATTGAGCGTGATCTATGTAGTAAATAGAATTTTTACGATATACTGTATGACTTCGCTACACGCAAGGCTCGTAACTCTACTCCGTCCGACTTTGCAAAAATAAAAGAGTGATCTTTCCATTACGTGGTGTCCAAACTCTTGAGCCATGAATAGAATTATATATATATAGACAGTCACAGATAAGGAGCATAAGCGAGTGGTCAAAACAAGATCAGATTTTCATGTTCATTACAAAGAGCGAAGATCCAAAATTGTTCATAGTTCATGATTTTGTTGGTGCGTTGACCAGCTGACAGGTCAGCTTGAGGTCCTATTGTTCTGATGTTTTTATGTCCAACACTATATAATTAAAGCTGGGCTAATCAAACAATGTTCCTGGACATCACACAGTCATCTTCACGTTGCGGATAAGACGCCATTGTATACAGGTCCAAAAGAACTTTAGTAGTCTGACCGTTTCTTCTCATTACCATCGGAGAAACTTCCACAAGTGGGCAGAACTGCACCGACTTCCAGACGTTAACTTCATCGAACCAATAATTGAAGCCAGATCATTGCAGTGAGCTGATGAGGAATGTAGCGGACTAGATATAAGTAGATAATGAATACAAGCATGTCTATTCTGGCGATAATTTTCCACCCAATGAAACCCCCCGGGACAACAAATCTCCACCAGTTGACACCGAGAGGTCCTGGAGTTCTGTTTGAATCACCACAGACTGAAAAGATAAATTATAGTATCTGTGAGTAATCATTTTTTCTTTTAAATTGTGTCCACGAAAAAAAACAAAAGCTCCACTTGCCTCTCTAACCTTGCCAATAAATCTGACACAAAGCACAGTTTTAAAAATATGAATCAGTGCCAAGCATCGCGTGTGATTAACTCCCTTACTTTACGAAATAATAAGAATAATAACAATGATACTAATAATTATAATTTAAAAGCAAAGATTCAGTAAATAGCTACTAAAACCATCGGATGTGATGGATTATTTAGAGTCAAAAATGTGAAACAAAGAATATATTATAGAAAAATTAATAAATAACTAGCCGGGAATAAAAGTTAATACACAAATATACTTACACATTAATACATGCATAACCTTACACACACATACTTTTTATATTTAAATTATGACAATTAAATACACATTTCCTTTCACCTACCTTATAACAAATATCACAATATCAAATATCATTTACACCATTGTGTTTATCCAATACCCCTAGAGCACTGAACAACTATTTAACATTTCAGTCGTAGTACACACTACTGATATGGTGGCCATTTGGTCGTAATAAGGGAGAAATTCATGTTTTAGATATGCTTTCAAGTTAGTAAATGAAAACTCATGAGCACTGTCAAGGAATGACTGAAATAAACTCCAGCAAACTCAACTAAGTGTGTGCCGGTCGAACTGGGGGACACAGTCCCTAGTGACCCCTCTGATACGAGATAATATATCTACGAATCAGCCACATTTAAGATCCAGTTATTTATAGATTTCTTAACGAAACTGATTCAGAGCTAGAGCGAGAATTATTCTTTTTACATAAGTTTCGCTCCGTAAGCCCACTGCTGTCTCGACTTCTGTGTCAGGGGTGTTTGACACCTTACAATTCAGCGGTTCTCAACTTTTTAAGCTCGACGACCCCTTTTTACAATCCCCACTCTGCCGCGACCCCCACCCACCCTCACACATACAGCAATAGAAGAGTAGACAATAACTTTCCACATTTTTGATGGTCTTAGGCGACCCCTGGTAAATCGTCAATCGACCCCCCCAAAGGTTGAGAACCCCTGCCTTACATTGACTTCTGTGCAGTGCCAGGTTTAAGGCTGCGTTAGCCCATGCAGAAGTGTAGGTTCTCTTGGGATACTTCCGAAATGATAATAATAATAATATTTATTATTAAAAAAACCGATAGCGAAAGAGAGGTTATTTAAGAACAAAGTGGGTCACGGTACATGTAGCTTCAACAGTGCGCGGGGTCCTGGGCGAGTATTGTTACCTGTCATTAATGTATACCACCAAACTGCTGGTAGACAACTAAACCGTTGTATACCCAATGTATCTTAACTAATTAAACTTTAGATAACTTGAATAAGTTCCTTTTTTGAACACACTTAATAACACTTTATTTATAATAAAGACAGAATGACGGTGAAATGAGATAAAAATGACTTTAGTAGACTTTAGTAATAGTATTCTTTCACAAAATCTAACTGACTACAATAACACAACCTTTCAGTCTCGCGTTCTGGAGTCGTCTCCCCAAACTGAGACCAAATGACGTCAGTGCCACCTATGTTGCATCATTCACAAGCTATCGCTAACATCATCCGACCGTCACCATAGCAACACACACGCACACACACACGCACGCACACACACACACACAAATCCATTACGATGACGGATTACTATCTTTATCGCGAGGCCTGGGGCCACCTAAGGCACGAGGTCTGGGGCCACCTAAGGCGCGAGGCCTGGGGCCACCTAAGGCGCGAGGTCTGGGGCCACCTAAGGCTCGAGGTCTGGGGCCAACTAAGGTGCGAGGTCTGGGGCCACCTAAGGCGCGAGGCCTGGGGCCACCTAAGGCGCGAGGTCTGGGGCCACCTAAGGCTCGAGGTCTGGGGCCACCTAAGGCGCGAGGCTTGGGGCCACCTAAGGCGCGAGGCCTGAGGCTGTTTCCCCACCCGTTGCCCCGTAAGTCTGCCTCTGGCCACCCCCTTCATTTTTTTACCATCTATGTTTTAAATAGGCTCTCGTTGGTAAGTGTCACAACATTCGGATGGTATGATGTTACGATGTGTTGTGATGCCGGGGATTTTACTTGAATTCAATAGTTAACAAAAAATGAAGATCTAGAATCACAATTGACAATTCTTTGATAAAACAAAACTCTGGAACTTTATTTAAACATAACGTAAGTACAGTTTATGTACAAATTACAAATCAATGAGCATGAAACATATTACAAAGGCTTTTCAAACAGAGCTCTTAGAAACCTGACTGTCTACAAGGACATTATTTATTCGACCCCCTTTACCTTCTTACTACCGCCAATTCTCTGGCGCTAACTCTTTTCAAAAATGTCTTTGTTTAAATTCAAAATCAACCAATAGATTTCAAACATACTAATTACGTCCCTTGGGTAAATCCTGACTTGAATGTCAAGTGTCTAAATTTGAGGATTAAATCCCGAGACTCATGTCGAGGGCTTATATTACTTTCAAAAGTGAAATGTACAAACAATTCTATAATGTAATCTGTGACATATTACCCCCCCCCCCCTCCATTTAGCATTTGTATGGTAATAGAAATGCTCATATGTATTAAAAATATTTAAATATACACAAAATACCATACATGAAATTATAGAAAAATGGTCGAGGTAACATATGACAAAATAAAGTCAACTTGGAGATAACAACAATAATAAAAAAATGTAAATGCAGAGAATAAAATTATTGATGACCTTGAACACCTGTTTCACTATTCAAGTGGTTATGAAAATGAGACAATGCTTGTCATGAACAATATCAAAAGTTGTACAAAGCATAATACTTGGATAAATTAAATCTTGAATTGAATAGGTTATGAAGCTTCATGGTGCCTTATGATAAAATTAAAATATGACATTATAACTCATTTGGTTAGTACTAATGTGAAAATGTGTACATGGAAAAATATATTGCATATGAAAAATTGACATAGAAAAAATAATTGTGATAGTACATGACAATCTTCTGAGAAAATAATACTCAATGTGATATAAATCTCAACATGTGTGAAGCAATGAAAAATTCCAATTATCTGTCATGTATCTGTACTAGGATATATGCAATAATATTGTACCTGAAATAAAATACCTGAAATAAAATGCACATGATTTAAAAATTAAGATGTCTGATGCATGTCATATGCAAAGATGCTGAAACATAATGAACAAAGTATCTTGAATGAGTGACCTTCCTCAGTGGGTTGCTTGGTGCTAAAATAAATGCAACATCTGATATAGAATACCTGTGGAAAAAATGAGTAGACAAATTAATTGATTAAGTACAACTGAATACTGTTCTTCCTTGACGAGTATGAATGATAATGGATCAAGTGGCACTAAATATGCTGTAGTACATATGTAACATGTAAGTGTGAAGTTCGGAATACTTCTGAGTTGCCGTCATGGATGTGTGTACGCGTTTTCTAAACTTGAAGAAAAGGTCTTTCAGTTTATGAAGCTGTTGTCTCCATGTCATAATGATCTCACAGATAATGTCTGATTGAACCGCGTTTGAGTTTGGTGAAAATAAGAACTGTCCGAAACCAAAACTCAATTTTCTGGTTGATGAACTTTGACGCTGTAGAACAATGGTAGCAGAATGCTTTGCATTATAATGTTCAATAGAGCAATGACTGAACATGTCTGAGTTCAATCGGTCAATACAGCAATGTTGAAGAAGTTCATTTGTTCCTTTCTGAAGAAAAGTTGCCCCTTGAGTGGACGGAGGATGAAACTTGGTGTTGTCAATGTTATTGCTTTCTGAGTTTCTTTCAAATTGCAGTACTGGAAATGTCTCAGAAACACTGGTAAAGAAATCTGCATGGTCTGGAAACACTTTAATGTTCTTCACTGTTTGTAGTGCTATGTCATTCAGAGTGATGACCTTGGGAATGTCAATTTGATTTGATGCTGGTAATGAAACATCTATCTCAGGAATGGGTGTTGATGATGTTTCTTCTTCTTCCTCAGGAATAGTTGCTAAGCTTGTAAAATTATCAACTTCTGCTTTGATGTCTTCATTATCTGTTTCATGGTAATGTTCAAACATATGAACATGAAATACTTTGGTAACCTTGTTGACATTGATTTCATAAAGCAGGTTGGAAATCTTTCTGGTGATGGTAAATGGACCTTGCCATTTGTAGAACAGCTTGTTACTCCAATCTGGTAACAGTAAATTGACTTGATCTCCTTGAGCAAAATATCTTGACTTCATGTGTTCATGTACTATTCTTTGACTTTCAATGTTCTTGGCTGTAATGGCTTCTTGAGTTGACTCACATTCTTTCAGATGAGGAATACTTGTATGAGTGGTAGAGTCAAGTTGAAAAGTTTTTCTTTTGTCTGGTATAGCCAAAGTTGATTGAGTATAAGTTTCTTTAGTTTCTGCTTCTGGTTCTTGAGACTTGTCTTGATTGTAGCAAGAATTTTCAATGAATACCATAGTATTGGTAGATAATGATGCAGATGCAGTCTTATTCAAGTCTTGATGCATGAAGTCATCATGTGTGAAATATGACTTGTCTTGATGGACTTCAGTTTGACCAGTTAGAGTTCTTGTATCATTGCTAGAGACTCTGGGCATGTCGTCTTGTTCTTCAAAGTTCAACAATGGACATTCGGGAATTGGAGGTGGACTTATGACCGGTAGGGATGGGCTTGATGTAATTGGGGGTGTCCATGTTGAGTGTTCTTGATTGTTGCTGGCTACTGGACTAGTAACTGGTTCTGTTGCATTCTGCATAACTTGAGTAACTGAGGTAGCTATGTGATTATTTTGGCTAACTTGTTCAGGTGCCAAATGTTCTTGTTGTCTGGACATGGATCTTGTCATTACTGCCAAACATTTTTGACCTTGCTCTATGGCATTTGTACATTCAGTAAGTTCTTGAGGAGTGCATTCTTTAACTCCTTCTATGTTTCCAATGATTAGGTCCACTGGTAGATTGGGTGATACTAATGCTTTTGTTTGACCACTGAAGAATGGTGTGGTAACATAAATGATGGCCTCAGGTAACTTGCTGACAGTTCCGTTGAATGCAGTGGCTTGGACGTGGTTGCCTGTGAAACGGTTTGCGTGTACGAAGCGTTCATGTACTAATGTGGACGTGCTTCCGGTGTCACGAAGAACTTCCACCTTCTTGTCTCCTACAAAGCCTGGATAAAATTTGAGACCATTGGACTTTGCAATGACTGTCATAGTTGAGTGCTCATTGTAATAGCTTCTGTTATATGAGCTTCTGTTTGGCATATATTGTGGTCTGGAGTCCTGTGAATGACTTCTGTAGCGAGGTTTGTTGTTATCTGGTTTATTGTTTCCAGGTGCTTTGTTGAGATTGTTTTGCTCTCTATTGCTGTATCTTTGAGTTGGTGATGTGGGTCTATCAAAATTTTGATTTTTGGAGACTGCCTGTTTTTTCCAACATTCATGAGTTTGGTGACCCTTTTTATGGCAATATGAACATTCTGTGGTTCTGCTGCGGCATTGAGACGTGAAATGCTCTAGTTTATGACATTTGTTGCATTTGACTTTGTCATCTGACTTATATCTTGCATTTTTGTCTTGAGCAAGCAGACAAAATTTTCTTCAACAGATGGTTTGACTGACTTGTTTGGATAGGCTGCTCTATATTGTCTGATGATCTTGGTTAGTGTCTGGATATCAGTAGGATTTCTCTCTATAATGTAGGATTGAATATCTTCTGAGTGAGCATGGGTGATGTTGTCGATAATAATATGTTGACGAAGAGCTTGGTAACTTTCTTCTATTTTGGCCATGGATACCCATCTATCAAACCACATTGACATATTAGCTACAAAAATTTGAGGATCATCATTTTGCTGTGGCCTTTCATTATAGAATTTCTTTCTATAGTTGGCTGAAGTTGCTCCGTATTGGCGCAGTAGAGCTTCCTTGATATCAGAGTAAGTGCTGCGTTCATTGATGGACAGTTGTGAGCAAATGTTGACAGCTTTGCCAGTCAAAAGGGTGAGGAGTGAGCTCGACCAATGTGCTTCAGGTAGACCGGATGTTGTAGCTATTTCTTCAAATCTTATGAGATACGAGTCCATATTGTCAATGTTTTCGTTGAAAGCCGATATTTTGTTCATTAATCTGTATTTGTCAAACATACTTGAGTGACCTTGAATTGAAATGATTTCTTTATTTTGCCTTTCGAATTCCATTTTTTCTTTTTCATGTTGTCTTTGCTTTTCGGCGTCTTGCCTTTGTTTTTCAGATTCTTGCTCTTGATATTCTTTTTCTTCTTGTTTCTCTGCCCACTGGTCTGGCTTTGAAATTTGCTTTTCTTTGGCAAATTCTATTAATTCGAAGAATCGTTGTGTTCTAGCACTGGAAGCCATATTTAATTTTCTTGTTAGTTTCTTGTATTGGAGCAGAATGTTCGATATCTGGATTTTGGCTTTATCTCAGATATAATAATAATATAGGTCTAGATCTAGTGACAAAGTTCTTGAAGCCTCAATTTGCTAATAAATTCTTGACAGTAGACTTGTAGTTACTGGAGTCGTATGATTGAATATATAGATCTATTGAGCCGATGTACTTTTTACTGGTTTAACAGTTGGTTGAATCTGGTCCTCTGTTTACTTTGTGCTGCACATATGATTATTTACTGGTCTTCTTTATAACGCCAGTTATTTGATTTACTGGTCTTTTTTATAACGCCAGTTATTTGATTTACTGGTCTTTTATATTGCCAGTTATTTGCTTTACTGGTCTTTTTTTATAATGCCAGTTATTTACTTTACTGGTCTTTTTATAACGCCAGTTATTTGATTTACTGGTCTTTTAATAATGCCAGTTATTATGTATATTGGTCTTATTCCTTTTGCCAATTACATATAATAATAGATTTCGTGAGTTAGACGTAACTCTAACGAAAATCTTTATAAAAGAATTATCGATAACCAACTGACCTGTTAAACACATAAATTCTGTCCTCCGTTAAATAAGAATGAAGTTCCTTTGAAGAGTTTAGAAATTGGTCCTAGATCTTGAATAAATTTCGTTAAAAGTTGTCCATGAACTTTTGTTAGTCGGAGAGTGCCAAATATGTCACAACATCAGATGGTATGATGTTACGATGTGTTGTGATGCCGGGGATTTTACTTGAATTCAATAGTTAACAAAAAATGAAGATCTAGAATCACAATTGACAATTCTTTGATAAAACAAAACTCTGGAACTTTATTTAAACATAACGTAAGTACAGTTTATGTACAAATTACAAATCAATGAGCATGAAACATATTACAAAGGCTTTTCAAACAGAGCTCTTAGAAACCTGACTGTCTACAAGGACATTATTTATTCGACCCCCTTTACCTTCTTACTACCGCCAATTCTCAGGCGCTAACTCTTTTCAAAAATGTCTTTGTTTAAATTCAAAATCAACCAATAGATTTCAAACATACTAATTACGTCCCTTGGGTAAATCCTGACTTGAATGTCAAGTGTCTAAATTTGAGGATTAAATCCCGAGACTCATGTCGAGGGCTTATATTACTTTCAAAAGTGAAATGTACAAACAATTCTATAATGTAATCTGTGACAGTAAGTAATACGTTCGATTATATTAATCAGTCTGACTCTCTGACTCCTGACTCTCTTTCATCCTGCCAGTTCTTCTATCTATATATTTTTTACAAAGCTACGTCAGAATGATACGGTACTACGCCTACATAAGTACATTACATTATTTAGTAACATGACTATAAAATAAAAAACTAACTACGATTAATTCCCTTGCTTGACAATGGTACTTGATTTTCCCGCGCCATCTTTTACAACTTTCGCTTTCCCCATTTCCTCCTGACTACACTCCTGCAACCAATTATTCCCACTCTGCTTTCTTCAAAGCCAGACTTCATTGTGGCTAGCGCTGTTCATGCTGAAATAACTCCCTCGTGATGCTTCGTCTGCTGGCTACGTCTGCTCGTTAACCTTATGACCTCGTAATATCGCCAGCAATTTGTGCCTGGTCTTGAACAAAAATAAAAACCACAGTTGGTATTAGTATGACTTACCCAGAGTATGGTGAGCTATTAGGGTCTTACAGGAGTTTCTCTTTGTCGGAACTTTCTAGAAAATGGGGATAAAGATGTAGTCTGAAGGCGGTAGGCCCAAGGCATTAAAATATTTGCCTTACCTAACCAAAATAACTGTACACCTAATTCAAAGTTGTCACAACTCTTATGTCTCTACAATTTAGTTTCTCACCAATATAACACACTTCGTTCCTTTGCCTTTGATTTGGAGGCGCGGTGGCTGAGCGGTAAAGTGCTTGGTTTCCGAACCAGGTGTCCCGGGTTCGAATCCCGGTGAAGAGAAGGATATTTAATTTCGGGATCTCTGGGAGCTTCTGAGGCTACACAGCTTTAATGGGTTCCAAACACGAGTTGAGGAAAAGTAAAGGTGGTTGGTCGTTGTGATGGCAACATGACACCCTCGTTAGCAGTCGGCCACAGAAACACTTACTCTTTTCAACATCTGTCCTGTAGATAGCAAGGTTTGAAAGAGTCACTTTATTTTTTTAAATTAATGTTGTAAACCTGGTGGTGACACAAATGGGGGTAGTGCTGTGTGTTTTTAGCCTACCCAAATCGCCACAGTCCAGCGCAAGACGAGCGGACAACCGTGACCAGTGACAGTACACGCCAGTTCGGCAACGACCTGTGTGTAAATATTACGCACGCAAGTCACGGCGATTGTAATCAACCTTGAGTGGTCAAGCGACGTTCCATCCGGTTCTGGAAGGCCAGTAGAGACCCTATATATGAGAGCAAGTGTGTTTGAGTCAAGACACTCCACGACACTTCACGTTACCTCGCAATGTGACCAGTACGAGGTGAAGTTAGAAACAGACGGTGTGTGAAGTCAGGCGGAGCAAGGCTAGGGTTTTTGGACAGTTCCTGTAATATTGTTGCCAACTGTACAGTGTTTGTAATGTATTTAAAATTAAATTGCTACTGTTACTTTGTAGCCCTGGGTTGTGAGGTTCTTTAAGTTCGTTGTGTCGTGTGGTGCAGTTTGCAGAGAGCCTGGATAGTAGGAAAGTCGTAACATTAATTAATTTAATTTTATGCGATTCAGAAACTCCACTTTTATTATTTTAAGATGTGTGCACACGACATCCATACACCACACATACGATTTATACGGCACCTCATACATTCACACATTCAGTGCACTCAAACCCACGGTGCACCCGCACATACAGTGCACTTACACAATCTTAAAATACACACGCATTCTGTACTCAGTGCTCACACAATCGGACAATCATCTTTACAGACACAAGAAAAGGAGAGAAAAAAAAAACGGCGACAGAGGAAAAAATCGAATAAGAGACAAAAAAAAAATGTTCATTTTGGAGACCCTGTCAGAAAACTGAAGGCAATAACGGGGCAAAAGTTGCCCCTGAGAAAATATCAAAAGTTAATAGAAAAACCTAAATGGGGTTGTGATTGCTTTGACAGATCAACACAGGGCGACAAATAATATCTCCAACAGTCGACATTGTTGATAGGCGATTAGAGGAAGTTAGAGAGAGAGAAAGAGAAAGAGAGGGAAGAAAAAGAGAGAAGAAAGAGAAATAGAGGAGAAAGAGAGAAGAAAGAGGAGAAAGAGAAAGAGGAGAAAGAGAAAAAGATGAGAAAGAGAAAAAGAGGAGAAGGAGAAAGAGAAAGAGAGAAGAAAGAGAAAGAGAAGAGAAAGAGATGAGAAAGAGAAAAAGAGGAGAAAGAGAAAGACAAGAGAAAGAGAAGAGAAAGAGAAGAAAGAGGAGGACAGGAGAAAGAGAAAGATAGGAGAAAGAGAAGAGAAAAATAGGAGAAAGAGAAAAATAGGAGAAAGAGAGGAGAAAGAGAAGGAGAGGAGAAAGAGAAAGGGAGGAGTAAGAGAAAGAGAAGAGAAAGAGAGAAGAAAGAGAAAGAGAGGAAAAAGAGAAAGAGACGAAAAAGAGAAAGACAGGAGAAAGAGAAAGAAGAGAAAGCGTGGAGAAAGTGAAAGAGAGGAGAAAGAGTGGAGAAATGGAGGAGAAAGAGTGGATAAAGAGAAAGAGAGGAGAAAGAGAAAGACAGGAGAAAGAGAAAGAAGAGAAAGCGTGGAGAAAGAGAAAGAGAGGAGAAGGAGGGGGAGAAATGGAGGAGAAAGAGTGGATAAAGAGAAAGAGAGGAGAAAGAAAAAGAAAAGAGAGGGAAAAGAGAAACTGAAATGGAGAAGAGAGACATTGAGAGTGAGAAAACGAACGAGAGAGAAGAAGGTAATGGAAGTAAGGAGAGAGAGAGAGAGAATATGAGGCGACAGAGGGAAAAAAATATTTGAGAACACACACACACACAAGAAAAAAAAACTATTGACATTTTTGTCAGATAGCTGACTGTGAGGTCGAAACCACTTTTGCTTTTTTAGAAATTCATGTCTTCTGTTCTCTGAGCTCAAGTCAAGCATGGAACAATCTCTTCTAGACTTAAAGTCATACATTCTTTTTTAAATGTCATATTCATTCACGTTCACTGACCATTAGTGATATAGTCTGCAAAAGAAGAAAAATTCACCAACGGAGATATCTCAAATACACAGCGCTACCCTGCAGTAGCGTCGCTAGGGAATGTGAAGGGGTGCAGGCCGCCCGGGTTCGATTCCAACAGAACGATGACTCCAGCTTGAAAAAAAAAAAAAGCACAAAAAAATGTTTAACTGTTTTTTTTTTGGTTTTTTTTTGGGGGGGGGGGTATAAATATGGTGGAATTTGCTACATTATGCAAACCGCACCCATTGACATCAGTCTTAGTGACGCCTCTGCCAAAACTAACTTGTGATAGATCTCTCTTTGCTTGAGGCAACATCATTTCTAAAGAATTTTTTTCTACACAAACTTTGTACGAATATCTTAATCTATATTGGGGGGGGGGGGTGTTGTCATAAAACTCTTAATTATAACTGGATTAGTTAGGCTTACGTGTACATAAGCTAACGTGTCCATATAGGATGTGATCTTATTATGTTGTCTTTCTTTAGCGTCAAAGAAGCGGCTGTAAAATCGCTCTCAAACAAGCCAGCGTTTCTTCCGGTTCAGAAATTAAACGTGTAACAGAACGCAATCAACCTCCCCCCCCCAAAAAAAAAAACACCATAAAACACACACACACATAGGCTTTAAATAGAACAAATTGAAAAGGCACATGATTGAACCTTGAACTCACGAGATCACCCCTAAAACTTAATGATAATAATAATACTAATTAAATTGACAGAGCGCTG
Source organism: Biomphalaria glabrata (assembly GCF_947242115.1). Taxonomy (NCBI): domain Eukaryota; kingdom Metazoa; phylum Mollusca; class Gastropoda; family Planorbidae; genus Biomphalaria; species Biomphalaria glabrata. The sequence goes on along the minus strand of NC_074722.1, from coordinate 35,948,716 downwards.
TTAACAAACATAATGAAGTCTCAAGGTTCTGTGATAACATTGCAAACATAAATACGAGAGTCAAATTGACAAACTAATCTACATTAGTTTTGAACAGATGGGTCTTAATGACTTAATGTTCTTCTTGAATGTAGTGAAGCATGGTATCTGCCTGAGAGGTTCTGGAGTTCCAAACCTTTGGTCCATGCACTGAAAAAGCTCCTAAACTGTAACTTTTGAGGGAGAAACGTGGCACCACTAGAAGCGTTGAGTTCATTGAGCGCAGGGCTCTCTGAGGGACATATGGAGTAATCAGTTCGCTAAGGTACAAGGGCATTTCTTTATTATAGATACACTGATGACAAAGTGTGGCCACCTTGGAGTCAATTCTTGCTTTCCGGGGAAGCCGATAGAGTGTACGCAAAAGAGCAGTAGCAGAATCTCGTCTTGTTTTTCGTACGACTTTTAAATCCTTTGCGAACGTTCGACTTGTTTTCTACTTTAAAAAGAAACGAACACAAAAATATAAAAAGAATAAAATTATAAAAACAAACAACTTTATAACATTCAAAAAGAAATGGAAGAACTATTATAGTAACATTACGTGTGGCAAGGTTTCTATTTATTTTTTTTTGGTTGGTCTCCTTCATTCGTACAACGACTATGGTTCATCTCAGGGCACACTTCCTCATGTGGCTGTGGAGCCCAATTTTGGAGAGACACTCCCGTCCAGAAATATCGCAGGATAAGGTGTCTTTTGCTTCGATGGAAGAGGAGCTGGCCATTTTTCGTATTGTACGTTTTTCTTCCTGAGCTGTGACAAGTGTGACAAGGTTTCTATAGTACCAACGTGAGACCACGATCTAGAATCAGGGGTTCTCAACCTGTGGGTCGCGACCCCCTTGGGGGTCGATTGACCATTTGCCAGGGGTCGCCTAAGACCATCGAAAATATGGATTGGTATTGCATACTCTTCTATTGCTGTATGTGTGTGTGTGGGGGGGGGGGGGGGGGTCGCGGCAGAGTAGGGGATTGTAAAAAGGGGTCGCCGAGATTAAAAGGTTGAGAACCGCTGAATCTAGATGTAATTCAATTTTCTTCCGACTTGATGTCGAATGCGCCCAGCTCAGCTATGTCCCACCACTGATATCTGTAGCCTATGATGTGTGATTGAAATAAAACTCATCTCTTGCGAATCAATCAACCATCACAAACACATCTTTCATCTTTTTAGTTGTTTTTTTTTTCCTTTCCCAGACAACAACAGGATGTCAACATTCTATATTTAGCAGCAATCTATTTTTAGCACCGCTTTCATGACCAACAATAGAAAAAAAAATGCGGTGAAGTTTTCGAAACTAAGGGCAATAATTCAGGATAATGAGTTTCTTTATCCTTTGATGCCAATATAATAGAGTCGAATAGACAAGAGACGCCGAGATGTTGAACGATAAAGTTTGGAAATGAAGGTACACATTTTGTTAAGGGTTAAAAAAGAGTTGTTTCCATGTTTGGGGCGCGTGTAACAATGGGGTTGATAAGATATACAAAGTTTATTTGTGTTGAGAGACGGGGGTGAGTTGCGCCCTAACAATCTAAAGGTGTACACTTTCTGTACAGCCTTCACCTATCTTTTAGTCTGTTGGACCGTTGGGACATCACTCAAGATCTGCTGACCGTTGATCTCCTTTCCTCTCTGTCTTTGGCCTTGACTAGAATCTCTTTCAATGGCAGGCCTTTCCTTTCTTTTATGTTGACTTCCCTAAGCTTTCTCTGTACGCCTTTCTTTTTCCTGGTACTGTTCTCTAAAGGAAAGGTTTTTGCAAGCCCTGAAGACCTTGTGATATGGCCATAGAGTTTTAGTTTGCATTTGTTTATTTTACATGTTTCGGATGCTCCTTCAGAGTTGAAGATAGTTTACTTCCTAGTCCAAACCTACCGCAGGACGACGGGGGATGGTTCGGGCAGGCTTTGAACCCGGGACCATCGATAAATCCAAGCGACAGTCCAGCGCGCAAACCGCACGACCAGGCAGCCATTTTTTTCACTTGTACACCGGTGTTAAAGATTAGCATGCATGTTTCTGATGTGTGTAAAATTATGAAAGATATTCATTTGTGTTATTTGAATACATTTTGATATATACATAGAGAGAGAGAGAAAAAAAAAAAGTAAAAGTCCCCCGTTCTGACCTTGTGGTCTATATGGCAGATGATGTTAAGGTCATCTGTTTCTTTGGCCAGCGGTTAACGAGCAGGGTATCATGTGGCGCCCTAAAAATCCCGAAATTCAAACTCCAAGTCTTCACCGAGATTCGAACCCACTACCCAAGCCAAAGAAGCCAAGTGCTTAACCACTCAGCCACCGCACCCCCTTTTAGAGCTAGTAATTTTGTTTAAATTGTTTAAGAAAGTATTTCACTGGTGTTCCTTCATAAATCAAAAACTATATATATATAAATTGGTGGGAAGGGTGGTCGAGAGACTAAGTGAACTTGGCTTGGCTTGGCTACCCAGAAAGGGGCTCGAGGTTAGACACCAGACTCGGGCAGACTTGTGTTTACTGAGCGCCTAAAGGCAGCACGGAAAACCAACGCCTAGATACCCCCTCCCCCCACTGGTCAACAAAAGGGATTGGACCAGTGCTATAAGCATGAAAGTTGCGCTATATAAAAGCTATAATAATAATATACTATATATAGACTCTATATAGCCAAATTAAAAAAAAAAGGGTTATGTTCACTTTTGTTCTGGAAGACTGTTCGAGTTTTATCCTAGTTCTGCATTGAGAATGTAATTATGCTTTCAAAGGTTTAGTTTTCTGGAGCCACAACCTAAAGAATGAGTCTCCACTTATGAGACACACGAACAGTGTACGACATGGGAACATCGACATGGGAACATCGAAGAAGTCAAAAAAAAGCTGAGGAACACTGATCTATAAATAGATCTGCACATGCTTACGGAGATATATTACTGTGAGCGCATAGCCATTTTCTCACACTTGCCATTCTAGACGTGAGATGTGAATAAGGATTTACACATGATGTATTTCTTTAGTGGACAGGAAATAAAATCTTCTCTTTCATCCGTTAGAACTGTTTAGAAATAAATGTTTCTTGCCACCCCCACCCCCATCTCTTTTTATCATCCGAAGTGTTTTGTATTATTCGCGCTTCAGTAGACCCCTCAACTCAAGAAAACATTAAAAAACTGGAACAGACACAAAATAGAGCAGTGAGATTCATAACAAACGAATATTCACATCATAACAAACGAATATTCACATTTGACTAGAGTAACACCTTTAATAAAATCACTAAATTTAGAAAGCCTTCAGGACAGAAGGCTCAAAAGTAAAGTAGCAATCATACATAAAACACTGAACCATAATCTTCAAATACAAAAAACAAAATTTAATAAAATACTCAGAAAGACACAAAGATAAAGGCACATTCCTCGTTATGCTAGGACAAATTTGTACAAATGCTCCTTCTTCCCTAGCGCTATTAGAGCATGGAATGGGTTGCCTGAGCTAGCCAGGAAAACTAGTGACTTGGCAGAATTAAAGTCATTGGTTAATATGCATGACTAAATGCATGACGCGTAGGACGTAATCATCTTCTTTTTTGAAGTAACGTCTATATTATAAGAAAGAAAGAAGAAAGACAGCGTGGTATTTGTGAGGTTTAGGTTCATATCTTCGGCAGAGCGCGTTCAGGACTTTTTACAAAGCTGATATCAACTCATTCTGTCAGTCTGTCTGTCTGGTAAAAAGTGTGTACACGTCATTTCTCGCTCACCCATTCTCGGATTATGCTGACCAGTTGTAAAAATGTTTTACATGTTTCGGATGTTCCTTTAGAGCTGAAGACAGTTTACTTCCTAGTCCAAGCCTCCCGAAGGACGACGGGGGATGGGAGCGGGCAGGGTTTGAATCCGGGACCATCGATAAAGGCGACAGTCCAGCGCGCAAACCACTCGACCAGGCCGCTATCCCTGTAGTCGTATAGAACTGCCAAAACATTGTATTGTATACGTACTATAAGTTGTCAGACTAAGTGACACTTTCTACAGGGGGTTCTGCATGAGTGCGTTATATATCCCGCGGCAAGTGCATGGATCTATATTGATCTTAAATCGATATTAATGTTGATTGGTGCGAATATATTCATACAACCACTGTATGTAATAGCTGTTCTGCAATTTCTTTTATTTACATTTCAGTCGAAACATAGGTTACCATTAAATGAATATTTTTTCAGAGCTTGCCAGAAAAGAAAATAGGCAAAAACAAAAAACGTCTGATACTGTTCAGGGCTAAGGTCAAAGTAAAGTAAGGTATTGGTATCAGTGCAAATTGGTCAGAGGAGAAAATATGAGAAAATTGTATTTTTTTTTTTACATTTGTGTAGTTTATTGTTTTAGTAAAACAATGGATGAAAGATGTTTGGTAATGGTTGAAGTCTCAAGTCTTTAAGTTTTAACAAGAAAAACAACTTAATGCGACGAATATTTATGAGACTTTTAGTGCAATAACTGTAGAGGCTATTTTTCGATTCTGAAGACTAAACAAGAGTGCTATATTTCATGTTTCTTACTCAGACCTAACTGTGACCTACATATTTTGCCACCCAAAACGCAAACTAAGCTATTGTCTGCTGGGGCGTCAATTTAAGCTCTCTTTACGTAGTCTTCGAGGCCTTTGTAACAGATCTCCATCTTCTTAATGTGAGAAATAAATGGATCTTTACATCAATGAAGTTTCAACCTAGACGGGGGTTTCTATTTCAAGCTTCTACTCTACCTTACTGTGACCTACATATTTTGCCATATTAAACGCAAAACAAGTCATTGTCTGCTATCTCCATCTTATTAACGTGAACAATTAAAAAGATCTCTTCAGCAATGAAGTTTCAACCTAAAAGGGGAGTTGAACCCACTTCGCTCCTCTATAGTACCACACATTACGTGCAAAGTGAGATGGTTTCACGTTAATGATGGTTAGCTATACAAGCCTAGTCCCTTGCAGACTCTATCAAACACACTGTGTGAAGTGACGTTAAGAGTATACAGAACCTTCTATCATTTAGCCCTTTTACAAATCGGCCATTTTTTCGTATTCTCATTTAGTCCTCAAGGATCGCAAAGAATAGTTATGAAACAAAATCCATCCTGGTCATGAGAAATCATTAATTTGTTTTGTGAAGGGAGGTATTCATTGTTCTTAATTGATTACGTCGTTGTACTGGATGAACGTACAATTGATGAAGACAAGACCATTCATGTCCGTAACATTTCTTGTTTTTTTTTTTTTTTTTGTCCTTTTTAAGTCTTGCTGTCTTTTTCTGTCTCAGTCTACTCTTGTGTATGTTCGTCCCTGCGCCTTCTCTCTCTGTTCTTTCTCTAATACTCTCTTTCGTCTCTAATTTTCTCCCTCTCTCTTTCTCCTCTCCAATGATCTAAGGCCGGCCCTGTGGTTGTGAAATCAACTCCAGAATCGAACCTCACCACAAGGACCACACGGATGATACCCAACGCCTTGGCCACACGTGCATGAGATCAGCTTCATTGAATGACCAAGACTTTTGAAAAGCCGTTCAGTAGTTGGTCACGTGACTTTGTTTTGATCCTGTCACTTTTTAAGTCTCCAATGGAACAATAGACTCGGCTGGACGATGGGGTTAATTGTGGACTGGATTCCTGGAAATAATGGATTGGACACAATGAACTATTGTAAAGAAGTCTCAGTTTAATGCAATACTTTGTAGGATAGCGCAGGCAGTAATGAAAAAGAAAAAAAAAAGAATGAGAGAGAGAGAAAAGGAGATAAAGAAAGAATAGCTCGGGTAGGAAAGAAAGAGAGAGAAAGAGAGGAAATGAAGAGAAAGAGGAATAAGATAATACAAAAAAGAAATATATATTAGTTTCTTTTTCAAATATGTCTCTATTCATTATTTACTCTTTCTGTTTTCTTTCACTCTTTTTTATCTTTCTCTCTCTTTTTCTCTCTTTCTCTCAAATTTTCTTTCTCCATTTTATTCTCTCTTTCTTAGTCATGCTTTCTCTTTTTTCCCCATCTCTTTTTTCTCTTTATTATATCTTTCGAGGCGCTGTGGCTGGGTGGAATTCTTAGGGAGCTTCTGAGTCCAACCAGCTCTAATAGGTGCCTGACATTAGTTGGTGAAAATTAAATGCGTTTGGTTGTTCTGCTGGCCACATGGCACCTTCGTTTATTGTGGGTGAGACAGACACAGGTGATCCTTACATTATCTGCCTTATAGACTACATGGTCATTTTTTTTTTCTTTTTTTTACTTTTATACCAATAGACATTGCGTACATGTTGTTATGGCACGATGAGGAAGAAGTTATTTGTTTCGTAGAAAGGGGAAAGTTTTGACTTAGAAACAATGGCGTGACTAGTTAAAAACTAGACTAGGATTTTAGGCAGAATAACGCAACGTAAACAGACAACTTTTGACGGCTATAGAGAGAGGCAGGTTTTATGGACCTAGAGATTTAGCTTGACGACATTCGACAGTTCCCTTCGTTACTATTAAACTTCTTGCTCGATATTCGCTACCAGGGTCGACTAACTTTTCTTGTTGACCTTTCGCATTGTGTTATTTGTGGCGTTACCTCCATTTGACGTATCTGCATAGGACACAGCTCGGAGACTGTTGCCAATTTAGTATCTCTTTTTCCCCATCGTTCATTCATTCTCATTTTCTTTCTCTCTTTCTCTCTTTCCCTCTTTCTCTTTCTCTATTTCGCCTTTTCTCTATTTCTCTTCCTTTATTTCTTATTCTTTTTATGCTCTCTTATGCTTTCTCTTTCTCGCTTTCTCCTTTTCTCTCTCTCTCTCTCTTTTGCTCTCTTTTTTCTTTCTCTCTTACTCACTCTCTCTTTCTATTTCTTTTTTTTTCTCTCTTTCTTTCTCTTTCTTTCTTCTCTCTCTTCTTTACATGGCTTACATAAAATTAACATTATCTTTTCCTTTCGCTTCCTATTATCTCTTTTCACTTTTCTTTCTTTGTCTATAAAATCCTTTCCCACCCCCCACCCCCTCATTTCACGATCTGCCCATTCTAGTTCTTAATGATCTCACAGTTAGTCGATAAGTCTCAAGACTCAAATTATCTCCCCTCACTTATTCTATTTATAGCAAAGAAAAAAAAACGATGTCATCCCAGTGCGGAGTTGTCTGGATTTGATTGGAGTAGCGTCCCCTTGTCGCCTAAGCAACCATTGTTTACACAATCAGTTGTTAACCTAAATCCCGCCATTTTTTTTTTCGGCTATAAAGTATATTTCATTGCCTTGTTCTTTAATAAAGACGCTTAGACTGAAACTCGATTCCTTTATAACAATAAGATAAAGTTGTGGGTCTTGTTTTGTCGTTCACTTACCTGACCTTTGAACTTGAATACAGCTAATCCTCGTTTGGTCTTTTTTTTGTTTTTTTTAATAGTCTTTAGACTAGCAGACAAAAGCTGCCAACTCGGAAATACTTTTATCCGCTTATTTAATGAACCGAGAAAGAAAAACTTTATAACCCTTAGTGGTTAGTCTCTTGTCCATCCTCTACGACTTCCGGGTAATGACAGGTTAACCAGATAGTAGAAAGGCTTGCCAGTTATAGTACTGACTTTGACTAGAACAAAATATGTTTTACGAGATTACAGCCACTCGCTTAGTCTGTCTGTCAGTCTGTCTGTCTGTCTTTTTTTCCCTCTTCCGTTGCAGGTTCAAGTTGAAATGTCTCATAATTATTTAATGTCAAAGACAATACGTGAATCAATCAAACAAAATATTACCAATAAGTTAATCAGTTAGTGATGATAAATGATTTTTGTTTTATATAGAAAAGGGAATGATAAACCTTGCAATATTGAGAGATATGAAAGCAATATGAACGATCCTCTCCCTTAACTCAGTATAAGCTTTGTTTTTTTTTAAAGTATTTTAAAAATTATTTTTTTTTTGCTTTCAACTCTCCTACTTTTAAACTCTTTTAACTCTTTTTAACTCTTTTTAACTCTTTTAAGTCTTTTTAACTCTTTTAACTATTTTTTAAAACTCTTTTTAACTCTTTTAAGCTCTTTTAACTCTTTTTTAACTCTTTAAAACTCTTCTAAACTCTTAAATCTTTCTTTAAATCACATCTCACCCGCGAATCCTTTTGTTTAAAGAATCGAAATATACGCTGCATTTAATGAACAGTTTTGATCAGGTTGACTTGCGAACACAGAACTAGTTTCTCGAAATCAAAAGTTCCATGTTGGTTCTATTTATCAGCTAACGTCGACTTCGATCTATTTATTTGTTTCGTAAACAGAACGCAATTCGACCATAGATTCAAATACAGCAGAGTGATCAGCAGACGATCAAATTAGTTAAACCGTTTAAAAAGTTGAACTCACGAAGACTTCCGGTAGAAAACGATAATATAAGGTAATTCCGGCTTGAAAATTGCTTTCGAATCACAAGGGAAATAACCTCGAATGAAATCAATGCAGACGAGTAGATCACTTGGCGTTTTTACTCAAATTAGATCTACTGATCCGAGTTTTTCTGTTTTTATTTTAAAGTCTATCATGTCATTGGAAGAGATTCTATTCAAGGCAAAACACATAGGGGAATAAAGGAAGATAGTCGACTTCATGTGTGGTGTCCCAACGGTCCAACGGACCAAGAGATATGTGAATGTGATCATATAAGTCCTTACAGGACATCACGGGTTAAAGGTTAAAGGTTATAAAGTAAGCAACGAAGCTCGGCTTTGATATCAACTACTTATGTTTGTGCTAGCCACATGACGCCCTCGTTAACCGTGGGCCACAGAAACAGATGACCTTGACATCATCTGCCCTGTAGACCGTATGGTCTGAAAGGTGAACTTTACTAATGTTTTCCTATAGGCAAACTCCCTAAATAAAGGCAACAGGGTGTGACCGGGGAGCTGGAACTGAATAAACCCTAAAACTTTTATATTATTTCTCGATTCAAACGAAATTGAAGAGCTAAATGTAATGGAGTGTGTGTGTGTGTTTATATGGTGACGGTGGAAAGAGGTTAGCGATTGGTTGTGAATGATGCAACATAGGTGGCAATGTCGTCACTTGTTCTTAGTTAGGGGAGACGACTTTAGAAAGTGAGACCGAAAGGATGTGTTATTGTAGTGATTTAGATATTTAGTGACGGGTGAAAACTACTTGTTCCCTCCCCCCCCCTCCTCTTTTTTTGCACCTCTAAAATTAGGTGGGGTAACTCTAGTCCGTCCGACTTGCAGAAATAAAAGAGTGATCTTTCCATTACTTGGTGTCCAAACTCTTGAGCCATGAAGATAATTATATATATAGAGATGTCTACTACAGTTATTTCATTTACTACAGGTTGATTTTGTCTCTATAATAAATAGTTATATTTAGGTTATGTTAGTTAAGATATTTTACACCTACAAAAGTTTAGTTGTCTACCAGCAGTTTGGTGCTACAAGTCAATGGCTAACAACTCTAAGCCTTCTATGATTACATTGAATGACCTAGGGGCAGCCAGTATATAAGTCTAAACTAATAAAAAAAGAAACTAAAAAACAGTCGAATTTCACTTATTGGACCAACTGCTTACTGGGAACGAATACTCAAGCTACGAAACCGTCTTGTAACACATACTATTGTAACGAATCTCACTATCCAGGCTCTCTGCACTATCCAGGCTCTCTGCACTATCCAGGCTCTCTGCAAAACGGCACCACACACCACCAACTTGAAGAACTTGACAAATCAGGGCTCCAAAATAACGTAATGGTTTAATGCTCAATAATTAACAGTCAACACTGTACCATTGGCAACACGTACACTGTACAAATATCTCTCCGATAACACCGTAGCGCCGTATCACTCTGGCACTGGCCTCTCTGCTTCATCTCGGACTTGTACTGAGCGGTCGTACTCCATCCTCGGTCGGTAAGTTGTGACTCTTTATATCTTCTAATCTTATATAATACAGACGTTACTTCAAAAAAAAGAAGATGATTACGTCCTACGCGTCATGCATTTAGTCATGCATATTAACCAATGATTTAAATAGATATAGATATGGGGTGCCCAATGGCCCTCTAAAACCGGATCGAACACCGCTCAAACCTTTTGGGTGGTCACCCGACTATATTAGACGTGATCGCCGATCCTTCCCGAACTGTCCTGTTGACACAAGTCTCGGCTGACCGTCGTAGCTCGTCACGGTTGATCGCTCGTCTAGCGCTGGTCTGGAGCGATTTGCGTCGGCTGACTACACACACACCACTGCCCCCATCTGTGCCACCACCAGGTTTATAACAATATGTTTCTGTAAACGACCGGCCGGTTACTAGAACCGTCCGCTTTATCGACGGAAATCGATTGCATGCTTTTAACAATTGAAATCCAGCATAAATGCATATGTCGTTTTAAGACAATTGGATCGCCTAAGTTCGCTGTCGGCCCTAACAGAAGGCCAATGGGCCCAAGCTCATAAGCGCTTACTATTCTCTTCTTGAAACTGTCATGGAGAGTTGAGCCTTCAGCTCTTGGAAAAGCAAAAGTGAACAAGAGCTCCCTCTCACCGGCCTGAATAAGAATAGTGTACACTGTTCTGTCTGACGGGTGGGTCAGACTCGCGGCAAGAGCCGCGTACACTAAGACCTCCGCCATTTTCCTTTTCAATACCAGGCTAACCGTGCAGGACACGCCATTTATGTAGCTGCCCCTTGAGGAACAGCGCCTGGATTGTGACAAGGTTGTGGGAGCTTTTTTACAACTCCGCACAGTGCAATGAGGATGCTCTCGCACCCCCTTAGGCACCCCCACGGGATTCTTGTTTTGCTACCCTTTAGCCTAATCGATTCCTCCTACGATCGTTTCCACCCGGGCGCCACTATGAGGCAGGATAGCATGCCCGGGCTTACTATTCTCAGCAGGCCAAGACAGACAACTCTCCAGCTTCATGGTCATAGTGATTACAGTACGATGTTTGTCAAGGTTTATCGACTAGATCAGTGTTTCTCAAACTTTTTCATTAGACGGAACACTTCGCACATGCTGAGTATATAGCGGAAAACTTTGTTTTATTTTTTGTTTAAGAGCGATTAATTCACGTCGTGGCCTACTAGTTCACTATTCCAGTACTTTGTGGAAGGCCTATTCAGGCCTCGCGGAACACTAAGGTTCCGCGGAACACAGTTTGGGAAACACTGGGCTAGATGATGTCTAGATACCTACACGTATTGCGCACCTTAGGTTCAGCAAACATGTCTATAGTGTAAGAGGGCATTCGACCATCAGCAAACGTGTCTATAGTGTAAGAGGGCATTCGACCATCAGCAAACATGTCTATAGTGTAAGAGGGCATTCGACCATCAGCAAACATGTCTATAGTGTAAGAGGGCATTCGACCATCAGCAAACGTGTCTATAGTGTAAGAGGGCATTCGACCATCAGCAAACATGTCTATAGTGTAAGAGGGCATTCGACCATCAGCAAACGTGTCTATAGTGTAAGAGGGCATTCGACCATCAGCAAACGTGTCTATAGTGTAAGAGGGCATTCGACCATCAGCAAACGTGTCTATAGTGTAAGAGGGCATTCGACCATCAGCAAACGTGTCTATAGTGTAAGAGGGCATTCGACCATCAGCAAACGTATCTATAGTGTAAGAGGGCATTCGACCATCAGCAAACGTGTCTATAGTGTAAGAGGGCATTCGACCATCAGCAAACGTGTCTATAGTGTAAGAGGGCATTCGACCATCAGCAAACGTGTCTATAGTGTAAGAGGGCATTCGACCATCAGCAAACGTGTCTATAGTGTAAGAGGGCATTCGACCATCAGCAAACGTGTCTATAGTGTAAGAGGGCATTCGACCATCAGCAAACGTGTCTATAGTGTAACAGGGCATTCGACCATCAGCAAACGTGTCTATAGTGTAAGAGGGCATTGGACCAAAATGGATTCATCTCAGTGTGGTGATTATGTCTTGTATATAATATTGTAAACGGCACTTCATAGAACTTGGGTTGTAAGACTTAAAGAATTCTATGTTTATATATTAATTGTACTATTATTTCATTGGTCCATTGGTTGGGACAGAGTGACAGCGCTTGGAGTTTTGTTATTGTTGTTAGAGGCCTGAGTTATGGAGCCTTGTCGTACGATATGAGTAATATAGAAGTCGGTTTTATGATGATGTGTATATTCATTTAGTTAACGTTTGATGCGTTGTCTTCAGCTACAGATACTCCGATGGCTGCCTGGTCGTGCGGTTTGCACGCTGGACAGTCGTTTGAATTTATCAATGGTCCCGGGTTCAAACCCTGCCTGCTCCCATCCCCCGTCGTCCTGCGGGAGGTTTGGACTAGGAAGTAAACCATTTTCAACTCTGAAGGGAACATCCGAAACATGTAAAACAAACAAACATTTTACTTTATCAAAGTTATATTTTTGTTGTTATTTCATCTCTGGCGTCTCTTGAGTTATTGAAAGAAGTATTACTAGTACATTATGTGTCAAGTATAATCCCAGTAAGGAGTTCACAAAATCACAACAAAGTATACATTTTGTTTGTGTCATTGGGATAGAATAAAAAAAAAATATACCGCCTACATATAAAGACACACACACACACACATACACACACCCACAACTACTATCCTATCAATAAATTTGAAACACGACCTTCTCTTTCACAATCTTGCAAAATATATATAAATATTTCTATTTGCAATCTGACACCTTTTTTTTTTTATAGAAAAGAAACAGAATGATACGAGAGATATAGTAATATTATATTTAATTATCTCCCAAGCCAAATAAAAACAGATTTTTAATCAATGGTTTAACTTCACATTGGATCTACAATAATGAATTATATATTACAACGGTCCGGCCCTGCTATATTGTGACTACGTGTTCGCCCCCCCCCCCTTTTTTTTTTCTTCTTGTTTTCTCGAGGACTATCCGCAGAAATAAGAGAGTGATCTTTCCTTTACTTCTTTTTCTCGTTTAAACTGTTGAGGGAATTAGAGAATTATAGATATAGATCCTAGAACTCAAGAACACTCCATTCATTATCTTCTCCCAATTGAATGTCCAGACAAAAAAAAAAAAAAAAAAAGAAGAAAGGAACTAATAACTACAGTGGCGCCCAACCTTTTATTCAGCGTATAGAAATATCCAATGTCTATGTTCAGAGAAAATTCCTGTCGACGACAATTTATACAAAAATATGTAGAAATTACTGTTATGCTTTATGGCTGCCTCTTCGTGTGGTACGCTCTCTACACTGTCATGTCGATGGCCGCGGGTTTGAACCCCGTGTGCCTCCATATCCCCTCGTCTTCAGGGAGTGGGGGGGGGGGGGGGCGACGGGTTTGGAGAAGGTTGTGAGAATCTTCAATGGACCTCATTCACCAATCGTAAACAAACAACATTTAGTCACGTGATCTTATTGATAAAACAACGAAAAAAACTGTCACGTGACAACCATCATGAATTAAACATGAGATCGTAAATTATATAGAAGAAATAGAAAACCACGTGACTAAATGTTGTTTGTTTACGATTGGTGAATGAGGTCCGAGAAGGAACATATGAAACATGTCAAACTAAACCAACAAACAAAACTGTTTGTGCTTTTCTTCACACATTTGTTTGTCTTGAAATATGAGCAACAAATTTGTAGTTAATTGAACTTTGAACTGCTGTCTCGTTTTTGGAACAAGTTTTTGGGGCTTGCATGTTTGTGATATTTATCGTCTGTTTTAGTTTTAACTCTTATCCTCTTAGTGACCGAGAACATTCCTTGGAAGATTTTCTTCCCCTGTCAGGGGGCGGTACCGCTTCAGATCTTCCATACCATAAGAAAATTCCTCAGTGGACACTCTTAACGGGAGAATACAATTTATTTTGTTAAACTATAACGAATCCTGATACACGGAGAATGGACCTCATTCACCAATCGTAAACAAACAAATTTAGCTACGTGGGTTTCTATCTCTTCTACACAAATTACATAATACACACAGACTGTCACGTGACTTTTCTTTTTTCATTGTTTTATCAATATTATCACGTGGCTAAATGTTTGTTTGCGATTGGTGAATGAGGTCCATTGTAATAACGAATAAATATTAATGGCGTTTTGTAATGAAAGATTGTGACCATAGTATGATTATAATATTTCTCTATTATTGTTGTAGTTTGCTGTCAGATAAGAGAACTGCATATACTAAGACATAGATTTACAATAAAGTATTTCTCTTATTAGAAAGTATAGTATTATTTTTTTTTCAAAAGTTGTATAGTAATTGTTAATAATATTATTTTAACGGCTTATGTGTGTGCGTGTGCGGGTTGGCTTACACGCACGTGGAAACCAATGTCTGCGCCTTGAGAGTGGACAGTCCGTGGAATAGTTTATTAGTGTGTCAATAATGTGTTGTTTTTTTTTTGTTTTTTTTTTTTTGTTTTCTTGTAGGTTGAAGGGTCAAGAGGTGTGCCGTCAGCGTACTGAACTAATGGACATCAACCGTCCATGCTGGTCAAGGACAAGTGTGTCAAGGCGCTCACTCAGAAGACAGTGTGTTGGCAGTACTCGTAGACCTACTCGTCTTTTGAATTCATAGTCTATCTGTACGGCTTTGTGCTCTGTCAAGGATTATTGGATTCATTCTTTAGTGTTGTTTGTCTTCTTGAAAGGATTACATTATTTCTAAGTGCTTAAAAGTGAATTCGTCAGCATTTTCAGTTTACGAAGACTCTACACACTGGGATTTTTTAAATCTTTATGTAAGTAAATTTTCATGTTATAATTAGTGTTACCAGACGTCCGGCAAAAGGAGGACATGTCCTCTATTTTGGGAATGTGTGCTTCGTCCTGCAGGCGATGACTTAAAAGCTGAAAATGTCCGTCTTTCACTACGGTGTTTAACTTTAAATGGCGGCACATCAAATCGAATTGAATCCTCCATGTCTTCGTGTTTCCACACATTCAATCATGAAGTGTCATATATTCCCATACATATAGAACCTAGTACGTAAGGATCCAGTAAGGAATGGGTGGTGATGATAGCTATGTCCAGGATGGCTGCCTGGTCGTGCGGTTTGCGCGCTGGACAGTCGTTAAGATTTATCGATGGTCCAGGGTTCAAACCATGCCCGCTCCTATCCCTGTCGTCCTGCTGGAGGTTTCATACTAGGAAGTAATTATCTTCAGCTCTGAAGGAACATCCGAAACATGTAAAACATTTTACAAAACATTTTACAAACAGTTGTATGATCAGTGCTGAAACTTGAAATCATTTGCATATTTTAATTCTCTACGTTTCATTGACCTTCCCAATGACCCACGTTTCATTGACCTTCCCAATGACACACATTTCATTGACCTTCCCAATGACCCACGTTTCAGTGACCTTCCCAATGACCCACGTTTCATTGACCTTCCCAATGACCCACGTTTCATTGACCTTCCCAATGACCCACGTTTCATTGACCTTCCTAATGACCCACGTTTCCTTCACATTACCATTGACCAACGTTTCATTGACCTTCCTAATGACCCACGTTTCATTGACCTTCCCAATGACCCACGTTTCATTGACATTCCTAATGACCTACTTTCCATTGGCCGTTCCAACGATCTAATGTTCTTAAGATCTTGTACTTTACTGTATTTCTAAATATTTAGACTAACACACCTTTCAATTTCTATCATTATATTTTTTAATTTACCCCCATTTCTATCTTTATACATGTATGTATTATACCCTGTTAATCGTCGAGTATAGATTTATATAATCATCCGATTTCTATCTTTATACATGTATGTATTATACCCTGTTAATCGTCGAGTATAGATTTATATAATCATCCGATTTCTACCTTTATACATGTATGTATTATACCCTGTTAATCGTCGAGTATAGATTTATATAATCATCCGATTTCTATCTTTATACATGTATGTATTATACCCTGTTAATCGTCGAGTATAGATTTATATAATCATCCGATTTCTATCTTTATACATGTATGTATTATACCCTGTTAATCGTCGAGTATAGATTTATATAATCATCCGATTTCTACCTTGATACATGTATGTATTTTTTTGTGTGTGGTTTATTCAGATTATACTTTCACTTACAATAACAGACAAGACAAACAGGTTAAGGCCTCCAAGTCCAGACCATATAATACTGTTGAGCAGCCAAGGTTATTGAGCAATTGTATATAGTTCATGATCATTTACACTATTCATTGTAATATGTTCAGAAATTTGACGATCATTGGGTCTTTTATTGTAGACACAATCGAAGTCCTTGATAATGGGATTCTTTCGGAAGGAACTGAATTATTATTATTTTTTTTTTTTTAAAAGGAAACCTCAGAATTTGCGCTATTCAGTTTTAGCTTTATCATCATAGGAATCCTTGGGCCTTAGGCCTCTTTTCTTTGCCTCTATTTTGGGCTTATGTGCCTCTTTTATGGGCCATCTTTCCTCTTTTGTGGGCTTTTTTCTTTTTTATATTTTTTAATTGTAAGTTCTCATAATTCACAAGTATTAAATCATAAACAATTGAAAAATGATTAACCTAAAAATATAATAATAGTAATAGAAATATTATTTAATATCAAAGATATACTACCTAACCAATGAACCCCCTAAAGACAGAAAAATGATACAAGTATCCTCTACTCCAGAACAATCAACACAATATCAGATATCCCTGACCCCCAACACCCTATTTCTGGAAAACTATCTGAGCATTGTACAGGTATATGAAAATCAAACCAGATAATTCTCTACCCTAAAATCCATTATTTCTCAAAATGTCAATTCTAATTGATTAGGATCAAATACCTTATTACTAAACTGTTTTCAATTCAATTCTATGGAAACCTCAGAATTTGCGCTATTCAGTTTTAGCTTTATCATCATAGGAATACTTGGGCCTTGGGCTCTTTTCTTTGCCTCTTTTTTGGGCTTTATGTGCCTCTTTTATGGGCCATCTTACCTCTTTTGTGGGCTTTTTTTTTTTTTTTTTTTTTAATATGTTTTTATTTGTAGTTTATCATAATTCACAAGTATTTAATCATAAACAATTGAAAAGTGATTAACCTAAAAATATAATAACAGTAATAGAAATATTATTTAATATCAAAGACATACTACCTAACCAATGAACCCCCTAAAGACAGAAAAATGATACGTATACTCTACTCCACAACAATCAACACAATATCAGATATCCCTGACCCCCAACACCCTATTTCTGAAAAACTACATGAGCATTGTACAGGTATATGAAAATCAATCTAGATAATTCTCTACCCTAAAGTCCATTATTTTTCTAAATGTTAATTCCAAGTGATTAGGATCAAACACCTTATTATTATGTAGACATTTGAGCCAGCTAGCCCAAACAAGATTCCTGTATTCGGAAACAATAATCAAGTTAAAGTTATGTATCATTTTATTTTTTAGTTTTGGCAGCTTGTTTAAAATAATAGACAAGTTAACATTTACATAATTGCCACAGTTTGCTTCCAATAGGTCCATTACAGTACTTCTAACTTGAAGGAATAATGGACATTCCAAATACATGTGTTTCTCGTTATCAGCATTTTCAAGGTGGCATAATATACATTCACGGTCATTTGCCCGTCTTCTAACCAAAGGGGTCATCCCAAAGATAAGTCTATAACTAATCTCTCTAGCTTTTGGTGGGATATGTCTACTGTGTAGGTTTATGAATGTGTCCTTGAATTCTGTCACCCCAAGAACTCTCCCCCACTTGATCCTATTCACTAGGCTTTCCTGTAACAGCTTTTTAAGTGCTGTGAATGATTCTTTGGTTTTGTTGTGTATTAAATGTTCATTACCAGGTAAAATTCTTGAAATAGATCTGTAAAATGGATGAGTGACTGTACCAAAATAGTGAGGAGTATCATTGTGTATTGGAAGAAGACTACTTAATCTTAAACCATTATAGTAAATTGTCAAGGGAAAGTTTGTTGGGTTCCTAACTACTTGACCTACAAATTTTAGCCTTAGCGAATGTATTTTATCTTATCTTCTTATCTTATATAATACAGACGTTACTTCAAAAAAGAAGATGATTACGTCCTACGCGTCATGCATTTAGTCATGCATATTAACCAATGACTTAAATTCTGCCAAGTCACTGGTTTTCCTGGCTAGCTCAGGCAACCCATTCCATGCTCTAATAGCACTAGGGAAGAAGGAGTATTTGTACAAATTTGTCCTAGCATATGGGACGAGGAATGTGCCTTTATCTTTGTGTCTTTCAGAGTATTTTATTAAATTTTGTTTTTGTATTTGAAGATTATGGTTCAATGTTTTATGTATGATTGCTACTTTACTTTTGAGCCTTCTGTCCTGAAGGCTTTCTAAATTTAGTGATTTTACTAAAGGTGTTACTCTAGTCAAATGTGAATATTCGTTTGTTATGAATCTCACAGTTCTATTTTGTGTCTGTTCCAGTTTCTTAATGTTTTCTTGAGTTGAAGGGTCCCAAACGGAGGATGCATATTCTATTATTGGCCTAACCAAGGTTAAGTAACATTTTAGTTTTATGTTCTTGTTTGATTTATAGAAATTTCTTTTAATAAATCCTAATGCTTTGTTTGATTTTTTTGTAGTTTCATCAATATGTGGATTCCATGATAGTTTTTCATTTATTATAACACCTAGGTATTTGGAGTTTTTAGTCTGTGATACTGGTTTGCCATGAATAAGATAAGTGGAATTAATTTGTTTTAGTTTTTTTGTTACTCTTAACAACTGACATTTTTCTGGGTGGAAAGACATGCTCAAATTTTTGTTTTAACATCTTGCAAGTTTATCCCCCCATCCTCTTTGTTTTGAATGAGTGTAGTGTGCTTAATGCTCCTAATAGTGTTTTTAAATATAAAGCTTCTAATTAACTTGTTCAGCTTGTTTATGAATTTAGGAGGTGGCTCTGTAATGTTAGCTAAATAGACAATCTTTGGAATGACCAAACTATTTATCAATACAGCTCTACCGAGCATTGTAGAACCTGTGTGCTGATAAAGTTTATCCCTAAGTACATGCCAATGCAATCATCCGAGTTCTATCTTATATTTGTTTATACATCTTACGAAATGTTTTATTTGTGGTCGATTACATAGCCCATATTTAAAAGATTTCTATCTTTATATCTCTATACAGCTTATAGATATTTGCTATAGTTCATATACGTAATTAACCCTATACATAAAATATATGAGTATGATTATGTCCATTCAGACTTTCTACGTTTGTTATCGGACTTTGTCAGACTGTTATCAGCGCTACTCGTTGACTAAGGAACGTGACAAAACGTGAAGACGACTGTGTGTAGTCACTCAAAGAAATGTGCTGTATGTTCTGGCTGTTCTATTTATGTGGAATGTTGTTGTTGCTTTTATACGAAGCATAACTCCTTGTAATCATAACAAAATTAAGGATGAATACATCAGTCTTAGTATTGGATTTAGTTTTCTATAACCATCGGCACTATTTATCAGTATACATGTTCTGTGTTCACGGCTCATCCTGATGTCTAACCATAGATGAATACAAAATCATTTCGATTGAGAGTTATTGATAATTTTTTTTCTTAAGTTCCGGCCCATCCTTCTGAAATGAAGAGTATTACCAAAGACTTATATATATATACCACTAGACTGGAAACCGGAAATAAATTCTTTTCCCCGACTGATCCATCGTGAACATTTTGTAGAAAGTTGGATCAAGACGTTGTTTTGTAAAGTAGTTCAAAGAAGTCAAGTTGTTTGTTTTTTTTTTTCAACCCTAATCTATGTAACATATACTTTTTTTTTTTAGATCTAGATCTAGTAATTGATTATCAAAAATACACACAAAAAATCACAATTTAGTGTTGCATTCAGTCTTTTGATAAAGAAGATTTTGTATCTAAAAATTGCAAAAATAATCATTATGAGACGAGAGTACTCTTATTTTTGATGTTCATTTACTAGATCTAGATCTAAAAAATTAAATTATATGTTACATAGGTTAGGGTTGAAAAAAATAGCCTTTACTTCTTTTAACTACTTTATAAAACAACGCCTTGATCCAACTTTCTACACAATTTTCACATTTTTTTGTAGTGTTAAAAAGTCTCCATGCCCAGTCTAGATATAATATATATAAGTCTAGGAGTATTACATTCTAGCCCAAGACTCCTGCAGGACGGAAGCAGATGGCAGTGGGGTTGGGTTCTGTCACGTGCTATTTATCAACTTATTGTGGTTGTGTAAATCGACGTCATTGGGTTCTCAGTTGCAGTTCAGATTTAATAACTTATATACACAGAGACGTATCGAAGCCTACATAACTTTAATGTACCTTATCTTATCTTATCTTATATAATACAGACGTTACTTCAAAAAAGAAGATGATTACGTCCTACGCGTCATGCATTTAGTCATGCATATTAACCAATGACTTAAATTCTGCCAGTTTCTGTACAAAATAGATGTCACATAATATAATCCAGGGCCGGTCTTAGGTCACTGCAATCTATGCGGCCGCAGTGTGCCCCGCACTTTCATACGCCCCGCGCTCATCCTAGGAGTAAATTATTAAATTAAACCATTTTTACTTACCATTACAAAGTTCCCGCAGACTCCAAGAGGTCACGAAAATCTCCTGAAATCGCAAAACATACGAAAAGTCACGGAAATCTCCTGAAATCGCAAAATATACGAAAAGTCACGGAAATCTCCTGAAATCGCAAAATATACGAAAAGTCACGAAAATCTCCTGAAATCGCAAAATATACGAAAAGTTATTCCTGAAATCGCAAAATATACGAAAAGTTATGAAAATCTCCTGAAATCGCAAAATATACGAAAAGTCACGGAAATCTCCTGAAATCGCAAAATATACGAAAAGTTATGAAAATCTCCTGAAATTGCAAAATATACGAAAAGTCACGGAAATCTCCTGAAATCGCAAAATATACGAAAAGTTATGAAAATCTCCTGAAATTGCAAAATGTACGAAAAGTCATGAAAATCTCCTCAAATTGCAAAATATACGAAAAGTTATGAAAATCTCCTGAAACTATTTAAATCGACTATCTCGATCTCTTACAAAAAAGAAAAAAAAGTCAAAAGCGATATTTTGCTAGTCGATACTAAATCTAAAAGGCAGTTCTGAATATTTATCGGCCTTTTGTTGGAAAACTACCATCTACTGTAGATTGCTCGTCAAGTTAATGTGACAGTGATTTTGTACTTAGTAAAGTATGAATAAAATGCAAAGACGAATTTAATTTCTAATACAAAATCTTAACTTTCACTTACTATCCTTATCCCTACCCAGACTGGGCCCCGCGCAATCCGTTTCGCATAGGGGCCCGCAATCTTTAGGCCCTGATATAATTTCACTCCAGCCATAAGCTGCTAGTAGTGATACTGGATATCACGCAATTCATACCATGAAAACACACAACAGTGACAATTAGAGTAATCCAATGTATAACAAGTATGTCCACTCATTCGCAGGCAGGATGGCTGCCTGGTCGTGCGGTTTGCGCGCTGGACTGTCGTACGGATTTATCGATGGTCCAGGGTTCAAACCCTGCCCGCTCTCATCCCCCGTCGTCCTGCGGGAGGTTTGGACTAGGAAGTAATTATTTTCAACTCTGAAGGAACATCCGAAACATGTAAAACAAACAACAGTGGCGTAACTAGGGATTTAGGGGCCTGGGGGGGGAGCGTGACCTCTTTAGGGACCCCCTACATTTTGACATTCGACATTATAACTTGAGAATAATTTGGGGGCCTCTATCATTGGGGGGGGGGAGAGGGAAATTCGAATTTGGACCCCCCCCCTCCCACACACCCTAGCTACGCCACTGCTAGCAGGACTAAATGACAACTCCGTTACAAATTGAGTCAAATAGATCTACAGTATAGGTTCGCTCTTCTAACAGGACTAGGTAACGACTGTCAGAATAACAAAGTGGATAACTGACTAGTCCGTGGTGTACACGTCCGCAACTCTACTGAGCTCCAAAGGTGACTGTCTACCACACATTTCACTTCTTTCTCTCCAAAACTCGAAGAGCTCTTTCTCGCGCTTCTAGCAATCTAACGACGAGGTTACAACGAGGATCAAACCCGGGGCCATTGAGACTATAATTCAAGAACTGTACAACACGTCCATTCAGTCATTTTTATATACCACATATTTACACAAAGGTTATAATAACTCATTAAATCCGTCTGGTAAAAAAGTTTGTACACATTATTTATCCGTATAGATACATTGGTCGTTATCCAGCTCCTAGAGCAGATTTAAAGATTCATATTGTATAAACTGTAGCAAAAATAATATAAAAAGATTAGGATAAAAAAAAAGAGAAAATGGAAAAAAATTAAAGAGATGTGAATGAGAAAAAAAAAAGAGGACTTTCCACGGGCCATGATGCACCCAGCACAAGTGGGTCCCATGTCAGTTGTGGGCCTTTAACTTGATTTATGTCAGTGTTTATGGCACATAGATGTCTGCCGGAAACCAGAGGCAAGAGTGATCGTAGGTCAGCCTGGAGGAACTTTGTCCAAATGTAGGCTATGTTTGACCTAATATACTGGTTCTGAAAAATGGTCTTTGGGTTTGGTAAAGTGTTCCAATATATAGGTCGGTGACTTGTCTACGGCTTCCTCGTTATTTGCAGTGTATTGAGATTTGTTTGTCTTGAAGTCTTGCATTGGTTGGAAGTTTCCTCTTTGATTTCCAGTGTTATGAGGTAAAACCTGGCCTTAAGGTCATGGCTTTCTGAAGGTCGTTAAAGATCATTGCCTGTTCAAGGTCATTAGGATCTTGCATTCATGAAATCGTTAGAAAAATAGGCCTTTCATCCATAAATGTCTTAGATCCATAACGATTGTTAAGGTATAATCATCTGTAAAGGTCATTAAGGCCTCGCGATAACGAAATCGTTAAGGTCATGCATTCAGTATTCATTGGAGCTTTAGTTATTAGATCCCTTAGGATCATTTAGGTCAGGAATTAGCTGTGCTAGTTTAGGTTCACATTTCCCTGGAACTACTTTGTGAGCTTGGGTGAAGATCGTAGAGCGTTTGTTTGTTCCACCCAAGGTATTGGTTCGAGTCTTAAGTTTGTTTAACGTTACTTTGGAGATTTAGTTGAGAAAAAAGTGTGACGTCATGTCAATAATTTTTTTTTAAATCAAAGGGCAGATAAATTGACATGTCACGTTCATTCGCACCGAGTTATTATCCTTTAATTTTTATCAGTTACCTCCCCTACGGAGTTCTTTCCTTTTCTCCTTGTGACGAAGACACAGACTATCAGGACATACTAGAAATGTTTGAAATTATGGCTAGGAAGTCTCATAACACACTGCTATTGCTATGCAATCATTGACTTAGCTTATTAAAATTTCATTCTTATACAGCCTTTGCGATCTATAGGGCAGATGGTGTTATAATCATCTGTTTCTGCGTCCAACGGCTAACGAGCAGGGTGTCATGTGGCCAACACAACGACCATCCTCCCTTACTTTCCCCAACTAAAGTCAGGCACTCATTATAGCTGGGGCGCCCTAAAAATCCCGAAATTCAAAATCCTAGTCTTCACCGAGATTCAAACCTAGGACTCCAGGCCCAGAAGCCGAGCGCTTATTAACTCAGCCACCGCGCCCCCACTAAGTCTTTTAGGTGCAAATTAATATAATTCATTTTTATAATATTAAAAAAAATATTCCTTTGATCCTCTGAAGACAAAGAACTATTGTTAACAAACTAACTCCAATGTCAAAGTTGAAGCTCTATACTATAGGATAAAAAAAACTTTAAAAAATTTCAAAGCCTACAAACGGCCAAAAATATCCATTCAAGGGGACACAACCTAAAACGGGCAATACCAAAGAGTTATTCTGTCTTTTGAAATTCAAAACATCTTTTGATGTTTGTTCCGTTTTTTTTTCCTTTATTTATTATATTTTATTTTACAAAATAAACTTCCCCCTTTCAGATCTTGTGATCTATAGGGCAAATGAAGTAAAGGTCATCTGTTTTTTGTTGCCGACGGTTACCAGGGTATCATGCAGCCAGCAAAACGACCCACCGCCTTTACTTTTCCCCAACTAATAACAGGTGGACTCAGAAGCGCCCAAAGATCCCGAATATGAAAATCCCAGTCTTCACCAGGATTCGAGCCAGGGATCTTGGTTCAGAAACCAAACGCTTTACCACTCAGCCACCGCACCTTCTATAATTTAATAAATTATAAATTAAAATTAAAAAAAATAATTATTGGGGCTAAAAACAATATTTTGAAAAAAAAAAAAAAAAAAGACCAGGTTTACTAAGTGACAATAATTGTAGTGTTAAAGCTAATTCTATTGTTAACTTTATCACCCCGCACAGTGCATGACTATTATCTAACCATAGTCTAGTTGTGCAACGCTTGTCAAAGGTCGCATCCCCCAAATATAGGGTGCACCTTGGACTCCAGTAAAATTGAGCCTCTTCTGCATCCTGATGCATTGTGGGATGTGGGCTGGAGTTTCGAGTTTCGGGCGCCGGTGCGGAAAAGGGCGTGCGGCCGTATATTCCTTTAAACACGTCTCAGACAGCATTGACCTTTCATGACCTTCGTGACCCTGACCTTTCATTGCCATTTCGTGACCCTTGTAGCTTTCTAAGACCTACCTCGGTTGCTCATTGCATTTAGCGACCTTTCGTCACCTCTCATAGCATTCGTGGCATTTGACGACCTTTGACGGCTTCACTGACCTTTCATGACCTTCATGCATTGCCATGTCCTTTCATAACCTTCCTGCCCATTCATGACCTCCCCCAAAACAGCATCAGAAAAATACAAAAACTACATTTTGAACTGCTCTCTCACGCCCTATTCACACAGATTATCACCATATGATAGTAATATAATTACAGCAGATTCTGAGCAGATAGATGATACCACCATCACTGTACAAATTGTGTGATACGTGCAAAGACAAGTGAGTTTTATTTATTTTCTTGTATACTGGATTTCTACCACAAATGTTGGGTAATTCATTCCCTCCACCATAGCAATAAAATTCTTCTATGTTCCTGCAAATTATATATTAATCACATTGTTTTAAAAATGGTTTATACGTATGAGCATACAATATTCACATAATTCATACTTGATCGTTTGTCGTTGTCGTTCGGAATGAAAAAGAAAACATCTAAATACGGTACGTGACGTTTTGGCGCGGACGTTTTGGCGCGAGCCGTTTTGGCGCAGGGGACGTATTGGCGCGAGATATAATTTGATGATAATTTAATAAGCACGTAGCTTTTATAACAATGTTTATTTCACAATACTATTATTGTGTATGTATAGTATGAATTCTGACACTGTCCAGAGAATTTTGAATGTTTTTTTTTTAAAAAGGTTTAACTTATTTCATGAATATATTAAAGTCAGATTCCTGAATGTAATGACATGCTATCCCCTCCCTTTTAATTATATGTGAGTCTTGCTAAGCGCACTGGATGGCATTCTTCGATTTCTTTCCAAAAGACATTAAAAAAAAGAAAAGAATTAACATTAGTTTAATATCCGAACAAGCAAAGATACTCTTAAAACATAAAGTCAAACAAATAAAGGCAAAACCAGCACCGAGCACTAGTCTTTGGCGTCATGCGTCTGGCGATCATCTCCTTCGGACCTGTGCCACCTATCCGCCCCCTCTCTTCTGGGCACATTTCACTCCTTGTATATACTCTTTCCTCCACCCCTTCCTTCTCTTACGCGTAAGATGATAATCTCTTTCTAGCACTCCTCTTGACACCACTAGGAGCGAATTTATAATCTTAATCTTTACTTCCGTGAGCGGCCCAAGGTTTATTAAAGAAAGTGATGCGAAACACAGACCCACATTTACATGCAGTAAATGATAAGTCACATTCATCAATAGACTTGTCATAGTTCACATAATGTAAGTTTTGTTAGCAGATATAAAAAAATAATTACTTAAATAACTTATATATAATGTACAAAAACTATTAATGTTTTTCGCCTAAAAATGTGGTTAAAAATGTATAATAAACAGATTTTCACTATATTATAGCAAGATAAACAAATTATACATTTTCCCCCACCTCCCCCCCCCCCCAACCCCACACAAAAAAAAGTCTTAATAAATTTGACTATTTCATGCACGCATACTGTGAAATATGGATGGCAGCCTGGTCTTGTGTAATATGAGTGATCTAACAAAAGTTAAATAACAAACTTAAATACCTAAAAGTAACGGACACAAATATCTCTTGTTCTGTACATGATAAATACGTTCGACACACATACACATACAAAAAACATAGATTTGTATGATTCTTTTTACAGAAATAATCCAAGGAACGTAAACAATGTGACCAAAATATATCGCGCCAAAACGTCCCATGCGCCAAAACCTCTGCGCCAAACGACCTTCGCGCCAAAATGGCCGCACCAAAACGGCTGCGCCTAAACGGCTGCGCCTAAACGGCTGCGCCAAAACGTCCTGCTTCGATCTCAATATCCCCAGCCCATTGTACAAACTATTTCTCTACAAACGATGTACGCTGTCTTACATTCTCGGAAAATAAATAATGTGTGCTTTTTCTATTAGCTCGTCATTCTGAGTCCCCTCCCCTTATCTCTCTCTCACACACACACACACTCAAACACACACACACGCGCGCACGCTCGCCCGGAAGTGGCACAAAATTATTTCATGGTTGTCAAGGGACATTCATATTTCATGTCTTCAGTTTGACACGGCTAAAAATGTATACACCCGCGCTCTGGGAAGACAGAAATATAGAATTTAGAACTGATTGGACGAGACTTAAAAGGGTGGGGGGCGTCTTGCATGAAAGGGGGAATCAAGAGGGACAGACAGGGGGGGGGGGGCAAGTATGACCTTAGTTTTGGATGTAGACCTAGAGGGCGATTAAATGCTATGAAAGAAGGAATCGATCCGCATTCTAACCTTCGTTTAATAAATCAAGGGGAATGTATCGCGAACATGGTCGAATGTATGTAGTCGAATCTGCCCCTCGGGAGCTGGCGAGGGTCCAGCAGGGGAAGTAATGATAACAAATACAAATATTTAAGCAACATTTTTCGTTTTCTAGGATTACTTGACTGGATTTCGGCCATTCCAAATAGAGCTCATTACGAATAAAAAACTATCGTACATGATTAGAAACGAAGCGGCCAGCAAAGGTTCGCCTTCTTGGGCCGCAGATGTCATCTGAGGTTAATTACCCACGCCGCAGATTTCTAGAAATATGATTAGTGTTCGGTTAATGACCTTCTATGTAACAAAATGGTTTATTATATATCAGATTCAAAGAAATATTTCAGAATTTTTTTATAGTTTCCAGTTTATATTTTCGTTGATGTGATAATATTGTGGATTTAAACCTTTAGCCTTTATTGACAAACAAGACAAATGTGCAATGGTCGTTGACAAGGCCGTAACACTTTCTCATCAGAAGAACTGTAAAACAAACAACAACCTAAATTTAGATATTTTAAGCGAATAAGTTATCTAGAATAACAATACGCATTATATAACATTTTTGTTATATTGGCATAGGGTAGAGAAGCGGTTCTCAACCTTTTAAGCTCGGCGACCCCTTTTTACAATTCTTCACTTTGCCGCGACCCCTCCCCCCTTACACACACACAGCAATAGAATAGTAGACAATAACAATTCATATTTTCGATGGTCTTAGGCGACCCCTGGCAAATCGTCAATCGACCCCCAAAGGGGGCGCGTTCCACAGGTTGAGAACCCCTGGGGTAGAGGATAGTGACAATTGACCTCGAAGACACATTCAAGGCTTTAAGCATTCCAAGATATTCGTAACCTGTCAGAGAGCAGTACTGCAGGCCTGCCACATCGTCAGAAAATTCGTCAGTGGACACTGTTGAGAGAACAACAGTGGAATTTGTTTCCCCTCAAGGAACTATTCTTAGCAGGTCATCCAGTGAGAGGCAGGTCCATTCTTGTCCATTCTTGTACCACTACTACCGCAGGGCAAGGGTTCTCAACCAGTGTGTCGCGACCCATGTTGGGGTCGAATGACAATTTTGCAGGGGTGGCCCAAGACCCAAAGGAAAAAAAAAACATTTTGTCTAAAAAGAAACCCGACACTGTAAAAAATAAATTCAATTGGTAGTTACTATATTGTTTAATAGCATTTGCATTCGAGGATAAATGATAATAAAAAATTGAATCAGAATCATCTTTAACCTTGTAATCGTCGCAGCATTAACATTTGTAAAAGTTTCAATTACTGTCCATCAAACGGTGCGTCAAATAGCAACGTGGCTCGATTGCAGAATCCTAGATATTGTGTCTATAGTGAAGATGTACCCACTTAGTTATAAAGCAGACTCCTTATTACCCAGCCATATGCCATCATGTTATTGTAGATTATATTTTTATAATGAAACAACCCATGAAAAGGGATCTCTATAACATTAGTGAAAACACAGGTAACTTTACGTTTGGGGGTCCGGGGGGTTGGGGTCTCCACATAGTGAGAAATTGTAAAAAGGGGTCGTGGAATAAAAAAGGTTGAGAATCGCTGATCTAGAGGCTACAAATATTATAGCGATACTGAAGCAGCGTTAAATTCCTATAACATTAGAACAATTCAACGTTATTGAAGTTTATGATTGTCAGGTAGCGAAATGTATCTGTAATAATGATAAACAGCTGTCAAGTGGTAAACCACTTATCTTATTCATGGCAAACCAGTATCACAGACTAAAAACGCAAAATACCTAGGTGTTCAATAAATGAAAAACTGTCATGGAATCCACATATTGATGAAACTATCAAAAATCAAACAAAGCATTTGGGTTTATTAAAAGAAACTTCTATAAATCAAATAAGAACATAAAACTAAAATGATATTAAACCTTGGTTAGGCCAATAATAGAATAGGCATCCTCCGTTTGGGACCCCTCAACTCAAGAAAACATTAAGAAACTGGAACAGACACAAAATAGAGCAGTGAGATTCATAACAAACGAATATTCACATTTGATAGAGTAACACCTTTAGTAAAATCACTAAATTTAGAAAGCCTTAAGGACAGAAGACTCAAAAGTAAAGTAGCAATTATACATAAAACACTGAACCATAATCTTCAAATACAAAAACAATATCTAATAAAATACTCAGAAAGACACAAAGATAAATGCACATTCCTCGTCCCATATGCTAGGACAAATTTGTACAAATACTCCTTCTTCCCTAGTGCTATTAGAGCATGGAATGGGTTGCCTGAGCCAGCCAGGAAAACATTGACTTGGCAGAATTCATGTCAATGATTAATATGCATGACTAGATGCATGACGCGTAGGACGTAATCATCTTCTTTTTTGAAGTAACGTCTGTATTCTATAAAATGAGAAGATAAGACCAGTGGTTCTTCACTTGTATTAGAGTTGACATTTTAGGACTCTGTCCACCAAAACCTCTTGGCATCGTTAGCTACACAAACATGTGGCATAATTATTATTATTTTTGTTGTTGTTGTGCTGACCACACAAAATCATCATCAATGGTGTACTACATGTCAACAAGAGATTTATGGTTTACAATGTGGATATATCAATAGTTCAATAGTTGAACATTTATGGTCAACTACACTTTCTTAGAACAAACGGGCCCCGCGGCCAGTCGAATAAGCTGGTTTATCACAGAATCTAAATTGCAATATATAAGAGTCGGCCAATTACAAAAGAGCAAGGTAAATTGACTGATGACATCTGTCAATCATACAGGAGGCATCTGTGTGCCTGGGTGCAACAGACCGTGACGATGACTCGGGCGGGAAGTAAGCTGCAAGACAATGCGTTGTGTTTAAGTCATCAGACATTCGTAAGAGTCGATCATTTCATCTGATTAAACTAAGCCGTGTTAAGTCTAAACTACATCAGAGGACTGGCTGTGTCGCTGTGTGTGTTGGGGTTGGAAATATTAAAGCACACATGCACACAGACAGAGAGAGCGAGAGAGAGAGATAATGAAAGGAAGAGAGAGAGAGAGGAAAACAGAAGGAAAGAAAAAGTGAAAGAGAAAAAGGAAAGAGACTGAGAAAGAGAGAAACAGAGGGAAGAAAAAGAAATAGAAAAAGAAGGAAAGAGAGACAAAAAGAAAGAGTAAAGAAGGAAAGAGAGAGAAAAAGAAGGAGAAAAAGAAGGAAAGAGAGAGAAAAAGAAGGGGAAAAAGAAGGAAAGAGAGAGAAAAAGAAGGAGAAAAAGAAGGAAAGAGAGAGAAAAAGAAAGAGAAAAGAAGGAAAGAAAGAGAAAAAGAAGGAAAGAGAGAAAAGAAGGAAAAAAAGAAGGAAAAAGAGAGAAAAAGAAAGAGAAAAGAAGGAAAGAAAGAGAAAAAGAAGGAAAGAAAGAGAAAAAGAAGGAAGGAGAGAGAAAAAGAAGGAAAGAGAGAGAGAGAAAAAGAAGGAAAGAGAGAGAGAAAAAGAAGGAAAGAGAGAGAAAAAGAAGGAAAGAGAGAGAAAAAGAAGGAAAGAGAGAGAAAAAGAAAGAGAAAAGAAGGAAAGAAAGAAAAAGAAGGAAAGAGAGAAAAAAAGAAGGAAAGAGAGAGAGAAAAAGAAGGAAAGAGAGAGAAAAAGAAGGAAAGAGAGAGAGAAAAAGAAGGAAAGAGAGAGAAAAAGAAGGAGAAAAAGAAGGAAAAAGAGAGAAAAAGAAAGAGAAAAGAAGGAAAGAAAGAGAAAAAGAAGGAAAGAAAGAGAAAAAGAAGGAAGGAGAGAGAAAAACTATGTAGAGGAGAGAATTATGAGTCGTTGGTTTATCTTTTGTTATAAAATTGTAAATTTCGAACATGCTTTTCTTTCTTTCATATAAAAGACAAATAGAAAGTTGCCCCCCCCCCCCCGCCACTTGACATTTATTGTCGTGGCAAATATATTTATTAAAATGTGAAAGGAACATTCTTCGTGTTTGACATCGATCTCAATTCAATACAAGAAATCAGTAATACCCAAACTAAGTCCCGAGGGCCGAGGGTCATATCGGGGTAGTAATGTGTATTAATACAACTCCTTCGTGGTCAAAGATGAGCACATTTCTGATTTCCTATGAGGTCGTAGATGGCTATGAAGTCCAATCCTCGCTTTAAAAAACCTCGGCGACACAAATGGTATGGGCTAGTTGGCTTATTTCTGCTCACAGTCTTCTGTTCGCTCTGCGTTCCTTCATGCCGGCCACTCTCCTTGCTTCCACAATAATAATAAAAAGAAAATTGTCTTGGGACTCCGAAGATTAATTAAGAGTAGAGAAGGTCAAGGTCACTTAGGTTAGCAGACTTATCTGTGGCTCAACAAAAATAGATAAGACGAATTTTAAGAATCAGTTACACAGATCGGGTCTCAAACAAGAAAATCCTATGCCGAACTGGGAGTCGACCCCTTAGTAAGGTTGTGACAGAGCGTCGCATGAGGTTTGCGGGGCATGTTCTTCGGCAAAATGAACTACGCATAAAAAAAAAATGTTGCGATGACATGGAGGCCAATATGAGGGAAGTGCAAACAGGGACGTCCTCGTATAACTTGGCGCCACACTTTCATGGAGGACCTCAGAGCAGTGGACACCAGGTGGGAAGAGGCTTCAGACATTGCCATTGACAGATCTTTGTGGAGACAGCTTGCCGCCCCAATGTGCCGAACGGTGCGGAAGTATCTAAGTCAGCGGTTCTCAACCTTTCAAGCTCGGCGACCCCTTTTTACAACCCCCCACTCTGCCGCGACCCCCCCCCCCCCCCCCACACTCACACATACAGCAATAGAAGAATAGACAAAAACAATAATTTTTTTTTCGATGGTCTTAGGCGACCCCTGGCAAATCGTCAATCGACCCCCCCCCCCAAGGGGGTCCCGACCCACAGGTTGAGAACCCCTGATCTAAGTCGAAGTAAGTCTGTAGCCTACCTTATTGGCACATTCTGACACGAACGAAACCTCAACTGTCGATTTAAATTAGTCGTCTGCTTATGTCTTCCATACAATAAAAAAAAAAAAAAAATCTGCATTTACATGCGGGAGTAGGCCACTAAAAAACAAGTTATAGAATTTCTAAGACCTGGCGCTCAAGATGGCGGACACGTGCATGTGCCCGTAAATTGAAAACAGTTTTCAACGCGTTTGATGTTTGAAATATTTTTGTTCAAATACCGAAACAAAAGTCAAAACAAACAATCTATCAAAATGTTAACAAATGAATTTCTTTGATAGCTTGAAAAACTGACAGAAAACTAAACTATATACAAGAGTTCTGGTTCTTTCTATGAGTCGACAGTCTATTCACAGCGACATTCAACAGTGTCGATGTTAAAGTGAAACTTAAAACTGGTCCAACATTTTCTATAAAATTAATATCGGTAAAAACAAAAGAAGCTTAGAATCTTAATTAAAAAGTAATTAGATAGACTTACACTAGAGGTTTCCTAATTTATAGGGGCCATATTATCATAACAATCTTTGTTTTAGCTTAGCACCTTCAATATTTATATAGTGTTGCATCAATATTCCATATAATTTTTTAAATCGTGCTATTTTGATAAACCAACAATTGAATTTAAAAAAAAAACAAAAAAAAAACATTCGCCTTGCAAGTGATGGCAATCAGTGCGGCTGACCTGACATTTCCAAACTTGAATAATTTTTGACAAAGCTTATATCAACTCACTCCGTCTGTCTGTCTGTCCGTCTCGTACAAATTTTGCCAACCATACTTCTCCAACGTCGCATTCTTTGATCAAGTTAAAACTTTGCACAATTGTTCATTGTCAACTAAGGAAATATGAATAAAAAAATAAAATTAACAAATTAATAAATAAATTTATGGTTGTTTAGAATAGAAAATAAACAAATAAACTTCAAATAAAAGAAAACTGTTTCGCCTTTCTTGAGGAGTGGTCTCCTTTTGGGTGTGGGCTCTGGGTATTTTACACTAATCATAAGTAAGGAGGCACGGTGGCTGAGCGGTAAGGCGCTTGGCTTCCGAACCAGGGACCGGGGTTCGAATCCTGGGGAAGACTGGGATTTTTAATTTCGGGATCTTGGGGCGCCTCTGAGTCCACCCAGCTCTAATGGGTACCTGACATTAGTTAGGGAAAAGTAAAGGCGGTTGGTCGTTGTGCTGGCCTCATGACACCCTTGTTAACCGTAGGCTACAGAAACAGATGACATTGAAATCATCTGCCCTGTAGACCACAAGGTCTGAAAGGGAACTTTTTTTACTTTTTAGTATAGAAAAAGGGAAATTAATCTTACAGTATTGATGTTTTGTATGTAAATCTTCCGTTCTCTCAATTTGTTGATAAGCTTTATTGCTGTTGTTTTTATAGTATTTCTTATATTTCGCTTGTCTTTGATCCATTCATTTATTAACCCTTAAAACGCGTGTGGTAGGTTAGCCTCTAAACATCAGAATTGTAATTCCATTTTGTTACACTCATTGTAAAACAGCTCAGCACTTTAAGGGTTAAAAAAAAAGGGTTTTTTTCACGTAATTGAACAATTGCATGTCAATATGTTTCCTGGTACGTTTACCAATATTAATGTTTGCTAAAAGTTCAGTTTAATAGTCAGACCCGCTAGACCAAATTAGAAACATGAATTGTTTGAAAGACGTCAAGGTCCAAGCCACCTTTCTTTTTATCACTTTCACCAGTTACCTGCTGACACATTCAGTTATGAAACAAACTGTGGTAAATTTTGTTTTTAATGTTCTAGGGGTACTATATTATTAGTTAACCAATCTACCAGTTTGTTTACCATTTTATTAATTTACCTACTTATTAGTCTGCTTTTCTGTGTACAAGTGTAGCAATTCTTCAATTCACCAGCTTTCAAATCAACATTGTAACTTTTCAAATTCTTTAATAACAATGTTCTTTAGCAGCAAAGGTTAAAGTTCAAATCCTGTGGGAGAAGAGGTTCCTCGCTTCTGTTGTGACGGTGTAACCAGGGTCCACACAGATTCCACTGAGTGCACGGCATGTGTTAGGGAAAGCAAAGGCAGCTGGCGGATGTTCCCTTGTCTGTGTGCACATGTGAAACGAACGGTCCCCAACGAGAGGAAGAACTCTTCTTTAATAGAGTTATGGGATGTATGTGTGTTCAGGAAATGATGCAATAGGCGGGGGCTTAAGGACAGGAAACACGTGGCTGGAATTATTATTATATAATACAGACGTTACTTCAAAAAAGAAGATGATTACGTCCTACGCGTCATGCATTCAGTCATGCATATTAACCAATGACCTAAATTCTGCCAAGTCACTGGTTTTCCTGGCTAGCTCAGGCAACCCATTCCATGCTCTAATAGCACTAGGGAAGAAGGAGCATTTGTTAATTGTTTATTAAAATGGTGATCGAAAAAAAAAATGAGGGTCTTACTGTAAGGTGGTTTCGCATGTTGAGTTGTAGACTATCTTGATTAAAATAGTTAAGGATAATAGTAAAAGACTGTCTAACTGTAAAATTCATATTAGTTGATAATAATTTCCTGATTTCTTCACGGCTGTCAGAAAAAAAAATGGCAAAAGCTGCATTTAAGTGATCGTCTGCAATTGAGAAAAAAGTTCCCATTTCAGACCTTGCGATCTTTGGGGCAAATGAGTTAAAGGTCATCTGTTTCTGTGGCCCACGGCTAACAAAAGGTCCCCAACGAGAGGCCATCGCAACGGCCTATCACCTTTACTTTTCCCCAACAAATGTTAGGTACCCATTAGAACTGAGAAAACTCAAAGGCGTCATAAATATCCCGAATTAAAAAACAAAATCCAGTTTCCACCAGAATTCTAACCGTGGACCACTCGTTTAGGAAGCCAAGCGCTTCCGGTGGACATGATCAAACCGGGATGGCTGCCTGGTTGTGCGGAATGCACGATGGACTGTCATTCCAACTTCCCGAAAGCCCCTGGTTCATACCCTATCCGCTCCCATCCCCCGTCGTCCTGAGTGAGGTTTGGACTAGGAAATAGATTATCTTCAACTCTGAAGGAACATTCAAAACATGTAAAACATTTTACAAACAGTCGTTGTTTGAGGATTGTACAAAAAATTGTAACAATAAAACTTCTCTGATATAAAGTCGGTGTCTGACACTGCGTTACTTGTTCACTACAGACTACACTGAAAGTACGCTATTGCGATCTGATGGGATGCTAGTTGGAAGCTTACGTAATAATAGGATAAAAGAATAAAAGCCAGGGCCGGTCCTAACAATTGCGGGGCCCTATGCGAAACTGATAGCGCGGGGCCTATGAAAGCGCGGGACCCACTGCGACCGCATAGGTTGCAGTGGCCTAAAACCAGCCCTGATAAAAGCATATTTAAAGAACACTATAAGATGGCAGAGCAATAAAACTTGGTGTTGAGGTCACTCAAGTAATTAAACACTTCACTAGACCTCGGGTCCTCACTCGACTTTGACCTCGGGTCACAGCTTATGAGGACCGAAGACCACCACTTGACAAAAATTTCACAAGAGCTCTAACCGCCCCCTCCGCGCCGTCTAGCTTTAAGCAGCATAGTGTACAGGAGCACATTGAGTCACCGTGTAAGTTGTAGCTTTGAACTTTGAGGACTTCACTCAATGTCTTTTTTTTTTATATAGTTCAGTGATAGTTCTCTGCGCTGTCTGATTGAGATTATCGTTTGCTATTAGAATATACTTCATACTGACCAAATGTTCTTTGTTGGGTGTTACTTTATTTTTTTTTTAGCTGGAGCGATTTGCGAATTACTGTTTTAGAAGTCTTTCATTTGGATTTGCGAGCTTTCTGTTCCATGTAGCCTAAATTGTTCTCTTCATTGTAGCCTGAAATGTTTTCTTTTATCTAGCCAAAAATGTATCGTACAAGGTCCTCTTTCATGTAGCCTAAATGTCCTCTACAATGAAGCCTAAAATATCCTCTTTCATGTAGCCAAAAAAATGTACCGTATCGTAAAGCCTAAAATATTCTGTTCCATGTTGCCTTAAATGTCCTATTCCATGTAGCCTGAAATGTCCTCTTTCATGTAGTCTATATTGTCCTCTTGCATGTAGCCTAAAATGTCCTATTTCATATAGCCTAAAATGGCCTATCCCATGTAGCCTAAAATGGCCTATTTCATGTAGCCTAAAATGGCCTATTTCATGTAGCCTAAAATGGCCTATTTCATGTAGCCTTAAATGGCCTATTTCATCTAGCCTAAAATGTCATATTTCATGTAGCCTAAAATGTCCTATTTCATGTAGCCTAAAAATGTCCTATTTCATGTAGCCTAAAATGTCCTATTTCATGTAGCCTAAAATGGCCTCTTTCATGTAGCCAAAAAAATCCTCTTTCATATAGTCTAAAATGTCATGTAACCTGAATGCCCTATTATTTGGGCCTATTTTATGTAGCCAAATATGTCCTCTTCCATCTAGCCTAAAATGTCCTCTTCCATCTAGCCTAAAATGTCCTCTTCCGTCTAGCCTAAAATGTCCTTTTTCATCTAGCCTCTAGCCTAAATGTTCTCTTTCATGTGACCTAAATGTCCTTTTTATAAAGCCTAAATTGTCCTCTGTCTTGTAGCCTAAAATGTGCTCTTTCATGTAGCCTACATTGTCCTCTTTTATATAGCCTAAAATGTCCTCTTTCTTAGAGCTTAAAATGTCCTCTCTCCACTGTATTATTGCACTCACTAAAACGAATTCTTGTCTATTAGAACGGGACATCTATTTACTATGACCTTGTATTCTCTAGTGTAAATATGGCACGATCTCCCTCTTGTGTTTGTGTTTGCTGTCTGTCAGAACGTTGTGATTGTGTCTTGTTATATAGATGTGAACATTTCAAAGATGTCATATTTAGAATGGCCCATTCTGTCTATTGTAATGAACAAGCAATCAATGCACAGTGTAGGGCGGAACTTATTGCCCTATTGGGGCATACTTTTGCCCTGTTCCGCCCGAACTATGACTCCCGATGCCGTCACTGTGGAGAGAGCGTCGAAACAGT
The DNA here is from genome assembly GCF_947242115.1 of Biomphalaria glabrata. Lineage (NCBI taxonomy): Eukaryota > Metazoa > Mollusca > Gastropoda > Planorbidae > Biomphalaria > Biomphalaria glabrata. Next base: position 35,911,601 of record NC_074722.1, on the reverse strand, counting down.
GTCGCACGTCTTGTACGAGTGTCCCCAGCTCCGCGAGCTAAGGGGGGACCTATCTGAGCAGTCACTCGACTTGTATGGTAGCTACGAGGCATTACGACGTACGGCCCAGTTTCTTGCCAGAGCACTACGGGAGGATTGAGTCCTTCCTGCTCTGATTGCTCAATAGGAGTTCATCTCAGGTCAATTGTAATGGATTTTCTATGATGCTCTTGAAAGGTCTCTTATTTTAAACATCTCGAGTGCAATATCCTAAGAAAAAGGCTACTGTTGTGAAGGGATACAAGAGATTATTTATCACCATCGCTTTACGGTTGAAAACAAAAGGGGCATTCTCTAGATCTTATGTAGGTATTTCTTTAGACGCTTCCGCCCCTTCTCCCAATGTTAAAATAGCACTTTTGAGGGAGATAATTGCAGCCCTTTGTAGACTTACAAATAAACTTCAAATAAAAGAAAACTATGTCGCCTTTCTTGGGGAGTGGCCTCCTTTACACTAATCATAAGTAAGTAAAGTACAGTGCTTGGCTTCTGTACTGGGGGTCCCGGGTTCGAATCCTGGTGAAGACTGGGATTTTTAATTTCGGGATCTTTGGGCGCCTCTGAGTCCATCCATCTCTAATGGGTATCTGACATAAGTCAGGGAAAAGTAAAAGCGGTTGGTCGTTGTGCTGGCCACATGACACCCCCGTTAACCGTGGGCCACAGAAACGGATGACCTTTACCTCATTTGCCCTGTAGATCGCAAAGTCTGAAAGTAATCGTTTAATGTTAGCGAAAAGGCCTTAGCTATGTTTTATCACGCTCACATTTGGAATATTTTAAGTTTTAATATCACTGCCTGGTATGGAAAACTGAGCATTAAAAATTAAAATAAACTTCATAGAATCCTAAATGCTGCTGGTAAAGTCATTGGTAAAAAAACAAACCCCATTTGGGCAGCTATTTGAGACAAACATCCATAAAAAAGCTAAAAAGATTATAGGAAAAAAAAATCACCCTTTGGGTCAGGATTTTTTGATTTTACCATCACAAAAGAGATACAAGACACCGATAGCAAAGACAAACAGACACAAACACTCTTTTGCTCCCCTGGCAATCAAATCATTAAATAAGAACAATCTGGTATAAACTTTGTCACATGTAAATTATCAGTGAGTCTGGTGTGAATGTACACTTTGGTTTCTTATAGTTATAATGTTTTTTGTTTGGTGTAATGCACATATTGTAAGACAAATTTCCTTACCGACAATAAAGATTATAATAATAATAATAATAACAACTGACCTCACAGACAGCTTCAAGGCCCTTAACATTCCTAGGAACATCTTCGTTGCCTGCCAGAGGGCGGTACTGCTGCAGACCTGCCACATCACCAGAAAATTCCTCAGTGGAAAACTGTTAAAGGGACTACGATGAATTTTGTTTCTCTTTAGCGAAACTCGACCGTGGCAGCGCCAGAGAATGACTACTCGTTCATTTCTAACATAATAATAATTATTATTATTAACTTGCTTCCTCTAATAATAAGTAAATGTCTATATAAAGATTTTGTAAAATATAGACTACAACTTGATATTAAATTAAAATATTTTGTGTAGATTTCATTGGAGATTTTCATACATGTGAGCGAATCCCTATATAGCAACATCTGGGCACAAAGTAGTTTGTATTGTTTATATTGTTTAAGTTATTAACAGGGATATTTCAGTATGGCGTCCTTGACTTTGTTTAGTTTGTCTGTTTTAAGGTCTGTCCCAATCATCATTTGATTTTTTTTCCCCGTTTTTCTTTAGTTTCCATTGTAGCGCTGCCACATTTCATCATATTGCTTTCTCTTCTTTGTCTCTCCAACTGAACTTGAATGCTTCAGGAGTGTAAACGGAATCTATAAAATCTAGGCGTAAATAAGGAACATATTACTGCTATTTTAACCCTGTTAGTGCAAACAGTGGCGTAGCTAGGAATTTAGGGGCGGGGGGGGTTCATTGTCCTGTTTAGGGACACCTGTATTTTGACATTGGACATCATGACATGAGATAATGGCATAATATTTAATGGAAAAACTAATTTCGGATACTCATTTGGGTGGGGGGGGGGCTCAGGTGGGGGCCCGGGGGGGATTTTCAAATTTGGACCCCTCTCCCCACCCCACCCACGCTACTGACTATAAATAGTGAAAATATTTTAAGACAGAGTTTAAAAGTAACAAATATACAGTTTAAATTATCATAAATTCTGTGAAACAGTATTAGCGGTAAAGAAATGCAGTAAAAAATGTAATTCTGACACTTCCGTGTTTTGTGGATGTTTCTTGACAAGCTGTGTCAATAATTCACTTGAATATGCTGAAACAGGAAGCGATCAAATTGCTCGCTCGAGACATGGATGACAAAAAAAAAAAGGGGGGTTGGAGAAGTGGACTAATGAAAGGCCATTTACATAACTAAGAACAACTAAATGACCAGTTCATTGACGGATGACGAGCCCTCCTCCACCTCTAACCATAAAAAAACACCCACCCTTTGTTCATTCCTAAGGTTAGAAGTATCGCCTTTAACCATAAAAAACACGCCCACCATTTGTTCATTCCTAAGGTTAAAAGTATCGCTACCGATTCATTCAGTTTGACATCGTTAAAGCAGTCGGTATTTACCGGAACAATAATGCAACATTTGTGTTCTTAGCTAAAGAAGTTGTATTTTATTTTCTTTTTCAATTATTTTTTTCCGGACTATAACAGGTGCTAAACACTACGAATACTTTGACATTATTTATGCTAACGATAGCACACTTGCTTGGCAATGAGGATGTCACGGGTTCAAAAAGTGTTCTTTTTTTCGGAAAGATTATTTTAAAGGTAATTTTTTTTTTTTAAATTTATAATTTGATATAAAAAATTTCAGAACTAAATTAAACTGGTTTAGTGCTGGGAATAGTTAATATTAGATTAGTTTTTTTCATTAGCGTTCAAAGATTGTCATATCAAGTCTGTTTTTCATTTAATTTTTCAATATTGTGATATTCCATTTTCTTTTCATATAGAAACTCAGGTGGTTGAAAGATTTAAATTTTAGCTTTATTACTCCAACTCATCTTATTAGCTTGCAATCTCTTCATGGGTTCAGGGTGGCAAGTCCACACCACAAATAGCGATGTCCTTGCGAATGCCGGTATGGACACAATAGAGACACTGCTCTATAGTTTGACAGCTTTGCTTGGCCTGGCGTATGCGAGGTGTACACTGTTCATTCAGGCCGGTGGAAGGGAGGCAGTGGCGTAGCTAGGGGGGGAGGAGGAGGGGGAAAATTTTAACCTCCCCCGGGCCCTCACTTGAGCGTTTTTTACTTTTAAAAAATTAAATATTACGCAAAAAAGAGGTTAAGCCACCCCCCGGGGCCTCCAGATGATGGTAAATTTCTAGCTACGCTCCTGAAGGGAGCTCATGTTCGCACAATGTCTGTAGCACCCATTACATTGGATTATGATTCCGAATCAAAATAATAAACCATTCAGCCAAAGTAGATGTTTTATAGTTGTATTTTATATATGTATTAATTATGATGTAATATTTTAAAATGTTAGTCACTGAAGGCAAGTCGTTCATTTCGGCTTACTTTTTAAAATTATTAATCTTTTCTATCTATCTATCTATCTATCTATCTATCTATCTATCTATCTATCTATCTATCTATCTATCTATCTGTCTGTCTGTCTGTCTGTCTGTCTGTCCTTCAGTCCGTCAGTCCGTCAGTCCGTCCGTGTCTGTCTTTCTGTCCGTCTGTCCGTCTGTCCATCCATCCATCCATCCATCTATCTATTTTTTACACCTACTTATCTCCCTTTCTCTCAATTCATCTCTCAGTCTCTCTTTTTATTCATCTGTCTCATTCTCTCTGTCTCTTTCTGTAACGCACACACACACACACACACACAATGTCGTTCTCCCATTTGGATTATTGTAATCCCCCTGCTATTTACACTCTCAACATAAACACGTAACTGTTTCCAACATGTCGCCGTGACGGTATTTTTAATTGACGCCGCCATGTTTTCCCGATTGTTTTTACGACTGGTCGATCAAACACGTACACACACTGTCAGACACTCTCACACTAGTGAGAGAGAGAGATATATTGAGAAGAGAGTTGATCAAACATTTCATACTCGCCGCTACTTCTCACGATCCATTCTCTCCTCCTCTCCCTCTCCTCCCCCTCCTCCCGTCTAATTCACGCGAACTGCGATCGTTGTCTTTCGGGTCGAGCGCTAGGATCTACGTCGACACTAAGACCGAACTAATCGGGGACGTTCTAGTTGTCGTTTACTAAAGAAACCAAGACACTAAAGTGTCGCTGCTGTTTCAGTGGTTCGGTCCCTCAAGTGTTTTTCACCCCTCGTTCGGTTCCGCGTTATTTTACGTTTGTTTTGAGTCCCATCTAGCCCCGAGTTAGATCTGGCGAGGAGTTTTACAGTTCTCAAGAGAGCAACTTATTTAACAAAGTGCTGACTTGTCTTCTTTGAAGTGTGTGTGTTTTTGTTTATTGTGTGAATTTCAATTTAGTTTCCTACTTAGTACTTCCTTATTGGATTGTTTTTATTTAGGTAAGTGATTTTTATTCTAATCTTACATTTTAAAACCATTTTTCCAACTACTTATTAAAATTAGACTAAAAGTATGTCGGTATTGTTGTGACTATCTACAGACTACTATAACATACTATTTTCTTTATGTCCGCCTCTATTATAGTTTTAACTAATAGACAAATTGATCAGGTCTACTAATTATTTATTTTTAATTTAAAGCTTATTCAACTCACTCGGCATGTCTGTCTGTCTGTCTGTCTGGTACACATTCTGTACACGTTTATCTCCCACTTCCCGGACTCTCGGATCAAGTTGAAACTTGCGCAATTATTCATTCAAAGCACGAATCAATAAAAAAAAATTAACAATTAATAATTGCATTATTTATAATTAATTAACTTTGTTTGCTATGAAAAACGGAAGTCAATCTTACAGCAGTGGGATATATTGCTGTAAATGTGAAGTTCTTTCCCTTTTATAATCTTTGATTATTTTAAAATTATTTTTTTGAAAAATATTTTACTTGTTTTTTAAATATATATTTGTACGTATAATTGCACACATATGTTTGACTTCTAGCAGTAGCAGCTAAAAATTTCTAACACTTGACGGCTTTATTGTGAAAATTAAGTAGAAATTTCGAGGGGGGGGATAGTCCCGTTTTGGGGGCCGGATATGTCCATCGGGCCGTAGTTTAGGTATCACAGATTTATAGTAACCGAAGATAATGAAAGTTTGTTCGTATATAGTTTATCGTTTCCCATGTTTGGGTCTAGCTGCTACGCATCAGAAGTTTGAAATCAAGAGTTTTCCTTTTCCTAGGCGGGTAGCCTAACGAGTCCTTCCTGCCCAAAACTTACTGGTTTATGGGGCCAATAACTAGCCTGTGCCCCATCTCCTGTTAGTAATAACAGTTTCGCCGGGACCCAATATCTGAGCTGCGCGTGAAGGCCAGACGTTGGACTGGGAAAGTCTTTGAGAGTCAGCGCTAAGGAAAAGAATCATTAGTCGGCGACCGTTTTGCAGCTAACAGCACACAGCACTATATCCTGGTAGAGCCTGCTACGCCGCTGATCCCAAACTGTATCGGCACTTGCCATTCCTTTGGATACATCAGCGGCGTGGAGAGATGGGAACTGCTATGTGGGCGACATCTTTCCGACTACAGCTAATGCCCAGGCATTCCTCTCATTTCCTTGAGATGTTCCAGAGTCGTTTCGCGACTGAAGGAGGCAATACTTAATTAACTCTTTGTCTCCTAACTGACGATACCAGCGTTGATTCCACCAGAATGTGGTAAATAATTACGGGAAGAAAGAGTTAATCATGTATTATTAAATTGTGGCCTAGATTTCAATGATAGTTTATTAGCGGCTTCGTCATTAGGGTACATGGATGCCTGTTCTTGTGGTATGCTCTCCGAACTGCTGGTGTTATGGTCTAGGATTTGACCCTGCCTCAGCTATCACCTGCTGTCCAGCATGGACAAGGAATTAAGTCAGTTTGAAAAAAATTCATTCTGATAGTGTGTCCATCCGACCATTTACCAATAATAACCTTTTTTTTCCTATATGTTTGAAATGTCATTAAATTATGATATATTTTTTGTTTTAATATTTTCTGCTCAATTATTCAAGTCAATACATTCTTACCGGTTCGTATGTCCGGACCAGAACATGGCTACTATTACCGGTTGAAGTCTCAGAACAAACGCAAAGCTAAAAACACGGCAATTTTCGTTTCATTTCAGTTTCAGTTTCACGTCGTTTCTGTCTGTCCGCGTTTTCGGTCTCTCTTTCTCTCTTTTCTCTCTCTCTCTCTCTTTCTCTCTTTCTCTTTCGTTCTCTCTCTTTCTATCATTTTTCTCTCTCTCTTTCTTTCTTTCTCTTTCTCTTTCACTCTCCCTCTTTCTCTCTTTTTTCTCTCTCGTTCTCTTTCTCTCTCGTTCTCTCTCTCTCTTTCTCTCTTTTTTCTCTCTCTTTCTGTCTCGTTCTCTCTCTTTTTCATTTTCTCCCCTTTTCCCTCTCTTTCACTCCCCCTCTTTCTCTCGTTCTCTCATCATCTTTCGCTCTTCATCTCTGTCTCTCTCTTCGCTATCTCTCTTTCCATCTCTCTTTCCATCTCTCTTTCCATCTCTCTTTCCATCTCTCCGCCTCTCTATATATCATTCTCTCCATCTCTCTTCATCTTTTCTCTTCTTTTTCTCTCTCTCGCTCGTTTCAACTCTTTCTCTCTTTTTCTCAATCTCTCTTTATCCTTCTCTCTCTCTCTCTCTCTCTCTCCATTGCTCTATTCAACTCTCTCATTTTCTCACTCTCTTTCTGTCCATCTAATTTCAGACTCATTAAGAAAACAATAAAACCGACTTGAACCGGAGTTTCCTGGTCAATTATGTATACCTCAGTAATAGTAGCAAGTCCCACTGCTCCGTGATCGCAGCGCTACCAAAGTACATTGACTGGCTTCATTGAACAAACGTCAATGCGTTAACTAAACAAGGTTGTTGTTACAGAGCCTATATTAACTCTCTCCGTCTGTATGGCAGGATTCTTCTACACATCTTGTTCTCCAACTTCCCATTCTCGGATCAAGTTGAAACTTTGCACACTTATTCATTGTCGATGACAACACATGAATCAATCAAGAAATTAACCAATGAGTTAATTAACCATTAGTAATTAATTAATTCTGTTCTATAGAGAAAAGGGAACTAAATCTTGAAGTAATTGAACGGTTCTTTCCCTTTTATAACTTTTGGATATTTTGCTTCTGTTAAATATATACGAAATCTTAACACATTACAGTGACATTACAGAAGCTACACTAAACACTATAAACACCAGGATGGCTGCCTGGTCGTGCGGTTTGCGCGCTGGACTGTCGTTCGGATTTATCGACGGTCGAGGGTTCAAACCCTGCCCGCTCCCATCCCCCGTCGTCCTGCGGGAGGTTTGGACTAGGAAGTAAATTATCTTCCACTCTGAAGGAACATCCGAATTATGTAAAACATTTTACAAAACATTTATTGTAAATACATAAAGTAAAGTAACACTATCATCTCCTTGACTAAATGACTAAGAATAGGCACTTAGCGCCATGGCGATATAGAGCAACGCTGCGACTTAACACTGCACCGTGTTTAAGCCAAAACACTTCAGACATGTAAAATCTGCTCCAAACACTGACTCTAAACACTGGCTCCAAACACTGACTCCAAACACTGGCTCCAAACACTGGTTCCAAACACTGGCTCGTAACACTAGCTCCAAACACTGACTCTAAACACTGGCTCCAAACAATGGCTCCAAACACTGGCTTCAAACACTGGTTCGTAACACGGGCTCCTAACATTGGCTCTAAACATTGGCTACAAACACTGGCTCGTAACACTGGCTCGTAACACTGGCTCGTAACACTGGTTTGTAACACTGGCTCCTAACATTGGCTCCAAACATGGCTCATAACACTGGCTCCAAACAATGGCTCCAAACACTGGTTTGTAACACGGGCTGCTAACATTGGCTCTAAACATTGGCTCCAAACACTGGCTTTTAACACAGGTTCCAAACACTGGCTCGTAACACTGGCTCGTAACACTGGTTCGTAACACTGGTTCGTCACACTGGTTCGTACCACTGGCTCCTAATATTGGTTCCAAATACTGGCTCACTGGCTCCAGATACTGGCTCCAAACACTGACTTCAAACACTGGTTCGTAACACTGGCTTCAAACACTGGTTCGTAACACGGGCTCCTAACACTGGCTTTTTAACACTGGCTTCAAACAGTGCTCCAAACACTGGCTCCAAACATTGGCCCTTGCTTTGTGTTGTCGGGTATATGTTATGATGTACGCCCAGACAACTGATTCAAACAACCATGAAGGCGTATATTAATTAACACAAATTTGAATAAAAGCTTGAGATCCTTTTTTTTTAAGATAAAAATAAATTTAATTTTATTAACAAATATCTCCTGGCTTTTGATATCAGCTTAATATTATACCAAATGTTAATCCAATCGCAAGATGTTCAAGGATTTTCAGCATATCTTTCCAACTCATTTAAATCCATTTTTCTCGCCATTTAATATTCACACGTGTTTCCGTTTCCGGTTCTATAAGCATCCCAATCTACTTGTTCTTGTCATCTAGCTTGCACAAGCGTCTCCTCTTTCATTAGCCGTCACTTTTTTTTTTTACAAATCTTATATCAACTCTGTCTGTCTCACTGTCTGTCTGGTAAAAAAAAAATGAAAAACGTCATTTGCCCCACACCCAATATCTAATCAAACTGAAACTTGGCACAATTATTCGTTGGTGAAGACAATACATGAATCAATAAAAAAAAACAATAACCAATTAGTCATCCAGTTACTAGTAATTAATTATTTTGTTTGATACCAACAAACGAAATTAATCCTTAAGTATTCACAGATATGGCTAAATATGTTGGCTTTTTTTCCTTTGATAATTCCACACGCTATTTCTCTCATACCCATTCTTGGATCAAGATGAAACTATTATTTATTGTACCTAAACAAAGCACGAATCAATTTTTTTTAAATAATTTTTATTTGTATTTTGAAAATGGCTTTAATGGTTTTCTTAGATATTTGACAGTTTATGAACATCTTTGGAAAGAAAGAAATAGCTAATTAGCCACGACCGTTATAATTTTTCAAAATTATTTAATCATCTTAAAATTATATTTGGCTTACATCCTTTCATCAACGAAACTGTCCAAATGACAAAAAAAAAAAGAGATTTTTAGGGCACAATACATCAGTGGCATTAGCGGGAATTTCCGCACTTGTCTCAAATGTTTGAGCATAAAGCTTACGCATTTGTTCTGATATTAAAACGCTTTTTTTTTGTCTTGTGTGAATGAAACAATAATGATACTTTGACAACGCATTTATTCAGCTTTGCTTCGTATAAAATAGTTTGCCTTGTAGCATGTCTTATTAATTTCAGACTCTCGCTTTAAACCGAAGATAATTACATCCCTGGTCATATCCCAATATTCCCCCCGTTTGTGTCACGTGTTCCTAAGACGCCTTTGTCAACTGTGCAGCAGGTGGTTATGTGTTGTGTATAGGTAATGTATTCAACAAAGCTTTTAAAACAGTTTCTGCTCAAACAGACAATGTTTTGTACGAACTCGTTAGATTGAAATCTCAGATTATGTTAAATAAACGTATGATAAAGAAAATCGTATCTAAAATAATATCTAAAAGGCTTTAACAATTTGGTCAGTGTAACGTTATAATCGGAGGCGCGGTGGCTGAGAGGTTAGGCGCTTGGCTTTTTTGACGGGTTTCCAGAGTTCGAATCCTGGTGAAGACTGAGATTTTTAATTTCAGTATTTTTGGGCGCCTTTTAGTTCCACCCGGCTCTTTTTGATTATTTGGGGGAAAGTAAAGGAGTTTGATCGTTGTTCTGGCCACACGACACCCTCGTTATCCGTAGGGCACAGAAACAGATGACTCTATAAATCAAAAAGTCTGAAAAGTGAAAATTTTCTAAACATTATGATCTGGTGGATTTAGAAGTAAAGGAAAATTTATGGAATTTATGGGAATTTGAAAATATGTTATAATAAAATATACGTTTAATGGTGTCCTAGCTTCTAATACTTTGCTAAACACATTAATTTCGTTTTAAAAATATTAAAAAAAAAACATTTTATGTACATAGGTAAATACCTTTCGTAAAACAATATTTCATTGCCAGGATTTCGCGTTCGTACACACAGGCAACTGTACAAAGCATTGTCTCTTTCGTTGCATGTTGTCGATTTGACTGATAGCTTTGAATTGAGGGCCCGCAATGAGGAAAGCCGGCTCTGTACATAATAAACATTTTAGTATCTTTAGCAAATTTATCAATAACATATCTTGCCAGTATATTCTAGATCAAATTAAAATAATCATGACGTTTCAAGGAATAGTCTTACACGAGGACGTTGGTGTTTGCTAAAGTAATTAACCTTTTGTTCGTCAGTATTTTGACATTAACAATGAAAACAACCTATCAATTATTACACTGACTGACGCAAATCAGAGCCAAGTCTTCGCTGTTCAGTTCACATCAACTGCATATAGTCTGGTCTGACGTAATCCAATGAAGTAGGTTAGCTCCCCTGGTCAGGCGTAATTTAAAAGAAGTAGTCTCCCCTCCCGGGTCTGTAATAGGAGAAACAACGAAAATGAAGACTGTTGTTTTGAAAATATACTAACATTCGATTGAGAAAATATTTTATGATTTTAAGTTCTAATATTCTGTGTTATCATTTGCTGTTGGAATGTTCGGTTGTGTAGTCCACTACTTTCCAATATCGTAGCTCTTCATACAGTTTTCCATCTATAGCCAGTGGCGTAGCATCCATGGCACGAAGGGGTTCAATGATCCGGGGCCCACGGGCATTAGGGGCCCACGGGCATTAGGGGCCCGCAGTCGCTGGCTTTGCAACAATGGCACGAAGAGGGGTCATTACTCTTGGGCTCATGACTCACGACCAGTTGGAGCCCAAATGAGAACAAAGTGAAAAAAATAATTTGCACATTTTGTAAACACTGATTAAAAGCTACAGCAAAACGTCCACAACGGTACACGAAGATTTAAATTAAATTCAAAACATTGAACACCTATTTTTAATCACAAATACTTACTAGCGGCTTACTAGGGGCTAGAATTGCTATAGTTATAATAGCAACATTCAAAACACAATTGGTAAAGGGTAAAGTAAATAGAAGTTCCATCTTTGGTGCAAGGAATGTAAAGGTCATCTGTTTCAATGGCTTATGGTTAACGAGGATGACGTGTGGCCAGCACAACGACCAAAACCCTTTACTTTTCCCCATCTAATGTCGAGTAATACATTAGAGATGGGTGGACTCAGAGTCGTCCTAATAAGTCCCAGTTACCATCAGGACTCGACCCGGGGACCCCTCGGCTCGGATACAAGGCGCATTACCCCAGCGCCTCCCATATTGTAATTGTGACCAATTATACGTTCTCGGGACAATTGTTGCAAAATCGTCCCATTCTGTCTGCTGCTATGGCAACGAGTAGGATTTTTGGCGGGAAAAGTTTGTTTCATAAAAAAAGTGAAAGTTTTGACTAAAAGACATTGACGCGACGAATTAAAAAAAAAAAGCTCTAGGACTTTGGAAGTAAACACAAAAGACCTTTGGCAGCCCTAGAGTAAGGTCGGCCTTGGTTACTGAGTTAGAGATTTAGCTTGCTGACAATAGACGGCTCTTTCGTTATTATTTAACTACTTGCTCGACATTCGCTATGAGCGTCGACTAACTTGTATTGATGGCTTTTCACCTGTATTATTTCAATTCGTTTTTTTTTTTTAGTGTTACTTTGACTTATCTGCATAACACAACGCGGTAGTATTACAGGAATTGGGGGAGCGGGGATAGAGAGAGAGTTTGATTAAGAAAATATTTTGGTGTGTTGCAAAGAGAAAGAATGAAGGGGGAGACAATGACAATTAAGTCTATAGGGATAGTCCCAAGAGTTACGTATAAAAAATGTTGACACAGCTGCTAATTGTTCAACTTTCTCAAGGCTCATTCTGTTTCTTTTATTTTCAAGTTTTCGACGCGGCATACATGTTATGTCTGACCATGTGTCAGTTTGTTCAGCAGAGATGTCATTCTCGAAGTTTTGATTCATTAAAAATTATGTAAGAATTTCTATAACAGAAAGTTGGCTTCACTTTTCAATTAAACGAGAAAGAGTCTTCTTCTTCTAGCCAGCTATATTGCTGCTGAGCTGTCAGCTCTTTTGCAGACTGTGCCAAGGAAAAAATAGTGTGCTGTTTTCTTCAGTTGTTCAGCACTGCCGTACAGGGTGTTGGTTATGTTGGGCTGTAGTGGAAGTAGGGTCTGCCTAAGGTGGATTAGGGAGGGGCATTCAAAGAGGATGTGGTTTACGGTTTCAAAGTGGTGGGCGCAGTGTCTGCAAAGGGGGAGTTGTGTGGAGTTTATTTTGTTCAGATGGTAATTTAATAGAGGTGTGTGTCCTGTTCTTAGTTGGAAAATTGTAGATTGTTGTTTGCGGGGGAGGAAGTTAATACTGTCCAGTTTGTTAGGCATAGTCATTTCTTTGTACATGGCTCTGCCTGTGTTTCCTGATGCCCATTGGTTGAGCCACTCCTCTTTGTGATTGTTGACTAACATTGACCTTAGGGTGAGGTAGCTTACAGGTCTGTCTGGTTGTTCCATAGATGAACCTGCCTTTGATAGCTTATCCGCCTTTTCATTTCCCATGATGCCAATGTGTCCAGGGATCCACTGTAGTGTGATATTGATATTTAATTTTGATATCATCTGGTGGATTATCACAATTAGTGGGCTCTTGGGCTGTTTGAGGTGTTGCTGTTAAGTGCTTGCAGAGTGGATTGGGAGTCTGTAAAGACAACAATATCTGATGGTGATTGCACTCAAAAAGTGTAGAAATAAATAGTTGCACTAGTTTCTAACTTTCTTAAAAGGCTAGAAATTAGTTTTATACATAAATGTTAGATCAATAGTTTTACACCTAGAAGTATTTTTTAATGTAAACGTTTACAATGAGAATTATAACTTATAACGCTATTCTGCCTCAACGTGGCACTCGGGTGGAAACGATCATTTGAGGAATTGATTAGGCTAAATGAATAGCAAAACAAAACTCCTGTGGGAGTGTCCAAGGAAATGCGAGAGCTTTCCCATTGCACGGCGCGGAGTTGAAAGAGAGCTTCCACGTCCCTGTCGATAATCCATGCGCCGTTCCTCAAGGGACTGTTACACTAATGGCGAGTCCTGCACGGTTAGCTTGGTACAACATAGGAAAATGGCGGAGGTACTCCCGGTGTACTCGGCCTTGGGCCATGCATTCTAGTCCATGCATTCTAGTCCATGCATTCTAGTCCATGCGCCCGGAGTGCCAGATACATTGGAAATAGCAATGTTTTAAATAGGCATTGAATCGGATCTCTTCCAGACAGAACGGTTGTTCAGGCAGGCTTACATGCCTAGAGCTCGAAGAGGCTTCGGCTCAGCTCTTAGACAATCAAACGGCACAGCCAGAGTGTAGCACTGTGTGTTCTGCAAGCTGCCTAAGAGTATCCGGTTCCTGATTTTTTTTTTATCTCGGTTGACTCCCGAAGGTTTTTATGTTTGAGCATATCACAAGGCAGCAGAGGCTCGAATTCAGAGTTTTCCTTCTCCCGAGAGTGTAGCCAGCCGGCCAAGGCTAACGAGCCCCCTCCTGTCTGAAGCTTACTGGTTTAGGCGCCACTTTGACTTTCCTCCTGTTATTGACAATAGTTCTGCTGCACTCTGTCACACGTGTTGATTTATTTTAAGACACTACCACCCTGTTATTAGGGATTAGGGCCGAATTATTCCTCAAATGCAAATAAAGATTACCAAATTTAAAACACAAAAAAATACTATTTATACATTCTATAGATATACGTGCGTGTACGGTAGCAATAATATACATTGTTATTTCAACAATACAAGGCTTAAATGTGAGAAAGAAAAACATAAACCTAGTTTTTTATTTCCTCCAATCAAACTTGATTACTTTAACAAAGCATCACTTGATGTATAATTGTAATCGATGCCTCGATGACTACCAGAGTTTGTTATTTCTGTTCGTATTCACATTACTCACCCTCACTTTCTGGTCTGTAGCAGGCGTGTGTGGGGGGCGCGGTGGCTGAGTGGTTAAGCGCTTGGTATCCGAACCTGGGGTACCGGCTTCGAATCTCGTTGAAGACTGGGAATATGATTTTCGGTATTTCTAGGGCGCCCCTGAGTCCACCCAACTCTAATGGTTACAAGTCATAAGTTGGGGAAAGTAAAGGCGGTTGGTCAGTGTGCTGGCCACATGGCACCCTGCTCGTTAACCGTTGGCCAAATAAAACATGACCTTACCATCATCTGCCCTATAGATCGCAAGGTTTGAAAGGGGGAACTAGCAAAGTGTATTCCCTGTTCCTAGAAACGTTTATTCCCTGCTCGTAGCAACACTTATTCCCTGCTCGTAGCAACATTTATTCCCTGCTCGTAGCAACATTTATTCCTTGCTCGTAGAAACGCTTATTCCCTGCTCGTAGCAACACTTATTCTCTACTCGTAGCAACGCTTATTCCCTGCTCGTAGCAACACTTATTCCCTGCTCGTAGCAACGCTTATCCCCTGCTCATAGCAACACTTATTCCCTGCTCGTAGCAACGCTTATTCACTGCTCGTAGCAACACTTATTCCCTGCTCGTAGCAACACTTATTCCCTGCTAACACTTATTCCCTGCTCGTAGCAACGCTTATTCCCTGCTCGTAGCAACACTTATTCCCTGCTCGTAGCAACACTTATCCCCGGTCTGTGCTATGTAGTGATGTTTAATCGCTGCTGGTAGCAATGTATATCAACATAGTTCTAATCAGAACAGGTTTTCGGTAAATTTACCAGTTGTCGGACTTGAATAGTTTTGCTTTACGTATTGACTAGTATAAGGGTACACAACTCCAGGCAGCAGCTGCTCTAGAGTAGGCAAACAGATGGAGCACTTCATAGTTTTCAATGAGACAGCTGTGAGACTTGTTGTTTTAAACCAACAATGTATGAATGATCCTGCTATAATAGTCGTTCCAAGAAAAAGAGTGGTTCTGTTTGCTGTTAGATATTTGTATGGACTGTCATATACTTCTCTACTTTAATAGTACAACAAGAAAATAAAATGCTTTTTAAAAAAAGCTTATACGAAGTGTAATCGCGGGAATTAGTTTTGGGTCAGTTATGTAATTGAATTTGCAATAGATCTTGATCAGGGGCTCTCAACCTGTGGATCGCGACCCCTTGGGGGTCGATTGACGATTTGCCAGGGGGTCGCCTAAGACCATCGAAAATATGGATTGTTATTGTCTATCCTGTCGTGCTGTGTGGGTGGGGGGTCGCGGCAGAGCGGGAGATAAGGGGTCGCCGAGCAAAAAAGGTGTAGAACCGCTGATCTAGATCAACAGCAATAAATCAATTCTTTATTTTCTACAGTCTACACTCTACACAGTGATCTAGCCAGTGTCTAATAGCTGCAAAGAGAATATCAATATTTTTACCAATTGTTTTTTGTTAAGCTCTATCTCATGCTTTTAAGCTTTCTCAATACGCTATGATCCTATCACTTATCTGGAACAGTTTGGAAAAAAAAAAAAGGGGGGTAAGGGAGTATTTGAGCAGATTTTAACGTAATTGGTTTTTAAAAGTATTTTCAAAAAAAGCAAGCACAAAAAAAAGGGGGGAGGGGAGGTAACGAATTGGATTCGAACTCGTGGCTGAGGCCTGCTCGGGCCAACGTGCTAACCACTCTGCTAGTGATGTACTTATGAGTAGAGAAGATTGAATAGTTATCTATTGTTTGTTTCAATTTAGAGCTATAAAGCTTATATTTCCACTTGAGTCAAGTACCATTTATTTTCCTTGTTCCAGATACGAAATAAAATAATTACCAATAGTTAATTGACTATTTGGTAAATTTTTTTAATTGATTCTTTTGTTGTCAGGTAAAAGAAATAATTGTGCAAAATGTCAGCTTAATCCGAGATTGGGTGTCGGAGAAATAACGTTTACAAACTTTTTACCAGACAGACAGAGTGTAAAAAATACTACAGAAAATACAGTTGAATCTAAGTACTCTGATACTTCATAATGTAGACACAAAGAGGTAAATCCATGAAATTACTGTGAACTGGAGTACGAATATTTGTAACATGAAGGTAGACTCACATTGTAACTTAGTTACATTTAGTGCAGTATAACCTTTTAACTTTACATATCCCTTAGTGACAATTCCGTTGGGGCACCATACAAAATTCGCAGACCGTTCTCCATTCCTCTCTGTCCTTTGCCCTAGTTAGAACCTCTTTCAGTGGTAGGCCCGTCCATTCTTTTATGTTGTCCTCCCATCGCTTTCTGTGTCGGCCTCTTCTTCTTTTCCTGGTACTGTTCCCTGAAGGAAGGTCCTTGTGTTACGTTCGCATGTTAGTGTAAATGTGGAACGGTACGAATGCGTGTTGAAAGGGAGAGAACCAAAATGGAGGAATAGAAGCAAAATAGTGGTTTGAGTGTTCATGAATATTAAATGAATTATAATCTATGACGTTGATGTTTCGTCTTGTTGTATTATTATAAGAGTCTCATCATATAACGAAACGTAACACCTTGCTAGCCCCGAAGATCCTGTAATATGGCCATAGATTTTTAGCTTGCGTTGTTTTTTTTTTTACGATAGTTAGCAGGTCATCATGGGGTCCAATCGCTGCAGTAACCCTGTCTCTAATCTCTTGGTTTGTGATGCGGTCTTTAAATGTGATACCTAGGATCCTTCTGTAACATCTCAATTCCATGGCTAGGATCCTCCTCTCTAGCTCTGCAGTCAGCGTCCACGACTCGCAAGCATATAGAAATGTTGCATTGATACAGCGCTAGTATGTGAGAACTGAAATTAAATGGTTTGCATATTTAGATCAATATTTATTTTCTGTATAGTTTAATGTTATATTTTATTCCATTGAAAGTCTACGAGAATATCTCATTACATCATAAATGTAATTTTCTGGACATATACGGTGAAGTTCTTTGGGTAATCCAACGTTTAATGTCATGCGACACCCCACCCACTGCCCACCCACGGTCACGTAATCGTCTGACTAGAGTTAACTGTATCTACTAATGCATATATTTTTTTAAAAAAGTAGTACTGTATTTAATACAATAAGATATAAACTGAAACAGAAATCTTTCCATATGTAACATTTTCTAAGTCGGAACAAAGAAACGAATGTATTGTCTGATGTTACTATGCGTGGGTGTTATACATTTATTTCAGCTGAAACACAAGGCCGGATTTACGGCAGTTTAAACTGTGCCGCAGCCGAATCCCGCCTCATCATTGAAGTGGACGCCCACATCTCAAAAGCATTTAATTGTTTTAACAAAACATACGTATTAAATATAAGAAAATAAGAGAAATGAGATTAAATGTACAAGTACTCTCTTGTTTTTTTTCCCCACAAATATGACATGATTTTAGATTTATTAATATTCGACGTCACCTTCACCTTTCCTTTAGTCTATAGAACCGTTGGGGCACCACAAGATCTGTCGACAGTATTTCTCCATTTCTCTGCATCTTTTGCCTTGACTAGAATCTATTTCAATGACAAGCCCATCTATTATGTTGTCTTCCCATCGCTTTCTCTGTCTGCCTCTTCTTCTTTTTCCTGGTACTGTTCCCCGAAGGAATGTCTGAGGACCTTGTGATATGGCTTTCAATTTTGATAGTGGTCAGCAGTTCAGTGTTGGTTCCTTCGTCTCAAGGAATAGCTCCGAGGTATTTAAAACTATTGACACTTGTCAACTTTTCGCCACCAATACTAATGTCCATTTCAAGGCCCTGTTGGCTATTGGTCATAATTTGTGTTTTTTTCGGCATTGATTTGCATACTATATGCTGTAGATGTCCTGTCTAAGCGCATCACCAAGCCAGCTAAGTTCTTCTTCCGTCCCTGCTAAATCAAGTCCAGGGCCTCCACTTAGGGCCTCCATCACTTGAGTCCTACCTGAGATGAACTCCTAGTGAAAAGTCAGAGCAGGAAGGACTCAATCCTCCCGTAGTGCTCTGGCAAGAAACTGGGCCGTTCGGAGTATCGCCTCATAGCTACCATACAAGTCGAGTGACTGCTCAGACACATCCCTCCTTAGCTCTCGGAGCTGGGGACACTCGTACAAGGTATGCGACACTGTTTCGACGCTCTCTCCACCTGTGATGGCATCAGGGGATCGTAGTTCGGACGGAAATTTAGCCCTACAGATGACTCTCCTATTCTGCTAGTCGATTTTAAGTAACAGCTTTAAATTGTGTTCTGTTTAAACTTCTGTTTAGACTTCCAGACAAATCGTGCAACAGAAAAGGGGAGATAACCAGAGCACACTGAACTTGTTTTAGAATATAGCTTAATATATATACCCCTGGCACAATTCTCCATATCGTTTGCTTTTCTTTTTCTATTTTGTTGTATTTTGATGATTAAACAATGTAAACCGGATTCTAAACAATTAAAATGTAAACAATGAGCAGATTACTCTAATTGGATGGCTGCATGGTCGTGCGGTTTGCGCTCTGCACTGTCGTTCGGACTTATTGATGGTCCCGGGTTCAAACCCTGCCCGATCCCATCTCCCATCGTCCTGCGGGAGGTTTTTGACTAGGAAGTAAATTATCGTCAACTCTGAAGAAACATCCGAAACATGTAAAACATTTTTACAATTAACAATTATCATAAATAATCCCAATTAAATGCATTTCTGTAAATCAGTAATATGTCCGGAATACAATATTGATCAATACCGACAAATATAACTTTTGCTGTGTTTTTTGTTGTGTGTTGTGCTGCATGAAACAAAATGTGTGCGTGGATTTGTTAGGAACTGGTCGATAATGTGCGTGTACTACTGCTGGTAAATTAAACAGATTAATTACACAAACATTGAAAGCGATCTGGTTCCACGCTTGTTGACTTTTAGTTGTGTGTTTTTGGGTGGGAGGAGAGAGAGGCAGGGGGGAGAGAGAGAGGAGGAGGGAGAGAGAGAGAGAGAGAGAGAGAGAGAGAGAAGGAGGTTGGTTTCTGAGCGTTTTGAAATCAATTGTACGACGCTGAAGGCGTAGATTACCAAGATGCAATTACTATCCCATCAACACTCTCTAAGCTTTAAGTCAAGTCTTCTGTTACTTTAGTATTAATTATTAATGTTGGTATTGTGGAGCTGTGTACTGTTCTTTTATTATAGTACCAATATACCCCCTCCTTTTCCTCATCGGCAACCCCACCTCCTCTTTCTTTGTGTATGGCCTTTCCTCTTCCATTCTATCCAAAGTCTGCCAAGACAATGTTTTAATCTCGTCATTTTGTTTCGTATCTTGTTCAATTGTTATTTTTTTAAAACACCGTCGTCTCTATGACGCCTGTGTCAGTGACACACTACATCGCCCTGTCCTACTAAGTTACCTATTCTAAAATTTCACAATTATGTGACTCGGAGCCCTCCGAGCTATGTTTATAGATAGACTGCTCGCTGGGAGACAGAGCCCGCTGTTCGCTGGCTGTAAGTTGTTAAATTATGAATTCATCTTGTTGTGTTTGGGGGGCTTCTGAACACATAAAAAAAAAACACAAAAGAAAACAAAGCTTCCATTCAAGGTACGAAGGTTTGCAACCAAAAACTTTGTTTTTATGGGTAGGACTCGGTGCATACCAAGATCAATCTCTGTTATTGCATGCATATATATGCGTGAATTGAAAATAACACATTCAAGGGCGGACCTAGAATTTTTAGTTTAGAGAAGGCTCATACAGTTATAAGTAAAGCTCTTTTTATATGACAACGCATTCAAGGGCGTACTTAGAAGGTTTAGTTTCCAGTACCGTACAGTACTCTGTTAATACATGCATAGACATAGGTGCACGTAGAGTTATACAGGAGAGGCGCGGTGGCTGAGTGGTAAAGCGCTTGGCTTCCGAGCCCAGTGGTCCTGGATTCAAACCTTGGTGAGGACTGAGATTTTAAATTTCGGGATCATTAGGGCGCCTTCTGAGTCCACTCAGCTCTGACATTAGTTTGTGAAAATTAAAGGTGGTTGGTCGTTGTGCTGGCCACATGACACACTCGTTAAGTACGGGCCAGAGAAACAGATGACCTTTACATCATCTGCCCTGTAGATCGTAAAGTCTGAAAGGGGAATTTTACTTATTTAATGTTAAAATAACACACTATACGGCGGACTTCGAACTTATAGTTTGGAAATTCGTTGTCCTATCTTATCTTATCTTATATAATACAGACGTTACTTCAAAAAAGAAGATGATTACGTCCTACGCGTCATGCATTTAGTCATGCATATTAACCAATGACTTAAATTCTGCCAAGTCACTGGTTTTCCTGGCTAGCTCAGGCAACCCATTCCATGCTCTAATAGCACTAGGGAAGAAGGAGTATTTGTACAAATTTGTCCTAGCATATGGGACGAGGAATGTGCCTTTATCTTTGTGTCTTTCAGAGTATTTTATTAAATTTTGTTTTTGTATTTGAAGATTATGGTTCAGTGTTTTATGTATGATTGCTACTTTACTTTTGAGCCTTCTGTCCTGAAGGCTTTCTAAATTTAGTGATTTTACTAAAGGTGTTACTCTAGTCAAATGTGAATATTCGTTTGTTATGAATCTCACTGCTCTATTTTGTGTCTGTTCCAGTTTCTTAATGTTTTCTTGAGTTGAGGGGTCCCAAACGGAGGATGCATATTCTATTATTGGCCTAACCAAGGTTAAGTAACATTTTAGTTTTATGTTCTTATTTGATTTATAGAAATTTCTTTTAATAAATCCTAATGCTTTGTTTGATTTTTTTGTAGTTTCATCAATATGTGGATTCCATGATAGTTTTTCATTTATTATAACACCTAGGTATTTTGCGTTTTTAGTCTGTGATACTGGTTTGCCATGAATAAGATAAGTGGAATTAATTTATTTTAGTTTTTTTGTTACTCTTAACAACTGACATTTTTCTGGGTGGAAAGACATGCTCCAATTTGATTCCCATTTCTGTAATTCATCTAATTCTCTTTGTAAAATATCTGTGTCTTGTGTTGTTTTTATTGTTCTATATATTATGCAATCGTCTGCAAAT
Organism: Biomphalaria glabrata; assembly: GCF_947242115.1. NCBI lineage: Eukaryota > Metazoa > Mollusca > Gastropoda > Planorbidae > Biomphalaria > Biomphalaria glabrata. The sequence goes on along the minus strand of NC_074722.1, from coordinate 35,890,273 downwards.
AATCTGACTTTTGTTCCTCAACTAATGCAATTTGGTAAATCATTTATGTAAATTAAAAATAGTAGTGGACCCAAGACTGTACCTTGAGGTACACCTGAGTTTACTGTTATCGGTGTTGATTTAGAGCCATTTATTATTACAGTTTGTTCTCTCCCTATCAGAAAGTCTTTAATCCACTGATGCAGTGGACCATTAATGCCGAAATATTTTAGTTTTTTAAGCAAACTATGGTGGTGAACTTTGTCAAAAGCCTTAGAAAAATCTAGTAAGATAGCATCTATTTGTTCACTATTATCTAAACCTTTTGAAAAATTATCAATTAGTCCTATTAGTTGTGTTTCACATGATCTATATTTCCTAAAGCCATGTTGGTATGGTGTGAGGACATTATGTTTGTCTAAGTGGTTTATGATGTTGCTACATATTATGTGTTCTAGGATTTTACATGTGATGCTGGTAAGTGATACTGGTCTGTAGTTCCCTGGGTCAGATTTTTCTCCTTTTTTAAATAGGGGGGTGACATTAGCTTCTTTCCAGTCCTTTGGTACTCTGCCCTGGTTAAGTGAAGCCTGAAAGAGTATTTTGAACACTGGGGCTAGCTCATTACTTAGTTCTTTGAGTAATCTAGCTGGAATACCATCAGGTCCAGAAGCTTTATTTGGTTTGGTGTTGGCTAATAGTTTTTGAATTCCATTTTCTTGTACTACTATATCTTCTATGTTGTCTACTTGGTTCAAATTCAGTAATATGTCTTTGTCTCCTGGGGCTGAGAATGCTGATGCAAAGTATTTGTTTAGAATGTTTGCTTTAGTTTCATTATCATTATGTATTATGTTATGTTCATCTTTTAATGGCGCTACGCCTGTTGTTTCCATTTTCTTAGACTTAATGTATGACCATAGGTTTTTGTTGTTATCTTTAGATATTACATTGTTTATGTATTCACTCTGCAGCTGTCTGCTTACTTTTTGGGTTAAGTGTTTAATTTTTATATACTTTTTGTAAACTCTTTCTGCATTAGTTTCTTTAAATTTTCTATAGAGGTTTTCCTTCTGTTTACAAAGCTTCTTTAGTCTATTATTAAACCAGCATTTATTTATTTTGTTTGATGTGTATTTAGTTGGTATATGATTTTCTATAATGCTTTTAAGATGGTTTTTTAATGAAATTCCAGAGGTCATCGACTGGTTGGTTAATGTCTTTTTCTAATAAGAATGTTTGTTGAAAGTTTAGTGCAGCTTGGTGTAGTTGTGTTAGGTTACATTTATTCCAGAGTAAGATTTTTCTTTGGGGTTTTGTATTGGCTACTGCTGAGAGATGGGTCCGAGACTCTTGGAACTCTAGACCCACGGAAGCTTGCCTCCATCTGTCTGACTGAACACATTTCTGTCAGGGAAGATCAAAGAAGGTTTAGATCAATGTCAGACATTTTGTTTGTATAATTTAACGTACGTATGCAACTTTATCTGTGCTTCAAATTCAAGGCTTTTTTTGGGGGGAGCAGGTTTTTTTTCTAGTATGTCACTAAGTGGGGACGTTATTTTATTTTTTTTTATTTCTTCTCGATTTCGCTGCATGTCCTTACATCGACAGAAGAGGCAGTGATGAGTTTTGACTTTTACACCTGAATACCTGGCAATGTTCGAGCCACACTGTCCTCTTACAAGTTTTGTAATACCCATGATGTGTTTTCCACTTACCCTGCGCACGGGTAGGCCAATGTTCTTTTCTTTTAACATCTGGTCTTTACCTTTGCTAGTTCTTTATCATCAATAGGTTTTTTTTTGCCCTCAATAGGTTTTTACCATCAGTACGTCTTTACCATCAGCATATCTTTACCATCAGTAGTACTTCATTAACAGCTTTTGCCCTCAGTAGGTCTTGAGAATCGCTGTGACAGGTCTTGACCATCTGTAGGTCTTTACCACCAGCAGATCTTTACCATCAGCTGGTCTTTACCATCAGCTGGTCTTTACCCATAGTAGTTCTTAATAATCAACAGCTTTTGCCCTCAGTAGTTCTTTACCATCGGTAGTTCTTTACCATCGGTAGGTCTTTACCATCGGTAGGTCTTTACCATCAGCAGGTCTTTACCATCAGCTGGTCTTTACCCATAGTAGTTCTTAATCAACAGCTTTTGCCCTCAGTAGTTCTTTACCATCGTTAGGTCTTTACCATCGGTAGGTCTTTAACATCAGCAGCTCTTTACCATCAGCAGGTCTTTACCATCAGCTGGTCTTCACCCATAGTAGTTTTTAATCAACAGCTTTTGCCCTCAGTAGCTCTTTACAATCGGTAGGTCTTTACCATCGTTAGGTCTTTACCATCGGTAGGTCTTTACCATCAGTAGGTCTTTAACATCAGCAGCTCTTTACCATCAGCAAGCCTTTACCCTTAGTAGGACTTTAGCATCAGCAGGTCTTTACCATCAGCTGGTCTTTACCCATAGTAGTTCTTAATCAACAGCTTTTGCCCTCAGTAGTTCTTTACCATCGATAGGTCTTTACCATCGGTAGGTCTTTAACATCAGTAGGTCTTTAACATCAGCAGGTGTTTACCATCAGCAAGCCTTTACCCTTAGTAGGACTTTAGCATCAGCAGGTCTTTACCATCAGTATGTCTTTACCATCAGCAGGTGTTTACCATCAGCAAGCCTTTACCCTTAGTAGGACTTAAGCATCAGTATGTCTTTACCATCAGTATGTCTTTACCATCAGCAGGTGTTTACCATCAGCAGGTGTTTACCACCAGTAGGTTTGTCTCCTCACTACAGGTAGAGTGTTTACCTTTCTTGTCTCAACGAGAATCTTTATTTTTGTTTGGATGCCTACAAAAGCTCATACTTTATAAAACAAATATAATTTGCGTCACCTATTTAAACAGCTTTTAAAATTTCACTTACATAAATACGGTTAAATCAAGGAATTCAAGGGAGCCATCAATTTAATTGCATTTTCTCATTAATTAACTTAGTAATATCTCTTTTGCACATGTCCGCCCCCATGCAAAGGTAATACACACGTATTCATTAATACGTCGTTAACTGACAGAAGAGAGCACCTGGCGGCAGCCGGCTTCTTCACGAGACAGCTGGAGGTTTCTTACAAAGGCCGCGGGATGCACATTTGAGACCAGAAGAAAATCCACTGCCGATGTGTTGTGGATGGTCGTTGACTTGTTGCTCCAATCTTCTGGTAAACAATTAAACCTCTGTAGGCGTATTATATCTTAATTTATAAAACTTAAATAATTTCTTTTGTGAGCAATACTAATAAGAACTTTTATTACAGTATAGACAAATTCAACTTGAGATGAAATGAAATAAATGCAGTAGACATTGGTCATAATCTAAAATGGTATTTTGAACAGAATCTCGCTCAATACAACAACACGTCTTTTCAGTCTGACGTTCTGGAGTCGTCTGTCCTACCAAAGACAGCTGACGACAATGCCGCCTATCTTCCATCATTCACGCTGCATAGCCAACCTCTTCCCACCGTCACCATAGAAACACACAACACACAACGCCTGGGCTTCAGTGAGTAGGTTATTTGACTCAAGGATCCATGTCAGCCTTCTATTTATCACTCTTTCCATCAGTTTGCAAGTACAGCTAGTGAGGCTGATGGGACGGTAGCTATCCAGTTTATTTCTTGGCTTGCCGTGCTTTAGTATAGGGATCATAATGGCTTTTTTCAAGATGTTTGGAATTCTGCCAGATTTCCAGCTAGCATTGAATAATTGTAGCAGTTTTCTTTTGGCTTGAGGACCCAAGTGAAGAAGCATGTCATTAGATATTTTGTCTGGGCCCGGGGCTTGTTTTGGTTTGAGGACTTTTAGGGATTCATCTAGTTCCTTCATTTTAATATTAGTGGTCATTCCCAAGGAGTAAGCTGGATTGTTTTCTTTAATTTTATCTTGGATTTCTGTGTTTACATCTTTATTTCTACTTTCATTAATTTGTATTTGTCCTACGCTTTGGAAAAACTTAATGAATTCATTTGCTGCTTCTTGGCCTTTCAGGGGTTTGTTGTCCTTTTCTTTTACTATAGGAGTTGTTCTGTTTTCTTCCTGGTTGAGACATTTGGCTATACGCCAGAGTTTGTGGCCGTCTGGCGTTCTTTAGTCGTCTGTCCTACCAAAGACAGCTGACGACAATGCCGCGTATCTTCCATCATTCACGCTGCAAAGCTAACCTCTTCCCACCGTCACCATAGAAACACAACACACACACACACACACTTCATCACATGACGACAGACGCAGACGGCGAAAAGGAAACATCAAAATAAACTGGTTCCTTTTTTGCTTCCCCCCATTTTATTGCACTCCTCCCCCGCCCCTGGGTCTGGTTACATGTATTTTTCTTAGTTTGTCTAACGCTGTCCTGTTGGTCAGTTGCCAATCCCCTTCCTTTTAGGTGATATTACAAAAGTGTTTTTCTGCTTTTTGTTCATGGGTTCAAACTGGAAACTGGACACTGGGTGGACGGCTATTTGGAAAACTGCTTTATTGATTTTCCCTGAAATTAGACAGTTCATGTGTATTCTTGGGAGGAAAAAAAAACAAACTTATTGACCACACCATTAAAACTCTGGTTTGACCGTGAAAATGCTTCAGCATATCACCATTTTTAAATTAAATTTGGCTCATGTCAAAGTCTTTACATATGCAATCGAAGAGAATACCTACTGGCTTTTGAAGTACTCAGCAGGACAGTGCATGTTTCTCACCAGAACGTTTCATGCGTCTCCTCCAGCTCCCCTCTCCCAATGGTAGGCTCTCACCTACAATGATTCTCAAACTAAATGATTGTACCGAAAATTCTCTAAAAGTCAATCTTGACCAGCTTTGATGTGTGTGTCTGCGTGTGTGTGTCCAGTAATGGATTTGTGTGTCTACATACGTGTGTTCAGTAATGGATTTGTGTGTCTACATAGGTTTTTCCAGTTATGTGTGTGTGTGTGTCTACATACATGTGTCCGGGTATGGATGTATGTGTCTACATATGTGTGTCCAGTAACGGTGTGTGTGTGTCTACATTACTCTACATGTATGTGTCCAGTAATGGATGAGTTTGCCTACGTACGTTTTTCCAGTTATGGGTGTGTGTCTACATACGTGTGTCCGGGTATGGATGTGTGTGCCCACACACGTGTGTCCAGTAATGGATGTGCGTGTCTACAAACGTTTTTCCTGTTATGGGTGTGTGTATACACACGTGTTTCCGGGTATGAATATGTGTGTCTCTACATACGTGTGTCCAGTTAGGGATGTGTGTGTCTGCGTGCGTATGTGGCAAGCGTGGTCGAGAGGCTAAGTACGCTGGAACTAGGCTTGGTTTGTGTCCCTATGAAGATGATTGCAGCGCTTCTCAACATGTGCATCTCTCGGGGAATTTGGGGGTTTTCGTAAAAGCAGCATTTGTTTCTAGATCAATGAGAGCTGTAGTAGGCCTCAACACCGACTTGCGACGTCGCAACCTGTGGACAGTGGAGACCAATAGGTCGTTGCCACGTCGCACAGAACTGTGACGTATGTGATCTTTTTTTTTTCTGGTTAGACGTGCAAAACTTCAAAAAGTCAAGAGGACTTAATCGAAGGAGATTGAGGTCATTGCGACTTCCACTGCACAGTAGTTCTAATTTCCCTTTGTATGCCTTTGACATCAGGTATGTTATACGAATCTTGTATGAATCCATTACTCCAATCCTAAAGCAGCCAATTTGTAAGATACACAAAACTGTGTCACTTTCAAGTGCGCCCCCCCCCCCTTCTGTCTCTATGGCATTTTACGTCTTGAGAGACGATCTTTTCCCTTTGCAACTTCTTGTGTGACTAAAGAGGCCAATCCTTGATACACAGCTGCGGTCATAGGCTGGGCATATGTAATCACCAGGCGACGTTGCATTTTCACCCTTCTTTCTGCTTCTGTTGTGTATGACATCTGCAATCCGTGACCTTTGCTCTATGCTCGCTCTCCATGTAGATCTATCCAGTGCCACTTTTCCCAACACTTGGTGTCGATTTTGAAGAGCTTCATGTCGCGATTGCATACATCCGTAAACCTTAAATATGGACGACCAGCGGCTCTACTCGGCGCCTTCGACATAGGGGTCACGGAGGTCACGCTCTACTGCCTTCCGTTAGACCACCTTAAACAGACGTTTACTAAATACCATGTATTTGTGCCAATGCTGACTATATCGTCGCGACTATTCCCCGACCGTTACTGACTATTGACCTATACCTGACCTTGTTCGGATTATGAAATTTCAAAATTTAATTAAACTTTTGTTTAAAAAGATCAAATTATCTCCATTGTGTATTTCTATTTATTTAGATTTCTGATATACTATAACCAAGAAAAATTAAAAGAAAACAAAAATTTATACAGGTTATTATTATTAAAATTTGTACTGTATCTCACAGATAAAGAATTAATTAACTATTTGGCTTGAAGGTAGGTTGTTTAGGCACATATATTATATTTTTTAAAACCTTGTTCATATGTCTACAATAAATTTTCTGATTAGGATTTTAATTTACAATATCAGATTTTTGGATAATTAAAAAAATTGAATACGTTTTTTAAAACTCAAATCTAAGGTTAAAAACAGGGGGTGATATGAAAATAAAATTTAAACTTTCTGGTATAATGATACCTTCTGTTTTCTGTTTGCCTACTTTTGTGGCAAAATATGTAGGTCACAGCTTGGGCTGCGCAGCCACGGGAAATACTGTATTCCTCACTAATCTTCGGACTCGAAGACAAGCCTTATTATTAGTATTATCGGCTTACTTTATATTTGTGTATTCCGATGTAATTATACTTTTGTTGATTTAATTTTTTAGGTCTTATATTTTGTGACATATTCTAATGCAAGCTATCATTATTATTAACCATTAACTGACTAAATATTCAGATACATTTCTTCTTAACCGTTATTTGATATCTATTCTATATATAAGAAATCTATCTGTAGTCTAGTCTAAATCCATTTGATCATTACAAGACCAGCTAGTAGTCTAGTCTAAATCCATTTGATCATTACAAGACCAATTACTAGTCTAGTCTAAATCCATTTGATCATTACAAGACCAATCTCTAGTCTAGTCTTAATCCACTTGATATTTACAAGACTAATCACTAGTCAAATCTAAATCCATTTGATCATTACAAGACCAATTACTAGTCTTGTCTAAATCCACTTGATCATGACAAGACCTATCTCTAGTCTAGTCTACAGAATTGTTATTACTACACAGGCCAAGTTGCGACCTGCATATTCTGTAACCTCTTACGCGGACAAAACCTGTTTAGACCAGTAGCTCGTTGCCACGTCGTACAGACCTGTGACATGGCAAGAGCTATACGTCTCCACAGCCCACAGGTTGTGACGTTACAGGTCAGTGTTGAGGCCTTCTTTAAGACTTGTTTTATTCCCCTACCCTTTCAGGCGGTCAAGTTTGGTAAAGCGCCCCCCTCTCTTTCCCCCCTCTCTCTCTCTCTCTGTCTCTCTCTGTGTCTCTCCCCCTCTCCCCCTCTCTCTCTCCCTCTCTCTCTCCCTCTCTCTCCCTCTCTCTCTCCCTCAGTCTCTCCCTCTTCCCCCCTCTCTCTCTCTCTGTCTCTCTCTGTGTCTCTCCCCCTCTCCCCCTCTCTCTCTCCCTCTCTCTCTCCCTCTCTCTCCCTCTCTCTCTCCCTCTCTCTCTCCCTCTGTCTCCCTCTCTGTCTCCCTCTCTCTCTCCCTCTCACACTCTCTCTCTTCCTCTGTCTCCCTCTCTCTCTCCCTCTCTCTCTCTCCCTCAGTCTCCCTCTCTGTCTCCCTCTATCTCTCTCCCTCTCTCTCTCCCTCTCACACTCTCTCTCTTCCTCTGTCTCCCTCTCTCTCTCCCTCTCTCTCTCTCTCACTCTGTCTCCCTCTCTCTCTCCCTCTCTCTCTCTCCCCCAGTCTCCCTCTCTGTCTCCCTCTATCTCTCTCCCTCTCCCTCTCTCTCTCCCTCTCACACTCTCTCTCTTCCTCTGTCTCCCTCTCTCTCTCCCTCTCTCTCTCCCTCTGTCTCCCTCTCTCTCTCCCTCTCTCTCTCTCCCTCAGTCTCCCTCTCTGTCTCCCTCTATCTCTCTCCCTCTCCCTCTCTCTCTCCCTCTCACACTCTCTCTCTTCCTCTGTCTCCCTCTCTCTCTCCCTCTCTCTCTCCCTCTGTCTCCCTCTATCTCTCTCCCTCTCCCTCTCTCTCTCCCTCTCACACTCTCTCTCTTCCTCTGTCTCCCTCTCTCTCTCCCTCTCTCTCTCCCTCTGTCTCCCTCTCTGTCTCCTCTCTCTCTCCCTCTCTCTCTCCCTCTCTCCCTCAGTCTCCCTCTCTGTCTCCCTCTATCTCTCTCCCTCTCTCTCTCCCTCTCTCTCTCCCTCTGTCTCCCTCTCTGTCTCCCTCTCTCTCTCCTCTCTCTCTCCCTCTCTCTCCCTCTCTCTCTCCCTCTCTCTCTCCCTCTGTCTCCCTCTCTGTCTCCCTCTCTCTCTCAAACTAATGGTCTGCAGCGTAAATACAATGTTACAAAGCATTATCTCGTGTTCAGCAACTGGCTAGCGTGGTCATCTTTGCTAGCCGTGGTTAGCTTTGCGGTTAAATAACTACAATATTTAGGTAGGGGGAAAGGAACGGAAGTGGACGCCCTCATCATTCTTCTCTTTGCCCCCCCCCCCCGCCATGTACAGCCCACAGCAGTCTTAATTTCTCATTTGTTCGCTCGTTCAAGTCCTCCCATGCGGCATCTTTAATTAGTGATCACGTGGCGTGGACGTCTACGCTGATAGGTTGACGAACGCGAGGCAAGCCTCGCTGATGAGCTGACGAAGGACATGACAAACCGCACCCGTGTTGCGGCGATGCTTTCTGGTGCAGAAGGCTTGAGTTCATTTCGATGCCCCATTTAGCATCAGTTATGATCTGTTTGTTTAGAAAACTTTTTGTTTTTAAAATCTTATTTCGCGTCTTGTGTTTTATGCTCAAATTACGATCATAAAAGAATCAAGCTCAAAGCGGATGGTAAAAGATGCGGGCACGTTTGCAATCATTTCATAACAAATCTAAGAAAGTTGTTTTGACTTGCAAACATTTATTATTGATAAAGTGAAAATTTATGATGTATTATTAGAGTTCATATGGATGGCTGCCTGGTCGGGATGGCTGCCTGGTCGTGCGGTTTGCGCGCTGGACTGTCGTTCAGATTTATCGACGGTCGAGGGTTCAAACCCTGCCCGCTCCCATCCCCCGTCGTCCTGCGGGAGGTTTGGACTAGGAAGTAAACTATCTTCAACTCTGAAGGAACATCCGAAACATTTAAAACAAACAAAAACATATTACTACACAAAGTACTGCCAGTATGAGATCTAGTGAGCAATCAACCCACGACTCACACAAACACACACAAGTAAACACACACACATATATTTATGTCATAATAAAATGTCCAATGTACGCCTAGTTGCGCTTACTATACATACAGTTCAAATTGGTACAGTTGGTACTTCAAATTGGTACAGTTGGTACTTCAAATTGGTACAGTTGGTACTTCAAACTGGTACAGATGGTACTTCAAATTGGTACAGTTGGTACTTCAAATTGGTACAGTTGGTACTTCAAATTGGTACAGTTGGTACTTCAAATTGGTACAGTTGGTACTTCAAATTGGTACAGTTGGTACTCTAAATTGGTACAGTTGGTACTGTGAATAGGTTAGGTACATTTATTACTGCGGATGGGTATAATTAATCCCGTGAATAGATGCAGTTAGTACCGTGAATGAAAGCAGCTAGTACCGTGAATGAATGCAGTTTGTACCGTGAATAGATGCAGTTAGTAACATGAAAGCGCGGCTTGTACCGTGAATAGTTGCAGTTAGTACTGTGAATAGATCCAGTTAGTGGTAGTACTGTGAATGAATGTAGTTTTTTACTGTGAATGTATGTTATGAATATAATAATACAATAGTCTCGAAAACCATGCCCGCATAGTATGGCTTTAATACACTGACTGACTACACAACACACGTTTCGTGAACACATTCTTACTGACGTGTTACAAGCACATGTAAACATAAGAACGACATTGCATTCACAATGTGCCAGTATCGTGAATTTATATATAGTTTTTTTTTGTTTGTTTACAATATAGTTTTTACCTAAAATAGGTCTAGTTAATATTACACATAGCTTTAGGGTTAGGGTTAGCTGCCCAATGCGCCGAACGACGCGGGAGGACCTAAGGTATGATGAAGACTTAAAAAAAAGAAGATGATTACATCCTACGCGTGTTCCTAGGTCAATCTAGTCATGCATGTTAACCAATGGCTTCAATTCTGCCAAGCCATTGGTTTTCATGGCAGCGTGAAGTTAAATATAGTTTTATTCTTTCTGCATGCATTAAATATTTTTAAATTTTTATAACTGTATGCTTAATATTATAATGTATGTAAACTGTTCAACACTGTAGGCCTACTATATACTATTCGATCTTTGTAAGGGGTACACAAAGTCTAGGTATACGAGAGTCCATGCTTCAATAAATACTCTATCACAAGTGGACAATCCGTGTTTACAGGATCCCTTGGCATTTTCCCCGCTCCCAGCCCATTAAAGTAGGTATTCTTCAGAGACGCTGGAGATGGATAGGTCAAACCTGCACCCAACATAACAAGGCAAGCCCTAACCTGGAACCCATAAGGAAAGAGGAAGAGGGGACAGCTCAGGAATACGTGGCGCCGCGATTTGGAAGCAGATGCCAAGCAGATGGGCAAGACGTGGGGACAGTTGGAGAGTCTCGCCCCAGAACCGAGACGCCTGGAGGAAGCTGGTTGGTGGCCTATGCCCCTGAAGGGACCACAGGCAGAGATGTGATGGAATTAAGTATACTCATTTCCTTGACTTGTCGTGATTATAATTGAAAATCAAAGGCCTGGACCTTGTCAAGAAAATTAGATTGTCGAGCTGCAGGTATTGGGCTTTCGAAACTGAAAGAGTGGAAAGATTTGAATAGCTCAATGATCATCTCGCTAGGTCAGGTCAGATGAATTTTTACCTGACGAGATAAATTACTTTTTTCGTCTCTACGTTTTTTTGTTTTCCAAAAGATAGAATCACCTGTCTCATTCCTCCCTCCCCCCCCCTTTTCTTTATTTATTTCCATAGATATTTTTTTAAAAATTAATTAAAAATCAGGTGTAGATAATCACTTAATTTCTTCATCTGCAGAAGTATGTCTAGTTGTCTCCCATTAATTTATTTATAGCGGTAAAATCTTAATGGTACTTCTTCGTAGGCCTACGTGTAGGTTGAATGAACTTTGATTTTAATTAAACAGGCAACGCCTTCCATGCTTTAATAGCACTAGGGAAGAAGGAGCACTTGTAAAAGTTTGTCCTAGCCTATGGAATAAGAAATGTGGAGCTCGATCTCGTATGAAGGCATAGTAAATTGATGAATAAATCGATAAATATTTTTTTTTTAACTTTTAGTCTATGTCAATCTCCTTCTTTCCAGATCCTTACGAGCCTTACACTTATAAGAAATAATGAGTCATTATGATAATGAGAGAAAGGTCACCATGGGATCGATAAGTAATGTAGTACTATAATATATATAAGTACTGTAGTACTATAATATATATATAAGTACTGTAGAACTATAATATATAAAAGTAATGTAGAACTATAATATATATATGTACTGTAGTACTATAATATATATAAGTACTGTAGAACTATAATATAGATGATTAATGTAGAAATATAATATAGATGATTAATGTAGAAATATAATATAGATAAGTAATTTACAAATATAATATAGATTAGTAATTTACAAATATAATATAGATTAGTAATGCAGAAATATAATATAGGTAAGGAATGTAGAACTCAGTTTTTGATAGGAGATATTTTGTTCTCAGTTTAAAAACATGACTGTCTAGTATATTAAAGCAAAAATAAATATTTTGTGTGTGTTTTTGAAGTGATGGTAGAATTTGTTTAGTTATGGTTTAGTTATAGTAACTCGTTACTATTCTATCTATCTATCTATCTATCTATCTATCTATCTATCTATCTATCTATCTATCTATCTATCTATCTATCTATCTATCTATCTATCTATCTATCTATCTATCAGTCTGTCTGTCTGTCTCTCTATCTATCATACAGACCTATGGCGTGGCAACGACCTGTTGGTCTCCACTGCCCACAGGTTGCATCTTTGCAAGTCAGTGTTTGAGCCTTCTATGACGATTCTGGCCCTAGCCATTTTTGTTTTCTATTTTTACAAAGCTTATATCAACTCACTCTTTCTGTCACTCTATCGACTCACTCTTTCTGTCAATCTATCAACTCACTATTTCTGTCACTTTATCAACTCACTCTTTTTGTCACTCTATCAACTCACTCTTTCTGTCACTCTATTAACTCACTCTTTCTGTCACTCTATCAACCCACTCTTTCTGTCACTATCAATTCACTCTTTCTGTCACTCTATCAGCTCACTCTTTCTGTCACACTATCAACTCACTCTTTCTGTCACTCTATCAACTCACTCTTTCTGTCACTCTATCAACTCACTCTTTCTGTCACTCTATCAACTCACTCTTTCTGTCACTCTATCAGCTCACTCTTTCTGTCACTCTATCAACTCACTCTTTCTGTCACTCTATCAACTCACTCTTTCTGTCACTCTATCAACTCACTCTTTCTGTCATTCTATCAACTCACTCTTTCTGTCACACTATCAACTCACTCTTTCTGTCACTCTACCGACTCACTCTTTCTGTCACACTATTAACTCACTCTTTCTGTCACACTATCAACTCACTCTTTCTGTCACACTATCAACTCACTCTTTCTGTCACTCTATCAACTCACTCTTTCTGTCACTCTATCAACTCACTCTTTCTGTCACTCTATCAACTCACTCTTTCTGTCACTCTATCAACTCACTCTTTCTGTCACTCTATCAACTCACTCTTTCTGTCACTCTATCAACTCACTCTTTCTGTCACTCTATCAACTCACTCTTTCTGTCACTCTATCAACTCACTCTTTCTGTCACTCTATCAACTCACTCTTTCTGTCACTCTATCAACTCACTCTTTCTGTCACTCTATCAACTCACTCTTTCTGTCACTCTATCAACTCACTCTTTCTGTCACTCTATCAACTCACTCTTTCTGTCACTCTATCAACTCACTCTTTCTGTCACTCTATCAACTCACTCTTTCTGTCATTCTATCAACTCACTCTTTCTGTCACACTATCAACTCACTCTTTCTGTCACTCTACAGACTCACTCTTTCTGTCACACTATTAACTCACTCTTTCTGTCACACTATCAACTCACTCTTTCTGTCACACTATCAACTCACTCTTTCTGTCACTCTATCAACTCACTCTTTCTGTCACTATATCAACTCACTCTTTCTGTCACTCTATCAACTCACTCTTTCTGTCACTCTATCAACTCACTCTTTCTGTCACTCTATCAACTCACTCTTTCTGTCACTCTATCAACTCACTCTTTCTGTCACTCTATCAGCTCACTCTTTTTGTCGCTCTATCAATTCACTCTTTCTGTCACTCTGTCTAGAAAAAAAAGTTTTTTACACGTTATTTCTCCCACCCTCAATCTCGGATCAATGTGAAATTTTTCACAATTATTGATTTTTACCTGACAAAACAAGAACAAAGAAAATTAACAAAGAAAATTAACCAAAAAGTTAAATAACTGTTGGTAATAAATTATTTTGTTTGGTATCTCGAACAAGGGAAATAAACATTACTTGACTGAGGCTTGGTATAATCTGAATTAGTCCCCTTTATAGGTCGTCTGAGTCTTAGTGACATGAAATAGGACGAGACATAGAAACAAATTCAAACAATAGATAACTATACAAGCATAGCTCTTCACTAGCAGAGAGGTTAGCGTGTTGGCTTGGAAAGCCTGGGAAGATTTTAGCACGAGTTCGAATCCAGGTCGTTCACCTTTTTTTATTTTTATAAATGTTTTTTATTGTTTATCTAGATCTATTACAAATACATGGCTGATCCAAAACTTATTAATACAAGTACGCTTAAAGCTTTGTTTTATTTAAATGTATTTTTGTTTTAAATTTCGTTTGTTAAACCTTTTCAATCAATAAGAAGTCCTTCATTCTGGACTTAAGGCTAGGGTCAGGGTCCAGCAATATCCCCTAGAAAAAAAAAAGATGTATCAAGTGATGGTTTACGGCTAAGTCCTGACATCTTACGCCCATTGTGCGACTCAGACACAAGCGCATTATTTGCGTAATCCTGTTCGAGCTGTGCAGATGTTATTTCCCCTGGCCTCACAACGGATACGCCATTTTTCTTTCGTTGACATCCGGTATTATCAAAAGCGGAAACACGCCTACCTATTAACTCCCACGAGCAGACGTGGAGAGGGTATGGATTATCATTGAAACGTTATCCTCAATATTTAATTGCTGATGTTGGTGTCTGTTTTCTAAACAATCTCTCTCTAACTCTCTCTCTCTCTCTCTCTCTCTCTCTCTCTTGGTTTATATCTCTGCTCACTTTCTTTCTCAGTCTTTCTCTCTCTACATTTTTCTTTTCCTCCTATTTATTTCTCATTGTCGCTCTCTTTCTGCTACTCTTCTCTTTCTCTCTCTCTCTCTCTTTCTTTTATTTCTCTCTCTCTCTCTCTCTTTTATTTCTCTCTCTTTTTCTTTTATTTCTCTCTCTCTCTTTCTTTATTTCTCAATCTCTTTTATTTTTTTCTCCTTTCTCTTTTTCGCCTTTTATTTTTCTCTTTCCCTCTCTTTGTTATCTCTTTCTTTCTGTCTCTTTTGTCTTTCTTGGTCTATCAGGTTCATATTTATCTCTTTCTTCTTTTCCTTCTTTACTTTCTTTATTCATTTATTTTTCTTTCTTTATCTCGTTCTTTCTTTTTTCTTCTCTCTTTGTTTAACTCTTTCTGTCTTTTTAAATTCGCTTTCATTTCCTATTTTTGTTTCTTTTATCTCCCTCTTTTCTCTTTCTTTCTTTCTCCATCTCTTTCTTTTTTTTTTCCTTTCTCTTTTTCATCTTTTGTTTTTCTTTTCCCTTCTCTTTTGTTATCTCTTTCTTTCTATCTCTTAATTCTCTTTTTGTCTTTCAGTTTCTTATTTCTCTCTTTCTGCCTTTCTTTCTTTTACTTTATTTCTTCCTTTATCTCTTTGTCTCTTTCTTTCTTTATCTCGTTCTTTCTTTTCTCTCTCTCTTTCTTTAATTCTTTCTGTCTCTCTAAATTCGCCCTCATTGCCTATTTTTGTTTCTATCTTAGTCTCATATTCTCTTTCATTCTCTCTTTGTTTCTGTCTTAGTCTCATGTTCTCATTCATTCTCTCTATGTTTCTGTCTTAGTCTCATGTTCTCATTCATTCTCTGTTTGTTTCTGTCTTAGTCTCATGTTCTCATTCATTTTCTCTTTGTTTCTGTCTTAGTCTCACGTTCTCATTCATTCTCTCTTTGTGTCTGTCTTAGTCTCATGTTCTCATTCATTCTCTCTTTGTTTCTGTCTTAGTCTCATGTTCTCATTCATTCTCTCTTTGTGTCTGTCTTAGTCTCATGTTCTCATTCATTCTCTCTTTGTGTCTGTCTTAGTCTCACGTTCTCATTCATTCTCACTTTGTTTCTGTCTTAGTCTCATGTTCTCATTCATTCTCTCTTTGTGTCTGTCTTAGTCTCATGTTCTCATTCATTCTCTCTTTGTGTCTGTCTTAGTCTCATGTTCTCATTCATTCTCTCTTTGTGTCTGTCTTAGTCTCATGTTCTCATTCATTCTCACTTTGTTTCTGTCTTAGTCTCATGTTCTCATTCATTCTCTCTTTGTGTCTGTCTTAGTCTCATGTTCTCATTCATTCTCTCTTTGTGTCTGTCTTAGTCTCATGTTCTCATTCATTCTCACTTTGTTTCTGTCTTAGTCTCATGTTCTCATTCATTCTCTCTTTGTGTCTGTCTTAGTCTCATGTTCTCATTCATTCTCTCTTTGTTTCTGTCTTAGTCTCATGTTCTCATTCATTCTCTCTTTGTTTCTGTCTTAGTCTCATGTTCTCATTCATTGTCTCTTTGTTTCTGTCTTAGTCTCACGTTCTCATTCATTCTTTCTTTGTGTCTGTCTTAGTCTCATGTTCTCATTCATTCTCACTTTGTTTCTGTCTTAGTCTCACGTTCTCATTCATTCTCTCTTTGTGTCTGTCTTAGTCTCATGTTCTCATTCATTCTCTCTTTGTGTCTGTCTTAGTCTCATGTTCTCATTCATTCTCTCTTTGTGTCTGTCTTAGTCTCATGTTCTCATTCATTCTCTCTTTGTGTCTGTCTTAGTCTCATGTTCTCATTCATTCTCTCTTTGTGTCTGTCTTAGTCTCATGTTCTCATTCTCTTTGTTTCTGTCTGTCTCTCTCTTACTTCCCTAATTTTTATTACTCCATAACTGGTTCTTCATTACTTTATTACCTTTTCACTCAATGTCTCCTCAGTTCTCTGTCTCTCTCTCTCTCTCTCTATCTCTCTTTTTCTTTATTCTGTCTCTTCATTCCTCTCCATTTCTCTTTCTCTTCCACTCGCTATTAATCTCTCTTTCTCTCTCTCTCTCTCTCTTCTGTCTCTATTCGTTCTCGTATCTGTCTCTCTGATCGTGACTTTGACCTTCTAGTTCAGTCATGTCGCAAATTGATAGCAGCTTCAAAGAGAATTCATCTCCGTGTTTACGACATTGCCAGAAATAAATGTTTGACATCGGAAATAAAAAAAAAATAAAAAAGTCCGACCATCAGCAAACTTTTACCCGGACAAACAAAAACAAAACTTTTAAAATTCACGGCCCGGTTTAGTTTCCTGGGTTCTACACACTGTGCCTCGCGCTCATACAAGGGGGCGCGAAGGCGTTAAAAAATGTATTAGATTTGTAATGTTCTATCTATCTATCTATCTATCTATCTATCTATCTATCTATCTATCTATCTATCTATCTATCTATCCATCCATCCATCCATCCATCCATCCATCTATCCATCCATCCATCCATCCATCCATCCATCCATCCATCCATCCATCTATCTATCTATCTATCTATCTATCTATCTATCTATCTATCTATCTATCTATCTATCTATCTATCTATCTATCTATCTATCTATCTATCTATCTATCTATCTATCTATTTATCTATCTATCTATCTATTTATCTACATCTATCTATCTATTTATCAATATCTATCTATCTATCTATCTATCTATCTATCTAACTATCTATCTATCTAATCAGGCCTTCTGTAACCACTTCTCAAGACAATACATCGAACTCAAGAACTTGACAACAAGAGTTCCAATCTGGTACTTTCATGAGTAAATACATAAATAACAGCCAATACGACACAATTGGCAACACATTCAACTGACTGCCAATGTTACACTGTACATCACCTTACTGCCATACTAAACTCTACTGTCTCTTTATCTCAACCTGGACTCGTACTGCTTGACTTGAGGATTCACTATACACTGATTGACTTCGCGGTCGACTACCATTCCGGGTCTCCTCGCTGTGATCTACTGAACTGCCTTTCCCTACCCCTGTCTCTGGTCCCCGAGGGCTCTTTTTAATCACATGACCAATCACGGATCATAGTTTCACGTAACGTTCATTCCAGTACTGGTACTGTCAATTCATCCAACGTATACTTTTGTCAAATCCACATTTAAATATTGATCTAGTAAAAAAAAGGTCATTCTTTTAGAAAATTATTGTAAAAATTTAATTAATTTAATAGTGTTAGTCTTTAGTGTAAACTGGCTATGTTTAGAATGTCAGTAACAAGAGCGAATAAAATTGTGTTTACAAAGTTCATATTAACTCACTCTGTCTGTCTGTCTGTCACACAATTTGTGCACCTTATTTCTCCCAGTTCCCTTTCTTGGATCAAGTGGAAACTTGACACGATCATTCATTATTCCTAACAAAACACAAATCAATCAAAAAATGTACAGACCAGTTCATTAAATAGTGCTAACTAATACATTTTGTTTTACTATCTATAAGGGGAAATAAAGATACAGAAGTGAACTATACTTAGACCGTACCATACAACAACATCTATATTAATAGATTGGTTGGACAGTGGTCAGGGGCGGACTGGCTATATGGGCAATTGGGCAAATGCCCGGTGGGCCGGTACTCAAATAGGCCAAAAGGGCCTCATGAATGCCACCATGGCACGTATTAAATCGTTAAAGGTTTTATGATATTCTTATATATAAGGGGTTATATGAGCGTCATGCTAAAACATCTTTTACAGACTACAGTGTAATACTAATTAAATCTAACACATTTTTTAAAAATAATGTAATAGCCTACATTTGTAGGCAGTGCTATTAGTAGGATTCATCCTTTTAGGGCCTACAGACATAGCGATTAAAAAGCAACATAAGACCTATATTTCTTTTAAAGATATAGAGCGTAATCAGTTATCAATACATTATACAAAAAAATAACATAGTGATTTTGAGAACAGATAGGCCTATAATAGGAGGCCCATCACATGATATACATTTTATGGGCTGTACTGTTAGAAATGCCTGGGCCGATTTTGATATCCAGTCCGCCCCTGAGTCAGTGGTTGTTGGTTTGGGATTGAAATGACTTTGTAAAGATTTTCTTGATGGACTATTAAAGAGCGGTTAGGGCGCTGGGAGTGGAGCCGTACAGGGGAGTGGAGCCGTACAGGGGAGTGGAGACTATAGTGAGGAAATAAACTGTTATACTTCAAGTTAATCCTTCTTATGCTCTACTACCTCGTGGTAGTTATCATTTCTCTCCCTAAATCTTTGTTAATAAATTCATAGTGTAATCGTGGTGTAATGACGAAGCTTATACAAATCAAGAAAACCTAAAAATAAACATAAACATTTACAATAATATAGCAGATCCAACAAGTATCGTTAACGCTGTTAAAAAGCAAAACTATACAACAAGAACTTAATTTATATCAAAGCATGATATTACATGTTGTGAGAACATGAACTTTGTATTGTGACTATGTAAAACCTTTTGTACTTCTGAAAAAAAAATGTTTACAATTTTGCCTACGGTTTTACTTTTATTAAGTCAACGGATAAAAATGATTACATTTTAGTTTGAATATCAGAGCCTAGAGTTTCAATTGTAATTTTAGCAAAACAGAGAGGGAGATAACTGTTTACAGAGGGATTAACTGTCATGTTTTTTTAAAAAAAAAGGTTCCAACTGCTTGCTATTGCCAACACATCAGGCTCACAAAGTGGCCAGTTTTGATTTGAAGTGTAGGAAGACAGAAATCAAAGTCAACTATTGAAAGATTACAGCAGGCGGGATGGAGGGGGGAGGGGGCAGCGAGGGGAGGTGGTGAAACTTTATATGTACATACCACGGACATTTGTAATAGAGATAATTCCGTTTTGTTTGCCTCTAAGGCCTCAATCCAAAGTAAGATTTTAGTATGGAGCCGGTCAGTGATATTTTAAAGACTAATTTTTGTTTCTGCCATGGTAATACAGGAATGCCGCTACACACACACACACACACACACAATGTTGGATATTTTTGGGGTCGTTTGATTTTTTTTTTGTTTTTAAACCGGAAGTGGGCGTGGTTTCCCCTGGTTCTGTTGAAAGAGATGCCGCTATGTCAACATTAGTAAAATTGGTCTGAGTTGGTCGAAGAGGAACTACTTCATGGCATCTGAATCTGTGGAGTTCTTGTTTGACTGCCTTCTATGTGTTTGTGCGCGCTTGTGTGCAGGTGTTTGCGCATGTGTTTGCGCATGCGCGAGTGTGTGATTAGTGATTGAACTGAAAAAAAAAGAAAATATGAAGTCGTGAGTTTTTTAACTGCAACCAGCTTGGTGTAAACGTGTGGGCTTAGCATGAGTAAAGGAAGAGCTTAACATAAGTTCTTGGGGACTTACAATGAGTAAATGAGGGCTTACAATGAGTAAATGAGGGCTTAGATCTAGTAAATTATGACTTAGATCTAGTAATTGATGGCTTAGATATAGTAATTGATGGCTTAGATCTAGTAGCCTAATTGAGGGCCAAGATTAAGTAAATGAGGGCTTAGACCTAGTAAATGAGGGCTTACAATGAGTAATTGATGGCTTAGATCTAGTAAATGATGTCTTAGATCTTGTAAATGATGATCAAGAATGAGTAAATGATGGCTTAAATCTAGTAATTATGACTTAGATCTAGTAATTGATGGCTTAGATATAGTAAATGATAGCTTAGATCTAGTAGCCTAATTGAGGGCTAAGATCTAGTAAATGATGGCTTAGACCTAGTAAATGATGGCTTAGAATTACTAGTAAATGATAGTTTAGATCTAGTAAATGATGGCTTTGATATAGTAAATGAGGGCTAAGAATTAGTGAATGATTAGCAATAATTTGTGGCATTTTACGTTTCCAGAGATTCTCATTTCCCTTTGTAACTTCTTGTGTAACTTCAGAGGCCAATCACAGGTTGGGCATCTGTAATCACCAGGCGCCATTGCATTTTCAGCCTTCCTTCTACTGCTGGTGTGTATGGCATCTGTAAACCGGGACCCTTCCTTAATGCTCGCTCTCCATGTGGATCTATCCATAGCTAATTTCCAGTTCATAATATGAAAATGAGTTCCTCACAAAACCTTTCAATATTAGGTGCGGGGAGTAGTTTTGGTTTTGTAAATTTGTATGTTTTTTTATTTTTTATTTCAATTTTGTTTTCTTTGCTTCCATTGTATCTCTCAGACTTGTGACACTCACCAGCTAATCACTGTTTTGAACTGTATTTCAAAATCAAACGAACTTATAGATCTAAATAAGTATAAGAATATATAAGTATGAATAAGTAAATACATATGGTAGTGTATGCTGAGACACACTTTGCCTACCAACCATGAGACACTCACTTTGCCTACCAACCTAAGAGACTCACTTTGCCTACCAACCTAAGAGACTTACTTTGCCTACCAACCTAAGAGACTCACTTCGCCTTCGACATTTTCTTGTTGTTTCCCTGGTTTATTGTTTCTTTTCTAATACTTCTCGTTGCTATGGTGACTCTGGCCTGCGCGAGTTTTGTGCATTTTAAACTGCGTGAACTGGATGTAAATTGTTTCCTTTGTGACATCATTAACCTCATTCTTCAAACCGGAACCAGAAGATGTTTAGAATGCTGGGCAATTATTTACAGTACGAGCTCTGTAATAGACTTTGCAGAGAGAACTTCTGCATAATGACTTCTGGAGGAGTATGCACCTAAAGATTTGTAAATTTGTAAATGGGCTGCATTAAAAAAATCAGATTTTAAATTAGCTGCCAGTCATGACCTTTTAAAGTTTAAATGTTTCATTACTTTGGTATATAAATATAAAAATATTATTGATAACAAGATTGCAATCAAGGACTTATAACAAAATTTTTAGCGCAGTTTTTGTTTTATTGTGTGTATGATTTTAAACGATAAAAAAATGACACCAAAATTTTAGACTAATGCAAACAAAAATTAATTAATAGTCTTATAGGATTGTTGCAATGTAAATTTTGAAGATTTTTTGAAATAAATAAATAAATTTGGAGTCTGTAATAAGGTTTTCACGTTTATGCATATTTTTTTTATCCTTTTCTGTGATTTAGTTGTCTTTTTCCTTTAAAGAATTTAAACCGGAAATCAAAATAGGTTGTGGGAGATTTTACTGCAACGATCAACATTAATCGCGAACACTTGTAATAAAAGGCAACCACAAAAAGTTAGATGTGACTTAGCTAGTGATATGGCACGATTCGGGATTAGTTGTTTCGGAAATAGGGAAAGTTTTTGACTTAGTGACGATGACGTGACTAGTAAAAACAAGGATCGGGTTTTAGAGACAGAACGAAATAGAAGTCAACGTAAACAGACTACTTCCAGGACAACGTAGAGATAGGAAGCTTGGTATGAACGTCTAGAGTTAGCTGGCATTCGATGGTTCCCTTCATAGCTATTAAACTTGTTCGACATTCAGTATCGGCGTCGACTAACTTGTATTGATTGTTCGGCCTTTCGCCAGTGTTGTTGAGTTTCGTTGGGTGCTACCTTCGTTTGGTTATTTGCATTAGACACCGCGTAAGCCGCCTGACACTAGTCAGTCATGAAAGGTAGTTTAAGAAGGCAGAACTTAAACGGCGCACGATCAAATCCCAAGATGTAAAAAACTCTTAAGACCCGATCACAGCAGGGTTCAGGCCAGCGTTAAATAGGTCAGGAGGAAGAAAACGTGGAAGAAACATGAAGTCAGCGCCACTAGAAGAGATGCAGCGCCCCGGGGCGTAGCATGGGCTAAGTGTACAACGCATTTTCCCCTCTCACCACTCCCCCCCCCACCACTTCTAAACTCTTGTGGTGAGGAGAAGGGGGGGGGCTATATGTAGATAACCAAAAAAATTATTGTCTCCATATTAACACTGAATCATAGAGAGAATGAAATTTTAAAAAGTCGGATCTAAACTTTTGTTTTCTTTCGTTTCGGTTTTCTGAATGATTTGTTTTTAAATCACGGGCCTGATACAAATAACGGCTGCACATCTGCTGGAGACCTTCACGATTTACTAAACAATGTCAAGGACGCTAAAATGAAATTCTAAAAAAGCGAACTAATTAAAAGTCGCAAAGAGCTGAAACAAAACATGATTCTGCAGTTCTCAATTACTTCTAAGATGTACTGTATAGCGTTTCTTCTTCTTCTTCTTCTTCTTCTAGCCAGCTTTATTGCTGCTGAGCTGTCAGCTCTTTTGCAGACTGTGCCAAGGAAAAAAAGTGTGCTGTTTTCTTCAGTTGTTCAGCACTGCCGTACAGGGTGTTGGTTATGTTGGGCTGTAGTGGAAGTAGGGTCTGCCTAAGGTGGATTAGGGAGGGGCATTCAAAGAGGATATGGTTTAAGGTTTCAAAGGGGTGGGCGCAATGTCTGCAAAGGGGTAGTTGTGTGGAGTTTATTTTGTTCAGTCGGTAATTTAATAGTGGTGTGTGTCCTGTTCTTAGTTGGAAGATTGTAGATTGTTCTTTGCGGGGGAGGAAGTTAATACTGTCCAGTTTGTTAGGCGTAGTCATTTCTTTGTACATGGCTCTGCCTGTGTTTCCTGATGCCCATTGGTTGAGTATAGCGTTTTAATAGACCAAGCGTATCAGCACGTCCTTAGTTGTATACCCGCTGCACCAAAAGGCTTGCTTTATATAAGTTTTCCGCCATGTATGAAAATCTCTAAAAGATATGTTTAAAAAAATATATATGTTGTTGTTTTTTAAAATCAGTTCCTACTTTCTGAAGCTGATGGCCTCTGCCTTCCAAAATCAATTAAATTCATATATCGCTTGACTATTTCAAGAAGTCTTTTCAGTTCAATGAGCAGTTCTTTTTATTTTTATTTTTTTATTCAGTATTTTTTTTTAAAGTTACGTCAATAACTTATACACAACACAAGGGACCACGAAACAAGGTGAAAAGGATTTCTGAGGGCGCAATCGTCATAATTGAATGTTCCACAATATCTGCTTCACCAGAGCCAAAAAGTTTTGATTTATATTGTAGAGCGAATACTGGTGAAGTCCAACTGCCTTTTTTTTTTCTAAAAAAAAAATTGTGACACTAACATTGTCATACTAAACACTGACAACAAACAGTGCGATAAGGACTCCTGAGGGCGCTGTCGTTCTGACTGAATGTCTATAATCTCCACTTCACCGGGGCGGGGGGACAAACGTCCCCTGATCTTTGCCTTTTTTAAAAATATAGTTCATTATCATTCACACTGTTAAACTTTTCATTGTAACATACCCGACGCGGCTCATCAATTATAAATTATAATCGAGTAGTCAGAACGAGGTCAGTTTTTTTTTTTTTAAAGGAAACCTCAGAATTTGCGCTATTCAGTTTTAGCTTTATTATCATAGGAATCCTTGGGCCTCTTTTCTTTGCCTCTTTTATGGGCCATCTTGCCTCTTTTGTGCATTTTTTTTTTTGCTAATTCAATGCTTTATTCAATCAATCATGATTATAAGGCTTTAACAAGAAGTTTGATATATGAACTACCAAAATGTGATTTTATGTTTAATATAAATAGAATGTTCCTGTTATAAATTAGCTTTACAATAGTTTGTTTGAATTGCTTGTCTTTACTAGACAAGTGTCCGTTTCGGGAATTCCCAGTGCAACTTTTTCCTTCTATTTGTTCATTCAATATAAAAAAAAAGGAAACTAATACTTACAAATAGTAGGACTTACAATAAAATTATTCTTATAAAGTCACTACAATTTGTATACAGTATGGCTAGGATTGCCGAGTTGCCAAGACCCACTTCATTTATTCATTTTTTTTCGCCATGAAACAGTTTTTTTTTTTAACTTTTAAAACTGTCTATTCAATCAGTGCTAGGCAAGTCTGACCTTTCTTTTTTCCCCAAGACGAAATCCACTTTTATCATTTTTTATTATGTAGAAGGAATTTCTCTGTGACGCAAGAAAGCGCACTTCCCTTTAGCCATTTTGATGCCTTCCCGTCGTGCCACACTGCACTCCAGACGACACGAGAAGGTCACAAGGGGGAGGTCGGGGTGAAGGCCGGGCGCTGATAATAGATATACAGAAGCGATTTGAGAGAGGGAGTAGTAGTTTGTCAGTTAGTGAATGAAATAGAGAAAGAGAGAGAGAGAAAGAGAGAAAGAAAGAGTAGGCCCTAAGTTAGAGAAAAGAATACAAATGCCGAGGGAGAGAAAAAGAAAGAAAATTAGTTCAAGATAGAGAGATAGCCAATGAGAAAAGAAAGAATGGGAGAGAAAGAAAGAGAGAGAGAAAGAACTAATGAGAAAGAGAGATAGAAGTAGGGAGAACAGATTATATAAAGAGAAAAGGAAAATGGCACATTGTATGAGGAGAGAGGGGGAGGGAGAAGGGCAGATTATACATCTAGAAAGGGCAAATTATACATTGAGAAAGGGCAGATTATACATCGAGAAAGGGCAAATTATACACTGAGAAAGGGCAGATTATAAATATTGAGAAAGGGCAAATTATACACTGAGAAAGGGCAGATTATATATTGAGAAAGGGCAGATTATATATTGAGAAAGGGCAGATTATATATATTGAGAAAGGGCAAATTATACACTGAGAAAGGGCAGATTATATATATTGAGAAAGGGCAGATTATTTACTGAGAAATGGCAGATTATATACTGAAAAAGGGCAGATTATATGAAAAGAGACAGAAGAGCAGCCTATTTAACGAGATAGAGAGAAAGAAAAAACGACCCAAAAAGAAAAAGCGACCCAAAAAGAAAAAGCGACCCAAAAAGAAAAAGCGACCCAAAAGAGAGAAAGAGACACAAAAAAAAAGAGACAGAGACTCATCTAACCAAAGTGTTTTGATAAAGTTTGTTTAAAAGTCCCATTTTGAAATCGTTCCTTTAAGCAGACGACATTCCCCCGGGCTGTTTAAGAATGTTTTAGCACTGAAGTATAGGAACGTCACCATTTTCATTCCAGCTCGGGCAGTTGACGAGGCCTGGAGGTTTAGGGGGCGGGGGGGGGGGGGGGAAGGCAGAAAGGTGAATGTCAAACTGACATACCAGTGAACGGAGATCGAGGCATGGGAGACAACTGCCATCCTCCTCAATGACTTTAACTCTTTCTCTCCTAACTGACGACCCCAGCGATGATTCCACCAGAATGTGGTAAATAATTACGGAGAGAAAGAGTTAATAAGTCCCCACTTAATAGATTTCTCTGTAGACAATGCGTTGAAAATGTTTGACTGGAACTGTTGATTGAAGGTCAAGGTTTATTTTCTCGATTTATTTAATACAGATATCAATATCTCGTTGACCGCCATCTTGTTGATGCTTTTCAAACCGTCTGTTAATTAACAGCAGACGTAAAGTACAAGGTCATTCCATCCTTTCAGTTTAGTTTTATTTATGTTCTGTGTCAAGGTCGGCTACTGAGCTGTCGACCATTTTTTTTAAACTTATTTTTCCTTTTTCTCTCTCACCGTCTCTCTCTCTTTGACTCTTTCTCTGTGTCTGACTCTGACTCTCTCTCTGACTCTCTCTCTCTCTGATTCTCTCTCTCTCTGACTCTTTCTCTCTGTCTGACTCTGTCTGTGACTCTCTCTCTGACTCTCTCTCTCTGTGACTCACTCTCTCTGACACTCTCTCTGACTCTCTCTCTCTCTCTGTGACTCTCTCTCTGACACTCTCTCTGACTCTCTCTCTCTGACACACACTCTCTCTCTGTGACTCTCTCTCTCTGACACTCTCTCTCTCTCTCTGACACACACTCTCTCTCTCTGATTCTCTCTCTCTCTGACTCTCTCTCTCTGACTCTCTCTCTGTCTGACTCTCTCTGTGACTCTCTCTCTCTCTCTGACACTCTTTCTGACTCTCTCTCTCTCTGTCATTCTCTCTGACTCTCTCTGACTCTCTGACTCACTCTCTGACTCTCTCTCTCTGACACTCTCTCTGACTCTCTCTCTCTGACATTCTCTCTGACTCTCTCTGACTCTCTCTGTGACTCACTCTCTGACTCTCTCTCTGACTCACTCTCTGACTCTCTCTCTCTCTCTCTCTCTCTGACCCTCTTTCTCTCTCTCACTTTGTTTGTTCTACATGTGTCTAAAGATTCTCCAGAATTATTACATCCTGGCCAAAACCTCCCCTCGGGAAGGCTGGAGATGGCAGCGGGCAGGGTTTGAACCTGCGACAATCGAGACGATAGTATAGAGCGCATACCACACCATCTCTTCTCTCTTCCTCTTTCTCTCTCTCTCTCATTCAAATTGGGTCTACTCCCTTTTCTCTCTTTGTTTCCAACCTCTTTGTTTTGATTTCTTTCCGTTTGTTTTACATCGTCTGCATACAAAAGTTCTGAACTGGTCAGTTCCCGCCAATTTTGTTCTTAGCCTTCCAGGGCTCAATGTGAGATCCGTCTTTGACTTCCAGGGCTCAATGTGAGGTCCGTCTTTGACTTCCAGGGCTCAACGTGAGGTCCGTCTTTGACTTCCAGGGCTCAATGTGAGGTCCGTCTTTGACTTCCAGGGCTCAATGTGAGGTCCGTCTTTGACTTCCAGGGCTCAATGTGAGGTCCGTCTTTGACTTCCAGGGCTCAATGTGAGGTCCGTCTTTGACTTCCAGGGCTCAATGTGAGGTCCGTCTTTACCTTCCAGGGGTCAATGTGAGGTCCGTCTTTACCTTCCAGGGCTCAATGTGAGGTCCGTCTTTACCTTCCAGGGGTCAATGTGAGGTCCGTCTTTACCTTCCAGGGCTCAATGTGAGGTCCGTCTGTGACCTGGTACATTATTCTCATTGTTTCTTCAATTCTCTCCCTTTCTTTTGTTGTTTGTGTTCCGTGTTGGAGTGTCCTTGAAAGTCAGCTGGATTCTGGGAAAGTCTATCTATCTATCTATCTATCTATCTATCTATCTATCTATCTATCTATCTATCTATCTATCTATCTATCTATCTATCTGTTAACCTGTCTGTTGGTCTATCTATCTATCTATCTATCTATCTATCTATCTATCTATCTATCTATCTATCTATCTATCTATCTATCTATCTATCTATTTATCTATCTATCTATCTGTTAACCTGTCTTTTGGTCTATCTACCTACCTACCTACTTACCTACCTACTTACTATCTATCTATCTATTTATCTATCTATCTAATCTATCTATCTATCAATCTATCTATCTATCTATCTATCTATCTATCTATCTATCTATCTATCTATCTATCTATCTATCTATCTATCTATTTGTCTGTCTGTCTGTCTGTCAGTCAGTCAGTCAGTCAGTCAGTCAGTCAGTCAGTCAGTCTGTCAGTCATTCTGTCTGTCTGTCTGTCTGTCTGTCTGTCTGTCTGTCTGTCTGTCTGTCTGTCTGTCTATCTATCTATCTATCTATCTATCTATCTATCTGTATCTGCCTGTCTGTCTCTCTTTCTGTCTTTTAGTATGTTTATTATCAACAAATGAACATTAGTTAGTTGGTTGGAAGACAACAAAATGAAAGCAGAGTGTGATCAACATTGGTGTGAGAGAGAGAGAGAGAGAGAGAGAGAGAGGGAGAGAGAGGGAGAGAGAGAGAGAGAGAGAGAGAGAAAGGGAGAGATAGAGCGCGCGTGTTAAAAAAAAAGATCTGAACCCATCTCTCTCCAAACAGTCTTGCTAAGTCCAGTTTTCAATAAAAATTCACTTTCTTAAAACTTCCGCTCTTAAAAAGTGATCCCATGTTTGTTAGTTTTGCGTCAATTAACGGAACAAATTAAATTTAAAAAACAGAACCATCCAGTAATTGGTGGACCGTTGGCACAGAGCCACTGGCTCACACACTCTGTACCTGTCTCTGTTCACTACTAGATTCTACATCTATCGTTTAATCAAGAGTATCTCAGTGTCTTTGGGGGACACGTAAACTAATCATAGAAGTCTGATTTCATTACTTAATCACAGTTATGTGCTGAATGGGTTACATTCTGATTCCACACAACCGGTTCATCAATAAAATGCAATAGATGGTGTTAAAGAAGAGAAAGCGATACGGATAAATATAGAGGCGATATAATGGAACCCAAAGAAACAACGTAAAACAATGAAATAAAGAGGAGAGAAAAAAAGAGGGATGGGTATTGAAAGATAAAAAGACAAAAAAAAAAACCCCAAAGACAATGACGTCATATTGAAAATTCCCAGTTACCAATTAAATAACAAATTTAATTTCGCTAAATACTGAAGATGTAAGAAGTTTGATTTAGGATCATATCCTTGAATCAACCTAATGTGAATCAGTTCTTGCATATGGAATGATCTGCATATATATATTTGTGTCGGACCGCTTTAGTAGGTTTTGTTTTTTTTTTTATTTGTAAGTTATGGTTCAGTGTTTTGTGTAGTATTGCTACTTCACCTTTTAGTCTTATTCTTGAAGTCCATGTTAACGTCAAAACCGGAAGTCGGCCAGTTTTGGAAATGGCCATTAATGCTTGATATAACCAGCCACTGTAAGAGCCAGTCATTCGTTTCGTGAATTGGCGACATTCGGCGTAACATGAATAAGTTTAGTCATCCTACTAGTGGTGCTACTCTGGTCAAATGTGAGCAGGGGCGGACTGGCTGTATGGGCTTTTGTGCAAATGCTCGGTGGGCCTGTACCCAAATGGGCCGGTAGGGCCACCTAAAGGGCCTTATGAATGAGACTATAGAAAGTATTACATTAAATTGTTAAATGTTTTATACTATTCTTTTGTAAAAGGGACCCTCTGAGCTTCGTGTTAAAAGAAGAATCTTTTACAGACTCTATAGTGTGATAAATGCTAATTTAATCTAACACCTTTTTCCGAAATAATGTAATAGCCTATATCCGTTGGCAGGGCCACTAGTAGGCGTCATCCTTTTAGAGCTGACACACTTGGCGATTAAAAGGCAGCGTCGTTGACTTTTAACACCAAATGCATGCGTTCAGTTATCGATACATTAGGTAGACCTGGGGTTGGATGCCCCTCGTATGATATAAGTCGAATTGTATAGAAATGCCCGGGCCTATCTTAACACCCAGTCCGACCCTGAATGTGAGTATTCATCTTCACCTATCTCCTAGTCAGTTGAACCGTTGGGGCACCACATATGATCTGACGAGAATTTCTCTCTGTCTTTCGCATTGAATAGAATCTCTTCAAATGACAGGCTCTAACATTTTTTTATCTTCCAATCGCTTTCTCTGTTTGCCTCTTCTTCTTTTCACAAAGCTTATATCAGCTCAGTGTCTGTCTGTCTGTCTGTCTGGTAAAAACTTTGAATACGTTAGATCTCCTACACCCTATTTTGTGTTAAAAAGTATTATTTTTTAATTTTAATTTTTTTTTTTAGTTTGTCGAGGATAAGTCCCTTGATAGATCTACTGTCGTAAATCTGGAGATGTATTTATTTATTCCGAGCAGGCTACAAATGTAAACTTCTTAATCACGACATTTTTTTTTTGTCAGCAGTAAAAATGCGTTAAAAAAAAGTTAGAAAAACATGTTTTTACCCCTCGAAATTCGGATATGTTTCTAGCTCGTTTGTTGAGGCCCCTTTCTTGTGGATTCCCCGGGGCTATAGCCCCGCCTGCCCTCCCTTAAATCCGGCCCTGCTCTCGGGTCATTCCAAAACATTCTTAGTGCAAACTTTTATACAAGACTTAAGTATACACTGAAATTAAATTATAAATAAGACTCATGATAATGAAGCCCACTATAATCCTTTTAAAACATACAAGAGAGAAAAACAAACAATTTCGCCCACAGACTACAAAATCTGCCAATTTGTCTGTTTGTTTGGTCTCAGACGATAAGCCAATATCTGAAACCAACCCACTGCGGCCTCACATCTTTCCGCATTAAGTTAATCTTGGGAAGAAAATGGAACAGTTAATACTTGCGTGTGGTCAGCCGGATAAAGTTATTGACGGGCTAATGTCAGGGACTAAGACGCTGAAGTGGAACAATTGGACCTCCTCAAGTACTGGCCTATTAAGTCGTTGGAGAGATGGGGCCCCAGTGAGTAGCCTGTCTTTCAGTACGTGATTGATGGTTGGGCTGGTGTTGTAAATTGTAAGGGTGATGGTGTGAGCGATATCTGGTGCTATATGTTTGAGTGGGTGGTGGTTGGTGTTATAAGATGTGTTTGAGTGGGTGGTGGTTGGTGTTATAAGATGTGTGTGAGTGGGTGGTGGTAGGTGCTATAAGATGTGTGTGAGTGGGTGGTGGTAGGTGCTATACGATGTGTGTGAGTGGGTGGTGGTTGGTGCTATAAGATGTGTGTGAGAGGGTGGTGGTTGGTGCTGTCAGATGTGTGAGTGGGTGATGGTAATGCTATAAGATTGCTCGCGTGATTGTTGGTGTAATACAATTGTGTAGATGAAGATCGGATTTATAAGACTGAGCTTGGGGATTATAGGCTAAATAAGATTGAGCGGTATATTTTTGCTCTATGAGATTAAGCGGGAGATGGTTAGGGCTATAAAGGGTTGTAATGGTTGTGGCTATAAAGGGTTGTAATGGTTGGTGCTATAAAGAGTTGTAATGGTTGGGGCTATAAAGGGTTGTAATGGTTGGTGCTATAAAGGGTTGTAATGGTTGGGGCTATAAAGGGTTGTAATGGTTGGTGCTATAAAGGGTTGTAATGGTTGGTGCTATAAAGGGTTGTAATGGTTGGGGCTATAAAGGGTTGTAATGGTTGGTGCTATAAAGGGTTGTAATGGTTGGTGCTATAAAGGGTTGTAATGGTTGGTGCTATAAAGGGTTGTAATGGTTGGGGCTATAAAGGGTTGTAATGGTTGGTGCTATAAAGGGTTGTAATGGTTGGTGCTATAAAGGGTTGTAATGGTTGGTGCTATAAAGGGTTGTAATGGTTGGGGCTATAAAGGATTGTAATGGTTGGTGCTATAAAGGGTTGTAATGGTTGGTGCTATAAGGTTGTGAAGGTGATGACTGTTGATTTAGGGTTGTGAATAGTAATTGGCTTCTTTCCTAAACTAAAGTTTCACAGATTTTAATTCTAATGATGATCCCATCACATTTGTAAACTAATTGATGGTGACGCTAAATACCATCTTATCTTATCTTATAGAATATCTTATCTTAAAATCTTATAAAATAAAGAAGGTTTGTAGAGGTCAGAGCAACGCTGGGAGATCTGAAAAGAGAATGTGCAGAGGAATTTTTTTTAAAAAGATACAAAAAGCCCCAATAGTTAACAGCAACAAAAATTAAAACAAATAATTATAAAAAAAAAACACACACACAAAGTCCATATTAAGCGTGGTTGTATGAATTAGTTTGGGTCAGTCATGCAATTAAATTTGAAACGAAACTAGTCTAAAAAAATTGGATTAGATTTTTATCAACTGCTTTTGTTTAGCTTTTAAGTTTCTCAATACGCTATGGTCCTGTCACTTGTCTGAACCATTAGGCAAAAGGGAGAAAGAAGTGTGTATCTAGGTGAAGGCTACCATGATCGCTTTTTAAATGCATTTATTAAAAAACTGTTGAAACGACCTGAATTCGAACTCCAGGGCTCGAGCCTATTTATACCTCCTTAAGACGTAGCACTAGCCACTGTACCGGAAAGGTGCTTATTAAAAAAGAAAGTTTATAATTATCTACTGTTAGTTTCAAACTTAAAAGCGGCCACCTATTTCTCTCTACATAATTTAAAGGGAACTAATTGAACTTATACCACAGTATCAGTCAAATACAAATTCTTTCCCTTGTTCGATACCAAACAAAATAATTGATGTACTATTTCGTTCATTTTTATCAATTCTTGTGTTTGAGGTAATAAGATTGAATTGATTCGATACAAATCGCATGAAACAAAACAGGCCATTGTGGAGTATCCACGGTGAAGGCTGACCACGTGGTTCATACTTCCATACTTTATCAAAAGGCCCGAATAAGATACTGACGCTGAAAACCTCTCAACAGAAAACAGGATATCAATGAACTGACTGGACTGAAAACCACTGCGCACTACTGACTGTCAGAACTCTCCAGCTTGAAAAGAAGAAAAAAGAAAATCATTTGTTTGTTTATAGTCTGGCTAAGTAAAACAAAACAAAAAAATGGCTGAGATAATCCTTATTGCAACAAAACAAATTGTGAAATTGAAATTTAAAAAGAAAAGGCTAGTGTGGCAGCGAGAATGTAATTTAGTTTAAGGGCGCCAATTAGTTCAGTATTACCTTAAGGGCGCCAATTAGTGCATGGTTTTCTTTGAGACGACCACTCTTAATTGCTTTGACTAGAGTTTTTTTTTTTTAAGCCGTAAAAACAACAGTTTTAGAATAGACATGCGTTTTTTTGTACGTTCTAAGAACTATCTTTGCTTATTGTCGTAAAAACAACAGTTTCAGAATAGACATGCGTTTTTTGTACGTTCTAAGAACTATCTTTGCTTATTGTCGTAAAAACAACAGTTTCAGAATAGACATGCGTTTTTTGTACGTTCTAAGAACTATCTTTGCTTATTGTCGTGAAAAAACAATTTAAACTCCATTTCCTCTGTGCATACTCTACTGACTAGCTTCTTTCATTATGAACCTTGTAGCCTGGTGGCTGAGTGGAATGCGCTTGACTTCCGACCCGAAGGCTCTCGAGTTCAAATGCCGGTGAAGACTGGGGTTTTAAACATCGAGCTCCTGAGTCCACCCAACCTGACATACGAATGGGGAAATAAAGTCACTTGACTTTTATGGAGTGTGTGGGTGTATGTGTGTGTTTCCTAGGTGATGTACAAAGGGAGTATTTATTGTTAGTTGTAGAGAGAGAGAGCATTAATTTAAATGTTAGTCTTGAAGAATGATACAAGAAAAGCGGCGCTGTCGTAAGCTGGGTTAAGTGCACCAGACGACTCCAGGAAGCCAGAGCGTAAAAACGTGATTTTATTGTGAGTTAGATGTGTTGAAAATATATAAGCTTACTTCATCTCATCTCGACAATATTGTAATGAAAGTTAAATTTAGTTTTGTTCGCAAAATGTATTCAAGTTATTTCAAAGTTTTACAAGTTAAACTATAATAGGCCTACAGCGATTTATTTGCCTACTAGCAGTTTGGTGCTACAAGTCAACGACCGCCGACACCAGCCGTTAAGTGACGGCCCTAACAACAGATGAGCCTGTACATTATTTGCTCCGTAGATCGGAAAAGTTTGAAAGGGTTACTTAATTAGCCTTGTTCCGGAGGAAACAAACATCAATGTTCTCATTAAATCTGTTCTTCTATCTCCCCCCGCATCAATGAACAGATCTGGACACTTATCTTTACAAAGATGGTGACATTTGTCATCCAGGGCTTGACATTCGATAGCATTTCTAAAAGTCCGATCATTTCATATGCAGGCATGAATAAGTGATGACGTCATTGAAGTAGGACCTGAACTCGCGCGGATCGGGTTTCATCATTGTTAGCCATCATCATTTTACGACCAGTGGAGATTGGTCTGATATCACGAACACACGCTCACAGAATTCCCGGTTTTTAAGTAAATTTGTTCTAAAAGTCCAGAATGTATTCACCTTTTAGTATCAAAACTGGTTATTGATTTGTTGACTTGTTACATGAGTCCAGTATATGTACATACATATATAGCTTCTGTTTGTTTAATTCTGTTCAGAGCTATCTGATATTTACTTATATCATCAAATATACTCTTTATATTCTTCTTTCTATAACATTAGGTTTAATACGCATATGAAGATGAGTACTTGAAAATGTGTGTTTGAAGATGTTTACGATTAATGAGTCATCGAAGATGTTTAGAAATAAAATAAAATACATACATAAACGGATTTTTTTTTTCTTTTTAAAAAAGTAAGGCCTGTATTTTGTCATTTAAAGCATACGATATTGGTAACCTAAATTATCCGGCCCACGACGTGGTTCCATCCGGCCCGCTTTAACATCGGCACTAATTGAAGAAAATGTTTTTTTTTAAGTTGAAAAATGTATTTTCCTTACGCTAGGACACTTTTTCTTGGATGGATTTCATTCTAATGGGCGTAGCCAGGATTTTTTTTCGGGGGGACCCCCCCCCCCCCGGCTACGCCCATGTGTGGTATTCTAATATTCATATTATTATATAATTTTTTAATAAACACGAAGTTTATTTTTTCGGCGACAAGTGTTGACAGTTGTTGTGACAGTAAGTGTATGTGTTTTGAGTGGCTTGTAGTGCCGTGTGTGTGCCTGTGTATGAAATGACCAGTGGACCTTGAGTGTACATGGTTGAGTGAACAGCAGTGTGTCAGGACTGGATGGAAATGGAAGTTAGATTCATAACAAGTGGCTGGAGTAAAGAAGATAATGGACCTCATTCACCAATCGTAAACAAACAACATTTAGTCACGTGATCTTATTGATAAAACAACGGGGAAAACTGTCACGTGACAACCATCATGAATTAAACATGAGCTCGTAAATTATATAGAAGAGATAGAGCACTACGTGGCTAAATGTTGTTTGTTTACGATGGGTGAATGAGGTCCATTAAGAGACTAATAAAATCATTGTGTTAATTGAGACTTATGCTGTTGTAGTGTGTCTTTTACAGTTGTTTTAGATTCTTGGATAATTCCGCTGCTGTCTTGAGCTAGTCTTGTTGAAAACATCTTGTGTGTAACACAGGGGCATCAATTCTGCATCAGTTTTGGTAACGTTCTTTTGGTATCCAAGAGAATAATATGTACCATTTCATATTTGTGGATTAATGAAACGGGAGAGACGTAGGAATGAAACAAATATAACATAAAAGGGCAGTTATAAAACAAAACATTTTTAAAAGTATGGAGGCATTGTTGGTTTGAGCCGCAAAGAAAGAGATGGCCAAGTTACGCCTAGTGAGTTGAGTTGTGCTAATATATATTATATATCTCATCAAGTATAAGTCAGTAATTATGCGCAGTACAAGTATATATATCATATTGAAGCTGGACAGTGATTGTAAATTTTGACAAAGGCAGACAGCAATTTTGTGCCAATATATATTATATATCTCATCAAGTATAAGTCAGTAATTATGTGCAGTACAAGTATATATGTCATATTGAAAAATTGAACAGTGATTGTAAATTTTGACACAGGCAGGCAGTAAATTTGTGCCAATATATTATATATATATCTCATCAAATAATAGCAATTTTGTGCAGCACAAGTATACATATCATATTGAAGTTGGACAGTGATTGTAAATTTTGACAAGAAATGTGGCCACGGTTTGGGCAAACTATAGAGTTGTACAAATTATGAGAAATGAAGCGAAAAAAAAGTGTTTTTCTAGCTGTGATGAAAGAATTTTTCCTGGGGAAAAAAAAGCAACTAAAGCGAAAAGAGGGGACGATATGGGTAAAAATTTCCATTCCAAACTAAATGACAGAGCAGCAGATTTTTGAAATGTTTTCCATTGCCACTGAAGACTGCTGCGACAGATCTGTAACTGGAACTCGTTTGATTACAAAGCCAGACATCACAGCTTGAGACATTTAGAGCGATACAGACAATTGATTTCTTCGCCGTGTTGCCTTAAGAAACTTTTCAAATTTTTGAAATATAGAGTTACGGGCGATCACAATGTTTACAAGCACTTCCTTGAGTAGACAAACGTTTCAGTCATAAAACGGGTGAGACAGATCTTACATATTCGCCTTACATGTGTACGTAGGCCTAGTAGTGCTACGAGTTTCTGATAAAACTATTTAAAATGGAATTAATGACTATTTCATTTTTTTTTTATTTATTCGATGATGTGACCCGCGACACGGGTGTCGGGAATTAAAATGGCCCCCCGGCCGAAAAAGGCTGGGCATCACTGCTCTATAGAGTCACAAGTTACAACATCCCAACTGCTTGTCAGCATTATACACATCTTTATGGCGCTCTAAACAAAACAAAAAGAAGGCAAAACAAACCTTGTCTTCTTTATTTTCTTTTGTTTCGTGAAAACTTTGACCGGAAGAACATGTTTTTCTTTTTTTTTTTTGTATTCGTTCAACAGATAAAAGTTTATTTCCTGTTCTGTTGTCATGACAACGAGTCCCTAAGACAGGACTTGTTTGGAGCCCAAGACAACTCGTTCAATCGCTATTTATGGCTGAGCTTCAAGTAACAATGAAATGTCTCAAAGCAGCCAGGGACTAGGAGCGCAAGGACGCTTTTATCAAGGCACCCATCATGATTCACAGTAGGTAAAGTTTCGCTTTCAGACCTTTCAGATGATGTAATGGTCATCTGTTTCTGTGGCCGACTGTTGACGAGGGTGTCATGTTGCCATCACAACGACCAAACGCCTTGACTTTTTTCCCAATAAACATAGGTTCCCATTAGAGTTGGGTGGATCTCATGGAAGTCCTGATAAATCTCTTTCTCTCTTTTTTTTTCTTTCTCTCTCCTTCTCTCCCTCTCTCTCTCTCTCCCAATCTCTCTTTCTCTCTCCTTCTCTCTCCCTCTCTCTCTCAATCTCTTTTTCTCTCTCCTTCTCTCTCTTTCTCTCTCTCTCTCTTTCTCTCTCCTTCTCTCCCTCTCTCTTTCTCTCTCCTTCTCTCCCTCTCTCTCTCTCTTTCTCTCTCTCTTTCTCTCTCTCTTTCTCTCTCTCTTTCTCTCTCTCTATCTCTCTCCCTCTCTCTCTCTCTTTCTCTCTCTCTTTCTCTCTCTCTTTCTCTCTCTCTTTCTCTCTCCTTCTCTCCCTCTCTCTTTCTCTCTCTCTTTCTCTCTCTCTCTCTTTCTCTCTCCTTCTCTCCCTCTCTCTCTTTCTCTCTTTCTTTCTCTCTCTCTTTCTCTCTCTCTCCTTCTCTCTTATTCTCTCTCCCTCTCTCTTTCTCTCTCTCTCACTCTCTCACTTACTGTATCTCTTATTTTGATTATATTGTATGTATACTTAGTTCTCTCTGGTCCAACTCAATTGTGGTCAAGTACGGGGGGGGGGGTGGGGGTGGTGAGTATCTGGGAGAAGGCTTCCATGCAGCCAAAACACAGCTCAAATTCGGAGTTTGAACTAGAGTTCCCTTGATTTTATGTCCAGCAGTGTATGCCAGCCAGCATCACTTATTATATATGTCAGTGTACCTCTCACTGTACTACATCTCTTAGTCATACTCTATCTACTCTTGGCAGGAAAAAGAAACTAAATATGTTCCACCCCCAGGGCCGGATTTAACGGAGGGCCAGCGGGGCTACTGCCCTGAGGCCTCCACAAGAGACATATATATTAGAATTTCGACGAGTCTTTAACTTCTATTTTTCTTTAAATCTTTTTTTTTACGCATTTTTACCTCCAACATTTTTAATCGTCTGCTGACATTGTCGTGATTAATAAGTGACGTTTGTAGCATGCTCGTAATATGTAAATGCAGCTCCGGATTTACGACATACCGTCTACCAAGTGCCTTACCCTTCACAAACTAAAAAATATACACTTATTAAATCTAAAATATTAATATTAAATATTTTTAAAAAAATTGAGATTCCATTTACAAGTACTGTATGTCTTTCTACTAAAATATATGTGC
This sequence comes from Biomphalaria glabrata, assembly GCF_947242115.1. Lineage (NCBI taxonomy): Eukaryota > Metazoa > Mollusca > Gastropoda > Planorbidae > Biomphalaria > Biomphalaria glabrata. Next base: position 35,852,127 of record NC_074722.1, on the reverse strand, counting down.
TTATTATTCTTAAGTGGATCTTTATTCAAATTTTCGAAAAAAAGTGCAGAGGTCTCCACGTACTTAAATCCGGCCTTGTCAATCTCCGATGCTTTATGCGGACTCTTAAACAAAGGTGGCGAGATAAAATAACCTATGAGGACATCCGCGCTGTTATCGGCAGCAGACGCCTTGGCTGGCTTGGACATGTTCACAGAATGCCATAAGGTCGACTCTTACAAGACTTTATGTGTGACGATCTAACAGAAGTCAGGAGAGCCGCTGGTCGTCCACGTTTATGTATACTGAAGTATTCAATGGAGACATGAAGCTCTTCAAAATTAACACCAGCAGTTAGGAGAAAGAGCCACTGGATAGATCCAAATGGAGAGCCAGCATAAAAGAAGGTCCTGGATTGCTGATGGCTAGACACACCAGAAGTAGAAAGAAGGGTGAAAGTGAACTACAGATGCACTTACTGCAGTTGTGTATCAAGGATTGGCCTCGTTAGACACATGAGAATTTGCAAAGGGAAATCATCATATTATAGTCATGAAATGCCACAGAGTTACTGGTATAACTTTCTCCTGCAGAGTCTCTTATTTTTACTCTGTAACTTATCTTCTTATCTCTCTTATTCCAGTTGCTACTCTAGCTCTTACTGTTATTTTTTTTTACAATCCGTTGTACACATTATGATTGTACATATTTAGAATCTACGGTATCTCGATAGTACACATATACATTGAAGACATTTAAGATGATAAATATTTATACTGTACATATTTAAGATGGTAAATATTTACATTGAACTCATTTAGATGGTAAATATTTATACTGTACATATTGAAGATTGTAAATATTTACATTGAAAACATTTAGATGGTAAATATTTACATTGAACTCATTTAGATGGTAAATATTTATACTGTACATATTTAAGATTGTAAATATTTACATTGAAAACATTTAGATGGTAAATATTTATACTGTACATATTTAAGATTGTAAATATTTACATTGAAAACATTTAGATGGTAAATATTTATACTGTACATATTTAAGATTGTAAATATTTACATTGAAAACATTTATATGGTAAATATTTATACTGTACACATTTTGGACTAAACTCTTCACAGCCCCCGCCCCCCCTCCCTTTTTTCCCCACCTCTCTTCGTACTGTTCAACCACTGCCACTTAAGACTTGAGATTAGGGTCAGGACTGACCAGGGAGTGGACATTGATTACAAATGGACATTGTGGCAGGATAGGTTTGATAAGGATCTAGATGAAGCAGAGTGTCTCCCCCCCCCCCCGCCCCCCATTCCGGTCCATTGGGACACCTCCTTGGTTTATTGAAACGTTACTTGTGTGAGTGATTGTCTTGGACTAGCTGTGTGTGTGTGTGATGTTATGTGTCTGTGTGTGTGTGTGATGTTATGTGTCTGTGTGTGTGTGAGATGCTATCTGTCTGTGTGTGTGTGTTGTTCTCTGTGTGTGTGTGATGTTCTGTGTGTGTGTTGTTCTCTGTGTGAGTGATGTTCTGTGTGTGTATGAATGAGCCACTGTAAAAATTGAACGCAGGGATAGTGGATTGGAAAGTAGTGTCTTGTAATTATCCAATTTCTGCTTTCTGATCTTGGATAATGTCCCTTGAAATTCTCTGTCTCTGTATTTGTCTCTCTCTCTGTCTCTCTCTGTCTCTTTCTCTGTCTCTATATCTCTCTGTCTTTCTGTCCCTCTCGGTCTCTCTCTGTTTCTCTCTCTCTCTTTCTGCCTCTCTCTCTTTATCTGTCTCTGTCTCTCTCTGCCTCTCTCTCTTTATCTCTCTCTGTCTCTCTCTCTGCCTCTCTCTCAGTCTCTATTTCTGCCACTCTCTTTTTTTATCTCTCTCTTTCTGTCTCTCTTTTTATCTTTCTTTTACTTCTCTCTTTCCTATCTCTGTCTTTTTTCTCCTTCTCTATCTGCCTCTTTCAATTCCTTGTCTGTCAGTCTCTCTCTCTCTGTCTCACTTTGTCTCTCTCACTCTTTATCTCTATCTCTTGCCTCTCTTTTCTGATTCTCTCCCCCCTCTCCCTTTCACTAATCAGCCATTTTATTTTTGGTTTAGCCTAACGGTATCGACCCTCTTGTGTAATCGACTATTGTACGCCTTATTGTATAGCTTACACTCGAATACTTGATAAAAAAAAAAAGAATTCTCAAAGTGAACACGGCAAGTTCATCAGGTGCAATAATTGTTTGATTTTTCTTTTTATTCAAAAGTTAAAAAGTTTATAAGTTTCAACAATCGTTTATGTTTTATTGTTTTACGTGCAAGTGTGTATATATGATAGCTCTACACACACACACACATTTATATATATATAAATAAATATATATATGTATATATATATATATATACATATATGTAGAGAGAGAGAGTCTATATGCTCCTTCTGTCTCGGAAGACAATGGATGCGCCCAAATGAGTCACTAGTTTTGGTTTCTTCTTGAGACGGGGCAGGATCTGGTGTGGTTAATCAAGCCAATTCTGGAGCGGCAGAGTTTGCCACAGTTCTTGCATGTCTAAGCGTCTGGACTAGCTGACAGGGCAGCTTTCTTGTTCTTTCACTTGTCCTTTACTAATATTACTAGTAAAAGACGGATACGAATATTTTAAATTGCATCTTAAAGACTGTAGGACATAAAATGACATCAGGATGTCTGCAATTGAACATCATTAAGGACAGGAATGAGCTTTATATTTCAAGAGTTTATTTAATTATAATATTAGAGTTAAATAATAATAAGGAGTGTCTTCCGGTCCGCAGATTAATAAGAAATGCGGGTATTTCCCGTGGCTACGCAGCACCATCTGCGAAGTAAGAGTTAAATGAAGAAACATATAATATCTAGTTCAGTGATGTAGGTTGGGTTAAGTAACATACAAAACAATGTGAAACAATTGTGAATTACATGAAACAAAACTTTAGCAAAAGTGAAAGATGCGAAACAAAATATAAGAAAGCCGAATTATACTAAAACAAAAATGTATAATAAAACAAACACAGACTACACAGACCTATATATATTACTAGACGTATGTTACCCGCGATCCGCGGGTCTTTATTTGCGCATTACTTTCGATATAGTCACTGAGAGTGTTTTGTAAACAATTAAACGAAATAATAATGTAATAAGTAAAGCGAATGTGTCAATGTAAAAATAGTGTGAATGAAGCTATCAAATCAAAATACCTAATAGGCTTAAATCCATTTTTTAAAATTAAAACATTTGCTTTTGAATAATCTAGTGGATTGGATTTAGATGTATGTTAAACGTAGCTAATGATCCTTTCACGTTATTTCTCTTTCGCTACGAAAATAAAATTAGTTTTGAGAAAATGGGTTTACCCGAAGTCGATACATTCTTATCTATTAAAAACGAAAAGAGCGATAGCTTTTAATGGGATTATAAAGTGAACAATTAAACGAAATAATTTTTAGTACGCGATTCATGAATGAATATAGATCTAGGCCTATCTCAACTCGGCTTCGCAGCTTTCGTAAACGAATGTAGCTTTAGAAAACCAAATTTGAATGTTTATTTGATCAAAATATGAAATGAATGGACTTTAATTAATATGTTTATGTGTTAAAGTATAAAACTATTTGTGCGAAGAGAAGTTTTATCATCTTAGAGTTGAATTAGAGTTTTAAATCTAGGGATGGGATTATAAAGTAAACAATTAAACGAATTAATTTTTAGTACGCGATTCATTACGGTATTGTCTAATGAAAGAATGTTCGTCAGGAAATCTGTAATCACAGATATAAGGAACTAATTAATGTAAAAAATGCTTTTGAAACACAAAATTGAAGATTAATTTTATTATATAATGAAATCAATGGATCTTCTTTTTTATTTTCATGTGTCAAAGTAAAAAACTATCTGCGCAAAGTGTATTTCTTAAAATTAGATCTAGGTCTAAATCCTTTCTATCTTTTCTTATGTCAACATTGTAGACATGGCCTAGATCCATAAAATACTATAGCTGTAATAGAGTCGGACAACTTTATTTTTTTTGAGGGTCTTACATTTGTTTTAGGGCTACAATACATTCACTAAGGTCTAAGTTGGTACCCAAGGAACATTCCTGCCTAGTTTTATCAAGATTGGTCAAGCGGTTTTGATGTCTATAAGTAACATACATACATACATACTCCACACATTCTACTTTATAATATAGATATCTAGACTGGAAAACGGAAACAAATTCTTATCCGCGATTGATCAACTCACAGACCTATATATAGAGATTGTTATGTATTAATCACAGAACTATATATTCACGCAACGGCATGAAACAAAGCCATTTCCTGTTAGTTTCCATTAAGATAATGTTTCGAAATTCCTAGATCGAAATAATTCACGTCTATTGACTTTAGTCATCTAATGTACATTTAAATAGATCTTTTTTTGAGATTATGTATCTAAAACTTGCAAAATAATAATTATGAGACGAGAGTGCTCTTTGTTTCGGTTTTGAACTACTAGATCTAGATCTAAACATTAAATTATATGTTACATAGGTTAGGGTTGAAAAAAAAAAAGACATTACTTCTTATAACTACTTTACAAAACAACGCCTTGTTTCAACTTTTAAAAAAATTTCAATGTCCGGTCGAAATATAATATATATCAATAAAACAAACATGAACGCTAGGAAACAAAAACAAAAGATATGAAACGAAATTTAACAAAATTGAAAGAAGGAAAATAAAAAAGTAAGCCCAACAATACGAAACAAAATGAAACAAATTAAAAATATAAAACACAATAAAACGAAAATGTATTTCGCCTATTTCTTTAGATTCTGCAACCAAGTAAACCAACCATCTTGCCGAGTATCATATCAGCAAAGTCTACTACCAAGAGGCAACTTCTAGTTCCATATCCAGACTTCTGCTGATATAAATTTCTTTGTAAGTTCGCATTTTTAAAACCAGAACACAATATAAGGTGTCAATAAGTCATACATATCAAAAGATGTTCCTCTATTTGAAAAGAAATGAAAAATGTTTGTGTAATCAGTCTAGTATCGATCTATAACAAAACATCACTGTTGACTAGAAGAAAAAAATATAACGGTATCGCTTGCATCTTTGGATCGATTTTTGTTTTTCTTGAAGAGGTATCGGCTGCTCCTTATTAGTTGAACTGTAGTTCTGTGTAGCTGTGTACATTATTGATTCGCTTCGTCGCTTTATCCAGGGGCAGATAAGTAAGTAAAGGAAGGCCAGCTAAGCAAATCGGGATAAATAGATTTGCGTCCCCTGGCTATCTCTGATCTTTAGAGACAATTACAGGTGTAAACATTTAATTAAAGGCAAGCAGGGATGGAGGAAATAATGCATTGTCTAAGTGGAGGTACAGTAACGGTAGACCCCCTCCCCCCCCTCTCCCATGCCAGGCTTCTATTTTGCGTCGCAATGTAAAGGGGAGGGGGCGTTAGTGGGCTAGAGTTGTAGGTCAATTGCGTTCAAAGCAGAAAAGGAAATCACAGCGACAGCCGATAGACAGACAGACAGCAGGAAACAAAGATATAAGATTTTTATAAATACTTAAAAAAAAACACAAATAAAACTCATATTAAGACTGATTCAAACTGATGCAACTACGCTAATTTTCATATCTTGTATGAAACAGACGTTACTTCAGAAAAGAAGATGATTACGTCCTACGCGTCAAGAATTTAGTCATGCATATTAACCAATGACTTATATTCTGCCAAGTCACTGGTTTTCCAGGCTAGCTCAGGCAACCCATTCCATGCTCTAATAGCACTAGGGAAGAAGGAGTGTTTGTACAAATTTGTCTTGTATTTAAATTTGTAATAGATCTTTATTGTTGTTGGTCTCCTTCAGGCGTAGAACGCACTCTGCCTCATGTGGCTGTAAGTGAGATGAAAGCCTGGGCATTGTTTATGGCCGGAACGATGTCTCCCACACAGCAGTTCCTCCCTCTCCGCGCAGCTGATGTGACCAAAGGAACGGAATATCCGATGCAGTTTGGGATCAGTAGCGCCGCAGGCTCTGCCAGTCTGTAGCACGGTGTGCCACAATCTGCCTAAGGGTCACCAGCTCCTGATTTTTCCTCAGGGTTGTCTCACGAAGCCTTTCCCGTGTTTGGGTATAGCCGCAAGGCAGCGGAGGTTTGAATTCAGAGTTTTCCTTCTCCTAGATGGGTAGCCAACCAAGGCTAACGGAGCAACTCCTGCCCGAAGCTTACTGGTTTAGGCGCCAGTTCCTCACCTTTGCCCCTTCTCCTGTCTGTGGTAACGGTTCCGCCAGGCTCAGTAACTGAACCACACGTGAAGACCAGGAGCTGGACTGGTTGTCAGAGGCTATTTGAGACGCATGCCATTGGAAGCATTTTATAGGTAATGATGGGCTTAATGCCTTTACCACTTCCGGCGTTGACAACCTTGCGGAATAGATCTAGACTAACAATAATAAATCTGCGCCATTACAAATATTTTATACCACACTTTGCATCCTATCATTTAGTCACGTGATAATATTGATAAAACAACGAAAAAAAAAACTGTCACGTGATAGCCATTGTGTATTAAAAATTAGATCGTAATTTGTATAGAAGAGATAGAGAATCACGTAACTAAATATTGTTTGTTTACGATTGGTGAATGAGGTCCATTGATCCTATCAATTGTCTGGAAAAGTCGGTAAAAGGACTGGAGATGGGATGAAGGGGGTATCTGAGTGAATGTTAGCGTGATTGCGTTTTAAATGTATTTATAAAACAAAAAGTTGAGCCACCTATGTTCGAACTCGCTCATTGTTCCTCAGCCTCCTCAAGCCAATACACTAACCACTGTGCCACTATTGTTAGTTTCTACATAGTATAAAGGGGGATAGCTCAACTTATACCACTACATCAGTCAAGTACAATTTCTTTCTCTTGTTCAAGATACCAAACAAAATAATTAATTACCCACAGTTAATTAACTATTTGGTTAATTTTTTTTAAATTATTATTATTTTTTTTTGCAAGGTAAAAGCAATAATTGTAGAAATGTTCAGCTTGATCCGAGATTGGGTGTCTGAGAAATAGCGTGCAAACACTTTTTGCCAAACCAACAGATTGACATTTTATACGCTTTTAAAAAAAAAAGATTTATTAATTAAGAGTGAGAGAAAGAGAGAGAGAGAAAGAGAGAGAGAGAGAGAGAGAGAGAGAGATGTGTTACTCTAACTCTGAGTATGTTGCGCTTTGATGTGTGGTGAACCCATTTCGACTGTCGGACATTATACAAATATATTTCATGGTGAAAACATTGAACTAATTCCTTCATAATCGACACACAACTTAATTCCAACACTCCATACTTCTCATCTACGATGTTTAGTGTTATGGTAATAGGCCAGAAAGGGAGATGATTCATTTCATCCAAGAGAAGTAACAATATTAATATACAGCTGTCTAGGATTCTGTCATAGTTACTTCCCTTGTTGCAATCGTAATTACATGGACTTAAGATTTCTTATCTTGCTAGTGAGCTCTCTTTGACAAGATGTCTAAATTATTTATCACCGAACTATGCATAAAATGAATCCCTAGAAATAGTTGAATATATATTCAATATATATTTTTTACATCGACTTTCTATATTAAGGAAAGCGGCAAATGCAAATTTAATTGTATAAAATCATGATTTGAAACATAACATAGATCTACGTAATGAAGGCTCATTAAAGTTAGTCCAATTCGTATTTACCTACTGCAATAATTTTACAGGTATTTTGAATACTAGACATATCTATCTATCTATCTATCTATCTAACTATCTATCTTTCTGTCTGTCTGTCTATATATCTATCTATCTATCTATCTATCTATCTATATATATATATATATACAATGCACCCCTAGACCATCGTGCCGGACGGAGAGGAAACCCCCTATTCTATCTCCAGGAAGACATATATATATATGGTCTAGGGGTGTATTGTATGCTCCCCACAGCGCCTTCCCTGCGGGATCCGGGTCGAAACATAAAGGTATACATCTTTATTAAAAGACGTCTCTCTGAATTTAAAATATTTAAATTTGTACAACCGTGGTTATGATGTCAATTTACTAATATAACTACAATGAAAATGTACCAAAAAAACATGGAAACAGAAGACTTCACTGTTCGAACGTCGCGCACCCGTAGGGGAGCCTTACGGTTTGTAGAAACGCTACAATAAAATGATGTCCTCACTTGATTTGTGAGCGAAACATTTTTTTTTTTAAACTTATATTTGTGGAAGGGAAATGTCTCAAAGGGACACAAATAGAGATTGAAGTGCTGAGGCAAATGATGAATGAACATGTCACATGACTTATGATTATAGCAGAGGAGAATATGGCGACAGAGAGATGTGCCCCGAGAACCCGCCCTCATCTATTTCCATAATCGTCCGAGCAAACCTATTTATTTTTAGGGTATACACATATTACCAAAAGGCAGGCGACCCAAATGCAGACCCCGAATGCGATGGATAGATGACGTGGAAGCAGATCTGAAGCAGCTTGGGGTTAGGGCGTGGAGACGAAAGGCCCAGGAGAGATCTGAATGGAAGGATGTGTTAAAGCAGGCCAGAGCCCTCCATGGGCTGTAGCGCCACTGGGATGGATGGATGGATACACATATTACGGCCTATTGTCCTCTACTTTAAAACAAATCACACGCTTTTCTAATCGACCCTAAAATATAGCTTATGTATTAGGTACAAAAAAAATTGACTGCTCCGCAAAATGAATAAAACTATTTTTGTATGATTAACGCAGAATAAATTTTAATATCATGAACACTATTGACTAGTTACCTAATTATTGGCATATAATTCTTATGTTTGAGAATATCTTATAGAGAGAAATATTTACAAATATATTTAATAAAAATTTTGGAAGCCCTCAAATTAAAAGGGCCTACTATAAATTTAGAAAATTGCTTAAAATAGTATCCAATTTGTTGATGCATTAACTACAGTAACATTTCGGAAAGGCAGAGGCACTATTGTGAATCTATCAATTTATTGCTATTATTATGAAAAAGCAACCATGTTTTTTATAGGAAACCTCAGAATTTGCGCTATTCAATTTTAGCCTTATCATCATAGGAATCCTTGGGCCTTAGGCCTCCTTTCTTTGCCTCCCCCTTGGGCTTTATATGCCTCCCTTATGGGCCCCCTTGCCCCACCTTGTGGGCGTCTCTTTATATAGTTTTTTATTTGTAAGTTCTCATAATTCACAAGTATTAAATCATAAACAATTGAAAAGTGATTAACCTGAAAATATAATAATAGTAATAGAAATATTATTTAATATCAAAGACATACTGCCTAACTATTGAAACCACTAAAAATGATATAAGGTTCCTCTACCCCAGAACAATCAACACAATATCAAGTATCCCTGACCCCCAACACCCCATTTCTGGAATACTGCCTGAGTATTGTACAAGCATATGAAAATCAAACTAGATAATTCTCTACTCTAAAATCAATAATTTTCCTAATTGTCAATTCTAATTGATTAGGATCAAACACTTTATTATTATGTAGAGCCCTGAGCCAGCTAGCCCAAACAAGATTCCTGTATTCGGAAACAATAAATAATTCAATTATTTTTTAGTTTTGGCAGCTTGTTTAAAACAGTAGACAAGTTAACATTCACATAGTTGCCACAGTTATCTTCTAATAAGTCCCTTACAATACATGTGTACTTAGAAAGTTGTACTTATAAAGTTTAATAGAGTTTGAGGCTTTGACAAAAATATTCTCCCACTGTTCATTACAATAGAACAAAGGATTACAGGTATAGACAATAAACAATTATGAATGATATATGTACACTAGCGGTGTCTTCTAATTTATTATTTATCTAATTTTGAGACTAGAAAAGGTTCTCATTATTTACATAGAATACCATTTACATACCTTGTAGACAAATGCCCATTTCAAAAATACGATCTCCCTGCTCATGCCAATAATCTACGCCACGTATAATCCAATGAACGGGAAGCAATCGTGAGATTATCCAAATAATGGGTTCTTTCCCTTACCATATTATTCTCTTTCGGGTTATAGTGTTGTTTTGGGCTTGGCTATTAATTAAGCAGATGGATGATATAATAATAATAATAATAATAATAATAATCTTTATTATCCGTAAGGAAATTTGTCTTACAATTTGTGCATTACACCAAACAAAAAACATTATAACTATAAGAAACCAAAATGTACATTCACACCAGACTCACTCATAATTTACATGTGACAAAGTTTATACCAGATTGCTCTTATTTAATGATTTAATGTGAGATACCAGTACTGAATGACATATTAGTGGCGTAATCCTTCATCATTTTTTTTTCTTTTGATTCGCCTTTGTCATTTTCTCGCTTACTCTCTCTCTCTCTTTCTCTCTCTCTCTCTCTCTCTCTCTCTCATAGGTCTAAAAAAAAGGGGGAAAAATCACTGAATAACTGAGCCCGAGGAATGATTGAATCAGGTTAAAGAAATCAGCCAGGGTAAGGTGAACAGAGTCATTACTGTTTAAAAACGGGAACGGCCAGATTTGACTCTTTCCCTACGTAATCATTTACCACATTCTGGTGGAATCAACGCTGGTATCGTCAGTTAGGAGAGAAAGAGTTAAAAAAGCACATCTTCCAGCCCAAGAGAAAGTGCAGCGCTCTACGTAGATACACAGACCCATGTATGACCTACATATTTGCCGTGAGATTTTATTATGGTCACAAATGTGCGATAGAGTTCTCCAGGTGACAACTTGAGTCTTCTATCCTGAAGGCTTGTGAAGTTGTTTGTTGCCTTGGCTGGTCTTTAGCAACTAAATTCACGCATGGATATCCATCCATCCATCCATATGGCGCCACAGCCCATGGAGGAGGGGCTCTTGTCTGCTTCAGCACACCCCTTCGTTCACAGACACAAACACACACACATTCTCTCTGTCTCTCTCTTCTGTCGGTCTCTGTCTCTCTCTCTCTTTCTCTCTCTCTCTGTCTCTCTCTCTTTCTCTCTCTCTGTCTCTCTCTGTGTCTCTTTTTTGTCTCTTTCTCTCTCTCTGCCTCTCTCTGTCTGTCACTGTCTCTCTCTGTGTTTCTTTCTCTCTCTCTCTGTCTGTCTTTCTGTCTCTCTCTATGTCTCTCTCTCTGTCTCTCTCTCTCTCTCTCTGTCTATCTTTCTTTCTCTATCTTTCTGTCTCTTTCTCTCTGTCTCTTTCTCTCTCTCTATCTCTCTATGTATCTCTCTCTGTCTCTTTCTCTCTGTTTCTCTGTCTCTGTCTCTCTTTCTCTGTCTCTCTCCCCCCTGCTGGTATGTAACCCTTATTCTGTAAGTAAGATATTTTTTTGGGGCGCCAATTACAGTCCTGTACATAGAAGAAGCTCATTTCGTGACGTGTCTTCTCGCCTGTCTTTACTCGCAAATTGAGCAAATAATTAGCCTCGTATTGACTTTTATGTGTACTGCGTCATCGTATCTGTTCGATTTCCCAGACTCTCTAGGTTTCGGAAGTGAGGAGATGCATCTCCACTGACTGGTCGATGGTCTCAGTGTTAACAAACTTGGTGACAGGTTTGTGTTTGTACTGCATTCAAGTTGTCAGTTTGGAGTGTTCGGAGCTGGGGCAGTAGTAAAAACTAACACTTTATAATCGATACAATAGGAAAGACAGATACACGATGAGAGAGAGAAAGAGAGAGACAAAAAGAATGAGAGATATGGTGAGAGAGACAGACTGACAGACAGACAGACAGACAGAGAAAAAAAGAATAAGACATATGGTGAGAGAGACAGACTGACAGACAGACAGACAGACAGAGACAAAAAGAATAAGAGATATGGTGAGAGAGACAGAGAGAGAGAGGGGGGAGACGGAGAGTAAAAGAGATTAGAAGTGAGTAGGAGAGAAAGAAAGACAGAAAGATAGAGAGAATCAGAGATACCCACCCCCCTCCCCACTGGTCCACAAAAGAGATTGGACCAAAAGCGCTCTGAGCATGCTATAAGCTATAAAAGCTATAATAATAATATAATAAAAATAACATGCCCGAAAGATTAACCCTTGGATACAAATAGGACGTAATTATCTTCTGTTTTGAAATAACGTCTGTAATTTATAAGATAAGATGACATTCTTTTTTTAGACAAATAAACTCGAACTGAATCCTTACCAAATTACACAAACAGACGCTTTCGCACTTATGAAATAAAGGGAAGGGTTCAATGGCTATAACAATTTCCGCCTCTGAAAGGTGGGGTACCAGAGATAATGAGGATCAGTTTTCTTAGGGATACGCCCTGTGTTAGTTGTCGTGTTGATTCTTGACATTACAGTTTCAACATTAAACCAATTTAACACAATGTGTGTGTGTCTGTCTGTCTGTCTGTCTGTCTGTCTCTGTATGTCTCTGTTTGTGGGTGTGTGATGAAGGAGAAATTATAACATTCTAAAACTACTGTTAGTGGGAGGTAGTGGCGGGGTCGTGGGCGTGCAATGGGTGTCTGAGAGTTTACATTCAAGCTTGTCTTGATATTACATACATTGTCAGCGGTGTGTGTGTGTGTGTGGGATGGGATACATCTAAGTATTGAAACTTGATCACGGGACTGTAAATCTCTGTTTGGGAGAGATAATCTCTAAAAAATAGTTTGTCTATTGTAGCGAGACGAAATGTCATAGAAGATCTCAACCTTGACCCGCGACGTCACAAACTGTGGGCAGTTCCGTCAGATATCAAAGTCTTTATTGGGAAGCGCGTTCCGGCCATAGCTAATGTCCAGGGATTCATCTCATTTTTATGAGATGATCCATAGTCGCTTCTGAAAGGTGGACCTATATATTGAGAAGCTGTACTGTAAAACTTTAACAACTAACATTAACAAACATAAACTTCAAGATCATAATCAATAACTACATCATCAGCAAAATAATTAGTATTAGTGCCAGCATCATCACATTCAACATTTTCACCAGCAACACTATCACTGAAATTGTCATCAAGAACATCCTTATCATCACCATCATTACTAACTACATCATCAGTAGCTATATTATCAAAATAACATCTCCAACAATTTCAACAACATCATCATTTCCAACAACATTAGCACCAACATCACTCCCTCAACAACAAATTCATTACCAACATTAGCACCAACATCACCCCCTCAACAAATTCATTATCAACATTAGCACCAACATCGTCATTGCCAACAACGTCAATAGTTACAACATTATCAACTAAAACATTATCAACAACATTTTTACCAACATTATCTATAGTTACAACATTATCAACTAAAACATTATCAACAACATCTTGACCAACATTATCAATAGTTACTACATTATCAACTAAAACATTATCAACAACATCTTTACCAACATTATCTATAGTTACAACATTATCAACTAAAACATTATTAACAGCATCTTTACCAACATTATCAATAGTTACAACATTATCAACTAAAACATTATCAACATCTTGACCAACATTATCAATAGTTACAACATTATCAACTAAAACATTATCAACAACATCTTGACCAACATTATCAATAGTTACTACATTATCAACTAAAACATTATCAACAACATCTTGACCAACATTATCTATAGTTACAACATTATCAACTAAAACATTATTAACAGCATCTTTACCAACATTATCAATAGTTACAACATTATCAACTAAAACATTATCAACATCTTGACCAACATTATCAATAGTTACAACATTATCAACTAAAACATTATCAACAACATCTTGACCAACATTATCAATAGTTACTACATTATCAACTAAAACATTATCAACAACATCTTGACCAACATTATCTATAGTTACTACATTATCAACTAAAACATTATCAACAACATCTTGACCAACATTATCTATAGTTACTACATTATCAACTAAAACATTATCAACAACAACATCAGCAACAACATTTACATTATTGAGACTTGTAAGAAACTAACGAGGCGTGTCATCTCCTCACGAGCTTGTTGCCAGCGACGTTTCTTCTTTTTTTGTTTCTAATGAGTTACAGCTGCACTTTTAAGCTTCGCTTTCTCATTTGTAATGTTTGACCACTGACCTGGGTAGGGTGTAACGACTGTTAGCCCGGCCATCAGACGTAAAGTGCGAAAGTAAAAGAAACATTAACTAAACTTTCAACTCTATTGTAGTGTAAGCCAGGCGTGGTAAAAACCATTGCGCATGCGCAACTATACTACAAATGAACGATTGCCAGTTTAAATCGTATTCGCGAAAACTATTTGATAATACAACTGGACAGACAAACAAACAAACATGAAACTACATCAAAGGCATGTATAGGACTGGTTGTTTAGTATTGTTATTATTATTATTATTATTATAAAAGAGCGAGTATTTATTCTCTGGCGCTGCCAGGGTCGAGTTTCGTTAAAGAGAAACAAAATTCATCGAAGTTTCCACTGAGGAATTTTCTGGTGATGTGGCAGGTCTGCAGAAGTACCGCCCTCTGACAGACAATGCCAAGGGCCTTGAAGGTATCTGTGAGGTCAGTTGTTATTATTCCCTCGATTGATATGTCAATGGGGTATATTGTTATTTTAGATATTTCCCATAAACGCTTAATCTTCAAGCCAAGGTTCCCATATTTTCGTTGTTTTTCCAGCTCAGTTTTTTTTTTAATTATGAGATAGTGGTACGGCGATGTCAATAATGGTAGCGGCCTTTTCTTTTTTTTATCGATGAGCAGCAAATCAGGGCGATTAAAATCTACCGTTTTGTCAGTCAAAATAGGCCTATCCCAGTACAGTAGATGATCCGTAGTCTCGTGAACCTCTTGTGGTGAGTGTTTGTAATATGGAGGAGTATCCTTATTATTATTATTATGTTAGAAATGAACGAGCAGTCATTCTCTGGCGCTGCCAGGGTCGAGTTTCGCTAAAGAGAAACAAAATTCATCGTAGTCCCTTTAACAATTTCCACTGAGGAATTGTCTGATGATGTGGCAGGTCTGCAGCAGTACCGCCCTCTGAAAGGCAACGAAGATGTTCCTAGGAATGTTAAGGGCCTTGAAGGTGTCTGTGAGGTCAGTTGTTATTATCCCCTCGGTTTTATTATTATTATTATTATTGTTACGTTCTCTCTCCTAATCAGGCCTTCTGTAAACACTGCCCAACACAACACAGCAGCACATCTAACACAAGACCTTGACAACAAGTAACAATGGGGCGGTTTTATTTACAAATACATGAAAAGCCAATACAACACAATGGGCTACACTAACTTGAAATGCTCTCTTGTGCTTAACAGAACTGCCTAACTAAACACTACAAGTCTCTCTAGCTCGTACAGCTACATTCTCGAGGACTCAAAGGTACATCACAGTCCTTCTGCTTTTCTGTTCTGGACTCAACTGTCCCTTTTTAACACACTGTCTCTCGACCGTGAAGGCTTTCGGTCACATGACCATAATACTGGTCTTATTTGCGTGAACTAGCAGTACTGTCTCTTGTTCAACAGACGTTGACCCGTTGACCTGTGTGATTGCCCATAGTCGTGTGTGTCACTAGGCCGCACATACATTAACCCTTTCAGTCCGCCACTGGAGTTACAACACTATTATTACTATTATTTAAATTTATCTCACCACTTTTAAACATGTATGTACAATAAGGCGATTCTTAAGAAGAAGCTTGACTTAATTGTACATGTAGCCACATCTGATGCAGACGACGCCGTTGTCTACAGGGAGTCTGTTAAACTTTTTTGTTCAAGGTTTGCGCGTCTTCGGCAAGGGGAGGGGATGAGCTTGAAGGAGAATGACGCAAGAGAAAGTGCTGTAAAGACCAACCCAAGAGTCATTGTGCCCTAACTGGCAGCAAATGGCTTCTGTAGAACTAGCTAAGGCGTCGGGACATTAGAAACATCGCTCTAGATTGTTAGAATGAAAATCAAGGAATCTCAAACAATGACTGATGATTTTACCTACACTTTGATACGTTTTAATAAGATATTCAAGGAAAGTTAACTATTGCTTAGTTTAACTTTTAAAGCAGATTGATAATGAAAGGAACTCTTCAAAACTATATTATAAAATTGTTTTGTTAAAATCGCAATAAAAACTACCAATGTTTCTCTTGTTGTAAGGTGACCCCAAAAAAATTCAATCCGTTTTTATTTTGGTGACAACATGAATTAGAAAACGGTCGAAAATTCACTCCTAGCTACAAAAATCACCTACAAAATTGATTTCAAAACACAAGCTCAAAATATATCAAGGCACGTAGCTTCTACCACAGTTGTGTTGTAAAAAAAAAGTATGGCTGACAGAGATAATATGATAATATCAGCGATACTGCCATGTAGTGCGGGGGTTTATCGAGAATCGTCCTTGAAAATTATATGAATGGCACAAGACAACATAAAACATTTTATGGTGTCAGAAGTGGGTAATTTCAATAGGGCACGTTGTACTGTTGTGTTTCTTGATCCAGATCGAGTGATTGGGCTGAGCACCATACGTCCTGCTCCAATAAACTGACACACACACACACAATCCTCCCATTAAACTTCATGATATAATCAGGTCTAGGAAAGTCACCCAACCCTTAAAATTTTATTTTAAAAAATAAAGACTTGGTCTCTAGAGCAGTGGCGTGACTGGCCTTATTCGAGTGTTACAGTTACAGCTGAGCCCGAAAGACACTCAGACAATGATAAGAAATGGACAAAGCTTCCACATAGTATACATTCATCAAGTGTTATTATTAACCATGCTAAGGAAGTTGATTTTATTCAATATAAAAGTTAGACAACTTCTTGTTGTTGACGGTCGTTGACTTGTAGCACCAAACTGCTGGCGGACAATTAAACCGCTGTAGGAATATTATATTTTAATTCGTAAAACTTGACTTGAATACATTTTTGGGAACAATAAAAAATATAACTTTTATTATAATATAGACAAATTTATTTGAAGATAAAATGAAATAAAGGTGGTGCCCTATTTAAAAAAAAAACACGTCTTTACACTCTGGCAATCTGGAGTCTCTGTCGTACCTTACACCGCTGATGACAATTCCGTTTATCTTGCATCATCCACAACCAATCACTAACCTCTTCCCACCGTCACCATAGAAACACATACTCCATAAAACTCCTCTTGGTTTTAGAGCTCTTGAACTCGTTCACAATGACGCCCAACTTATTTTCAATCCTAGGGCCACCATTATTTCAGACGCGTGTATTACGGGGCCGCTTCACAGCGATAAAAAAAAATGTAGGTCCGAATGTAGCCGACCTTTTGCTGCTTATGCACTACGCTAAAGACGTTCAGGGATCCTAAATAGCATTGCGTCGATGGCCGGATGCGGCCCGCGGGCCGTTGTTTGGGCATGACACGGCAAAGTTATACAAAAACAAGACGCTAAAGCTGGGTGATGGTAAAATAGTGATGGTTTATGGGGGTACAAGGAATGACTAAATTGCACCTTTTGATTCGTTAAATCGTAATGAGTTTCCTCTCTTGTTTGTAAAATGTTTTACATGTTTCGGATGTTCCTTCAGAGTTGA
Organism: Biomphalaria glabrata; assembly: GCF_947242115.1. Classification (NCBI taxonomy): domain Eukaryota; kingdom Metazoa; phylum Mollusca; class Gastropoda; family Planorbidae; genus Biomphalaria; species Biomphalaria glabrata. The sequence goes on along the minus strand of NC_074722.1, from coordinate 35,834,492 downwards.
AGATAATTACTTCCTAGTCCAAACCTCCCGCAGGACGACGGGGGATGGGAGCGGGCAGGGTTTGAACCCACGACCATCGATAAATCTGAACGACAGTCCAGCGCGCAAACCGCACGACCAGGCAGTTTTCCTTGACACTTCGCTTGTTTTTTAGAGAGATTAATTCACGCGGTGACCTACTAGTTAATTATTATTAGTCCGTGGAACGCCTATTCAGGCCTTGCGGAACATTAGGGTTCCATTAAACACAGTTTGGGAAACACTGACCTAGACCTAGTTAAATTATATATTGTTCGTCTCGTACAAAATAAGCCTGGGTATTCTTTATGGTCGGGACGATGTCGCCCATACAGCAGCTCTCCCCTCTCCACGCATCTGATGTGTCCAAAGGAAAGTTAAACAGCCGATACAGTCTGAGATCAGTAGCGTTGCAGCCTCTGCCAGGATGTAGCACTGTTTGCCGTAAGCTGCCTAAGGGTCACCAGCTCCTGGTTTTTCCTCAGGGTTGTCTCCTGAAGCCTTTGATATGTTTGGGTACAGCTTCAAAGCAGCGAAGGCAGGCCCGGATCTAAACTAGATGCATAACATGAAAGTCGTGCTATACAAATGTATTTTTAAAAAAAAGTCATTGTTGTATAACCAGGACATGATTTAGACTTAATAAGGCCTTAAGCTATTATGGAAATGGGGGTCCCGTATTATTCAATTTCCCCTCTTTGTTCTTTCTTCACAATGATTGAAAATATTCCTGGAACCATTTTGGGAGGACCCCCAAACAAGTTGGGGCCCAAAGCTATAGTTTATGTTATAAATAGGTAAATCCAGCACACAGTAGAGGTTTCCATCTCCAACCAAGGCAATGGATCCTCTTCTGCCCGAAGCTTACTGGTTTAGCCGCTAGTTGCTCTCTATTATCCCTACTGGTGTCAGTGGAGTTTATAGCGCTGCCAACAGACAGAGTGTAGGCTCAAGAAGCTATAGGAACATAAGAGGCATACAGAGGAGAAGTAAGAGGCAGGTGTGTGATAAATGTATGTGGGCGATGTGTGATAAATGTGTATGTGGTTAGTGATAAATGTATGTAGTCGATTTGTGTTAAATGTGTATGTGGTTAGAGATAAATGTATGTCGGCGATATGTGTTAAATGTGTATGTGGTTAGCGATATGTGATAAATTTGTAAGGGGTTAGTGATAAATGTATGTTAGCGGAGTGTGATAAATGTGTATAGGTTTAGAGATAAATGTATGTTGGCGGTGTATGATCAACGAGTATGTGGTGTGTGATAAATGTATGTGGGCGGTGTGTGATAAATGTGTGTGGATGGCGTGTGCTATATGTTAGCATGTGGCGTGCGTTAAGTGTGTGTGGTGGCGTGTGGTATTTATCTACGTGAATGACGTGTGATATAAATGTGTGAGTGAATTGCGTGCTGTATGTGTATGCGTATGTGTGGGTGGCGTGCAAGTGGTAGCTCACATCAGCCACTAATCAGTGAATGCGTTACAATTCAAGCATAAGCAAGTCATGTACACCTGAAATGTAATTGTCTATTCATAGTGAAGACTCGCTGCAGTGGCGTAGCTGCGGTGGGGGAGGGGGTCCGAATTTGAAAATCCCCTTTTCCCTCCCCATGAGTGTCCGGATTTTTCGTTACCTTAAATATTACGCCCTTTTGTCATATCACGATGTTGAATGTCCAAAATGCAGGGGCTCCTAAGGAGGTCAAGCCACCAGGAAGGTCACTGTGGTATCTACGCCACTGACTCGCTGACATCTTTTCGTGTGCATGGAATTTGATATATTTGAGCTCATCTTTCTTTGCATAAAGAAAATGAGTTTGTTCCTGTCACAACGTGTTTCACAATCTCAGATATTATTCTACGGCTCACTACCGATCCTTTAAAACGTATAGACGATAGTACTATTCACAAGTACAGTGATCAACATTCTTAAATGTAATTATTGTATGTTTAAACACAGGTCTCATTGGAAATGAAGTCAAATAGAATCTCGCTACTCTATGATAACAGAATTAATGAATTGTTGACAATGTATACATTTTGAAAGCTATATAATAAATAGTGTGCACCTCTGAGCAATCCAGTTGGCAACAAGGCTCTGTTTACTATATCGTCTTTGACATTCATTATATTATCTATTTATATCTCAATCTATTACAGTTCTTCTTTTATTTTCAATTTTCTAACATTTTCCCTTACCTTACCCATTATTGCCCCTTATATTTATTCTTATCCATTTCTCTTCTTTTTCTATATTACGTTGTGTAGACTTGTCTTATTGCTTAAATTAGGTAAACCGGATCTTAAAAATCGACCCTTTAACAAGGGAAAGATAACTCTGTTTCAAATGTAAAAAATATTCCCAGAGAATACTGTTTTCATTTTGTTTACTATTTATAGCACTGAAAGTTATTAACAGAGTTTAATAAAGGAACAAATCATTGTAGGTAACCGCTTAGAAAATAACCTTTGGAGTTTTATTACCTAAAGATTTATAACTTTTTTTTTTTTGCAGGTGACAGTGAGAAGTATTATCGATTGGACTTCACTCTCGCGCTGCAATAGTGATGTGTTAATAATAAATATTACAGGGGAAATTTTCATACCAACATAAGCTTGCGAAACTCCAGGGAGCGAACGCAATCATCCCTAGTCGGAGAATAGCAGAAATACCGACCGACCAATGGAAGATGTCGGAGCGCGAAAAAGAATGGGGTGGGCTGGTGGCGGGTGACACCGGCCCCGCGATGCTATCGATCTCCGCGGGAAAGTCTCGCTCACAGCCTCCAGACAAGGGCACGGCGGGAAGCCGGGCGGCAGCGGCGGAGTCTCACGGGGGAAACCACGCCGTGGGGATACCGGAAAAGCAACGGCAGACGTTCTCTCCCCTCGGCTGTAGCGCACCGGAAGCGGTACTACCGTCTCGAGGCAAGAAAGCGTTGTGCTCCCGCCACAGTGAGCCAGAACCGCTCCAAGATCACCAAGATCGCACGTGCGTGGGCGCGGGTGGGCTCTCGTCGCGCAGCCAGTCGCCCAAACACCTCCTTGAGCCGCGGAGACACAGCAGCGGTAAGGAAGCGCTCCGCAACGCGCATGTCCAACGTGAACACTTGACCTCTGACCCCGCTGTCACCTATATCCAAGATGGCGGCACCAAAACGGATACCTGGAAGACTTCCGGAAATTCAAATGAGACGGACATACTCTTGGGTTGCCTGATAGACCCCAGTGAGGGCCAGAACAAAAATTTCAGAAAGGATTATGCAGCTCTCGACAACTCTGAGTCAACATTCACTTCGCCCCCGCGTTTGTTTCGCTGCAGACGACAAAATCGAGTTCAGTCCCCTGATGACCCGGAAACAAATAGAACATTACCGAAACCTGTGCATTCGCTCTCCGACAGCAACTTTCCTGCTAACCTAGAATCATGCTGTAAGTTCTACGTAGACGGACGATCGCTTGACATCTCATCGGATAAACTTTCCGTCGAGACCGATGACCCGAGCAGTGTTTTCATTTCTTCCCCTACTCGCAATGACGAGATACTGCAGAAGCTGTCTAGCGACAGGAAGCGATCGTCAGCCGATCGAGAATCGGTAATTTCCGTGACCACCAGCGATGACCGGCACTCTGGCTCGTTTGAGCTCGGCGGTAAGAAGAAAAAGAAGACTAAGAACCGGTTCAGCAACGCCAGTGAACAAGATCGGTCTAGCCTTTCCCTGAGCGTCCCCGCTTCCCGCGGCAACAGCGACACAGGGGCTGCGGACGATGATACCAACAGGCCCCCGTCTTCCAGCAGCAGCACGAAAGCCAGCCATCGGCGCTTCGCCAAGAGGGGCCTCAGTGGGGTGTTCCCTAGCTCCAACTGGAGACGCCTGCGCAACACGCTGAAGGCCGCCAATGAAATGCAAAGCAACAAGAAGACGAAGCACGCGCTGAACCGTGAAGACTCGTTCCTGCGGAAGTTCTCCACCAGAAACCACCAGAACCTCCAGAACTCCTCTCTGTCGGCGGACGAGGATGTGCAGAGGTACCAAAACGCTTCCAAGAGATTTGAGAGCCGCTTCGTCATCCAGCACGACGGCAACTTCATGTTCTACTGGCTCGGGGTCGTGACGCTATCCGTGCTCTACAATATCTGGACCCCGATCGCCAGGGAGGCTTTCAAAGAGATTCAAGAAGGCTGTCACGTCTGCTGGTTCTTTTTCGACGCCTTGTTTGACCTCATTTACATTCTAGATATTGTGGTTCAATTTCGCACAGGATACCTCGATCAAGGGCTCATGGTATACGACTCTAAAAAGCTTCGGGATCGCTACAGTAAGTCCAAAGTGATCTATATAGACTTTATAAGCCTGCTTCCTTTGGACCTCGTACAGATCGCTATCGGCATCCACCCAATGATGCGGTTTCCGCGGTTCCTCAAAGTGTACCGGACGTTCCGATTCCTTCACATGATGGAGTCCCGGACGGCGTACCCGAACCTCATCAGGGTGGCCAACTTGACTCACATACTCTTTCTGGGCGCCCACTGGTTTGCGGCGTTCTATTACATGATCAGTGAGGCGGAGGACTTTAAGGGCGACTGGGCGTACCCGAAGCCCGTCGGACCTTTTGCAGACGTCAATCGAAAGTACCTGAGGTCGTTGTTTTGGTCGACCTTGACCTTGACTACCATCGGTGACCTCCCCCCTCCGGATAATAACAATGAGTAAGTAGCAAATTTTACAGTAACACATTTTGTAACAAGTTTTGTAACAAGTTTTTTTAACACAATTTTCGTAACAAGATTAAAATAGCTTTCTTGCTTAGGTTCCATTGTCCTTTACAATCCTGTAATACAGTGGTTCCCAAACTTTTTCATACAGTGGTTCCCAAACTTTTTCCATAACGGAATATTTCGCATATTCTGAATTATTAACGGAACACTTTGCTTACTTTTTAAGAGAGGGATTAATTGAAGTGGTGGCCTACTAGTTAATTATTCCTGTAATTCGAGAAAAAGCTCTTCGGGCCTCGCGGAACATCGGGGGTTCCTCGGAACACAGTTTGGGAAACGCTGCTGTAATATCCTGTTTGTTATTAGCAAACAACAATTTTAGCTATTTTTGCAATGATTTGTGTAATATTTAGATCTGTTAGATCTCTCTTCATTGCTACAAACGTGTGTTTGATTCAGTCGACTCAAGACTCAGAAGAACTTTATTCTGTGACATCCTTATTAAGGAATGGGCGTTTTTCACGACAGAGATTCGAACCCTGGATCAGCATCAAGCGTATAGAAAATTAAATTGTTCTCCTCTTAGTGTCTGTGTGACGTGACGTCATTTTTTAAAAAAATTTGAAGTGACGTCATTAAAAAAATTGAAGTGACGTCATTAAAAAAAAATTGAAGTGACGTCATTAAAAAAAAATGATGTGACGTCATTAAAAAATTTTGATGTGACGTCATTAAAAAATGATGTGACGTCATAAAAAAATTGAAGTGACGTCATCTGTGTATTTAAATTAACGATTTAAATGTATGTGAAGTGACGACCAATGAGTATGTGAAATTACGTCATTGTGTATGTGAAGTGACGTCATATGTGAAATGGGAAGTGACGTCGATGTGTTTGTACCACGTAAACGTTAATTTGTTCATAGAAAAAAAAATAGCTGTAATGTGTAACAATTTATATTTGTTCGCAATTGTTTATTAATAATATAGGACTATAGGACATATATTATGTAGTTCTCATTTCTAAATTGGTAAATGAGGTAAGCTGGTATTTTGTTCATGGTAACCATCTATTGGTTTGTAATGTTTATTGTAGGTATTTTTGTTTGTTTATGGTAATTATTTTTAATAGTTTGCTTAATCTATGCTCCAAAAGTGTCAAACTGCCCCCCCCCAACCTCCGTTACGTGGATGTAATAAAGCAGAACCCTCAAAACAGTGGACATAGCCTTAGACCGCACTAGATGGAGAGAGACAGTGACCCAAAAAAGCTATGGACAGCGAAAAAACATGGGTCTCAGCTCTGGGAGAAAAGCTTGCCATGCGAAAAATGGCCAGCTCCTCTACCACCAAAGCGAAAGCCACCTTGACCTGCGATATACGTGGACGGGAGTGCCTCTCCAAAATAGGGCTCCACAGCCACATGAAAAAGTGTTCGAGATGAACCGTAGTCGTTTTACGACTGAAGGAGGCGGCCAATTTACAGTCTCAAAACTTGTAGCAACTTGTCTGCGCTAACGTGATTCCTCTCGATTTTCTTAAGTCAAAACGGTTGAATGTTGATGGAATCATGTAATGTCCCTTCATTCTTCAATATTAATTGTTATCCCCCTTTTAAAATGTGTTAGCTTGTGAAGAGTCACGGCCCTACGTACGGGCTACAGTTGGGCTAAATAACTACTTTGTTTGCTATATGAAGGTGTCTCGTCCAAATAGCCTATTGTCTCCCGACGACCAGACCTCATTATGTTCACAACTTTTGTGTAACAAAGTAAAAAAGGAGGTTAGGGTGTGTCTTTCGGTAAAATTGTGAGAAACACTGTTGTAAAGTAGTCCCTGACATTTAAAGTTTCAACAGGGCTTGAACCTAAAACAGCGATGACCGTGCCAGACGTTTGATTGACGTCTGCGTTATTAGAATGTTATAACACATACGTCCGCTTCACCTTCACCTATCCCTTAGTCTGTTGGGGCACCGCACATCATCTGTCGACCGTCAATTCTCCATTCCCCTAGTCTTTTGTCTTGAATAGAATCTCGTTCAATGGCTGGCCCGTCCATTCTTTTATGTTGTCTTCCCATCGCTTTCTCTTGGTACTGTTCCCTGAAGGAAGGTCTGTGCGAGCCCCGAGGACCTTGTGATATGATCATAAAGTTTTAGTTGTTTTTTTTTTTGTTTTTTCTTTGGCAGTGGTCAGCAGGTCATCGTTGGGTCCAGTTGCCGCTGGGATCCTGTTACTTCTTTGCCAGCTCGTTTTTATTCACTGACTTCTTTAATTTGTTTACATTCTCTGAATCGTTGACCCCCCCCCCCCCTTTACAAGCCATGTTTACTGTCAGTTGTCTTTTACTTCCGCATCTGTTCATTCTTACGTAACACTGTGTTCAATGTTAATCTGTCTACTGTTTGAGATCCGTTTTTCTCCTCTTGACCGGGAGGGGGGGGGGAAGCCGTGCTGTATTTATGGTCAACAGTTAACGTGCCAGCTACTAACTACTGAATGGCTTTACTCTCCCTGCTCAGTCTTGAGTTGGGGTCAGGGACGTCCATATCGGGAGGCATACTCCTTTTAAGACGTAAAAATTTTTTACTAATAGAATACTGTTCAGTGTTTGGGTTAACATTAATATATTTTAACTAACTGAAAACCTTGGTTTAACTGAAAACCTTCGTTTAACTGAAAACCATCGTTTAACTGAAAACCTTTATTTAACTGAAAACCTTGGTTTAACTGAAAACCTTGGTTTAACTGAAAACCTTCGTTTAACTGAAAACCTTCGTTTAACTGAAAACCTTCGTTTAACTGAAAACCTTCGTTTAACTGAAAACCTTCGTTTAACCCTTCATGCGTAGATGTCAAGTTTTCTAGTTACGTACTCAAATCCTGTAAATAATGTCTCACTTTAAAGACACACAAGCGATAGTTACATCTACTAAACTCCATAAAGTATGAAAACAAATTAAATTATTGGATTTAGGGCCTCTAAATATTTAAACCGGCTCTGATCATCGCTATTCAGTTTAGTGCAGACTACACTAGGGATTGTTTGGTCTGTTTCGAATTTTACGTCAGAAGTAAAAACTGTGACGTTGTCTCCCAAAAACCTCCAGGGTTTGAACCTAGAAAGCCTAGAGGACACCTCGAAACGCATACAACTGTAGTGGAGGGGATGATAATTCTGGTTCCGATTAAAATAAAAATTGTAACAATCGATAAAAAAAACAACAATTATTTAAATCGAACTTCAGGAGTCAGGAGTTCTACGGTAGCGTGATGTAACATCAAACATCATATATATATATATATATACATATATATAGCTCCTCCTTCGTGGTCGAAGATGAGCACATTTCTCATTTCCTATGGACTTGAAAAGCCGGCCGCATACGTGACATGGGTGTGTTAGATCAGTTGCAGATAGGCCTGCTTCTTCTCTCAACTTTTTGTTTATTCGGCGCTCTGTCGCCCTAGCCACGCTTCTTTCTTCAAATCCTGAGACTCCGAGACTCACAGCTTCACGCCATGAGGAGCGATCGAAAGCTAGTGCTTCCCAGCCGTGAATGTCGACATCGCATTCCATGAAGGAGCTCTTGAGAGTGTCTTTGTAGCGCTTGTATTGGCCTCCTTGGGAGCGCTTTCCTGCATTGAGCGTATTGAGAAAGCTTAAAGTATGAACTTGTGCTAAACAAAAACAATTGGTAAAAGTATTTTTAATCGCACAGATGTATTATTGATAGTCTGGATGTATTACAAATTTAATAATACGAAAGTTCCAAACTAATTGATACAACTATACTTACTATAAGCTTTGTATTTTTTTTTTTGTATTTGCTTGTTTGCTGTTGTTTTGTTTTTTCAATGCAATGGAAATAGCTTGTTATGGGTTGCCTGAATCAGTCAGTAAACTAACGACTTAGCAGTGTTTACGTCACTGATTAACATCCAGGACTAGATTGACACATGAAAAGCGTAGTACATAATTATCTTCTCTTTGGGAAGTAACGTCTGTTATTTATAAGATAAGATATACACTTACACTTCTGTAAACGAATTCTTCTTGATGTCTAAGAACACATTTATAAACATCATCTTTTGGCTAAGGGTTGCTGCAAAAGAAGGCTAATCCAATGTTACGCAAATTAACTGTATTGTATTTCAAGCTAAATGCCTTATTGATTTCTATAATTACAATATCAATATGTGCATTCGAAGGGAGGGCGGGGGGGGGGGATGTATGGCCAGATTTTTTTACATTTTTAGTAATGAAGCCAAAAGAAGTAAATAAGAAATAATATTTTTTTTTTTTTAAAAGTCCACATTCAATTTTCCACTAAGGCAATTTATAACGTAACTAATCAAAATCGTGATCTGATTCGTGGTTCACGCATATTTCTCTCCCCTTGTCAATAGTTTTATCTGGTGATCGATTTCTATGTGGAGTGGGGGGTGGGGTGGATAGCAGGGGGATAGGGGATAGGGGCTAGAGGGTTGATTTGTGGCCCATGAGTTTGATTCTTAGATCCGATCAGCTGAATGCAGAGCTCGGAACTGGTGAAGATGTATCAAGCGGTCATTCATTTAAAATAGAGATGTTTCAAGATATGGAGAGAATGAGAGATAGATAGAGAGAGAGAATGAGAGAGAATGAGAGAGAGAGAGAGAATGAGAGAGAGAGATAGAGAGAGAATGAGAGAGAGAGAGAGATAGAAAGAGAGAATGAGATAGATAGATAGAGAGAGATAGATAGAGAGAGATAGAGAGAGAGAATAAGAGAGAGAATGAGAGAGAGAATGAGAGAGAGAGAGAAAGAGAGAATGAGAGAGAGATAGAGATTGATAATTAGAGAGAGAAAGGTAGAGGAAAGAAATAGAGATAGGGAGAAATGGAATGAGAGATAGTAAAAGAGACAAGGAAAGAAAGAGACAGAGCATAAGAGAGAAAGAGAGAGACACAGGAAGGAAAGTGTGAAAAGAGAAAAAAGTAATAAGAGAGAAAGAAAGAAAGAGACAGAGAGAGAAGACTGAAAACGAATGAGACAGAAAAAGAGAGAAAGAGAAAGAGAACCATGGAGAATTAAAAGAAAAAGAATGAAAGAAAGATGGAGATTAAGACAGAAATAGAGACAGGAAAAGTATGAGAGATTACAAAAAAAAAGAACTGAATGATAGAGAGAAAGAAAGACAATAAAGAAGTAGAGAATAAAAGAGAGAAAAGAGAGTGAAAACTCAAATTTGAGGTCATTATGACCTGAGTATACTTCTATTGATTTCTAATTTTTAAAAAAAGAAAAAAAAAATTCCTTAAAAACAAAAACTAGCCCCAGGCGTTTTAAAGACATTAGAGTGATTTGAACTAAAGAAACAAAAAAAATCAAAGCCTTCTTAATTGTTTCTGATTTTAAGCCAGCTAATGGGGATTTCCCTGAGCTGAGTTGAGCTAATTAATATAAAAGCAAGTTAAAGCTTGCTTCTGTTACAAGCTTCTCTTTCGGTCGTTTTCATACACATAATTTCAAATTATTACATAACAAGTGAAACTTTAAACATAAAACAAAAATGTCCCTCTCTGTCCGCTATATAACCCTCAACTCAAGAAATAATTATTTAAAAAAAAACTAGAACAGACGCAAAATAGAACCGTGAGATTTACAACAAACGAATACTCAGATTTGAGTACTTTTACACCATTAGTAGGAGGCGCGGTGGCTTAGCGGTAAAGCGCTTGGCTTCCGAACCGGGGGTCCAGAGTTCAAATCCTGGTTAAAACTCCTCCCTTTATCAGTGGTCACTGAGAACATTTCTGAGAACATTTCTGGTGATGTGGTAGATCTGCAGCAGTACCGCCCAGAAACCAAAATATGCTTAGGGATGTTAAGGGCCTTGAAGGTATCTGTGAGGTCAGTTGTCAATATCCCTTCAATCGATATTACAACATGGTAAATTTGTTATTTTGGATAACTTCAATAAGCGTCAATTCTCCAAGCCTCAGTTCCCATAATTTCTTCGTTTTTCCATTTCAGTCTTTCTTAACTCTTTCTCTCCTAACTGACGATACCAACGTTGATTCCACCAGAATGTGATAACTAATTACGGAGAGAAAGAGTTAAATAACGAGACAGTGGTACGGCGATGTCAATAATGATAGCGGTTTTATCAATGAACAGGAGATCAGGGCGATTAAAATCTACCGTTTTGTCGGTCAAAATAGGCTTAGCCCTGGACATTAGATGATCAGTAGACTCGAGAACTTCTTGTGGCGAGTATTTGTAATAAGGAGGAGTATCCTAACCGATCAAACAATGTGTCAAAGCCAAGTATAGATGTATTAACTTTGCCACTTGGTTATGGCGACCTAGGCAGGCTTTATGGCAGAAGTCGGGGCCATTTTCACACAAGCATAGAATGCGAAAATCGGCATATTTAAAAACATATGTTAATAATTAGTTTAGATATTGTTAGACACCTTATTTATAGGTTAGTTATTTAGCGACGCACCATAGAAGACGTATATTGAACGGGACTAGTGACGTTTGGGATATGTTGGGTTAGAGACCGGAAAATCAGTTAGCGATAGAATCCTCTAGGGTAACGACGTGTTTAGTGACAGAGACTTTTACTGTGGCCTTTTCTTAGAATAAATACATGTTACATTGTTCTTCAGCGTTGACTACATCTCTTTACTAGTTAAAACCGATGTGTTTGTTTTGTCTGGATTGTTGATCAACTACACGGAATACACCCGAACAATAACACCCAAACGCTTGCAGAGTAATTGGTTGAAACTCAACAGTCATCTATAGTTGACCTCAAGACAGCCTGAACAAGCAACATCACAATATACACATGAGCAGATACTTCCTAATGTGGAGTGTGTATCAGTTGTGTTGAATAGTGAAACTGTTTTTGTTTTTTTTAATGTGGTTTATTCAGATTATACTTTCACTTACAATAACAGACAAGACAAACAGGTTAACCCATCCACATCCAGACCATATAATACTGTTGAGCAGTCAAGGTTATTGGGAAATTGTATATAGTTCATGATCATTGACACTATTCATTGTAATATGTTCAGAAATTATGCAAGCCTTGACGATCATTAGGTTGACTATTGTCTTTAAGTGTAGACACAGTCGAGGTCCATGATATTGGGATTCTTTCGAAAGGAACTGTCTTTAGTTGCTATCCAAGTTCGAAGTTTCGATATGTAGACAGTATGGATAGTTTTTCTAATGGATTAAAATGCTTCAAAAAAAACTAACAATATACAACAATATTTTTATTTATATTTAGAGTCTATATCTCCATGAATAAAAAATAACATCTAAAATCTATTTAGAAAATTAGCTAGAAAAATGTATTGCTTTGAAATGTTCTGATTTCTTAAAAGGGGGAAAAAAAGTCTATTCTCTCATTTACAGAAAGACGCACACACTACAGACGCACACACACACACACACACACACTCACACACAAACACACACAACTTTTGACAAATTGAATGGCGGTGCGGTCGAGTGTAAGACTAAATAAAAAGCTAATATCTTATAGTCACATCAGACCATCTCAGCCACACGCATACATACCCACAAAACACATAATGTTCTCTCTCTCTATCTCTCTCTCTCTCTCTCTCACCCAAACATATACATACCCACAAACACATAATGTTCTCTCTCTCTCTCTCTCTCTCTTTCTCTCTCATCCACACGCATACATACCCACAAACACATCATGTTCTCTCTCTCTCTCTCTCTCTCACCCAAACAAATACATACCCACAAACACATCATGTTCTCTCTCTCTCTCTCTCTCACCCACACGCATACATACCCAGAAACACATCATGTTCTCTCTCTCTCTCTTTTCTCTCTCTCACACACACACACTCACGCACACTTTTTCCAACTCCCCCAAAAAATCGCTTTTGAAATAAATGTTTCTTCACTTGTTATTAATTGAAGTGGGATAAACGAACAACACTTTTTTGTTTGTTTCAATTGCACCACTGCCAACAGCTGACAGCCCAGCCCTCAGCCCACAGCTCCTAACATACAGCCCACAGCCCACTCTATTCCCTTGTCTTGTTACGTTTTGACTCAGCGGTTCTCAACCTCCTTGGCTCGGCGATTCCTTTCTACAATTCTCCACCATGCAGTGACCCCCAAACAGTAAAAATTATTTTCGTACATAAACATACGAAATCCTAATCCTATTGTAACCATTTGATATGCACTTCTTATCTTATCTTATATAATACAGACGTTACTTCAAAAAAGAAGATAATTTCGTCCTACGCGTCATGCATCTAGTCATGCATGTTAACCAGTGACTTATATGTACTGCAAATGTTGTTTGTTTTATCACGGCTCATACGACATTGTGTTCTTGTAATAGATATTGCTCTTTTAAATGAAATGACAACTATAACAAAGTGTATCTTTGACATTTCCTTATCCATTTCTTATTCACCATAGTCATTTTGCGTACTTATGTGACACTCATAGACAAAAATAAATATAAACTGGCCGAAGGAAGTAACATCATGTAACTTGAAAACATGTACATCTATTGTACTCGGATTTCCGAATTATGAAAAGTTGCATGATCTTCATTTTTAGAGATTAAACTAAACTCATAGACATAAATAAATATAGACTGGCCGAAGGAAATAACTTCATGTAACTTGAAAACATGTACATCTATTGTATTCGGATTTCCGAATTATGAAAAATTGCATGATCTCCATTCTTAGAGATTAAACTAAACTACACTGCCTCCTTATTTACAATATATATAGGTGTGTATCATTGTGTATATTAAAAAAAAGTTTATAAAGCACTTAACTTTTATACTGCTCATAAATGCTGTATAATAAAGTACACAAAATTGCAAGTCACAAATTTTCGTTTCATAAAACTCTTTAATCGGCCAGTCTATATTTATTTATGTCTATGGTGACACTTTAAAAGCATGGCGGAACATTGCCACACTATAATCTCGTTAGTCTGATCTTGCTTTTGATCTATTACAAATTCTCATCTTCTGCATCAAGTCTCTTTCTATATTTAGACTTTGTAACTAACCCACTGGAAAACTCGTTTCGCAAAAATATTTTAGTGGAATTGGATTTGAAAAAGGCGAAACTCAGGCAGTTGGGATTTGATTGCAAACACTTGAATCAAATTTGTGTCACTGACATTGAAGAGAAATCTTGTTTTTTTTTTCGCAGCATGGTTAGCGAGAATAAAACGTGTTTTTTTTTTTTTTTTTTGTTTTGTTTTTATGTCTCCGTATCATCTTCAAATTTCGCTTTGAATAAACTTCTGGCAAACGTGATGTCAAGTAGATTTGGAAAGTATGGTGATATTTTGTCCGCAAGCATTCGCAAATGTTCTTTCACAGAAATTATCCTTTGATCTGTTTGTCAGGCTCAATGTCATTGTCCAATATAGAGCAGATACGATTGGCAGCATGTTTCGTTCAATTTTGTTTGTCAGTCTGAAGTTTGATTTGGAAGGATTGGATTTTCTTCTTCAAAAAAATCGAGGAATGTTGCATTTGGTCCTTGCGGTGACGCTTATATTGCTTCTTGTCATTCTTGTAGCTTTACTAATTTTTGTCATTACTAATTTTTGCCATAACTAATATTTGTCGATGATTTCCCATGACTTTTGGTGACTCATTCTTTACCAAACGTTGAAATCTAGACCAACATACCAAATTATTAAATGTTTACTACCTTTACTATTTTAACTGTGAATAGACCTTGTTTTTAATGATTTAACTGTATAGAATTTAGCCCTTGTTATGTAGAGAGAGAGTAGTCCTTAAGGGAATGCAGAAACGACATGGCCTAAATTGTGCCGATGTGCCTAAAATCAAAATCAAATCAAATCAAACCAACATACTAGTAAACTCGGAGCATCATCTGTGCAGATGTCAATAAAATTGTCTCAAGAGAATTTAAATTTTTCAAAACATGAACTAATTTTTTCTCTTCAACGTCACGTGCTGCTTTAGTCGTTGGAAGAGTTTGGTCCAGAGAGTAACTGGTTTTTAAAGTCCCCATCATTTATATACCTAAAACTTGCATTTACAATCCTGGGTATCCTTGTCAGCGTTAGAAGTGTTCTAGATTCTTCTTATAGAAATTTTTTTTTTTACTAATGACACATTTGGGATTTGTGGAGATACAAGTTCCTTTTAATTGCTAAGAATGGATGGCTGCCTGGTCGTGTGGTTTGCGCGCTGGACTGTCATTTGGATTTATCGATGGTCCCGGGTTCAAACGCTGCCCGCTCCCATCCCCCGTCGTGCTGCGGGAGGTTTGGACTAGAAGTAAACTATCTTCAACTCTGAAGGAACATCCGAAACATGCAAAACATTTTACAATTTAATAATAATATAATGTACATGAGGCTAGCATTCATACATAAGGAATCCACAAGATGTTTTTTTCTCTTTCTTTACATCACACCTACGTGACTACCCTCTAATCCACTAACGGGACAGGTACACTACTCTTGACCGTGTGTCACGGTCGGCTGCCCACGTCGCACAACAACTGTGTCACCACAGGATTTTTTAACTGAATGGACCTCATTCACCAATCGTAAACAAACAACATTTAGTCACGTGATCTTATTGATAAAACAACGGAGAAAAAAACTGTCACGTGACAACCATCATGAATTAAACATGAGATCGTAAATTATATAGAAGAGATAGAGCACCACGTGGCTAAATGTTGTTTGTTTACGGTTGGTGAACGAGGTCCATTGTGCAGTAAAACCGTACTGTGAAAAAATTGAAAAAAAAATTAAATTAAATTATATATTGTTTTCTTCCCGTTCTTTTGATCTAGGTCCATGTTTTGATTGTTTGGTCCATAATGAAATGTTAACCTACAATAACATGGACCACTAAAAAGATTATGTATTTTTAATTATTAACGAAATAGCTTTTCAATTACGTCAGGACGTAGTCACGTGATTTCAAAATCGTGTCACGTTACGTTGTGAATTAATTAGCATTAATTAAAATGTTTACAAATATTTATGCAGCGACAAAGAAAATGTTTGAAAACATTCGGATTGATTTGTCTGCAGAAATTCTAATTTATAAAGCGCTGGTTATGAGTGTGTTTGTGTTTTCGTGTGTGAATGTTGTTCGTATATGCATCTATATTGTTATTGTTACGCTGAAGTTGTCTATTGTAGTTAAACTGAATTTCCATTTGATTGGATCAATAAAAATTATCTTATCTTATTCTTTATCCTCGAATGACAATAATAAAATTGAGACTTTCAATGGAAAAAACTTTGCTAAATGTCAAGTTTTACATGTCAGAATAGACCAAAAAATTTCATATTTGGATAGCGACCCCTAGCAAATAGTCTTTCGACCCACAAAGGTATTGCGAGCCACAGGTTGAGAACCACTGGTTTAGGTGTTTAATCACAGACTCTCTATCTCTTGGCATTTGGGCATGTGGTCAAGGAGTTTTGTCTTAATACGTCCAACGACATGCATCTTTCAATAGGGGAGGGGGTAGACAGAGGTATTTATGTCAACAATCTTCTATCAGTGATTTTCTGACATCAAGGGTTTGAAATAGTGTCTAGTGTCTTCATAAGTTTGTAAGATGTCTTTTTTGAGTCTGAAGTTTTATTAACTAGTTTATACTCGCTTTCCTTCTCTTAGTCAATATACGTACGATTTTTAGCGGCCCCTGAAAGGGGAATAGACGCTATTAGTTTTGTGTGGTCTGTCTGTCCGTCCGTCCGTCCCGTTTAGATAGTTTAGAACTCTTGACTTAAGTTGGGAAAGTAAAGGCAGTTGGTCGTTGTGCTGGCCACAGAATAATATGACCTACACATCATCTGCCTCATAGATCGCAAGGTCTGAAATGGGTAATTTATCTCTTTCTCGATTTCTCTCACTCTACCTTTCTCTCTTTCTCTCTCCCACACACACAACGATTTCTCCATGTTTGTCTATGTCTACCCCATTTTTGTTCTCTCTCCATCTCTCTCTCTCTCTCTCTTTATTCTTTGGACACATACAGACATTCGTATATCAGGTTCTACCTTAGTATCTCCGTATGTCTCTATCTTTAGTCTCCCCTCCTACTGTCTATTTATAGCTCATAGATCTTTCGATGAATGATTTATCCACAAATGGCGCTACATATCAAGTTTAAAATGGACACGATCACCGTTTGGACATTTTTACTTGGTACTATAAACAGAAAACCGACGACAGACACTGACAGCGAAAAGAAAATCTTAATCAACCACCAGCGGACGATGGTTTTGATAGTGATGTGGCAAAATATGTAGGTCACATCTGGGGATTCGTAGCCTCGGGAAATACTACATCCCTCATTAATCTTCGGGCTCAAAGACAAGCCTTATAATTATTATCATTATTAGAAAAAGTCTACGGTTTGGCTGTATATATTTAAAATGACAGATATATGGGTTTTTTTTAAAAGTATTTTACAATAATGGCCATAAAGAAAGTAAAAAAACCTCAGATCATTAAACTGGGTTTAATTAAACTTGTTTCTCGATTTAAGAAAAGAGAATAATAATGTTTCCCTGAGTTTGACACATGATATCCCAGCTCCACCAACCCATTTCTTGAATGACATATAACTGGAAAAAAAAAACAGGCCTATACATGAACACATACAAAACAGAAGAAACAGCGCTTCTAGCTGTCCCTCCTAAAGTTTAATTTTGGAAAGAAGGGGGACAACTCATTCAACACAGTAGTTGACAGCTTCTGGATTGTAGAACCTTAAGAAAAAAAAAAACAAGGTCCAGAAGAAAAAAAAACATAGAATAACGCCTAGGGGTTATTATTCTTCTTTACCAAAACACTGACAAGGGAAGATAATCAGCCAATACACTTTAATAAGTTGTTTTCCTTGTCATTAAACCCGTGGACAAAGTTTTGGTGAGGTTTTAAATTAACTTTTAGGAAGCTGAAGATAACTTTTATGTCATTATCACTATTACACATAGTATTTACTGAATTCAGACCTAGGAGCTACTGAATTCAGACCTAGGAACTACTGAATTCAAACCTAGGAACTACTGAATTCAGACCTAGGAACTACTGAATTCAGACCTAGGAACTTCTGAATTCAGACCTAGGAACTTCTGAACTCTTTACCCACAATAATCTGTAGTTGAATTGCGTGTTTGTGCTAACCTAACCTTCGACTCGTTAGTTCCCCTTTCAGACCTACGATCTATAAGGCAGATGATGTTAAGGTCATTTGTTTCTTAGGCCAACGGTTAACGAGCAGGGTGTCATGTGGCTAGCACAACGACCAACCGCCATTACTTTCTCCAACTAAAGTCAGGTACCCATTAGAGTTGGGTGGAATGAGAGGTGTCTTAAAAAATTCAAAAGCCTAGTCTTCACCTAGATTCGAACACAGAGCACCAGGCTCGTAAGCCAAGCGCTTTTCTAAGTCTGTATCTGTTTGACTATCATTAGACATTACAAACTCTTGAGTAGATTTATACATTTTCATAACCAGGATTTTTTTTTTCGGAAAAAAAAAGGGGGGGGGGGATCAGGACTAGAAAACAAAGTTTTCACAAAGCTTACAACAACTTATCCTGTCTGTCAGTCTGGTCAAAAGTACCTGACAAACGAAGTTTTTTTTTTTTAAATGCCAATTAGTTAATTAACTATTGGTAATTAATTATTTTGTTTGGTGTCGAACAAGGGAAAGAAATCTTACTATACAGATGTGGTGGCATAAGTTGATTAGTCCTCTTGATGACGATTGAATTCCATTCGTACAATTTTATTTATTTATTTTTTAGAAAATGCCTTTAAAAAGCGATCACGCTAACATTAACACAAATGCCCAATTTATGTTCCCCATCCCTTTACCAATTGGGTCCAGACAAGTGATAGGATCATAGCGCTTTGAGAAAGCTAAAAGTATGAAATAACAAATTTAGTTGCATGACTAGTTGATACAACAACACTTAATATAAACTTTAAAAAAAAAAGTATTTTAAAAGTTTTTCTTGTTGCAAAGCTTAGATCAACTCACTCTGTCTGTCTGGTACAAATCTGTTGTTTTTTTTCTCCTGCACTCATTCTCGGATCAATATGAATCAATAAAAGAAATTAGCAAGCTGAGTTTACTAGGGATTTGTCCAAGCTGGTTCCCTATCATTAGACAAAATACAAATCTTATTAAGGCCTACACAGCGATATCAACAATCAAAAAAGAATATTACATTAAGACGTTTCAGCTATACTCGACTTTTCACTAACGGTAAGCTTATAGTCAGAGCAGGGCGTCTTGATAAAATACCTACCAGCTAGACATGTCAGCAAGTCAATCTTATCTTATATAATACAGACGTTACTTCAAAAAAAGAAGATGATTACGTCCTACGCGTCATGCATCTAGTCATGCATGATTTAAATTCGGCCAAGTCACTGGTTTTCCTGGCTGGCTCAGGCAACCCATTCCATGCTCTAATAGCACTAGGGAAGAAGGAGCACTTGTACACATTTGCCCTAGTATATGGAACGAGTAATGTGCCTTTAAGTCTTTCTGAGTATACAGAGAAAGTATAACAACTACAGCAAAAAGATAAACAGGCTGAAACAAGTTCTGCGCATGCGCATGACAATCACAACATCCGAAAATTGAATTATGTATCTTGTTTTATAACACTTATTTAATTTAATGTAAAGCTTTCACTAGGCCTCCTTTGTAAAGACTGGGATTTTTAATTTCGGGATCTTCGAGTCCACCCAGCTCTAATGGTTGCCTGACATTCGTTGTGGAAAAGTAAAGACGGTCGGTCGTTGTGCTGGCCACATGACACCCTCGTTAACCGTAGGCCTTTACATCGTCTGCCTTATAGACCGCAAGGTCTGAAAGGGGAACTTTTTTTAAAACTTTTTTTTTCATTAGGTCTTGGAAATGTGTTCGAAGTAGTGTTTTGGATTAATATCTCTTGCGAGTCAATTTGGTCTGTAGATTATTCTTGCAAGACAGGTGAACTGTAAATTAGTCTGACAAGACAATAAAGTCTGTATATAAGTTTCTAAGACAAGCAGGTCTGTGAATAAATCTTGCAAGACAAGAGAATTGTAAATAAGTCTTACAAGTCAATAAAGTTTGTAGAAAGTCTTACACGTCAATAAAGTCTGTAAGATAAGGAGGTCTGTAGAAAGTCTTGCAAGACAAGTAAGTTTGCCTACACGTTTGCCAGTTAGTCTTGTCTGTAATTTTGTCTCGTTCGGAACTGAACTTAGATGCTACACGTAGACATCTCAAGAATATGAAAATGTGCACAAATCTCAAGCATCATTGTTTCATATCTCGGAATGTTAATCCACTCTCAATCATATTGTTGTTTTTATAATCCCTGGGGGGGGGGGAACAACCCTCAACATTAACTCGGCAATATTCCAAGGTCTAAGAAGATTTAGTTTTAGATAAATAACAGAAACAATCCTAAGGGGCTCAGCGATGGGCAAGTAGCCAAGAGACCGCTTTCAATGGCGTAAAGCTTCAATTGACTGGAAATGATTTTTTGGAAGAGAAAAAAATAAAATACAAAGGTATTTAGGATTTCACAAACTTTCAAGACTAAAGAACCGGAACAATGTTAAGTGGTGACATCCTCTCTACAAAGTACAATACCATAGAAGGGGCACAAAGGAATCAAAATATTGAACTAAACTATCAAAGAATGTATGGAAATATTCATTAAGTCTTACACCAAGTTAATGATTTATTAATATAAGCTCAAATGTTGGCATAACTCTTATGATCTAATTGGTCGTATGACATTATACAGACCAAAACAAAAATAGCGTCAATTCTTTGAAAGCTTTGTGTTCTTATCTTATCCTTTCTTATAAATTACAGACGTTACTTCAAATGAAAAGCTACTTGCATCCTACGAATTTTGTGTGTCAATCTAGTCATGGGCAAATTATCTTTACAATTTTCTTAAGTGGGAAAATGTAAGACTTGGAATTTGAGTAGCCTACAACAGTAGTAAAAGTAAAAAGTAAAGTGTCCTTTCAGACCTTGTGGTCTATATGACAGATGATGTAAAGGTTATCTGCTTCTTTGGAACACGGTTAATGAGGGTGGCATGTGGCCAGCACAACGACCAACCACCTTTACTTTCTCCAACTAATGTCAGGTACCCATTGGAACTGAGTGGACTCAGAGGCGCCCAAAGATCACAAAATTTAAAATCCCAGCCTTCTCCATGATTCGAACCTGGGACCCCCGGTTCAAAAGGCTAGCGCTTTACAGCTCAGCCATCAACAATAGTAGTAGTATATGTATAAATATCTGGTAAAGTGTACACAATTTATCAACTAAAAGCAAAAGTCTTGGTTGAAAACAGCTAAGCTGGATTTAAGGTTTAATTTTACAAAAAATATTATCAGAAGAATGTTGATTAAACTGATTTTAACACGCTCCACCTTCTTTAGTATTTGATTTATTTCAAATTTGTTCCACATTTTATTAAAAATATTTTCTCCGATATTTCTCTAATGCAAGTCAACTGACTTGCGTCTGAACTAATACCGGCATTGATTCATTCCCTTTGACGTGTGCTCTTTTCTTGCGTAAGATCAAAATAAATTTCTGGAAGACACGTTGAAAATATATTGCCTGGGGAAGGGAGGGAGGGGGGGGGAGGTTCACGGGGGTCCAACAATCTGAGATACAGAAGTTGATGGGTCGGTCACGTGATATAGGAGTGGATGGGTCACGTGATACATGGCTAAAGTAAGACATGAATAATACATGACAGAATCCTATTGACTAATAGAAGCCGATGTCCAGTGCTAGAATTAAGTGCCTGTCAGTTTTGACTTGATGATCATTTAACAGGAAACAATGGGATACGTAGTACGTGATTGTACCAGATTGTGGTCACTGCTTGTACCAGATTGTGGTCATTGCTTGTACCAGATTGTCGCCATTTCTTGTACCAGATTGTGGTCACTGCTTGTACAATATTGTGGTTATTTAATACAAAGCTTTTATCAACTCTCTCTATCTGTTTGTCTATTAATAAAAAAAAATACCAAAAAAAAAATCACTTTAAAAATGTTTAAAAAGCTTATATTAAGTATACTTATATCAATTAGTTTGGATCTGTCATGCATTTTAAATTTGTAATAGATCTAGACTAACAATAATAAATCTATTTGATGAGAAATATTTATTTACCAATTGTTTTTGTTTAGCGCAATTTCATGCTTTTAGCCTTCTGAATACGCTATGACCTTATCATTTGTCTGGACCACTTGGAACGGGGTTGGGCTGAGAAAGAACGGGGTATCTGGGTGATCGCTTTTTACATGTATGTATCAAAAAGAAAGTGAGTGACCTGAATTCGAACTAGAAAGCTAAGGCCTCCTCAGCCTCCTCGTGCCAACACGCTAACCACTGTGCATATAAAAATAGATTTTATATTTATTTCGAGTAAAAATTTTTTTAAAATATCCATAAACAGTCAGGGGAGACTAATTCTTTCCCTTGTCCGAGATACAAAACAAAATAAAAAAATCCGATAGCTAATTAACTAATTGGTTAATTTTTTTTATGGATTCTAATGATGGCATGTAAAAGAAGAAATTGTGCAAAATTTCAGCTTAATCCGAAATTGGATGTGGGAGACCTAAAGTGAACAAACTTTTTACCAGACAGACAGACAGACAGACAGACAGAGTGAGTTGATAGAAGCTTTATACAAATTGCGAACACGTTATTACTCTTACGCTCATTTTCGGATGAAATTGAAACTTTCCACAATTATTTTTTGTATCTAGCAAATCATAACATAATTAAAAATTAACCTATTAGTCAATTAATAATTCGTAGTTAATTATTTTATTTGAAATAAAAAAAAAGGGAACTAAATTCTAAAGTATTCATAGATATGATTGTAAATATGGATTATTCCCTAATGTAAAAAAAAACAACATTAAAAGACATTTTACTTCTTTCCCTACTTCTTTGAAGCTACGATTTTTAAAAATATCAAACGAAAAAATGTTTACGTGTGTGTCAGAACTGAAAACATCGAAAAGCCCCGAAACAACAAAATCCAGTTGGTACTGGATCAGCCCTGGTTGTCTGAACGCCTCGAACTGGTCTACGTCTGCCAGCATTCATGTTGCCAAGTCTAAGGGAAAGAAAACAAAAACAACAGTCCATCGGAGCCAATCAACGATTAAGCCTTCAGGTCACGTGATCCATATTTTTTTAAAAAATGTATCGCGTTTGTAAATCACCAAAAAACGTTTTTGAATAAAATTTAATCCATTTTTGATTAGTTACACGACTTTAAAAAAAAAATCAAAATAATAATTAATAACTAAAAAACAAAGTCAGTATGGGAATATAAAACGATGAAAGAAACGTCTGTAATTTATAAAATGAGATAAGATAAGGTAAGATAACTTATAAGATACAGACGTTACTTCAAAAAAGAAGATGATTACGTCCTACGCGTCATGCATCTAGTCATGCATGTTACTCCACGACTTAAATTCTGCCAAGTCACTGGTTTTCCTGGATAGCTCAGGCAACCCATTCCATGCTCTAAAAGCTGTAATAGCTCATTTGACTAGAGTAACACCTTTAGTAAAATCACTAAATTTAGAAAGCCTTCAGGACAGAAGACTCAAAAGTAAAGTAGCAATTATACATAAAACACTGAACCATAATCTTCAAATACAAAAACAAAATTTAATAAAATACTCTGAAAGACACAAAGATAAAGGTACATTCCTCGTCCCATATGCTAGGACAAATTTGTACAAATACTCCTTCTTCCCTAGTGCTATTAGAGCATGGAATGGGTTGCCTGAGCTAGCCAGGAAAACCAGTGACTTGGCAGAATTTAAGTCATTGGTTAACATGCATGACTGAATGCATCACGCGTAGGACGTACTCATCTTCTTTTTTGATGTAACGTCTGTATTATATAAGATAAGAAGGAGCATTTGTACAAATTTGTGTTCATACAGACATCTACTCTTTGTCACACGATAAACAATAACACTGCTATTTCTTTCTTTTCTTCTGCCTTCTCGGTATCATGGTGGAGGATTCAGATATCTAACCCTATACCTGCAAAGACCTGCCCAGTAGTTTCCAGATTAAGCAGCAATCCGTGCAGTGGTTTTTCTATAGGTTATTCTTAAGTGGGAAGCGTGGTCGACAGGATAAGTGCGCCGCTTGACTTGGCTACCTAAGAAGGGGGCTCGAGGTTCGACACCCGACTATGGCAGAGTTGTGTTTACTGAGCGCCTGAAGGCAGCACGGAAAAAATCTTCTCCTAGACACCCCCTCCCCCCACTGGTCCACAACTGAGACTGGACCAAAGCGCTCTGAGCATGCTATAAGCATGAATGTAGCCCTATATAAAAGCCATAATTTATTTATAGGGGTGATTTGTCTTTCCGGTTGTTGTTTTTTGTTGTTGTTGTTGATTTTTTCGTTTCGTTTTTTTTTTAATTAAATCTACTATTAATAGTTAATATTTGTAGAAAAAAAAAAGGAGAATTTTAATGCAAAATAGTGCTACCACATCTAATTTTGTTAAACAAAACAGCTCACTGTTGCACTAAAAATTGGAATACCACAAATACAATGTCACTAGATTTTTAATATCTTTATTTATTTTTTTTGGATCGAAGCAAGACAGACGGACGAAAAGACAGACAGACCACACAAAAATTATAGCGGCTTTTTCACTTTTGGGTACCGCTAAAAAAATGAAAAAGTTTGAGCAAGATTTAATCCTATTGACGACTTGCACAATGTCAAAGCCAAAGAGCCTCGCTAGTATGAGAGATTAGCTTTCAACAACAATTTGACAAGAACAAAGCAAGGTGAAGAGAAAAAATCGTGAAACACGGAAGTAGAGTTGTGTCCCTGGCACCTAAGGGGAAGACAACCTATCCCTCGCAAACTTGATAAGAACATCAGACGACACAGACAGATTGAATTTCTTACGAATTTCTTTCTGGACGAGTGTGTTTCGATCAGTTGAAATCATTTTGTTTTTCAGATGTAGAAAAACATAATGGCGCTAAATTGTCAGCAGAAGTTCAGTTCAGTTCATACAGTGCCAGCCTAGTCGTTTTTTGTTATATAAGATCCAATATACATGACTAGACAGACCAAGACTATATCAACATCTTTTTGTTTTAAATAAAGTAGTAGTTGAGTCCCCATTCGGACGCAGTAATCTGAAGGGCAGATGATGCTAAGGTCATCAGTTTCTTTAGCCCAACTATTAACAAGCAGGTTGCCATGTGGCCAGCACAATGACCAACCGCCTTAACTTACTTTAACTCAAGTCGGGTACTCATTAGAGTCGGATGGATTTAAGGGTGCCCTAAAATTCCCGAAATTCAAAATCCCAGTCTTCACCAAGATTCGAACACAGGACCCCAGTTCAGAAGCCAAGCGCTTAATCACTGTACCACCGCGCCCATTATTTTTTTGAATATTTTCAACTTTCCATCAGAAACGACTATTAGCATGACCTAGTTCAAACATTCTTGCAAAGTTGAAGTCTGTAATTAACACGGACGACTTGATTAACTACTAGATAGACGTAGGACGTCATTGTCTCATATTTTGAAGGGACGTCTGTAATTCATAAGATTAAGTCCCCTGTGGAACAGCAGACGAGGGAAACAGGGGATATAACTCGCGGACATCTTCACGAAAATCTGAAGCTCGACCAGGCAGCTAGGGGCGTAACACCCATTGCGCAAAGGGGTTCATTGCGCCTGGGCCCACTACGAATAGTGACCCAAAAGGGCTCTTGTAAAAAGAAAAAAAAAAAGGGGGGGGGGGGGGAAGTTGGCTGAAAGAATTTAAAAACTTATATTTTTTTCCATAAATTTTATTAATATGTGTGTTTGATAGAGACTATTCTTTCTCAACTTGTAACGCTTTGCTAGTGAAACTTTAAAGCCCCACAATCTGTCACTTTAAGAATAAAAATGAAACACACACATTCTTTATATATACATGCAAATATATATTGTAATGACCAAAGCCGGCTCTAACAATTGCGGGGCCCTATGCGAAATGAATTACGCGGGGCCAGTCTGGGTAGGGATAAGGATTAAAAACTGAAAATTAAGATTTTGTTTAAGAAAATTAATTCGGCTTTGCATTTGATTCATCTTTTACTAAGTACAAAATCACGATCAAATCTCTATTTATAATTCTCTTCATGGATCAACAGTTTGGACGAGAAGAAGTAAAGGAAAGATCACTCTTTTATTTCAGCGGATAGAGTTGCCCCACGAAAAAACAAGAGGGGGAGAACAAGTAGTATTCACCCGTCACTATGGATGGCGGGCTGGTCGTGCGGTTTACGCGCTGGACTGTCGTTTGGATATTCCCGGGTTCAAACCCTGCCCGCTCCCATCCCCATTCGTCCTACTTGAGGTTTGGACTAGGAAGTAAACTATCGTCAACTCTGAAGGAACATCCGAAACATGTAAACCATTTTACAAACAAACATTTTAGAAACACTAAATAGCAGCGCCGGACTTAAACCATTGTGACCAAAAAGTCATAGAAAGAGAACAAGTAATCTACTATGTATATTCACCCGTTACTAAATAGCAGGAACGGACTTAACCATTGTTGGGCCCAATGCGAAACGAATTTCGCGGAGCCAAGTTTGGGTAGGGAAGCGGATAATAAGTGAAATTTTAGAGTTTGTATTAGAAAATAAATTCTTCTATGCATTTTATTCATTCTTTACTACGTACAGAATTACTTTACTAGCCTTGCGTGTAGCAAAGTCATACAATATATCATAATAATTCTGTTTCCTACATAGATCACGCTCAATAGCAAGAATTACCAAATGTTTTAATCTATCTTTGAGAATTGTTGACCTCAAGTAATTTTTCATTAGTTTGAGACGCGAGAAGCTTCTTTCACCAGATTACACAATTACGGCTAATGCATAATGCCGTTTTTATTTACCGCGCGTGGGATTGGCGTTTTCCATATTGAATCACACCCCAAAATGACTATTTTTGTCTATATATTTCCGTATATTTTAAGGACCTTTTCGTATATTTTGCAATTTCGGGAGATTTCTAGGAGCTCCTGGTAAATCGACAGGAGGTCGCGGGAAATATGTTTTAAGTTATAAAATGGCTTAATTTAACCTATACACCTTGAATTAATGCGGGTCCTATGAAAGTGCGGGTCCTATGAAAGTGCGGGCCCCACTGGTTTTGGACAATATTCTAGTCAGTCAAGTAATATCTAGCATAAAAAGAACTCGCTAATACAAACAGCACCATGTCAAGTCACAGCAGACACAGAACTTCTCTATAACGTATAATTGATTTCGATTACTGAGAAAACTGTCTTCGTTTAATGTTAGCGAAAAGGCCTTGGCTATGTTTTATCACGCTCACATCTGCAATATTTTAAGTTTTAATATGACTGCCTGGTATGGCAATCTGAGCATTAAAAATAAAAATAAACTCCAGAGAATCCACAATGCTGCTGGTAAAGTCAAGCCCCATTTTGGGTAGCTGTTTGAGACAAACATCCATAAAAACGCTAAAAAGATTCTAGAAATAAAAAAAAATCACCCTTTGAGTCAGGATTTTTGTGATTTTACCATCACAAAAGAGATACAAGACACCGATAGCAAAGACAAACAGACACAAAAACTTTATTGTTATCTTTGTAATAAATCAAATCATTAAACAGAAACTATCTGATATAAACTTTGTCACATGTAAATTATGAGTGAGTCTGGTGTGAATGTACACTTTGGTTTCTTAGAGTTATAATGTTTTTTTTTTTGGTGTAATGCACAAATTGTAAGACAAATTTCCTTACGGACAATAAAAATTATTATTATTATTAATTATCGCTAAACTACTTGCCATTATATTGCATTTCCAGAAAAGAGACAGACATTGATCAAACAAGAAAAATAACAAATTAAAGTAAACTTAATTACTGTAGTTAGTGAATTATGAACTCAAAGGATGGTGATTTTTTTTAAATTATCAATGCAGCGCTCATACTAATGTGTTACATTATTAAATAATGATAATAAATACCAATTTTTAGTATGCCTTAAGATCATCTGCCCATAGATAGCAAGATCAGTAACAGAAATTTTACTATACTATTTAAGAATGCTCTGCTGTGTAAATTATTTTTGCTATTGGACTAATTTAATTTTGTTTTTAAAATATTACGGAATGCATGAACTAGTTTAGATACATGAATTAATGTTATAAGTAAACAGGAAATTCAAAGTAATGTTGTTAAAGCTTTCTAAATCTGTAATAAAAAAAATACTACACAAATACTTAATATAATTGTTTATAAGTATCATAATACAAGAGACATGGCAAAGACAGTGCCAGGGCCACAAGACAAAAGTTTAAAATCCAGATCTAGTGGTTCTAGATCGAGTGAAGAAACAGATCGAACGCCGGACAAAAATAAAACTGATGGGAATGAGCCTGTCAGCCAAGAAATTGCTGCTACACCTTTGGATGCTGTAATATTCTGCAGAAAAGCATTCCATAAAACTGCAGAATATCTTCAAGCAGAATTAGATGTTTACAAACTTCTGGAGAGTATGAATAAAATCATAAAGAATAAACACTGAGATGAAGCAGATTGCTTTCAGTTTCAGTGGGGCTGTGAATGAGTTAAATAATAAACACAACCAGCTACAGCCATATTTAGAACAAATTGACCAGATAGAAAAAAGTGTAGCTGCATTAGAGCAAGTAGCCTACAACCCTGACCAGTATTCCAAAAAAACTAGATAATAAATTTAAGGCACTGGAGAAACAGTAGAAAGAATTTGGACTTGAAATTACAATTCTAGATTAAATAAACTTGCATGTTGGGTAAACTTGCACGAAAATGTGCTGAATGCACATCATCTTACTTCAAAGTATTTTTTAGTCAATTTCGTAATGGTTTGCAATACAGCTGCCTATATGCCGAAATGTACGATAGACTCCTTCAAAGATTCACATATTTATTTTTTAGAAATTCTGTCCTTAGAAATTTAGCTCGAGATCCCAATTTTCTGGAAACAGAGTTGAACAATCAACGATCCTCACACATTTTTTTGTCTTCTGTGAAGTTGATTGTAAACATTCAATCAGGACCTTGTTTTTATTGCTCTGAGCATTCGATTACAGTATGGCTGAGATTGGGTTCGGTCACTATCAACCTACCTTACGGGGGTCCATTGTCGTATTCCTGAACCAGGGCCCACGAGTATTTTGCTACGCCACTGCAGGCAGCCAAAATATTGTTCACAATATAAGCATCTACAATAAGTGTCTTTTCCACCCCCCCCCCCTTTTCCACCAGGCACTCATGGCCCCTCATGCCCACTGGGCACACATGGCCCCTCGTGCCCACTAGGCACACGTGGCCCCTCATGCCCATTAGGCACACATGGCCCCTCATGCCCACTGGGCACACATGGCCCCTCATGCCCACTGGGCACACATGGCCCATCATGCCCACTGGGCACACATTGCCCCTCATGCCTACTGGGCGCTCATGAATTTTAGCATCAATCTCTCCTTATTCACTGTTGTTTGAAAGTAATACCCCACACACACACTAACACACAACCCTTTTATTCTAAGCCTCGCAATCCAAGGCAAACGATGTTAAGCTAATTTGGTTCTATGGAAGAAGGTCAACAAGGGTGTCACGAGTCCAGCATGACTTCCTTAATTTTCACCAACTAATGTCAGATACCCATTAGAGCAGGGGTTCTCAACCTGTGGATCGCGACCACTTTGGGGGGGTCGATTGACGATTTATCAGGGGTCGCCTAAGACCATCGAAAAAATTAATTGTTTTTGTCCATTCTTCTATTGCTGTGTGTGTATGCGGAGCGGGGGGGGGATCGCGACAGAGTGGAGGGGGGTGTAAAAAGGTGTTGCCGAGCCTAAAAGGTTGAGAACCGCTGCATTAGAGTATGGTGAACTCAGTGGCGTCCTAAAACTCCTGAAGTTCGAAATCCCAGTTTTTCCCCTCGATTCTAACCCGAGACTCTAAGGTGCAGAAGCCAAGCGCTTACCACTGAGCCACCACTACCCGGTTGTTTGAAAGTTAAGCGCAAAGTGAGTGGCGCCACACATAAATACGCACAAAATACACCCCGTCTCCCTTATGGGTTTTTTAACTCTTTCTCTCAAACTGACGATACCAACGTTGATTCCTCCTGAATGTGGTAAATAATTACGGAGAGAAAGAGTTAAAATTTACTTTTTTTTTGATCCGCCCTTGAGTGAGGTTCTGTGCTCTGGGCGGATCGGGGGCTCAAGTCTTTTTAGTTTCTATCGATCTGACGGGGCAATGATCGCATAAGAAAACTTTTCTCCACATCCTTGTGTTGGACTGTCCAGTAAATGGGCAAAGCCTGAAAGCCGGGGGCAATAAAACAATTTTGGTCCAATCAATAGGAAGTCGTGAGCCCCAAACAGTGGTCATGAATTGGTCTGGTCCAGGCAATCTCCAGGCCTTTTTTGTTCTGGCTACGTTAAAATTACATTCTGCGTTCACCTCCCCCTTTCTCGCTACTGATTGAATTTAAACATATCAATAAACTGTAAACATTTTTTAGAGGTTTACAGTATTTCTTTAAACAGTGTTCCGCTGCTTGGTCGTGCGGTTTGCTCGCTGGACTGTCGTTCGAATTTATCGACGGTCGAGGGTTCAAACCCTGCCCGCTCCCATCCCCCGTCGTCCTGAGGTAGGTTTGGACTAGGAAGTAAACTATCTTCAACTCTGAAGGAACATCCGAAACATGTCAAACATTTTACAAAAACAACATTTTTATAGATAGTTGAGTGCTTCTATCTATTACAACTTTCCTGCAATGACAACTTTACGGAACCTCTTATAGCCTACCAGAGACGAGGCGGTTGAGAACATTGCACATCGCGGACTTTCTAGAAAATGCATTGAATGCAAAGAAAAAATAGAGAGTGGCATTGAAAAAAGTGCATTGTGCCATCATGTCTGGCACGAGTTCCATTCTTTATAAATCCAATAGAAAAAAGATACAATATTCACAATAGCTCTGTAGAAGCCACTTCTGGAAAAACTTAAGTCCAGTTAATTCACCCAGATTCTAGGTTTGTCTTCGTTTCTTTGTGTAGCCCGCTTGAGTTATTTTTAGAATCGGAAAAAACGCCAATTTGTCAGAAAAGGAAAATAACAATTATGAATTCAAAATATCGCCGTTAATTCTCTCTCTCTCTCTCTCTCTCTCTTTCTCTCTCTCCGTATCTCTCTGTCTGTCTCTGTCTTGGATAATCCCGTTAATCGTTCTGTCTCTCACACCTTGCAGATCTTAATCTCCAATTCCTGTGTTTAATGTCACATGTATAACCTTGACCCCAGAGACAGCGCCCTCTTAACTAGTGCACACAATGATTCAGAATCTTAATTAAATGAATGGAGGTTAGTTATGGGAGGGGGGGGGGAAGGCGTGATATCGAATATCGAACTATGAATTCATGACTGCACATTTTACATACTTACTGCTTTCAGTGGATTTGAAGGGACTAACTCTTGATGTTATACTTGGCTCTAGTATTTAAGTGAACATCGATATTTAGTGCAAGTCAGTCATTGTTCAGTGGTGGTCAGTCATTGTTCAGCGGTGGTCAGTCATTGTTCAGTGGTGGTCAGTCATTGTTCAGCGGTGGTCAGTCATTGTTCAGTGGTGGTCAGTCATTGTTCAGTGGTGGTCAGTCATTGTTCAGCGGTGGTCAGTCATTGTTCAGTGGTGGTCAGTCATTATTCAGTGGTGGCCAGTCATTGTTCAGTGGTGGCCAGTCATTGTTCAGCGGTGGTCAGTCATTGTTCAGTGGTGGTCAGTCATTTTTTAGTCTTCATTAATCCTTGTAAGTCTATCCTAAAAATAATGTTTATAATGATAGTGTGTAACTTCTTTCACTGTCCTATTACTTTGTAACTTCAATGTTAATACGGGTATACATGCGTGAGCCAAGGGAGACAACTATGGCAATAGAAACGCTGGGGGATTGTCGTTACTTAGGGTCTTTTATTGATAAGATAATTTTATTTCAAGTTTCCCTTTTTCACAGAGAATATTTATTATAGATGTTAACAGTAAAACAAACAAAATATTAAAAAATACTTAAACAAAACAAATAACAAAGCTTATATAGGGGGGAAAACTGTACATTTACAGCCCTGTCTTTAGAGTTTCTTCTTGATCGTAGAATGGGAGGTGGGTGAAATAACATGTCAAACTAATTTGTATCAGACAGACAGGCGGACAGACAGACAGTCGGAGTTAAAATATTTTTTATCAATATCGATGCGAATCTAAAGTATTGAAAGCAGCTATACAGCGACAGCAGCAATGCAGTGACAGCAGCTACAGAGTGACAGCAGCTACACAGTGACATCAGCTACGCAGTGACAGCAGGTATACAGTGACAGCAGCTGTACAGTGACAGCAGCCATGCTGAAAACATGAAATACCAAGAACTTCTCTTATTTTAAAGATAAGATTGGATTACAATAAGAGACGAGAGAATGTTTCACGGGAATAATAAGAGAACGTTGTGGTCTCCCCTGTGTTTCAATCGTGATCACAAAAGACTAATTCATTTTTCCCCCTACAACACATTCTGGATAGAAACTACTATCATTAGAGACAGAGGATGTCACCTGCAAATGGTATTTCTTATCTTATGGTAGACAAATTATTTATTCCACTATACTATTGACGAGAATGACACTGGTTTGGTCCTAGGTATGTGGTATGCTTATTAGCACTGTGGTTCCCATAAAACGTACTTTTTCTTTATCTTGTTTTCAAAATGGTTTATATGCTTGTGCATACGGCACACTCATCGCTGTAATAATTATGGCATTTACTCAAGGGATATAAATAGCTATTGCGCCTTTAATGATTGTCGATGGTGAGGATGTGTTTTCAATGGCATGTTTAGTTCGATGTTTGATTATGATTCGACGCTGTGTCTTAAGGTAGACACAGTCCCAACGTGGACTCTGTCTGATACAGATCACTGAAATTTATATATTGTTATTTGTTTCTTTCATACTTTTCTGTTTAAAGTGAATTGTTTTCTATGTAAATCCTTATGTTTAGTGCGTCAGTATATTTTTGTTCTGTGACGTGGAAACTTATCTTTCATGTTATATTCATATATTCATGTTATATTCATGTTATATTTATGCTACTTTTATGCTATAGTCATGTTATATTCATGTTATATTCATGTTATATTCTTGTTATATTTATGTTATATTCATGTTATATTCATGTTATATTCATGTTATATTCTTTTTATATTCATGTTATATATTCATGTTATATTTATGTTATATTTATTTTATATTCATGTTATATTCATGTTATATTCTTGTTATATTCATGTTATATTCATGTTATATTCTTGTTATATTCATGTTATGTTATATTCTTGTTATATTCTTGTTATATTCTTGTTATAGTCATGATATATTCTTTTTATATTCATGTTGCATTCATAATATGTGCCTTCATTAACAGGCTATGGTGCAGTTGCTATGTTTAATTACTCATCATTTTCTATTGAGGCAGAAGGTATGTTTCGTAAAGTATTTTTTGTACAAACGTCATACAGAAACATTATAGGCATGTACAGGACTATGCCAATTGGAACTTTCTCTTTATTCAAACATCAACATCATCTTCAAACTTCATGTGACTGACGACGTCAGATGATCAAATCTTGTCTTGCAAAAGTCTTCGACAAAAGCCATGCGGTTTGGCGCCAAGACCTAGAAATTGTGGCTTAGCAGACCTGTGGAGACTTCAGCAGGTCTGGAGCAGTCGAACAGGAAAAGAGACTGTTTTACATACTTATTTGATCTATTACGAAGTACGAATATTACCCGTTGCCACCCCCTTACCTTCCTGCAAGAGATTTATACCAGGATGTAATAATTTACATTCAGAAATATGCAAACCGGGCTAAACCTGGAGTATAAATTGAACAAAGCATTTAAAATCAGAAAAACTAAAGCCATTTTTATTCTTACAGCTGGGTTCTTAATTGTATATGATTCCATTATAACATGTTTTGTTACATATGTTCAAATACCTCTGAGCCACAGACACTGTGTAATTAATACATGTTTTTAAAGTCAAGTTAACACTTTAGAAGTTTCTGTTTTCCATTTTTTTAAGATGTATGCGAATGTATCAACTATCTATTATCTCCCTTTTCTTCTCTCTCTCTTAGCCTTCGTATGTCCAATGCAGCGTAAGTTATCAGTGGATCCATCTTTAATTTTCTTCCTTCACATTCGTGTGTTTGTTGCTCTTGACGTTGTTGTTTGATTATCTACCTTTAACACTTTGACGTTGTTTTGTAGATTTCTAGTGTTTGATTTTTGATGTTTTAATTTGAGTGTTTTTCCCCCCTTAATATTTTTTCGTTTTATTTCTCGCAATTTATGTATTTATGTATCAGTCTGCATTTCGTGTCATAATGTTCACTAGAAGATATTCTTATATATATATTTCTTATCCCACATGCTAGGACGAATTCATCTAAATGCTCATTCTTCCCTTGTGCCGTAAGATGGTACTACAGGTTGCCTGAATCAGTCAGCAAAGCCAACGACCTTAAGAGACGTCAAGATTATAATTAACATGTGCTACTAAATAACAACTGGGATAAGCTTAGGGCGGTTTTTTTATCTTCATTTTTTTTTAAAGAACGATTTAAGAAACAATCTAACCACTTTGCTTAATCCTGTTGCATTTCTTTTTAAAACTTCTTTTAAAAAATCTAGATATTTATACCAATAGTTTCAACAACATACCAGACGTGTTAGAATCAATATATTACTTTTTTTTTTTTTTATTAATGGGTGAACGGCTACTGCTAGCTCACTCCATATTAAAAAGTACAAATCGAAAGGGGAGGGAGAATGAATAGAGGAAGGGCGGCTGTTCTTGTCTACTTCCCCTCACCCTTCTCAAATGTCTACATAATCTTTTTTTAAGGCGTCTGGTACGCTTTCTGAAATCCGGTGTTGACGAAAAAAAAAGCAAAGCCTGATGGGACATTTCAAAAAGAGGCTCCAATCAATAGGCATACATATCTCCCAGAATGCACTTTGTTTCCCCTCGTGAGGACACTACGTAATGACAATGTCTGAGCTTCATGGGATACGGGGGTTGGGGGTGGAGGTAGGGGGCAGGAACAACAGGGTTATGTCGTAACGGAAGGAAAGCTGGTCGAGATAAAATGGATGTCGGAATATTGATGCAGACACGCTCAAGAAAATGGGCTGAGAAGAAAGCATAAGTTCTCAACTTGTTCTTAATTTCAGATAAAATCTACCCATGATTTGAGGTTAAGTTAATATCACTTTATTTGGGTATTTTTATGTCCAGCACATATAGAACTAGAAGGAAATGAGAAGGCTGACACACTCTCCACGAGTGGGAGAACATAGTCACAATTAAACATCCAGAAGAAATGAAGAAACTAATAGTGAATAAAATAAATGAGAAATGGACAAGCTCTCATTCGAATCACAAGAAAGATGATGCCTATTATAAACTATCCCGACAAGATCAACGTCTAATCTTTCGACTCAGGACCGGACATAACAGAATGAGACAACATATGGAACAATTGGAACCAGTGAAATCTGTTCTTGTGAAGTGTCACCAGAGAATTCCGACCACGTCCTCCAAAACTGTTCTCTTTACCAAGAGGCCCGTACAGGACACTGGCCCCCAAAACACCCCAAATAGAAAGAAAACTATATGGAGAGCTCCTTGATTTTGGAAACCACTGCGCAGTTCATCTCCTATATTGGTCTAGTCATCTTAAAGTTACAACATAAAAATGAGAACGAAGAAGAAGAAGAATATTTTCACGATATGCTAAACAATGTCAAGGTCGCTAAATTGAAACGTCACTGCTGCCAACTAAATAAAAAAAAAATTGAGCTCTAATTTTAACCAACGCGTGGCAGTTAATCTTCAAATTAACTCTCCTTTCCTGCCGCTAGTCAGTTAACCCTTTGCTTTTCAACAAGAAAGTTTAAAGTCCTAGAGTAAAGTCTAATGCAAACTTCGTACTGAAAAAATGTGTAAAAAAAAAAAAAAAAAAGTATAATAAACCTTTTTTTTTTAAAAACACCTAGTTTATCAACACTTCCTTTATTTTGTACACCGCATACACCAAAAACTTAGCTATTTATAGTGTTACTGCCATATTTGAAAATCTCCATTGCATTAATTTTTTAATTTTTTAGTTAGAAACTGGTGTTAATGCAAAAACTAATGACGATGAAAAAATTAGCTCTTTAAAAAAACCAGTTCCTACAAGATGTAGAATTGAGAGAGATTGAAAATCTTTTGTGAACAATTTATAACAAGTGTGTATTTTTTAGTTGGCATGTCGTTGTTTTTTTTTTAAAGCTATTGTTTGTACATTGTTTAAAATGTTGTGGCCCATCAAAGTTGTGAGAGTGTGCCAATTTAGACGATTTCTGTAAATTTTTACAACCTCGCTTTATTCTCAACCACAATTCCTAGTCAGCATCCCTAACCACAATCCCTAGCTAAATCCGTAACCACAATTCCTAGCCAGCCATGTTTTAGCCAGTACAGATCGAAAAACACATTTTCTCAATTCCAAAGCACTATTAGCGCCAGCAATAACCGGGGGCTAACCCTAGAAATCTGAGACCTTATCTCGTATCTATTTTTTTCTTTTAAAAATTTTAAATCAATAACTAAACCAGATTCTGTAGTTATATAGATCTAGGTAGTGTGTAAAACTTAGCCAGGACTTAGAGGAGATACACATATTCGCCTTCATTATTCGTGTCTTACTCCAAATATTTGTAGACTTATATAGTACTAAGTATTTTCTACTTTTTCCACATCGAAGACATCAGATGCATCCTAGTTTTGATTACGATTTTCTCTATTTAATATAATGCGGGTTTTTTTTATTAATCTTTAAAACTGTAACATTTTTTCAATTTAATTGGAAGTCTGCACTATCGGGAACTCCCGTTTATTTTATCTATTCAAGAAGTATACCTTCACTTCTGCTCGGAATTTCAGAATTCTTTTGTCTCATTGTTTCAAGGCAAGTTCAACTTGCGGCTCGAAAAAAGTTAAAACCTGATTTGGAGTCCAAATATTCGTTTTTTTTTGTTGTCGTTGTTGTTTTTGTGTTGTTTTTTTATATTATGCCTGAATTTTTATTTATCCGACACAAAACAACTAATAATATAACTTAAAAAAATCTAGAGTGTAGATTGGTAGAGGTTACAAGCAAAAGTATCTATTCTAAATCCGGGCTTCAAATCAAATGGAACGAAGCCAGACTTCTAGGCCTTTTGGTTCCTGCCCACTTTCTTTACATCGTCTGCCCACTTTCTGTACATCGTCTGCCCACTTTTTTTACATCGTCTGCCAACTTTCTTTACATCGTCTGCCAACTTTCTTTACATCGTCTGCCAACTTTCTTTACATCGTCTGCCCACTTTCTTGACATCGTCTGCCAACTTTCTTTACATCGTCTGCCCACTTTCTTGACATCGTCCGCCAACTTTCTTTACATCGTCTGCCAGCTTCTTTACATCGTCTCCCCACTTTCTGTACATCGTCTGCCCACTTTCTGTACATCGTCTGTCAACTTTCTTTACATCGTCTGCCAACTTTCTTTACATCGTCTGCCCACTTTCTTTACATCGTCTGCCAACTTTCTTTACATAATGTGCCTACTTCTTTACATCGTCTGCCAACTTTCTTTACATCGTCTGCCAACTTTCTTTACATCGTCTGCCCACTTTCTTTACATCGTCTGCCAACTTTCTTTACATCGTCTGCCCACTTTCTTTACATCGTCTGCCAACTTTCTTTACATCGTCTGCCAACTTTCTTTTCATCGTCTGCCCAATTTCTTTACATTGTCTGCCAACTTTCTTTACATCGTCTGCCAACTTTCTTTACATCGTCTGCCAACTTGCTTTACATCGTCTGCCAACTTGCTTTACATCGTCTGCCAACTTTCTTTACATCGTCTGCCAACTTTCTTTACATCGTCTGCCAACTTTCTTTACATCGTCTGCCCACTTTCTTGACATCGTCTGCCAACTTTCTTTACATCGTCTGCCCACTTTCTTGACATCGTCCGCCAACTTTCTTTACATCGTCTGCCAGCTTCTTTACATCGTCTCCCCACTTTCTGTACATCGTCTGCCCACTTTCTGTACATCGTCTGTCAACTTTCTTTACATCGTCTGCCAACTTTCTTTACATCGTCTGCCAACTTTCTGTACATCGTCTGCCAACTTTCTTTACATCGTCTGCCCACTTACTTTACATTGTCTGCCAACTTTCTTTACATCGTCTGCCAACTTTCTTTACATCGTCTGCCAACTTGCTTTACATCGTCTGCCAACTTGCTTTACATCGTCTGCCAACTTTCTTTACATCGTCTGCCAACTTTATTTACATTGTCTGTCAACTTTCTTTACATCGTCTGCCCACTTTCTTTACATCGTCTGCCCACTTTCTTTACATTGTCTGTCAACTTTCTTTACATCGTCTGCCCACTTTCTTTACATCGTCTGCCCACTTTCTTTACATCGTCTGCCAACTTTCTGTACATCTTCTGCCAACTTTCTGTACATCGTCTGCCAACTTTCTTTACATCGTCTGCCCACTTACTTTACATCGTCTGCCAACTTTCTGTACATCGTCTGCCCACTTTCTTTACATCATCTGCCAACTTTCTTTACATCGTCTGCCCACTTTCTTTACATCGTCTGCCAACTTTCTTTACATCGTCTGCCAACTTTCTTTACATCGTCTGCCAATTTTCTGTACATCGTCTGCCAACTTTCTTTACATCGTCTGCCAACTTTCTTTACATCGTCTGCCAACTTTCTTTACATCGTCTGCCAACTTTCTGTACATCGTCTGTCAACTTTCTTTACATCGTCTGCCCACTTTCTTTACATCGTCTGCCCACTTTCTTTACATTGTCTGTCAACTTTCTTTACATCGTCTGCCCACTTTCTTTACATTGTCTGCCAACTTTCTTTACATCGTCTGCCAACTTTCTTTACATCGTCTGCCAACTTTCTTTACATCGTCTGCCCACTTTCTGTACATCGTCTGCCAACTTTCTTTACATCGTCTGCCAACTTTCTTTACATCGTCTGCCAACTTTCTGTACATCGTCTGCCAACTTTCTTTACATCATCTGCCAACTTTCTTTACATCGTCTGCCCACTTTCTTTACATCGTCTGCCAACTTTCTTTACATCGTCTGCCAACTTTCTGTACATCGTCTGCCAATTTTCTGTACATCGTCTGCCAACTTTCTTTACATCGTCTGCCAACTTTCTGTACATCGTCTGCCAACTTTCTTTACATCGTCTGCCAACTTTCTTTACATCGTCTGCCAACTTTCTTTACATCGTCTGCCAACTTTCTTTACATCGTCTGCCCACTTTCTGTACATCGTCTGCTAACTTTCTTTACATCGTCTGCCAACTTTCTTTACATCGTCTGCCAACTTTCTTTCCATCGTCTGTCAACTTTCTTGACATCGTCTGCCCACTTTCTTTCCATCGTCTGTCAACTTTCTTTACATCGTCTGCCAACTTTCTTTACATCGTCTGCCAACTTTCTGTACATCGTCTGCCAACTTTCTTTACATCGTCTGCCAACTTCTTACGCGTACAAAAATATTTCAGTGTACTTTAGTGAACTCTGACCTCACTGTACGTTTTATAGAACCAAACTCTATTATTATATTTTAATTGCTTTAATCGTTATATGTAATCCTACCACTATTATAAAAAAAAAAGATAAATTTAGTTTTAAAAATCATTAAATTATTACTTTAAATAGAAACTCTTAAGCTGAAGGACGCGTGTTTTGTAATTAATTAATGAATGATGTTCAAAAAGAGGCTCCAATCAATAGGCATACATATCTCCCAGAATGCACTTTGTTTCCCCTCGTGAGGACACTGCGTAATGACAAATTAAAACAGAACAAATAAGCAATTTTTTTAGATTGCTCTAAGTTGATGTCTCTGCCTGTATTAAGTGTTATATTTAATGTACACTAGCTCCCACTGTATTAACTAAATGAAGAGGCTACTATCTCTGTTACAATGCATTCGAGCCAACTAGAATGAAATCTATTTCTAAAGAAACTCTGTCACTTTAAGGCAGGGAGATCTAGTTTGATCCTAAATCTAGTTTTTGATCTTAGATTCAGTTTTGATCCAAGATTTAGTTGTCAACCTAGATCTAGTTTTGATCCCTTTAGAAAAGTCTATGTTTGTGAATTTTATGTTGGAAACAAAACCTATGACCTTGTTACATAATTATGTATGGAATATTAATGTAGTGTTATTTATCATACGGCTATAGCGCAACATTAAATTTGTGTTTTGTTTTGTGCATGATATTTTGTGTGAGTAGCACTTTTGTAGCATTCCTTTTTATTGTAGTGTTTATATAACCTTTCTGATTTATGTTTTATTTACTAGAGAAATTGACTAATCATTACATACATATTAGATAATCACTAATGATAACATGCAAAGCAGACATTCACTAATGATGACATATATAGCAGACATTTACTAATAATTACAGCAGACATTCACTAATCATTACAGCAGACATTTACTAATCATCACAGCAGACATTCACTAATGATGACTTATATAGCAGACATCCACTAATCATTACAGCAGACATTTACTAATCATTACAGCAGACATTTACTAATCATTACAGCAGACATTCACTAATCATTACAGCAGACATTTACTAATCATCACAGCAGACTTTTTAAAAATAAATACAGCAGATATTTTTATATAATTACAGCAGATATTTATTTTACCAGTACACATTGACTAATCATCACAGCAGATATTCTGTAATCATTACAGCTGGCATTTTTTAAATCATTACAGTTAACATAACTTAATCATAACACAGTACACCAGCGTCGCCATGTGTGACAATAGTGTAGCTACTAGATCTAGTGCCGACACGAACAGTGTGTGTTTGTGTTTGTATTGACGAAATCTGTGTGTAGCTTGATACATGTTGCTATTTGATTCGTGTTGCTATAAGTGTGTCAGTGTTTGATATCTGTGTTCAATAACGTTTATAGCAATCTTTGTCTTGACGTTTGTGTGATATTTATTTGTAATTTAATACCACTGGCAGTATTCCATTAGATTATATTTGTTAAAAAAGGGATTTAACTCTCAGAAAGATTTACAAAGTAGATTTCAATTATAATGGAATACAGACATCTCTAGAATCATTAATATTGTTCTTTTTTATTCTTAATGATAATGATACCAATATTCTTAATTGTTAGATATATTTCTTTTGGTGCATTAACATTTTTATCTTTCGATCTAAAGGGTATGTATAATTTGTATGAAATTATATGATGATTTTTTAAAAATGTATTGGAACATTTTTGTATATTTAACATTGCAGCATTGATTATTAAATACTTTTTAATTATTTTAAGAAGTTCTATAATACATTTAAAGATGCATAATGGTCCACACTTTGTTTTTAACAGATATGTGTTCGTAATAGTCAGCTACCTCATCGGAGTCTTTGTCTTTGCAACTATAGTAGGTGAGTAGTTGTTTCAAGTATGACGGTGCTTCGTGAGTTAAAAAAAACGTCACCACTAGTTTAGCTCCTTTCTTAAGTACGTGAACCTATGTTTTTAAGTTTTTGTGTAGAAACTGACCACTCATAAAAGTCTCAAACCTAGTCTCCTAGACTTTTCCGGTGATGTGTCTAATCAAGTATAGCATTTAATGTTATATCTAGATCTGTTGGTCAATGTACTGACGCTAGCCCAATTTAGCATAGTTAGAATTAGCATCCTTGAACCCTGGCTATTAGCATATTGTGACTGTTTGCGACCTTAAGTTTAAACTAAGTTAAAGTATTTTTTAAGACCTAGCAGTCTAAGGGCATGGTGTCTGTGGCCAACAGTTAACGAGGGTGTCATGTGGCCGACAGTTAACGAGGGTGTCATGTGGCCAACAGTTAACGAGGGTGTCATGTGGCCAACAGTTAACGAGGGTGTCATGTGGCCAACAGTTAACGAGGGTGTCATGTGGCCAACAGTTAACGAGGGTGTCGTGTCATGTGGCCAACAGTTAACGAGGGTGTCATGTGGCCAACAGTTAACGAGGGTGTCATGTGGCCAACAGTTAACGAGGGTGTCATGTGGCCAACAGTTGACGAGGGTGTCATGTGGCCAACAGTTACGAGGGTGTCATGTGGCCAACAGTTACGAGAGTGTCATGTGGCCATCACAACGAGCGACAGTCTTTATTCGACGCAAGGAATATCTGATACCAGAGATGTATGATGCCAAAGCCACCCCACCACCCTTCACGACTAAGGCCAATAATCTCTCGAAGCTGAATGCACCCCTCAGCCTTTAAACTTGCGCCCCACAACTTGGGGGAAAGTGATTTATCATTTAAACATTTTGCACCTTTGAACGTAGGCATTTACCGAATTGGAATCTGTGGTTTTAAACCTAGACTTAAGTAAATCAATATGATCCTCAATAAATGTGATTGAAATCTTTTGTTCCATGTCCTACTGTCCTACTGTCCTACTGTATCACAATATTGTGTTCCCAGGTCAAGTCGGAAATGTTATCAACAACAGAAACGCAAGTAGACAAGAATTTGAACGACTTCTGGTCAGTATCAGTTCACGCATATAGAATGGTTTCATAACTTACTTACTTACTTAGGCATGGGTCCTCTCGCGCCTGTCTCCATAAAGATCTGTCGTTGGCAATGTCTGAAGCCTCCTCCCACCTGGTGTCCACTGTTCTGTTTCCTAACATCAAAAGTAAAAAAAAAAAAAAGTAAAATGTCCATTTCAGATCTAGCGCAGATAATGTAAAAGTCATTTTACGAGGGTGTAATGTGGCCAGCACAACGACCATTCATTACGTTGTTTGGATTACATTTTCCATTTGATTCTCCATTGAGTCCCAGCCGAAATACATCCCCTAAGACTCAGTGGTTCCCAAACTTTTTGACCTATGCGTACCCCTTCTAGTTTGTTCGTAACGCTTAGTACCCTTCGCCCATCCTCGCCACCCCCACCCCAAAAGGATTTATTTTAATAACTATTAAATTTGTTGTTGTTGTTGTTGTAGGCCTACATATACAAAACTCTATTATAATTAAGTATTCGATTAGTGAGCTCATTTTTTGTATGCGTTAGAAACACGTCGAATGTATTCTTTAAAAAATGGAAAAGTGGGCGTGTCGACGGAAGTTGTCACATTCCAATCCATTTCCGGATCTTTGCAGATATTTTTCTTAAAATTAAAGCTAGCACCGTATGTGAGTTTGTAAAAACTCAAACTAAATAATAAAAAGAATTTAAAACTTATATTTTATTCTAATTTAAAAATGGGTAATTTTTTAAAAAATCAGCATTGTTAACTATGTGCAAAGCGCCCCCCCTCCCCACAAACTCTTCCCGTGCCCCAGGGGATAGGCGTACACCTCTTTGGGAAACAATAATGAAAGATAAATGGAGCATGAAGCTTTTAGTTCTGAAACAAATTATGAATAAACATGTTACGTGACATATTGACATATACTAATAGCAGCATTCGGGATCCAGTAGGTGTTGATCCTAATTACAGAAAGGTTTCTAAGGACTATTATGGCAAGAGGTGTGTGCGGGATATAAGGGCGGGGCGCGTAACCAGGTGACCCTGGGTGATGATGCGAGACCAGATAAAAATACTGACTTAAAAGCTTTTAGTGAACTGGTTGGTCTATGTGGATGTTACATTGGTACCTGGTCGCTGCGAAGCGATGGAACCGATTTTGGGGGTCCACGGTTCGAGTCATTCGTTTATTCTTCAACCTCTTCACTCAATAATCAAGGTGCTGCTATTGCTACATTTCATGTTTATATATATAACAGTATAAAAGTAGCTTAAAATGTAAAGTCATCTGTTTCTGTGCCTACGGTTTACGAGAGTGTCATGTGGCCAGCACAACGAGCAACCACCTTAAATTTTCCCCAACTAATGTCAGGTACCCATTAGAGCTGGGTGGACTCAGAGGCACCGAAAGATCCCGAAATTAAAAATCCCATTCTACACCAGGATTCGGAAGCCTAGCGCTCTACTTCTCAGCCACCGCGCCTCCTATAACTGTCTTTGATGTTAAATTTATTCATGTTTTTTTTTTATAGATATCTTAATCTACAATCCAAGTGTGAAATAATTAAACACAGGCGATGATATTTTCATTATAGTTTCTGCTGCCTTTATAAATCCTGTTTGAGATGTCATCATAAACATTCACATTTGATAAGGCTCAATATATCAAATGTTGTGCTCCTTTTCAAGTTAAAGTACGTAGTGATTTCGTATAAATCTGCACTGTAGCATCCTAAATGTGTATTGATTAAACGTCATCTCTATGCATGATTGATAAAGAAATGATAGACCTGAAATCAAAAAAAATAAATTTCCATTCATT
Source organism: Biomphalaria glabrata (assembly GCF_947242115.1). Taxonomy (NCBI): domain Eukaryota; kingdom Metazoa; phylum Mollusca; class Gastropoda; family Planorbidae; genus Biomphalaria; species Biomphalaria glabrata. The sequence goes on along the minus strand of NC_074722.1, from coordinate 35,790,029 downwards.
ACCAGCCCGGGTTTCCAGGCTAGTAGAAAACATGTAACTCTTGAGACCAACTTGTTTTATACATTTTTTTTTAAAAGTGAATATGAAGACAGGCTTGGAAACCATACGCCTTGGGGTCGAATCTTTCATGATGAAACATTGTCGTTTTCCTGCGGTTTTTTTTTTTTGGTTTTTCTGCTTTAATGTAAAAAAAAATTAAATATTCTGATCGATGGGGAAATCGCCCATGTATTATTGACAGAGAAAGTCTATCTGAAGGGAGGGTGTACAAGTTACAGGTAGACAGTCTTTCTAGAGCAAAGGGAGGGTGTTATTTATGTTAGGACTCAAAAGCCCCTAGACTGCTCTTCTGTTACAATAGTTGTACTGAGCGTTAGTTGATAGGGAAGCGCCACTCTAGCTACTTCCGGCTTTGGGACTGTTTTAGCGTGTGAATGTTAACATAAAACAAACAAAATGGTGTCTCAATTTTAATCTTCAGGATGGCGCCAAGATCTACATGCAGACTCACAACGTGCCCCACAACCTCCAGAAGCGTGTCCAGAGGTGGTATGATTACGTGTGGTCGAGGGGGAGACTGAATGGCTGTGACATCAACTCCCTGGGTTTGCTGCCAGACAAGCTGAAGACGGAGCTGGCAATACACGTGAACTTGGAGACGCTGAAGAAGGTAAGAAATGATTTTTTCTAGCCCTATCCGGCTTGTGTTGCCCAGCTTGTGTTGGTCAGCTTCTGCTGCCCAGCTTCTGCTGCCCAGCTTGTGTTGCCCAGCTTGTGTTGTTGAGCTGTAGGACCTTCTGCAGTCTTGAGAATGTGGTGTGATGCTCTTTCTAGCTGAAGTACCTTCAGCAGTCTTGGGAAAGTTGAGTGACGCTCTTCTTAGCTGTGGACCTTTAGCAGTCTTGGGAAAGTTGAGTGACACTCTTCTTAGCTGTAGGACTTTTAGCAGTCTTGGGAAAGTTGCTTGACGCTCTTCTTAGCAGTAGGACCTTTAGCAGTCTTGGGAAAGTTGCTTGACGCTCTTCTTAGCTTAGGACCTTTAGCAGTCTTGTTAAAGTTGAGTTACACTCTTCTTAGCTTAGGACCTTTAGCAGTTTTGGGAGAGTTGCTTGACGCTCTTCTTAGCTGTAAGACCTTTAGCAGTCTTGGGAAAGTTGCTTCACGCTCTTCTTAGCTGTAAGACCTTTAGCAGTCTTGGGAAAGTTGCTTCACGCTCTTCTTAGCTGTAAGACCTTTAGCAGTCTTGGGAAAGTTGAGTTACACTCTTCTTAGCTGTGGGACCTTTAGCAGTCTTGGGAAAGTTGAGTGATGCTCTTCTTAGCTGTAAGACCTTTAGCAGTCTTGGGAAAGTTGAGTGACGCTCTTCTTAGCTTAGGACCTTTAGCAGTCTTGGGAAAGTTGCTTGACGCTCTTCTTAGCTGTAGGACCTTTAGCAGTCTTGGGAAAGTTGCTTGATGCTCTTCAATGCTTCCGAAAATCTAGCTATTTGACGATTTGCTTCCATTTATGAAAACTTCCCACATAATGACTTTAAAAATGCATAGAATATTGTCGGACATGTCCTACTTTGTGGGTCCATATCCTTCGTTGTCAGGATCTCGTTTTCCCCGTTGTAGTTAATATTTTCCAGCAATGGAATTAATTTTTTTTTTCACTTTTCTGGTTCAGACACGCAAACTCACCAACAAAGTTTACTGTGGCTTGTTTTTGTGTCTTTCCTTAGTCCTACTTCCCCCCCCCCCCGCCCTTTATTTACTTCACTCATGTAAGATGAGGGTATGAGCTAATCCTATTCTTTTCTTAAAGTCATCATGGAACTTTTCTAGAAAATGTGGTATCTTTATTTCGCAGAAATGTTCTCGCTCATTGTCAAGAACATTTTAAAAACCCTGAAACGAATAATAAGCTAAGATGAATTTTGTTTTCTTAGCTTTTACACTTTCTCTCGTACAGATTTAAAATAAATCACATTTTTATATCTATTACAATATTTTAAAGAAATTTTAAGTTAAAAAAAAAAGCTCCGAATAATTACTGCATCACATAAACCGGGTTGATTGGAAATGTTGAGCATGTTACTATGATCGTAGGGTAAAGGGTTCGAATCTTGGTAAGAAAACTGTAATTCTCCTTCCTGGCCTGTTTGCCACAACTGAATTCACCAATCTTCAACTGTGGCGTGTCAATGAGGTCAGGCATTGTGTTCTTGCAATATATACTCATTTAGAAGATGGTATAATAAATAGGATTTGACTAATTGATAAACACACAAAGCCCCCATTCACCCACAGGATGGCTGCCTGATCGTGTGGTTTGTGCGCTGGACTGTCGTTCGGATTTATCGATGGTCGAGGGTTCAAATCCTGCCCGCTCCCATCCCCCGTCGTCCTGCGGGAGGTTTGGACTAGGAAGTAAACTATCTTCAACTCTGAAGGAACATCCGAAACATGTAAAACAAAAAAAAAAACAATAAAACACACCCACACAGACATTCATCGACATAAACACACTCCAAGACTGACACATTCATCCACAATAACACCCACCAACACAGACATTCATCGACATAAACACACGCCAAGACTGACACATTCATCCACAATAACACCCACCCATACAGACATTCATCGACGTAAACACACGCCAACACAGACACATTCATCACAACAAACGCACACCTACACCGCCACATTCATCACAACAAACACACACACACACATTCAGCCAACATGTTTTTCGGCCTTTGTTTCTCATAGGATGGTGGCCAAGGGGTAAATAGCTTGGCTACTAAACTGAAAGGTCAGAGTTCAAGTCCAAATGAAATAATGTTCAACTTCGGGACTTTGACCCCCCCCCCCATTAACTCCAACCAAATCTTACATTGTGCAGATCACACAACACTCTTGTCAACCGACTACAAAAAAAAAAAAAAAAGACGACCTTGACATTATAGCCCTGAAGGTCTGAAGGAACATACTTCAATCCCCCCCCCCCCCCCCCAAGAAGAAAAAGAATATGGTTCACGTCTTATATAATGCATAATATGACTTGTCTTCGAATCCGAAGATTAACGAAGAATGCAGTAGTTCCCGTGGATACGGAGCCCCAGCTTTGATCTACATATTTTGCCACATCTAGCGCAGGCATAACCCTCGTCCGCCGGTGGTCGATTTAGATTTTCTTTTCGCCGTCTGCGTCTGTCCTCGGCAGCGGATTTTCTTTTTGGTCTCTTTTGATTTCACGCATGCAGCAACATAAAAACCATATTTGATTCAAACTTTAAAAACGTGAAACTGAATCTATTTTTAAACATGTACACACAATGTCAGACTTTGTCGGGTTCAGTCCAGCTACTATAACTAATTTATTTTACGCTAGGTCAAAGAAAAAAAACAAGTAAAAAGCGTAATCAACTACTTTTCATTGTTATCTGGACCGCTGGTCTGGGAATAAACCTACCAAACCAATCATGGCCGGCTAACCGTTGGAAGTCCTTACCCCCGCCCTCCCCCCTTTTTTTTCAGCCCCCCACCCTTTTTTATTCAGCCCCCACCCCATCTACTTTAGCCCTACTGTTAGCAAAATACTCAGACAAAACCTAAAGGGAGAGAACAGACCGGAAGGAGATCGACTAAACAGAAGGGCTTGCGGGATCGATGAAAACCGATTTCTTCTTTATTTATATTATTTCTAGCAAGTAATCGTTTGCCTGTTCTTAAACTAGCACTAGCAAATATTTGTGTATCGATACGTAGAGCACACAAAAAAAAATATATAAATAATGCGGACTGACAAATCGTTTGACGCGTCAGGAAATTGATTAAACGAAAAGTTGATTTATAAATGGTTTTGAAATATTGACTAGGTTCACCCTTCGATAAGAAATCATGCGGAGTTTGAGAACTCGATTCAAGCCAGAAAGTCATAGGGCCTTGAAGGCTAGAACCTAGGTTAAAGAAATACGCCACAGACAGGGGCGTAGCTAGGAATTTTTCGTTTTGGAGCCCTGGGGCTTGACTTCTTTTTTTTTGGGGGGGGGGACTGCATTTTGCGTAATATTTTATTTTTAATGTAAAAAACACTCGTTAAGGGGCCCCCTCAAGTGTGAGCCCGGGGGGATTTTCAAATTCTACTCCCGCCCCCCCCCACACCCTAGCTACGCCCCTGATGATTGGGTTGAACAGAATAGCATTTTGCTACCGACCTTTCGAAAAAAAAAGAGGGGGGGGGGAGAACACGTTTTAATCACCCGTCACAAAATGTTAGCAGAGATTAATTAATTAATTAATTTCTATAATTCCCTCTTTTAGCTTGCAAATATTCTTCAGTCGGAAACTGAAAAAAACCTGGACACCGTTCTCGAAAACGGCTCTATGGATTTTCCTAGAAATTTTACAGTTGATGTATATTTTTGAGAAAAATTAAGTGTTAGGTATCTTCTATTATAAAAGCTACATAACTATTTTCGGAATACAATTTTTTTTAAAGAAATAATGCATTTTGTATAGGCCTACATACAATTTAAATATACTTAAACAAAAAAAAATTAACAAGTAGTGTTTCCTATAATAATTTACTAGTATGACACTGCTAATAGAAAACAGAGCTCTTTTGGACACCTGACTAGAGAAATTGGCCCTTTAAGATAAAATAATCAATGATAGCATCCTGATAGGCCAGGTTCATACAGAATGATATCTTTCTAACAATCAGTTCGTTGAATATATATATTAATAATGTAATAATAATATATCAATGTCTAAGCTAGTATGGCTGCCTGGTTGTGTGGTTTACGCTCTGGACTGTAGGTTGGGGATTTTGACGGTTCCTAGTTTTTGTAGTTCATAGCTTCTTGTATTCGTGCTGAAAATATTGAAACCTGCCTATTTGCCTGCCTGTGTGGACCACTTCTGGGACCGGCTCTGAGTTTGTGCTTCTACAGAAACTCTCTTTATTATCGTGTTAAAATATATCAACAGGCTTTCGGTACCATTGTAGAAATAAACAAATCAAATCACAATGTCAAAGGGAAGAGAGTGTCTCTCGAGACTATGGTTCATCTTGTAGAGCACTAGTTTATGTGACTGTAGACCAGCGGTTCTCAACTTTTCAAGCTCGGCGACCCCTTTTTACAATTCCTCACTTTGCCGCGACCCCCCCCCCCTTACACACACACAGCAATAGAAGAGTAGACAATAACAATCCATATTTTCGATGGTCTTTGGCGACCCCTGGCAAATCTTCAATCGACCCGCAAAGGGGTCGCGACCCACAGGTTGAGAACCTCTGCTGTAGAGCCCTATTCTGAAAAGACATTCCCGTTCAGTTACGATGTGATATTTGCTTTTTTTGAATGAGGAATGTAATCTGTCTAATCTGGGTTTATAGAGTTTGTGTTTATCAGAAGATGGACTGAGTGTTTCTTTCTGCGCGCCTATTATTAGATTTTTTATTAACAGACTTACAGATCAAGACATATTTTACCTTTACCTGTCCCTTAGTCTGTTGGACCGTTGGGGCACCAGGCAAGACTTTTCGACCGTCTTTCTCCATTCCTCCCTTTTTTTTTGCCTTGTTTAGAACCTCTCTCAATGGCAGGCCCGTCTATTCTTTAATGTTGTCCTCCCATCGCTTTTTCTGTCTGCCTCTTCTTCTTTGCCCTGGCACTGTTCCCTGAAGGAAGGTCTTTGCGAACCCCGTAGATCTTGTAATGTGGCCATAGGTTTTAAGCTTTCGTCTTTTTACAATAGTTAGCAGGTCGTCATGGGGTCCGATCGCTGCAGTAACCCTGTCTCTGATCTCTTGGTTTGTGATGCGGCCTTTGAATGTGATGCCTAGGATCCTTCTGTAAATAGAGTAAATCAACAGGCCTAGTTCTAATATGAATGTTTAATTCTGAACGGAAACAGTCTAGTCTCAGCCGCTGTAACAAAGATGTGGCTACAGTGAAAGCCTAGCCTCAACTGTCTGTTTATCTATATCAGATCTACAGTCTCGCTTGGAATTAATGTCGTCACAATTGCGCGTTCACTACCAGTCACCTAAAGTGCGTCTTTTACAGAAGCCAGCCATTTTTTGTTTGGAGCGCTTCTTTTTTTTTTTTCATAGCTGAGGTCATTGCTTTGTTCACAGCAGCGAATACACACATGCTCCGTAACACACACACCTACAAGTTTTATTTTTAAGAGATTGAAAAATATAACCTATATAAAAGTTGGAATGAATTTGTATTGGTGCTTTTGTAATTAGATTTCATATTAAATATATCAAATAGAATGGGCTGCAACTCTATAATAGTGTTTTGCTAAACAACAGAGAATGGCCTGAAATCAAGCCCAGTCACATGTCGCGCGTGCCCAGATTAAAAACTAAAATCATTCACCTTATAATTATACGAAATACGATACATATTTTGTACCTTCACCACTACGATACACAGTGCAGAGTGTTGACAACTTAACAATTATCTCCCCTTCTAACACCATTGGAAAACGCAAACAGAAAGCAATAATTGCATGTATCGCGCTATTCTCTACTATTAATAATAATCTTTATAAGATATTACCATAACTTTGATTCGTTATTATAGAATTTAGAGAATCTCTATTTTTTTTAAATACTATAAACAGAGGCTGTAGGGTGTCAAGTGCTATAAAGAATGATGCTTCTATGTTTGCATATGTCATTACCTGTTTCGTATATCTATATTATGTTTGTTTTCCCATCTTTATACACATGATTAAACAACTCATGATAGGTATACACATTGTTGTTTTTTTTCTCTATTACTTAATATGAAGCAGTAAGCAGCTAGGGCTTTCGAATATTTCTACCCAATTAAAACTACATTTCTGTCTATGCCCATTTCTGTCTATGCCCATCTCTGTCTATGCTACATCTGTCTATGCTACATCTGTCTATGCTACATCTCTGTCTATGCTACATCTGTCTATGCTACATCTGTCTGCTACATCTGTCTATGCTACATCTCTGTCTATGCTACATCTGTCTATGCTACATCTGTCTATACTACATCTGTCTATGCTACATCTGTCTATGCTACATCTCTGTCTATACTACATCTGTCTATGCTACATCAATGTCCTGTCTGACCCCTTCCCTCCACCCCTGTGTTTTAATTAAACTGGACATGTCAGCAATGTTTTGTTTCGGGGCTGTTTGAAATAAATACTTGATGAGTTTTTCACTTGAATGATCATCTCCAGAGAACGTTCTTCCTCACATCAGCTGGGAATCAGACAAAGTTTTGACGTTTGTTTACATCTTTGTGCATCCAAAGTGTTGTTGTTTTTTTGAGACAATCTCATTGTGACAGTCAGGCGTTGTATGGCTTGTGTCAGACGGAATAACTAGAGATGGAAAGCATCAATGAATGAAGGGACAGACGTACAGGAAGTTATATATCCTAGACAGACAGACAGACAGACAGACAGACAGACAGACTGATAGGGTAGATAAGATAGATGAAAGACTTATAGACAAACAAACAAATAGGTAGATAGATAGATAGATAGATAGATAGATAGATAGATAGATAGATAGATAGATAGATAGATAGATAGATAGATAGATACAAGCGTTGTATGGCTTGTGTCAGACGGAATAACTAGAGATGACTGCATCAATGAATAGACAGACAGACGAAAAGATGTACAGGAAGTTATATATCATAGACAGACAGACAGACAGACTGATAGGGTAGATAGAATAGATGAAAGACTTATAGACAAACAAACAGATAGATAGATAGATAGATAGATAAGATAGATAGATAGATAGATAGATAGATAGATAGATAAATAGATAGATAGATAGATAGATAGATAGATAGATAGATAGATAGATAGATAGATAGATAGATTGAACGATTGATTACTTGATTGAACAATTGATTGCTTGATTGAACGAGTGATTTCTTGATTGATACTAAAAAGGCCGAACTATTTCAAAGTGTGATCACCTATGAATAATTCATTCACAGTTCACAATATCGCTTTCTCTTCTTTTTCTTTTAAAGTATTTTATTGCTTAAGCTTAACTATAGTAAATCGAAACTGACAAATTGAAATGCAAACAAAGAGGACAGCACTGTGTCTACAGTTTTAAGGGAGAAAACCCAATAAATTGCTAGGCTTAACTTAGTTCTTAGATCCTTCCACGTCGTTCGGCGCATTGGGCGGCAAGCTGTCTTCATAAAGATGTGTCACTGGCAATGTCTGGAGCCTCCTCCCACCTGGTGTCCACTGCTCTGAGTTCCTCTATGGCGCCAAGTAATACGAGGACGTCCCTGTTTGCGCTTTCCGTGTCTTGGCCTCCATGTCCTTGCAGCTCCTGGTGTGCGTAATTCATTGTGTCGGTGGACATGTCCCGCAAACATTATGCGACGCTCGGTCGCAATCTTATTAAGTGGTCGAGTCTCAGTTCGGCATAGGATGTCTTGGTTCAAGACCCCGATCTCTGTAAATGACTCCTAAAATCCGTCTAAGCCATTTTTTGGGGTGAGAGGCTCATACGCGGAAATATTTCCATTTAAACACCTATCTCTCAAAGCAAAGCCAGTGTATGCTACTTAAGGGCTACAGGAAATGATCCTACAAAGGACCTCCACTGATGTATACAGGCCCCGAATGTATTTGGTTTAAGAGTTATACAGCAAGTGTAGTGAGGTGCAGAAGAGATTATTGGTGCTAAACTAGTTTAGGGCACAAAGTTGTGGTAAGAACACAGACTTAAAACCAAAAAAAAGAGGAGGGTGGTTGGTGGTTGGTGAGGTGGAGTAGACGAAGAGAGTCGTTATCTGGCTGAAAATATCGTCCGGGACAGATTTGTCAATACAACAATTCTAGTAGGTATCGATCTCACCCGGGTGTCAGAGACGGCTAGAGATACGACACGTGAAAAGAACGGCAGGGCGAAGACCTCAGTACTCGTTAACATGTTATCACGGCTGTCACATGGGCGATACCAACGCGCTCTGAGCAGTTCCTATCTCTCTTAGCATCTACTCTCAGTAGCGGAGGGAGTGAGGGTAGATAAAGAAGGGGGGGGGGGTAAAGAGGAGGTAGGAGGAGAGAGAGGATGAAGGAGGAGAGGGAGAGAAGAAAACAACGATGAAGAAAAAAAAGCCTTGGAAGAAAATAAGGATACAAAATAATAATTCAATAATAATCGTTTAATTTAATCACAACACTTTGAAAAGGGGGGAGGGGCGGATGGAGAAAAAAGTTTGTGAAACTGCCGATAGATGGGTCCTTCATCGCGCGGAGCGCCGTACAAGGTCCTGCGCAATTTCCGTTTTGCGTTTGTTACCACAGGTCACCCTGAGCTCACAATTATTGTGCTCATACATTGGTGTATTTAAAGAGTGTATAGTTCAGGGTTTCTCAAACAGTTATCAGTCTCAGCCCCACCACTACCCAGAAACAAAAAAAAACAAAAAAATCATTCGCGCCCTCTAGCAAGTTGGAGTCTGGGGAAGCACTGTAAGATTCTCTCAGAGGTGTCTGGAAAAAAAGAAAAAAGAAAACTTACAGTCGTATAATTATAATACAATTATTTTGAGCTGATATTTTAACAGTATGTTCTGAATTCAAATTTACGTACTCGGTGTTTAAAAAAAAAGAAACTAGTTCGTTTTGACTTTTAGTTTTTCATTGAAAACATTATTTAATTGATGGTGTTTTTATACTAGAAATAATTCTTTCTCTCTGTGTGTCTCTCTCTCTTTCTGTGTCTATATGTGTGTCTCTTTGTTCCTCTCAGTGTATATCTCTGTGTCTCTCTCTTTCTCTCAGTGTCTATCTCTGTGTCTCTCTCTTTCTCTCAGTGTCTATCTCTGTGTCTCTCTCTTTCTCTCAGTGTCTATCTCTGTGTCTCTCTCTTTCTCTCAGTGTCTATCTCTGTGTTTCTCTCTTTCTCTCAGTGTCTATCTCTGTGTCTCTATCTTTCTCACAGTGTCTATATCTGTGTCTCTCTCTTTCTCTCAGTCTCTATCTCTGTGTCTCTCTCTTTCTCACAGTGTCTATCTCTGTGTCTCTCTCTTTCTCACAGTGTCTATATCTGTGTCTCTCTTGTGTCTCTCTCTTTCTCTCAGTGTCTATCTCTGTGTATCTATCTTTCTCACAGTGTCTATCTCTGTGTCTCTCTCTTTCTCACAGTGTCTATATCTGTGTCTCTCTCTTTCTCTTAGTGTCTATCTCTGTGTCTCTATCTTTCTCACAGTGTCTATCTCTGTGTTTCTCTCTTTCTCTCAGTGTCTATCTCTGTGTCTCTATCTTTCTCACAGTGTCTATCTCTGTGTCTCTCTCTTTCTCACAGTGTCTATATCTGTGTCTCTCTTGTGTCTCTCTCTTTCTCTCAGTGTCTATCTCTGTGTCTCTATCTTTCTCACAGTGTCTATCTCTGTGTCTCTCTCTTTCTCACAGTGTCTATATCTGTGTCTCTCTCTTTCTCTTAGTGTCTATCTCTGTGTCTCTATCTTTCTCACAGTGTCTATCTCTGTGTTTCTCTCTTTCTCACAGTGTCTATCTCTGTGTCTCTATCTTTCTCACAGTGTCTATCCCTGTGTCTCTCTCTTTCTTTCAGTGTCTATCTCTGTGTTTCTCTCTTTCTCTCAGTGTCTATCTCTGTGTCTCTATCTTTCTCACAGTGTCTATCTCTGTGTCTCTCTCTTTCTCTCAGTGTCTATCTCTGTCTTTATCTTTTTATCTCTCTGTCTCTCTCATTTTATGCTAATATCTATCTATCTATCTATGTTTGTGTGAAAAACTAAGATAGACTATAGATCTCTAGACATCTAACTTAAGCTATCAAACTATGGAGTCCTAGTCAAGGGTTCTCTCGTGTGAAATCTTTAATTACGTAGCCATTGTTATTGTCTTTCTTTCACTATGATCGATCTCTCAAGGTACGACAACTCTGATCAAGTCCATCTGGCCCACCCATTCCCCTTGGTTGACCGCTGAAGGGCTATGGGCCCTGTGCTTTTCAGACTAACTGCGACGGCGATCCTATCGGCGTGACAACTGGTCAGTGCCAGGCTATTCGCTTCAGTAAGAATAAACTTTGAGCGTCTCGAGTAACTCCCTGGGGCTGCGCAGACCTTGACCTTATATGTAGCCAACATGATCACAAATAAATGACAGAAGCGGATAGACTATGTATGAAGCTTAAACTACGACAAGGTAAAACAAATCTAAAAGACAGACTAATAAAAAGAAATGTTTCCGATTTAAGTCAGTTCATATCCTTAGATAACCTACCTTTGATATTTAGGTATACAAACTTCTAAGTAAAAGTAGTAAGTTCCCCTTTTCAGACCTTGAAGGTCTATAGGGCAGATGATGTAAAGGTCATCTGTTTCGTGGCCTACTGTTAACGAGGGTGTCATGTGGCCAGCACAACAACCAACCGCCTTTACTTTTCCTCAACTAATGCCAGGTACCCATTTTGAGCTGGGTGGACTCAGAGGCGCCCAAAGATCCCGAAATGAAAATCCCAGTCTTCACCGGGATTCGAACCCGGGACCTTCGGTTCGGGAGTCAAGAGCTTTACCGCTCAGCCACCGCGCCTCCCCACGTCTAATCTCTATTTTAAATACCAATTATAAGCACCTTTTCTCAAATTTCTATTTTCAATGTTCCTTTCCAATACGTATTTCGAAGGCCTATTCTTCATGCCGGTCTCAAATTTCATGACACATAACCAGTACTTTTGGGGTTGGGTTCCTTACATTTAGCTGGTCAAGGGTTTAGAAATAATGGCTTGATACAAACAAAATGGCTGGGGTTCGATGTCCACATAGGTGTTACAAACAAACTGAACGTGATTCTATTTACAGATTCGCTGGCGCCGCTTCTTTCTACTCTTTTCTACAAGGTTCACTGTCGCCGCCTCTGTCGCCTCTATCGTAGGCGCCTCTTCTGTCTACTCTTTTCTACAAGGTGCACTGTCGCCGCCTCTGTCGCCTCTATCGTAGGTGATACAAACTAAAGGATTGCACTTCGATTTGTGCGTAGGCAAGAAACTGTTTGTTACAGCATTTTTTTAAAATTTTGACACTAAAGAACTAAAAGACAATAAAATAAAACTAAAAAAAAAACACTGTATCCTAAAACCTCTCTCTTTTTTTTTCTCTCTCTCTCTCTCTCTCTCCCTCTCTATCTCCCTCTCTCTCTCCCTCTCTCTCTCTCCCTCTCTCTCCCTTTCTCTCATTCTCTCCCTCTCTCTCCCCTCTCTCTCTCCCTCTCTCTCTCCCTCTCTCTCCCTCTCTCTCCCTCTCTCTCTCACTCTCTCTCACTCTCCCTCTCTCTCCCTCTCTCTCTCCCTCTCTCTCTCCCTCTCTCTCTCCCTCTCTCTCCCTCTCTCTCCCTCTCCCTCTCTCTCCCTCTCTCTCCCTCTCTCTCTCCCTCTCTCTCCCACTCTCTCTCACTCTCCCTTTCTCTCCCTCTCTCTCTCCTCTCTCTCTCCCTCTCTCTCCCTCTCTCTCTCACTCTCTCTCACTCTCCCTCTCTCTCCCTCTCTCTCTCTCTCTCTCACTCTCTCTCTCACTCTCTCACTCTCTCTCTCACTCTCTCTTTCACCCTTTCTATCTCTCTCTCACTCTCTCTCTCTCCCTCTCTCTCTCTCTCCCTCTCTCTTTCACCCTCTCTATCTCTCTCTCACTCTCTCTCTCACTCTCTCTCTCACTCTCTCTTTCTCTCCCTCTCTATCTCTCTCACTCTCTCTCACTCTCTCTTTCTCTCCCTCTCTATCTCTCTCACTCTCTCTCACTCTCTCTTTCTCTCCCTCTCTCTCCCTCCCTCCCTCTCTCTCTCTCCCTCTCTCTCTCTCAGACACAAGCCTAAACCTGTCACTTCAATTAGCACGTAAACCTCTCCTGAAGTTGACGACTAACGTTCGCGTTAAGACGATTGTCTGGTCAGTCTGTGGCGCCTGCTTTCAAAGACACCCCGGATGCTGTATTCAATTACTCGGACTTTGGGTGGCTGGCTCTAAGTAATTTGTTTTTCTTGGTGTAGACACACTGCACAGACAATGGGGGCTGCAAGCTTGATGGTTCGAAGCTCGATATGGATATAAGCTTGGCGATAACAGTTCATCTTATCCACGGAATGTAGATTTAGAAATAACAAGCAATTTTAATCTAACCATGTTCGTTTACACCTGGCCCCTTATGTACGGGATAAAACACTAAAAAAATGAGGGCCGAATTTAATTGAGGGGGTAACTCCACAAGAAAGGGGCCCCCACAAAAATTCCATAATTCGACTTTACATTTTGAATTTTTAAAATTTTTGTTTTCGCATTTTTAAGGACAATACTTTAACTCTTTCTCTTCTGTTATATAAACAGAACATGCATCGCTCTATAATTATATACCTAATATAACATTTCCTGATAACAAACAAAAAAGTTATTTGACGTTTAATCATAACAGGGTAGTGAAACACAAATGAGCAAAATGAATAATTATATCGGCTGGTGGAAAATAATTACGCAGAGATAGAGTTAAATGTTTCAGTCGGCAACTGTGTCCTGGTTAAAAGGAAACTCCGATGGTTTTTCAAATTTGAATTATTGACATATTTAAATTCTAAGTAAAAAGTTGTAATAGTACAAATTTAACATTTTGTATTTGAATGCTTAGAAACATTTATATGTAATAAATTAGACAGTAAATTCTTGACATCTCAAAAAAAAAACGCGGGGTGCTTTGAGATTTTGTTTTTAGGTTAGGCATACGTCACTTCCCTCAACAATACTGAAAGGGAAACTAGATTTGACCAATCGTATCGCTTCATTCTTACAGTAGCTGTTAGGCTGTTAGGCTTAGTGACGGCCTAGTCAAGCGCTATGGTACAGTTATATATAGATAGATAGATTTTATTTTAAATCATTAGGACAACCATCTCGAGAAACATTTTCATCTAAGCCCCTCCCTGTCCCAAGAAGTAAATAGATCGCAGGTCTGACTGATTTGAACAAACTGGTCAGTGTATTCAAATTTGAATTATTGACATATTTAAATTCTAAGTAAAAAGTTGTAATAGTACAAATTTAACATTTTGTATTTGAATGCTTAGAAACATTTATATGTAATAAATTAGACAGTAAATTCTTGACATCTCAAAAAAAAAAACGCGGGGTGCTTTGATATTTTGTTTTTAGGTTAGGCATACGTCACTTCCCTCAACAATACTGAAAAGGAAACACGATTTGGCCAATCGTATCGCTTCATTCTTACAGTAGCTGTTAGGCTGTTGGGCTTAGTGACGGCCTAGTCAAGCGCTATGGTACAGTTATATATAGATAGATAGATTTTATTTTAAATCATTAGGACAACCATCTCGAGAAACATTTTCATCTAAGCCCCTCCCTGTCCCAAGAAGTAAATAGATCGCAGGTCTGACTGATTTGAACAAACTGGTCAGTGTAAGGCTAGTCTAGACTACGTGTAGTCGGTCATGACAAGACAACCAAGCGATAGTGATTGTTGTGTGTTGAGTGGTCAGGCGAGAAGATACACACTGCCGTGGTTGCATGTAAATCTCCTTTAACACGCTTTTCTTGGCTTACAAGATCCAGATCTAACTGCATAGACGAAGATATATTTCTTTTACGAGAATGTAAACGTTACTGTAATGGTTTTCCGTTATACAGTAAGTCAATAGATTAAATTAATAGGCATGTGTGACGTCACATAGAAACCCGGTGAAAGTCTGACCGTTTTGGATGCGCAGGAAAATTACGTCAGAAAAACATTAATTATTAAGTTATTATTGCAAATAAAAACAAAATAATAATATATTCATTATCTGTAAATCAATACACATATTATATCAGAAACTGTCAAAACCATCGGAGTTTACCTTCAAGAAGTGTCTGGTTATTGCGCTCTGCAATGATTGTTATAGCATTTCCGAATTTCCTATATTGCGTAGTACCTAAACATGTATATATTTTTTTGGTTACTGGAATATGCATATTTTATTTTAAAAAATTTAAACGAAGGAAAATGTAATTTAATTTAGAAGAATCTCTCTTTACTAATATGTCATTCTTTTAAATATTGATTATTCATATGTGGATTTTTGTTAAAGCTTTTCGAAAAGGTGTAGGGGCCTTTAAAAAAACTCTGTCCCGGGGCCTTCACCTACTTAAATCCGGCCCTGATAGCACATCATCATCGATGTGAACATTGTACGTGTACCACAAGAAAGTGAATGCTTTGACTTATCTTATATAAAACAGACGTTGCTTCAGAAAGAAAACACTTACGTCCTACGCGTCATGCATTAGTCATGCATATTAACCAATGACTTAAATTCAGCCAAGTCACTGGTTTTCCTGGCTAGCTCAGGCAATCCATTCCATGCTCTAATAGCACTAGGGAAGAATGAGCACTTGTACAAATTTGTCCTAGCATATGGGACGAGGAATGTGCCTTTATCTTTATGTCTTTCTGAGTATTTGATTAAATTTTGTTTTTGTATTTGAAGATTATGGTTCAGTGATTTATGTACAATTGCTATTTTACTTTTAAGTCTTCTATCCTGAAGGCTTTCTAAATTTAGTGATTTTACTAAAGGTGTTACTCTAGTCAAATGTGAATATTTGTTTATGAATCTCATTCTTCTATTTTGTGTCTGTTCCAATTTCTTAATGTTTTCTTGAGTTAAGGGGTCCCAAACGGAGGATGCATATTCTATTATTGGCCTAACCAAGGTTAAATAACATTTTAGTTTCTCTTTTGATTTATAGAAATTTCTTTTATAAACCCTAATACTTTGATTTTTTTTTTTGTAGTTTCATCAATATGTGGATTCCATGACAGTTTTTCATTTATTATTACACCTAGGTATTTTTGCGTTTTTAGTCTGTGATACTGGTTTGCCATGAATAAGATAAGTGGAATTTATTTGTTTGAGCTTTTTTGTTACTCTTAACAACTGACATTTTTCTAGGTGGAAAGACATGCTCCAATTTGATTCCCATTTCTGTAATTCATCTAATTCTCTTTGTAAAATCCCTGTATCTTGTGTTGTTTTATTGTTCTATATATTATGCAATCGTCTGCAAATAATCTATTCCTGTTCCTGAACTCATTCTATGTGGTAAATCATTTATGTAAGTTAATACTAGTAGTGGACCTAAGACTGTTCCTTAAGGTATAAGTGAGATTACTGTCGTGAATGTCTGCGAGTTCTCTCCCTCTCAGAAAATCTTTGTTAATATTATGTCCTGAAACACATTGATAGGTTTCAAGTTCTGGAGTTTCAAGTCAAGTTTATGTACGCGTTTGATCAGAGTGCTCGCCAATGTAAAAATACAACCCAGACAAATATAATATGTTAAGAAATCTAGTTGAGATTTTTGCTCAATTCTATATTGATTTAAACTGCACTCTAAAATTCACAAACAAGAAACGTAACTCTGTAAGTTAAAGGAAAGGGGACATAATAAATTAGTGAATGTGTTTTTGGTTTTCCTGTTACGTCATCGTACTCAGGACTCTTAGTAAGAAAGCGTCTCTTAAACATACACTCCTCTGTCTCTTATATGTCTTCTCTATGTCTCTGCCCTTTGTGTCTCCTCTCTGTTCCCCTTCTTTTTTCTCTCTTTTATTGTTTTTTTTTTATATCTTTCTTCCTGTCTCTTTTTGTGTGTGTGTCTTTCTTTTTCTCGTTTGTCTCTTTCATTCTCATTTTTTTTCTTTCTCTTTCTTCCATCTTTTTTCCCTTCTCTACAGTCTCATCTCTCTCTCTTTTCTAGCTTTCTTTGTTTTTCTCTTTACTTCTTAATCAATTCTCTATCCTTTTGTCTCTCTCTTTTTCATCTCTTTTTTTTTTTCTTCTTTTTTTTTTCTCTCTCTCTTTAAATTTAATTTTTCTTTTTTCTCTCATTCTCTCAAGGCGTACATACTTCCACTCTGTTATGATTCAATCTGGTTCCTTCTTTCGCCTCGTCTTCAAATCTCTCTCTCTCTCTCTCTCTCTCTCTCTCTCTCTCTCTCTCTCTCTGTCTCTTCCAACTGTACCTAATGCACTAGGAGCTCGAACCTTGCCGGAGGCCATTACTTCTTGTCCAGACAAAGCCGGAAATGATGGACACTGGCCGGCAGTGAACTAGAGTGCAATAAACAGAGGTCTCTCAGAAACACTATTACGAGCTTTTCCCTGCACACCAACCACCTCTGACAACCACCCCTCCCAGTGCTTTAGTTTTCTACTGGACCATTAGATACAATTTTATGTATTATGGTACCATGTTGTATTGAGGTCGCTCTCCAATATTGAACAGAATTGTAGACTTTTTTTTCGGTCTGACTTATCTTGCATAATTTATTGAGGCCGCTGGAATGTTCGAGAATTAGTTTTTAAATTAACTCACCTCACAGGCCTGTTGGTCAAGGTCATAATCTGATCTGATTCGTAGTTGGCAAATAGTGTGCAACACAACATAGCGCACCAAGGGTTCACTGTAGGGGCATATAAAACACTAATCCAATGGGGCAGATGATGTAAAGGTTATCTGTTTTAGTGATTGACTGTTAACGAGCGAGGGTGTTATGTGGCCAGCACGACGACCATCCTGACTCTACTTTCGACAAATGATGTCAGGTACCCATTAAAATTGGGTGGACTCAGTAGCGTTCCAAAAAAAATCCCGAAATAAAAAGTGCCAGCCTTCTTTTTTTTCTTTTAGGATATCTCAGCTTTTTAGCTTTTGACTTCAGTTGTCCAGCTGTTTACAGCCAGCCTTCACCAAGATTTGATCCCTAGACCACTCAGTGCCACTTACAGCTGACTCGATAATATGAAAAACTACTTAGTAATTGTTATTTTAAATTATGTTCCACTGACATGCATACTAAATATAATTTTTCTCTTTAAAAATAAATGTAAACATTTGTTTTGTAAATTTGTAAATGTAATAGTTAGTATGATAGAACCTGCATAACTTAGCAATACAATTATAAAAAAAAAAATTGACAAAAAATCTAAAACCGTTTGCATAAATGTGGTAAAAATGTGGTAAATACTTATCTCCCTTACTAAATAGCCTTCTCCTGTTTGTTACTATTAATAGTGAATAGTTGCAAAAATGTGTATTTTTATTTTTATTTTATTATTTTATTAAAAAACTGACTGCATAGTTGATTTTGAAAATGAAATTTTTCGTTTTTAGAAAAGAAAAAATTAGCCTTTGCATCAGAACTTTGAATAATCTAAAATATCATGACGTCGGATTTTCAATATCTTTTCTAGTTTACGAGATCTAAACGGGACGGACTGACGAACGGACGGACAGACATACCTCTAAAAATATATTATTTTTACACATAACGACACACTGCTTCAGCGGGAATTACCGCACTTGACTGAAAAATAAAAGAACCTATTATGCAAAGCTCGCTGAAAAAACTTCTTGCAATAATGTAGCATTTCAAGCAATAATTAGAAGGAGAAATGATAGTCCACCATCAGCTTTATATGGTAGGAATATAGATATATATATATTTTTTCATAAACATTTTTTTTTTCTTTCAAAGGTGACAATATTCCAAGAATGCCAGCCAGAGTTTCTGCACGACCTCGTTTTGAAAATGAAGGCGTACATTTTCACCCCGGGCGATCTCATTTGTCGTCGAGGGGAGGTAGCTAGGGAAATGTTTATTATCGCCGACGGAGTCGTGGAAATAATAAGGTAAACATTTTTTTTTCTCTCTCTCCTCCTGTCTTGTTGTTTGAGTTTTTTTAAAACCTAGATCTAGTTATCGTTTGATAACTGTCTATAAAGTATTTACACATAGCATTCCATCCCAGTGGCGCTACAGCCCATGGAGGGCTCTGGCCTGCTTTAACACATCCTTCCATTCAGATCTCTCCTGGGCCTTTCGTCTCCACGCCCTAACCCCTAGCTGCTTCAGATCTGCTTCCACGTCATCTATCCATCGCATTCGGGGTCTGCCTTTGGGTCGCCTGCCTTTTGGTTTTTGCCTGTATACGATTTTTGCCCCTCTGTTGTCTGACATTCTTTCAAGGTGACCTGCCCAACGTAGTCTGTTCTTTTTTATTTCGGTCACTATTGTTGGGTCTTCATATAATTAATATAACTCATGGTTAGTGCGTGTCCTCCACCCTGTTTCATCCTGTATGGCACCATAGATTTTCCTAAGAATTTTTATTTCCCAAGTGTTTTTACGCTTTTACGCGCTGGACTGCTGGACATCGCCGAGAAAAAAAGTATCATGACCTGACCTCGTGTCTGTACTCATGTAAGAATTAATGGCGCCTTTTGAATTACATAAAAAAAAAACTCTCCCCCGCCCCACTATTGAATATTTCTGTTTATTATTAAGTTATTATATATTATTTGGATGTTTGGCTGAGTTGCAAAAACTGCTCGGCTACCTATCAAGGGGGTTAGAGTTCGAATCCCGTCTCGATGTGTGTTTTGTTTTGCTGAGCGGCTAAAGGCAGCACAAAAACCTTCTCCCAGATACCTGCAGCAGGTGTAATGTTAGATGTTATAACTGCCAATGTTTTTATTTCCTGACAGTGAGACAGGTGTGATGTTATAACTGCCAATGTTTTTATCTCCTGACATTGAGACAGGTCTAATGTTAGATGTTATAACTGCCAATGTTTTTATTTCCTGACAGTGAGACAGGTGTGATGTTGTAACTGCCAATGTTTTTATCTCCTGACAGTGAGACAGGTGGGATGTTATAACTGCCAATGTTTTTATCTCCTGACATTGAGACAGGTCTAATGTTAGATGTTATAACTGCCAATGTTTTTATCTCCTGACAGTGAGACAGGTGTGATGCTATAACTGCCAATGTTGTTATCTCCTGACAGTGAGACAGGTCTAATGCTAGATGTTATAACTGCCAATGTTTTTATCTCCTGACAGTGAGACAGGTCTAATGTTAGATGTTATAACTGCCAATGTTTTTATCTCCTGACAGTGAGACAGGTCTAATGTTAGATGTTATAACTGCCAATGTTTTTATTCCCTGACAGTGAGACAGGTGTGATGTTATAACTGGTAATGTTTTTATTTCCTGACAGTGAGACAGGTCTAATGTTAGATGTTATAACTGCCAATGTTTTTATTCCCTGACAGTGAGACAGGTTTAATGTTAGATGTTATAACTGCCAATGTTTTATTCCCTGACAGTGAGACAGGTGTGATGTTGTAACTGCCAATGTTTTTATTTCCTGACAGTGAGACAGGTGTGATGTTATAACTGGTAATGTTTTTATTTCCTGACAGTGAGACAGGTGTAATGTTAGATGTTATAACTGCCAATGTTTTTATCTCCTGACAGTGAGACAGGTGTGATGTTATAACTGCCAATGTTTTTATCTCCTGACAGTGAGACTGGTGTGATGTTATAACTGCCAATGTTTTTATTTCCTGACAGTGAGACAGGTGTAATGTTAGATGTTATAACTGCCAATGTTTTTATTCCCTGACAGTGAGACAGGTTTAATGCTATAACTGCCAATGTTTTATTCCCTGACAGTGAGACAGGTGTGATGTTGTAACTGCCAATGTTTTTATTTCCTGACAGTGAGACAGGTGTGATGTTATAACTGACAATGTTTTTATCTCCTGACAGTGAGACAGGTCTAATGTTAGATGTTATAACTGCCAATGTTTTTATCTCCTGACATTGAGACAGGTCTAATGTTAGATGTTATAACTGCCAATGTTTTTATCTCCTGACAGTGAGACAGGTGTGATGTTATAACTGCCAATGTTTTTATCTCCTGGCAGTGAGACAGGTGTGATGTTATAACTGCCAATGTTTTTATCTCCTGACAGTGAGACTGGTGTGATGTTATAACTGCCAATGTTTTTATTTCCTGACAGTGAGACAGGTGTGATGTTATAACTGCCAATGTTTTTATCTCCTGACAGTGAGACAGGTGTAATGTTAGATGTTATAACTGCCAATGTTTTTATTTCCTGACAGTGAGACAGGTGTAATGTTAGATGTTATAACTGCCAATGTTTTTATCTCCTGACAGTGAGACAGGTGTGATGTTAAAGAGAATGGGAGCAGGTGATTTCTTCGGAGAGATTGGTATCCTAAACCTGGACGGAGGTATCAACAGGTACGTGCAATTCATTCAATCTTATCTTATCTTATCTTTTCTCATCTTATCCCACCCCAGTGGCCCTATAGCAAATTCAGGGCTCTGGCCTGCTTCAACACATCCCTCCATTCAGATCTCTCCTGGGTCTTTCATCTCCACGCCCTAACCCCAAGCTGTTGTAGATCTGCCTCCACATCATCAATCCATCGCATTCGGGGTCTGCCTTTGGGCCGCCCTATTTGGCCCCTCTGTTATCTGAGATTCTTTCAAGGTGACCTGCCCAACGTAGTCTGTTCTTTATTTTTGTCACTATCGGTTATATATTTCATGGTTATTGCGTGTCCTCCGCCATGTTTCATATTGTATAGCACCAGAGATTTTCCTAAGAATTCATTCGAACTTGTTGAAAATGTCTAAAAAACAAAACTGACAGTGAAATGTCGTATGTCAGTTGTTGACAGTGCCATGTCATTATCAGTTGGAGACACTATAATGTTCTAATCTGTCACTTGGTGACAATGCCATGGCATGAGTCAGTTGATTATATGGTCATTTTAAATGTAGTTGGTACCAATGTCATGGCATATGCCATTGTCACATGCTGGTTGATTACAGTGACATATCATATATCAGCTGGTGACTGTAGTGTAACTGAGTTGATTTTCTGCGTGCGTCCAGCGTGTCAGAAGGTCATGCCCAGTGTGTGTGTTTCATGTCCAGTGTGTGTGTGTGTATAGTACTGCATCAGTGTTATGTGAGACGTGCTGGTTTCATTCACTGTTTACTGTAGTCTAATTTTGTCGAATAAAGCCATGGTATTGGTATACTAGTCGTTATCATTTCATTACAGTGACAGTGTTACGTCATAAGTCAGTGGTTTTAATATCTGAAATGACAAATAAATAAGCTGACACAGTGTCCACTCTTGTCCACATTAATTAATTAAAAGATTGTCCATGGTGAAAGCTCTTAACCATACTACTCTCTCTGAACTACCAAAACGTTAGTGTTTGAAGGTATCGAGGTATTGTGCTGGCCCCATGACCATTAGGGTCTCACAAGACACCTTAAAAGTTGACAGGAGAAAGCTCTATAAAGAGCTGCGAGATCTGGAAACCACTGCGCAATTCATCTCAGGTATAGGACTTCTCGACTGAATCTTCCTACATATTTAACAAATAGAATGGGATTTGTGAGAAAAAACGTGTACAAAAGTAATAAGGGAAATAACTCTACATATGCAGCCACATTTCTCAATAAGTACTACTTATTTTCCAAACAAAATAATTAATTATTTGTAATTAATTAACTAATGGGTTGATTTTTTAATTGATTCGTGTTTTGTTAGGTGCAATAAATAATTGTGTAAAGTCTCAACTTGATACGAGAATGGGTCCTGGTGAAATAACGTGTACAGAAACTGAACCAGACAGACGGACAGACAGAGTGAGTTGATAAAAGCTTTGTGGAAAGGAATAAACATTCGTTTGTCTGTAAAACTTGAAATGTATTCTGTTTAATTCGTGTATTTACAAGTTATAAGTCGTTTCTGATATGAATACACTAGAACTTGTAAAACATACTATTAACATTGGACTGGCTATAATACAAAAAACACAGAAATGGAAAAGTGGTTTGACTGCTGGGGCAAGTCCCCAAAAGTCCGTGGAGTCTGGGAGCGCATAAGGCGCCCTGACCGCACTTCCCCGTGGTGGAGGCTGTCCAGGCCTGAGCAAGCTATTATAGCACAGTGCAGGACAGGCCACTGTCCTGTTGGCTCATATTTCTCGCGGCTATGGCCAAATTTTGATTCACGGTGCCCCCGCTGCGGGGAAGAAGAGGAAACCATGCTCCATATTCTGTTTGACTGCCCCAGACTTGCTGATCTCCGCCTCGACAGGTCTGGGAAACCCAAAATTTCTCGACCTGTATGGTGACGTGCATGCACTACGCAAGACAGCAGGGTTTCTGTCCAGGGCTTTTGCAAGAGAGGATTTGGGCCTCTCAAGCCATCACTCTAATGGAGTTTGATGATGATGATGATGATTAACATTGGAGTTAATCTTTGCAAATGTGTTGATACATAATGGACTTTTAAAGCACTCAAAACTACATACGGCATGCACACCATAAACCTTATGTTTTTTTGTGGCCCACATTTGTGACGCACATTAAACATTGGGGAAGTCATGACAATGATACAGGCTACTGTTCACAATATTGAACACTTGACTAGGTTTAGTCAATTAGACTGGCATTGAACAAAAAAAAAACAGGTTTTGACAACAACTAAGCACTGGGCATCGGACGGTCATTGAACACTGGACATACTGACCATAAAATTGGTACAACAGCAGTTTGTACAGCTTTAAAACCGAATCAGACCAGCGGCCTTTTCCATTTCTAAACTATTATCAGGTACCCATTAAATCTGGACTCAGGCGCCCTAAAGATGCCGAAATTAAAAATCCCAGGATTCGAACGGGACCATCAGGTTCGGAAACCAAAAGCTTTACCACGCAGGCAACACAACTGTCAATTTTATATATAGTTTGACATCTTCATCTATTTTATCTATATATAGTTTGACATCTTCATTTATTTTATCTATATATAGTTTGACATCTTCGTCTATTTTATTGTTGTCGTGACCTTTTGTTGATTATATTTCTGATCTGCAACGTCGCTATGACATTTACTTCTGTCGCATTCATTTGAAGTTGGCTACTGTTACATACTTCTATTAATAGAACGTCTGAATACCCAAAGCTATTTTTAAACAGCTTTCCGTTATTACGTTATCTTTTACAGAAGAAGGAAGTTCTCTATACGCATGTCTGTGCTGTTAATCTATTTTTAGCACGCTTCGTGTGGTCCGGTTCACATTGTAATCATGAATATTTAAATTGGGAAGGGCGGGGTATCTGGGGGCGGGGTGTCTTCGGAAGGTTTGGTTCATTGTCGTCTGCTGAGAAAACAACTTGAACTGAAGCTCCAATTGAAGCCAAATTGAGACCACCGATATGCTCTCTGAACAATCTCGTATAGACGTGCGTTCTGTTTTTTTTTTTCGGAGTTGATTAGATGATGAATCCCTAGAAGCTGTCAAAAGATGTCAAAAGCTGGACATGCATGAACAATCTGACCTGTTTTAAATCAGTGAATTAGATCACTCTTGGTTTTCACATAACAGAGCAAAAAACAACAAGGACGAAATATAAGACGTTGTATGATAAGTAGAAAACGGAACAACCAGAGGCGGACGCAGGGTAGAGGGCTATTGGAACGCCCCCCCCTCCTAAAACGTAACCTCGTCAAGATGTTTCATGTATCGCCCACACACGCAATCTTACTAATTCAGATGGTCAGAGGGGACTAGACCCACCCTTTGGCTTTTCACGCAAGTGAGTTGTTTCCGATTCCCATCTTCCGCCACCGCCTACCCATTGGTTGACGCCTATGTTAAAGCTCTTTTGCCATTAAAAAAATAAAACTGAATCTTAAGTGCAGCTCTGGGGAAAGAGAGTTTTGGATGACCCTACTCTGACCTCACCACCTCACCAGCAGTCCGCAATTAGTTTCTAATTAATCCCCGTACATTGGACCCACGGCGGACACCAACAGACTGTACGTACCATTAATCTCACCGGATATAGACGCTCTCGCCATCATATCTCGTTCAGTCTCGTCCAGACGAGTGTCTTACGAGACCTACTCGATGAGATGTAAATGGCAAAACTTTGCATAATATGGATTCAGGAGAGAGAAAGAAAAAAAAAAAGGTAGCTTCCAGGGGGCCAACGTTCGAATGACGTCCTCGAGCGTTTATCGAAAGCTTACAAGTTTTAGGCTGTCTTATAAAACAGCCATAACATGACGGTAACTAATTTGTTTATGCTTTCCTCGGGATTTTACTCCCGGACCAACCTAGCCTCGTTTTGAGAACGAGGTTAATAAGCATATAACAAAGCAATTCAAAGAAATAACCGAAAAAGACGCCATATTCGCGTGTGTGTGTCTGTTAAAGAGCATTTGTATAAAGTCTGTTAATACATGTACTTTGGCCAAGACGCTTTTTTTTTTTCTTAGAAACAGGATGCGTACTTTTTAAAAGGGAAGTGACGTCTCATGAAAGAGAAGTCACGTGTGCAGGCTAGATGGCTAAAACAAGTAGATTTAAAGAAATTAAAAAAAAAATGTTAATCCGTTAACATCTTGTGATTACATTTGTATTATTATAGTATTACACTGATATTTCGGAGGCTGGGTTGTAAAGCGATTTGCTTCCTTATTCGGGGTCCCGAGATCGAATCCTGGTGAAGACTGGGATTTTTAATTTCGGGATCCTTGGGCGCCTTTGAGTCCACCCAGCTCTAGCATTCGTTGGGGAAAAGTAAAGGCGGTTTATCATTGTGTCGGCCACATGACACCCTCGTTAACTGTGGGCCACGGAAACAGATTGTCTTTACATGATCTGCCCTATAGATTGAAAGTTCTAAAAGAAAAAACTTCTTAACTTTACACTGATATTTAACGCCGTAGAAATCTGGGGTATAATAATAACTGAGTTTAGTTTGCTGTGAAAAAAAAGAGATTATCTTATCTTATATAATACAGACGTTACTTCAAAAAAGAAGATGATTACGTCCTACTCGTCATGCATTTAGTCATGCATGTGTAAATCAAGTTAATACCTAGGCCTACACCTACAAGATTTATCTGCCTGGAGCCAGTGCCGGCCTAAGATTAATGAAGGCCCTTGGCGAAGTGAATTTAGTGGCCGCAAAAAAAAAGTATTTAAAAAATAATAAAAAGAAACATCGAAAAAAATAAAATTAATCAATTTATTAAAAAGTTGCCTGTGTCTATATCTGAATCAACTAATAACTGAAATTCATACATCGCAATTTCTTTTATAGATACAAGAGTTGGGCTAGTAAATATAGAGTCATAGTGCTCTACTAGGTTTGAGATCAAATCCAAGTTTCGCAATTTTTTAAAATTATTTTTTGAGTCCTGTGCGAGGCCCCCTACCAATTAGAGGCCCATTGCGGCTGCCTAGTTTGACTTTGCCTAGGGCCAGCGCTGCTGGAGCTATTTGTTTGAAGCTTCAGCGATGCCGTATAATATTTGGTACCTCTATTACGTAAAATGAAATATAAGAACAATAGTTACTCTGAATATCTTATCTTATATAATACAGACGTTACTTCAAAAAAGAAGATGATTACGTCCTACGCGTCATGCATTTAGTCATGCATATTAACCAATGACTTAAATTCTGCCAAGTCACTGGTTTTCCTGGCTAGCTCAGGCAACCCATTCCATGCTCTAATAGCACTAGGGAAGAAGGAGCATTTGTACAAATTTGTCCTAGCATATGGGACGAGGAATGTGCCTTTATCTTTGTGTCTTTCAGAGTATTTTATTAAATTTTGTTTTTACATTTGAAGATTATGGTTCAGTGTTTTATGTATAATTGCTACTTTACTTTTTAATTCTTCTGTCCTGAAGGCTTTCTAAATTTAGTGATTTTACTAAAGGTGTTAATCCGGTTAAGTGTGAATATTCGTTTGTTATGAATCTCACTGCTCTATTTTGTGTCTGTTCCAGTTTCTTAATGTTATCTTGAGTTGGGGGGGGAAAGAGTATATGGTGAAAATGTCGAGGGATGGATACACGGGCCTCCAAATTGGACCATTTCACAAAGCTTCATGTACCAAGATCAAGCTTGCTACTTGCTACTTGCTACATGTCGTGTTTATCCTTTTAAAAAAAAATTCGTTAGTATGCCAACTCAGTGGCGTAACTAAGGGGGGGGGGGGGGAGGGGGGGGAGAAATTGAAAATCCCCCCGGGCCCTCACCTAGGGGGGGCCCCCAAATGGGTGTCCGAAATTTATTTGTAAATACATAAATTAATTTATTTGATTGACAAATAGTGTCAACGGGTGTTTTTTTTTTAACAATTATGAATTAAAGTTATCACAAAGACTAAACCTAGATCTAGGTCTATCAGTACGTTGACTTTGTTGACATTTTAAAAATATTTTTTCCCACAGAAATCAAAGTTTTTTTTTAAAGTTTGCCTTACATTTTAAACTTTGTTGCCACGAATAAAACTGCATGATATACAGCGAATTCCAGGTATCTTGTTACCTTTACTAATAATAGATCTAAATTGCGACTATTTTTTGTGGCTACACTAATTAAGCAAAATTTACAGAATCGAGTATAACAGATCTAAAATTATTCTTAATAATGCTAGAATAGTGCATTATTCGGGTTTGGTGTCTATAATTTCAGAATATAACTTCACACTCGAGGGCCTAGTCTGGGTAGGGATAAGCGTAATGTCAAAATGATTTTTTTAAATTAGAATAAATTTTTATCAAATGAAAGCTTGCAATGCCACTTTTTATTTATTGGCACCCCAAAATGTCAATTTGGTCTATTCTTCATGAGATTTGAATAAATTCAAAAAAAGTTCAGGACTTTATCGTATATTTTGCCTTTTCATGAGATTTCCTGGAGGCCCTGGAAAATCAGGAGGTCGCGAAAACCCTGCTAATTTATTTACGTTATAATGGTTTAATTTAATACTTAGAATAAGCGCGGGGCCTATGAAAGCGCGGGGCCCACTGCGACCGCATAGGCTGCAGAAGCCTAAGGCCGGCCCTGTCTACTAGGAACTTTAACAATTCATCCACTTCTGGTTATCTTGACTGGCACAACAAGTTCTCTAGACGTTGGTCTTTAACTGTCTGTTTCGTTTGTTCCAAACAGTTTTCAGTTCCTTGTCTTCATCGGTATCATAGTACCCAGAGATGTCTTCATCGAAACTCTTATTCAAAAAGTGTTGATTTCTTCTGTATGTTTTTCCGAGGTTGGTCTTTATGGTGTAAGATCTGGGTGCTGAATGTTTTTTTTTTATGACAACTGCTTTCTGCCATGTTAGACCTAGACGACAGAATAATCTTTACGTAGTCTTGCTTTTGCATCGTATTTCACTTTGCTTTTCATCTGTCGTTCGTTGAGTAATGTCTCTGCATTTTCAGCTACCGATGGTTTCAATAGTTTGGGATCAGTCGGAATGAGTCTTCTACTCATCAGCAGTTGTGATGGTGAATACGGCAGTCCACTTATCGGAGTATTTCTATACTCGAGCAAAACGAGATATGGATCTTTCCCACTTTTGTATGCTCTGAATCCTTTTGCTTTCACACAAAACATAAACAACCAACAATGACGTAATACTATATAATATTAGCACAAAATCTTCTTCATGCAGTGGAAAATTAAGAATTTTTTTGCCTATCTTGAATTCTAGTCAAAGCTCCTGCGCCCAATTAATATAGTTCAGAAGAAACTACAAAAGTCTGGACTGCATATACGGGAAGCTGCTAAAGAAATTAGTACCCTTTCATGCTTTCTGCAAAATGATGAGAAACTGACAAAAACCCAATCCATCGAAAAAGCAAAAGAAGGTAGTGAATACTATGGATTCCCTGTAATCAAAACAACCAGAGGCAAGAAGACTTGATGGGAAGTTGAGTTCTAATGTAGAACTGTCAATAGAACTGCAATTCAAACGTGTTGCGACAAAAGTGCAAGACAGATTTCATATGGAGATGAAGGGCAGATTCCAAAGGCTGGAAAGAAAATGGATACCTTTGGGTTTCTTCTAGATGAAGACACGCTTATTTATTTTTCCTGTTTGTATGATGAAATAAATGGAAAATCGCTTTTTCAATGATGTCATTGATGCACGAGCACTTTTCATCAACAAACAGTAATACAATCACCAATAGACATATTGAGGAAACAGGCTTCATATGGGAATTACGTGTGCTCAAACTTTGCAACCTCCTCCGAATACCGCTAACTCAGGCCACTTCCATTACGTCATGTGAGAGATCATTCTCAAAGCTCAAGTTCATCAAAAGCTATCTCAGGAGCACAATAACACAAGAAAGGCTTATCATGGCTTTAATGTCAGTCAAGTCACAAATACTAGAAAGTATCGATGTAGTTGATGTTATAGATGTCTTTGCTGCACAGAATGCACGACGTGAAGCGATATCAATTGACATTTGTCACTTGTGCATTATTTAACTAATAAACAACGGCATTATTCATTAAAAGAGTCTTCATGATTATTTTTTTGGGCTTATATATATTTGCGTACATTATCTCATGTCATATGTTGAATGTCAAAATGCAAGGGGCCCCCAAAGAGGTCAATCCCCCCGGGCCCCCAAATCCCTAGTTACGCCCCTGTGCCAACTTATACTGAATTATAACCTCATGCTGTAACAAAGTCCTGTATAGTTTTCTCCCCCCTTTGTTCATTCTTCAACGCTCTGTTCCACTTGATCACGTCTCTTGTGGTTCTCCTCTGCTCTCTCTCTCTATCACTTTGTAAACATCTAGACGTCTGCTTAACTTTTTATCCCATCACAGATTCTAGACAGATTCGATTCTCGTACTCGAGCATTGCTTTAAAGGTTGTTGTTGTTTTTTTCAGATTCGATTATCGCTTATGTTTTTATTGAGTATCTCCGATTCTAAAAAAAAAATTTCCCATCATACTTCTCCAAAATTCGGAGATTTTCATTCATGGAGGCGAATCTATAAATAGCAAGCTTTTTGGCGTATCTGCTGTACAGAATACGGAAGTGTTTATAACCGAAGTATTTTAATAAACCGTATAAATAATTTGTAATGCACTTTTCAGCACTGCAGAATCAAATTTTTTATACTCTTGTGGCACAGAGTAATTACATTATTTAGCTGGCAACAGTGATCCTTCACTATGGCGTCCTTGAAATTGTTTACTTTGTTTATTGGTTCCAAAAATCTTTCTCCATCTTCCTTATTTTATTTTCTTATATTTTTCTTTAGGATAAAAGAGAAACAAAAATCCAATTATCTCGCCACCGCAGTTTATCATATCGCTTTCTCTTTTTTTTTTTTTTTTTTCTTACTGAATTTCATGGCTTAAAAAATCAAAGTGTAATCAAAGAGAAGGTTACTGTGATGAACTTTTAAGTATGAAAATCCCCAATTCAAACATCTTTGGGTTTCTCCGAATCTCTTATTGGGTCTTACCGATTTTAACATAGATGTATCTTTTAACTCTTTCTCTCCGTAGTTATTTACCACATTCTAGTGGAATCAACGTTGGCATCGTCTGTTAGGAAAGAAAGAGTTAATATTTCTTGGAGCAGGGGGGGGGGGCGCGGTGGCTGAGTGGTTAAGCGATTGGCTTCCGAACCTGATGTTCTGGGTTCGAATCTTGTTGAAGAATGGGATTTTGAGTTTGGGGATTTTAAGGGCGCCCCTGAGAACAACCAATTCTCATGAGTGCCTGACTTAAGTTGGGAAAACGTGAAGGCTGTTGATCGTTGTGCTGGCCACGCGACACCCTGCTCGTTAACCATTGGCCTGTAACAAAGCACCTGACATTCCTGTACTCCCACCATTTTGTAACGGATCTATTCTATGTTGTTGTTGTTTTTTTTGTTGTTGTTGTTTTTTTGTTTAGTTTTTTAAATGTAAGGGTTAATCATTGAAAAGAAAACAAAATAGTCCGAGGGATTAATTAATACAATTATAGGCCCCTACAGTTTATAGCTTGAAAATAGTGATACTATTCATTGGAGTTCTTGCCCCTAAGAAAGCGTATACTTTTGTTCGATGACATCACCGGGTGGGTCAAGGACTTCCGGGATTTCCGGTACGTACTCGTGTGTTTCCGTACATTGCCGTGGGTATATATATTAATTGCACATCGATCTCCTTGATGAAATTCTGACGTATGAAGACAACAGAGTTATCCTTTCAGTACTATTTCAGCAAGATGTAAACATTGGGCGTGGTGGATGAGTAGGTAAAGCTCTGGGTTTCCAAACCGGCGGATCTCGGGTTCGAATCTCGATGAAATCCAAGCTCTAATGGGTACCTGAAATTAGTTGGGGAAATTAAAGGCGGTTGGTCATTGTGCTAACCACAAGATATCCTCTTTAACCGTTGTGCCTTAGAAACAGATGACCTTTACATCATCTGCCCCATGGATCTCAAAGTCTAAAAGAGAAACCTTTTTTTTAAAGTCTCATTGAAGACCGTTACACGTGACTGCCTAGTATCTGACTGAAATGACCGCCTAGTATCTGACTGAACTGACTGCCTAGTATCTGGTTTAACTGACTGTCTAGTATCTGACTGAACTGACTGCCTAGCATCTGACTGAACTGACTATCTAATATCTGACTGAACTGACTGCCAAGTATCTGACTGAACTGACTGCCTAGTATCTGACTGAACTGACTGCCTAGTATCTGACTAAACTGACTGACTAGTGCACCGGGTTCAACCTGAACTCGCAGGTCAAAGTTTAATTGATTCTAATTTATGCAAAATGTATTTCTTCCGTCTCCTAGGGGAGAGAACCTCTACCTCTCACCGCTCCGCCCTGCCCGCCAACCAAAGAAAACAGCAAATTTCCCTAAGGGGGTCGTAGCGTTGATTTTCTTTCGATAGTGCTACAGAACAATGACATAATTCTATTCTCTTAAAATTAGACCAAATCAACGGCCGGAGTTAGCTATCCCGTGACCTTACGCGTCCTCTAGCGTAATTAAAACTAGGTCAAGGTTAATTACATCTTACCCAAACATAACCTTTTAAACAAAAGAGACAAAAAAAAAAAAAATTTAACAATGAATCTGGACAATTTCTGAGATATTTTTAGCATTTCATTTGTTTCCGCACAAATATGTGTCTGGATTCTAAAAAAGCGTGACGTTTAAAGTGTCGAGGTAGATAATATTGAGATCCTAAAATAGATCTGTGTATTTCGAACATTGTGCATGGTTGTAGTTCTGGGCTCTAGTCACTTCCTACGAAGTTATTCCTTCCCGCCCTTTCGCTTCTGTGAGTGTACTCCACTTGTCATATTGTATTTCTTTATCATCTCGTGCATTCAGGCGGACAGCAGACGTGAGGTCAGTTGGCTACTTGGAGCTCTTCGTCTTGTCCAGGGAGGATGTTTTAGAGGCTCTGAAGGACCACCCGGAGGCAGAGGTATAGACCTAGTCGTTGTGTACGAGTGGTGTGTGAGTGATGTGTGAGTGAAGTGTGTGTGATGTGTGAGTGATGTGTGAGTGAAGTGTGAGAGATGTGTGAGTGATGTGTGAGAGATGTGTGAATGATGTGTGAATGATGTGTGAGAGATATTTGTGAGTGATGTGTGAGCTTGTGTTTGTAAAAGAAAGAAAATTAAGAAATAAGGAAAAAAAACAACAAGCAAAACATTTTTAAAAATTTAAAAAAAAAAAAAAGACTTATCTACGGGAAGAACCGCAAAATCACTACCCTATTTCTCAATAATGCGAAAAACGATCTTTTTTAAATGAAACAAAATTATTTAATCACCACTAATTGTTTAACTATTTGTTTTTTTTTAAATTGATTCATGTATATAACCAATCAAACTAACATTATAACCAGCCAAAATAACATTATAACCAGCCAAAATAACATTATAACCAGCCAAACTAACATTATACAGGCGGTATTTTATAACCAGCCAAAATAACATTATAACCAGCCAAAATAACATTATAACCAACCAAACTAACATTATAACCAGCCAAACTAACATTATAACCAGCCAAAAAAACATTATAACCAACCAAACTAACATTATAACCAGCCAAACTAACATTATAACCAGCCAAAATAACATTATAACCAGCCAAACTAACATTATAACCAGCCAAACTAACATTATAACCAGCCAAAATAACATTATAACCAACCAAACTAACATTATAACCAGCCAAACTAACATTATAACCAGCCAAAATAACATTATAACCAGCCAAACTAACATTATAACCAGCCAAAATAACATTATAACCAGCCAAAATAACATTATAACCAGCCAAACTAACATTATAACCAGCTAAACTAACATTATAACCAGCCAAACTAACATTATAACCAGCCAAAATAACATTATAACCAGCCAAAATAACATTATAACCAGCCAAACTAACATTATACAGGCGGTATTTTATAACCAGCCAAACGTTTAATGTCTCTCATGTACATGATTCTAACATAACATGTTTCTTCCCAATTAAATTACTTTATGTGGGGGAAAAAAACTGTGATTGAAATAATCTAATCATCAAGAGCTCTGTGCTGTGACATCCCTGTCAATCATTAAAAAGTACGACAATTTTTTTTTCCTTATGAGGTATCCCATCATGCAAGAGATATTAACTAATTGCATATATTGATTTATAAGGAGCCAGAAGATACATTAATTTTATATGTTTGGTGAGGTATTTATTATTCGAACCATATCCTTGTATGTTTCATGTGCTATAGAATAACATGTATAACAGACGAAATTTGACATTTATATCTAAGAAATGTTACAAAAGAGGTAAAGGAAATATGTTTAAAATTCGTGATTTATTCTCTATAAATTAGATCAATAATAAATTAATTAATTGAATGCTTTAGCATTGCTACATTTCGTGTATGTCACGTGCCTGAATGGGTAAAATACACATTTGCCCCTCAAAATAAACATTTCCATGTCTGGGAATACACATTTCACTTTTGGCATATAAGCATCTCTGAGTGAACACGTTTTTTTCTCTTGCACCCGGAACTAGCTGGCGCATAGACAATTATTCATTTGTGAAGACAATAAAGAAATTTATTTTTAAAAATAAAATAACCACTTAATCAATTAATAGCTGGGAATTAATTATATTGTTTAATACCAACAATAGAAGTTAATCCTTCAGTTTTCAGAGATGTGGCTAAATATGTGGGGCTTTGTCGTCTTTGATGATTATAAACGTTATTTCTACTAAATTCTACCACACCCTGTTGATTAACGTGAACAAATAATAGCAAAACTCTAGGTATAAATTATAAGACATGAAATCAGCTGTTTAATCTAACGCCATCTTGGTTGACAACAACAGTTACAAGGGATGTTACTCCCAAACACCGAGTGGTACAACCTATATAAAACACACACAACACACCCGATCTCGGATCAAGTGGATACTTCAAACAATTATTCACTGTACCCAACAAATCATGAATCAAATAAAAATTACCCAATTAGTCAATTAATTATTGGTAATTAATAATTTTGTTTGATATCGAAAAGGGGAAATAACTTGTACCTTATTCAGGTATATGGCTGTAAATGTGGATTTCTTCCACTTAAATAAGCTTTATCTATTTATTTATTTTTTTTTCGAGTACTTCTTATTTTGCTTGTTTATAGTTTTGCTCTTTCCTGAATTAGAAAACCACTTTGAGAATTTGGCCAATTTGTAACCACAAAATATGATTTTTTTAAAAATTGCAATGCAAATAGATAGTATACTTTATTTCAATTCATCCTAACATCCTTACGTAAAGTTGTTTTTTTTTTTTTTTTTTTTTTTTTTTTTTTTTATTAATTTAAATTTAACAATTCATTTACCCAAAAGCGAAAATGATTTTTGTTTTCGGTATCTTTATGCATCATTGGTTCCCATCAGTCATGTGGCCATATGCATCAAAAGCGGAAGAAGAATGGACGATTTATTAATGTGATTTTTTATTTGAGGAGAGCTCTTGGTCTACGTTTAGTATCTCCTTGTTTATTATTTCGTTCCCATGGCGATAGGAGTACTGACCTATATGAAACGACACCATGTCTTGTAATCCCTTGTTTAATTTCCTACTGTCACTAGAAATGTATTTAAGAACACAAACATTGGTTTTAAGGTTAGAAGAGTGATGGGGGGGGGGGATGGGAAAAGAGGTGGGGGGCTGGTCGGCCTAAGGAGAAGAAACTTCGAGTTTGGCATTTACTGAACAAGAACAGACCTTGTATGGGCGCCACATTGTGCGCGTGTGTGTTTTTCTACTGTGTTGACGAGAGGGTTAGTGCCCCCTTTCACTTCCACTTGAGTTTTTTCAATCTATTGCAAGTGTCTTCTGGTGGCGTGTGTTTGTTTAGAGAGCCAAGTTGGTGTTAGTGGGTGGAGTTGGGGGGGGGGGGAAGGGGGGTTTGCTTGTGTGTAGAGTTTCATTGTATCCACTTTTTAAAATGAAATCCTATATTTGTGTAAACATTATACATTTCTTTGTTTTTTTTTAATTCGCATTATAAAAGTAAAGTTTCCCTTTCAGACATTGTGGTCTACAGGGCAGATGATGTATAGGTCATGTTTATATGGCCTACGGTTAGCGAGGGTGTCATGTGGCCAGCACCACGACCAACCGCCTTTACTTTTCCCCAGCTAATGTCAGGTGCCCATTAGAGCTGGGTGGACTCAGAGGTGCCCAAAGATCCCGAAATAAAAAAATCCCCAGTCTTCACCAGGATTCGAATCCCCGGAAGTTCTAAATCCAAGCGCCTTACCGCTCAGCCACCGTGCCTCCAATTCGGATTATACCTTAACATAAAGGACAAAAAAATTAACATATCCACGTCCAGACCATATAATACTGTAGAGCAGTCAAGGTTATAGAGAAATTCTATATAGTTCATGATCATTTACACTGTTCATGGTCATATACCCACCGCAGTTCATCAGTTATGTAAATACATCGTCGCAAATAGAGGAGCTTAAGCCAGTAGTCAGAATGAGATCAGTTTTTAATATTTATTACAAAGAACAAGGATCTCAGATTTCTAAACGAACGTAAACCAGAAATTGTTCATAGTTCATAGTTTTACATAAAATTATTTGGTTACTATCAAAGCCCAAAATTCATGTATTGTATGCCAGTTGAGCTTTCCTCCAAGCCAATGCCAGGTATTAGATAGACATTGATTTGTGAAATGTTCACCTGTTGTTGTCAGGCCACGTGACTGAAGCTTGGGTTCAAATCTTCCAAGAGAAGGTGCATTGAGGCGCAAAAATAAAATAATTAAGATTTAAGCTTACTATACATTTGGTTTGTTTAGAGCTTTGGTGATAGTTATCTCCCTTTAATATTTGCTTTTGCTAGGAGTAGTAACACCAATAGGATATGATTCAAAAAGTCTTAAGTCTTTGCTTTTTTAAACAAAAATGTGGTGAGAAAAATGTTGAATATATTTATAAACATCACAATTTAAATGTGCATTTTGTTTAGCATAAGTGTTTCATTTTCAAATATTAAAACTCTCCTTCTTTCTCATAGTCCATCATCAGAGACTACGGCCAGAGGCGTCTACGAGAGGTGGAGGCTCACAGACAGAGAGTAAAACCTTTAAAATGTCGAGGCAGCACTGACCAGCAGGGAAGTTTCTCCAATGGGTCTCAAACCGTCCAGAACAGACTACTGCAGACACTTCGGAGCCTAAACCCGGCGGTCCGACGGCAGAGCGCGCAAATCATCAACCACATCAGCGGCTCTCCGCCGGCGTCAACCACAACCGGGAACGGCCCGCCTTCTGGAAACCAAAGGTGTGTAGCCCAGCCTTGTCTGAAAGATTCCCGCGTTAGCCGAGACTGCACCCCAACCAGCGCATCACCGCTGGCTCAGGTTCACACCCCTGTGGTACTCGTTGACCAGCCTCCCGCGGACCCCGCGCCTATCCGCGCCCCCGCGCGCAGGCGTCGTAGCTTGGGTTATCTCCGTACGGCATGCGTTCGGTTTAAGCACGCGTTTAACCGTCGCAGGGGTCGCAGGCGTAGCTTAGATGACGACGGGCATCGGGTTCAAAATCAGTACATGACCAAATCTCTGGACGACCAGTCCAGGCACAGCGACCAGAGCGGGAACTCCAGCCCCTTGCCTCAAAAATGTAGCATCAAGCTGAATATAGAAACATGTCAAGACGCGTCGCGCGCAGGTGGGGATACCTCTGTAGATAACTCCATAGAAGACAACGAGATTGTCACATTCAAACATGTGCAAGAGAAGATGTCCATATTTGGAGGGATTAAAAGAGGGTCTTCGTTAATGCAGGCATATTTTGAGGGTGAATCAAGCCATTTCGGTCCTAAGCTAACGAAAGGAACACACCGGAAGTATTCAGAGCCTGTAGCTTACATGCCGGTCTGTACAGAGGACACTGATGAGCCTCAAAGTCATCCATTGCAGGAAAGTGACGCCGAGGGAGAAGCTCCAGTCACTAACGCCCTGCCAGCGCCCTATTCATTAACAGTAAACAACGACGAAGAAGCTTCGATGACACCCTCATTGACGGAACAATCTAATCCTTTGGATCTTTCGGCGACGTCTTCGGGGTACCTCGCGTCATCTCACGCATTGTCTTTCACGCCACAGTCTAGGAGTAGCTGTTCGAAAAGCGAGGAGAACTCTTCTAGCCTCGCTGCATCTATACAAAACGAGGCTCTGGGCAACTATCCAGTTATCCTATCTCCTTCAGCAAATATCGAAGCTGCAGATGCCCAGCCAACAAGCCCAGACGAGTCTTTCAAAAGTTCGTTCTCAATCAAATCGTTACCAACAAGGCATTCTCCAACGTACGTTAAGAGCAAGAACTCAAGCAACACAAAGCATTCCCCAGCGAGAATTCGAAAGCTGATCAATTCCTCGAATCCTCGAGTCCTCTCTCAGTCAGAAACCCAGGCTGAGAACAAGGTAGAAGCGCCCCTGTCAGTGCCGGCTTCTCCTGTCCCTTGCTTCAAGAAGGCATCCCCGAGCCCCTTCAGCCTGTCCTGTCATTGCGACCCTGCCGAGAACTTCTCCAAATTTATCAGCAAGCACCTTCCGGACTCCTTCCGGCAAAGGCTGATGAAGACCAACGCCTACCTCGCCGTCCAAAGCCCACGGCTGAACAACAAATACCGGACGTCCAGCGA
This sequence comes from Biomphalaria glabrata, assembly GCF_947242115.1. NCBI lineage: Eukaryota > Metazoa > Mollusca > Gastropoda > Planorbidae > Biomphalaria > Biomphalaria glabrata. Next base: position 35,752,050 of record NC_074722.1, on the reverse strand, counting down.
CAGCGACGCCCCAGAGAACCAGAAAACGTTGTCGCCATGCGGGAATCACCTCGCACTCCGTTCCCAGTCTTTTCCCAGGCTGAACGACGCTGAGACCCCGACTAGTCGAGCTGTGCAGAGGTAAAGTCTCTGATTTAGGCAGCTTTCTCTCCGTATTGTATTCCCTTCTTGTCGCTTTCAATTTGTCTACATACAGCATTAGCAGTTGCATGCACAGCAGAGTTTACTATCTCCTTACGTAGAGAGTGAGAGAAGTATAAATATTGTGTTGTGTCTATTCTGACTTGTAGTCTTCTGTTCTGACAGTATTATCTTCATTAGTTTTGTCAATTTTGGAATGATTTTACATAGAATAGTTATGTTTATCTTGATTAATTCTTTCGTTTATTTATAGTTTGTTCTTATTTTTAGAAGAGGATATGATTTTGTTTTCATTAATTTTGTACATTTTTTTTTTATTTTTACATCCTCGGCTTATGACTATTAGCACAGCAGATGTTCGAATTTTCTTTTACACTTTTATGCAATAATTTTTTTTTTTATCTTCCCACATATAACGAATATATACAAACCCTTCATCCCCTGATATATACAAATTTTCCTGCTTTTTTTTTTTTAATGGAAATCAACTAACAGAAATTTATTTACTAAAATAAAACAACCAAAAACATAAAATCTATATAATAAACAATAAGATTATATAAGTTATATAACAAGCTATAGATTAACAGTAATCCCCTTTCTTTTAAAAGCCTGCATTAGATTCGACATTGCGGTTCGCAAGTCGCTTATCATTAAGTTATAGAATTATTTTCGTATTTTCTTTTCCTAGTTGTGTAGTTATTTCTAGAACTGAACTTGTCAATATTTTAGTCTACAAGCGTATTTAATTTTTATTGTTTAAAATCTGTTCTCATTGATTTCATTTTGCTTTATACAACTATGTTACATCGGGATAGATAGCATCTCTACAATAGAGGTATGATATTGCGGCCATTACATGAGTAATTTTTAAATGAAAATGTAGCTTATTATTCCTAATTTATTTTTGGTAGCGCTATTTTCCATTTAAAAAAAAAAATATTTAAAAATATCAAGCTTTTGTGGACTAATGTTTAATTCATCCTTAGTTTTTCTTCCTGAGTAATTTTTAAGCTTACTTCAGCGTTTCAATTGTGGTGTAAAAATAATTGCCCAAATAGTCAGATGTTCTCCTGTAGATATGCTATTCTCATTTATTTGGTCTCAAAGATTGTTTCACTTTGTTTCCTAGAATTTGTACTTTCATTTTTAAGTCTTGAATTCGTTGACTATGTGCATTTATGTGATTATATTTATAAACATATTTATTTGATATCAACTATTTTAAGTTAGACTCACAACTGTATTTACGAGTTAAAACAATTATTACACTTTTACTTCTATAAGAATGTTTACCAGGTGAGGTCATCTAATGTTGAATTCCTCATAAGGTCTATATCTTGAGACAAAAAGGGCCAGAAAGAGGCAAAAATATTTCTACTCTTCACCGTTCAGTTTTGGATGCATACTAGGGGCGGGGGGTCGGTCATCTATAGTTCCGACACGCGTGCCACTGCTCACACTACCGCCAAAGGAAAAGTAAATCCCAATGGAACTGAGTTTCTGCGGCTTTATTATCTACTATGGGCAGCAAACAATTTGAGGGGCCGTATTATGACGCGTCACAGGCTTGAAATGACAGGCGGGCCGTAGATTGGGAATCAATTATTTAGATGTTGTGATTTAAACTTCCTTCATGGCCTTTGTACATTGGCTTAAACTCCCTTCATGACCATTGTATATTGGCTTAACTCCTTTCATGGCCTTTTGTACATTGGCTTAAGCTCTCTTCATGGCCATTGTATATTGGCTTAACTCCTTTCATGGCCTTTTGTACATTGGCTTAAACTCTCTTCATGACCATTGTATATTGGTTTAACTCCATTCATGGCCTTTTGTACATTGGCTTAAACTCTCTTTATGACCATTGTATATTGGCTTAACTCCTTTCATGGCCTTTTGTACATTGGCTTAAACTCTCTTCATGACCATTGTATATTGGTTTAACTCCATTCATGGCCTTTTGTACATTGGCTTAAACTCTCTTCATGACCATTGTATATTGGCTTAACTCCTTTCATGGCCTTTTGTACATTGGCTTAAACTCTCTTCATGACCATTGTATATTGGCTTAACTCCTTTCATGGCCTTTTGTACATTGGCTTAAACTCTCTTCATGACCATTGTATATTGGTTTAACTCCATTCATGGCCTTTTGTACATTGGCTTAAACTCTCTTCATGACCATTGTATATTGGCTTAACTCCTTTCATGGTCTTTTGTACATTGGCTTAAACTCTCTTCATGACCATTGTATATTGGTTTAACTCCATTCATGGCCTTTTGTACATTGGCTTAAACTCTCTTCATGACCATTGTATATTGGCTTAACTCCTTTCATGGCCTTTTGTACATTGGCTTAAACTCTCTTCATGACCATTGTATATTGGTTTAACTCCATTCATGGCCTTTTGTACATTGGCTTAAACTCTCTTCATGACCATTGTATATTGGTTTAACTCCATTCATGGCCTTTTGTACATTGGCTTAAACTCTCTTCATGACCATTGTATATTGGCTTAACTCCTTTCATGGCCTTTTGTACATTGGCTTAAACTCTCTTCATGGCCATTGTACATTGGCTTAAGCTCTCTTCATGGCCTTTTGTACATATTTAAGTTGCTCGCATTCAATACAGTGTAAATAAAAGGCCCTAACAGCCTGGACTGCTGCTGACTGCTACTGTGATGTTGCCGTGGTGTTACTGCCTACTGAACTGTTACTATGCCGTTACTGGACTGTTACCGTGCCGTTACTGGACTGTTAGTGATTGTTGGTTTCTGGCAACTATCCCATCGCTTCTTGTGACCTATTGATTACTCTGGTGTCAGTGGTTGTACAGTGCCGTGTTGTGGGAGTGGATGTATAGGTATTTTTGTATACACTGCTAATACTTGTATATACACTAGACTTCTTTTAAAAATTAGATATAGTCGTATTGAACACAAGCCAAAAGAAAGGCAGTGGAGTATTAGGATACACGATTTTACCACAATTAACTGTTGCTTTTGTAGTGATACAATTAACTGTTCCTTTTTTTCTCATTGCTGAACTCTATCTGTGTCAAATAAGTGATACATGTTATGCCATTTTTTTTAGTTTTAAAAATGGTTCCAATAACTTAAATCTCAAATGTCAAACAAATTTGAGATTGTCATGGTAAACTAACGATGTCATGGACGCTAAATAATAATAAAAAAAGAAATAAGCTCTAATTTTAACAATACCTCTATATCTTGACAGCTGATCTTCGTATCAAACCTATGGAGTGAAAGACTAATTATTAATCTAAAAAATTAAAAAATAAAAAAGTTAAATTATCATATAGCTTAAGGTCACTTCTCTTATTTTGTACACCGGATATAAAAAAAATAAAAAGCTAGCTATTTATAGCGTTTCCGACATGTACGAAAATCTACAATAATAATCGGACTCTACTTCATTCAATGATTCATTTATTAACTCTTTCTCTCCGTAAGTTTTTTACCACATTCTGATGGAATCAACGCTGGTATCGTCAGTGAGAAGAGAAAGAGTTAATCTGGTTGGTTGTCCTTGTTGTTGAGTTTATAAAGATATCTAAATAGGTGTCCATCGAAAAACGGGACTTGACGGAATCGACAAACAAACAGAAATACGTAATGCACAACTGAAGTTAAGTGTCAACTCTGTGTATCTTTAACATTTCTATGATGCCAGGAGCGGCGTTTTGGTGTGGCGAGTAGGGCAATCTCGCCCCTGATAGGGGCGCAAATAAAGCAGTGGCGCAGCTAAGGATTTGGGGGCCCGGTGGCTAAATCTCTTTAGGGGCCCCTGAACGTTGATATTCGATTTCATGACATGAGATAATATCGTAATATTTAATGTAAAAATAACAAATTTCGGACACTAATTTGGGGATTCTCAAATTTGGACTCCCATCAGTGTGCTAATGCCAACTACAAGCTTCAAAATTTAGCACATTTATTTTAGTCACGTTTTACTTTAGAGTGTTAACCTATAATCAGATATTTTTGGATGCATATAAAGGGATTGCAGTATTTTACAACTTTGTACAATTTTAACTTTGCCCTAGATTTGAAAATATATTCTATACATTGTAGACCTGTTTTGTTTTTCGTACTCGCTTCAAGAAGCTCTTCAGTGCTTAAGTCTTCTTGATAGGACAAACTACCATGGTCAAAGGCTCGTAACACTAGGGGTGGAAATGTGTCAGTGCTCCATGTCCTAGTATGAGATAGTGCTGTGTAGTGTGTTCAACCGCGGATGCATGATCCGTGCATGCAAGTGACTCATTTGATGCTTTGTCAAAGTCTTATAATAGTTTTTGTTTTCTTTAATTGTATGTACTATTTTAAATTAATATGTAGCAATTTTTTTAATCGAAATGTATATAGCATTTAAATATAATGCCAATGTTGTATCTGATTCAAACTGCAATTAAATGTAAATTATTTGAAATAATAGTTCGTGAATTAACAAAATGAAGCTCTAACTGTTCTTTGTTTTCATTTTTTTCCCTCTGCCAATGTGCTAAACAGGGGGCAGAACTCTGACAGTGAAGTTCAATTTACATTCGATGCACATGATGCCGAGATCTCACCAAAATTAAACAGGTTAGTCCCCTTTGAACGCTTATTTATATTTTTAAAAGGGGTGGGCCCCAAGTCGTTACGTCAACTGGAAGTGGAGGAAGCTGAAACTGTCTTGAACTAAGGGCGGCCACTGCGACAAAAAAGAAAAGAGAGTTTTGGAAGAGGTGGGTTAAAAACTGGTTGGGAAAAGTTGTACACATTAATCGAAACATTTAAAAAAAAAAAAAACAGGAAATGAAAGAAAGTAATCCTGTTCACCAAGGGACTTTACTCCAGCTTGACTTGCGGACTTACAGGGAAACTATTGAGGAAGTCAAGCTTGTTGTATTTAAATGAGAAGATTGAGTTGCTGCCCCTGTGTATAGTACTTTTGACTATACAATATTATAGTTTAAACTTCAGGTTACTCTCTGCTGGAAGATCAGGACAGAATAGAGCTTGCTAGGGTTATCATTTACCAAGGGCGTATCTACTTATCAAGGGAGTGGGTGCTGATTTAAGGGGGATTTCATTGGCAGCACATACGGCTTTCTATATATAGAGAGAGAGATATACAGAAACACTGAACTACTACTTTATATTTCATATAGATTTAGTTTAAGGCTTCTTACATATTATTCTATTCTCTGTGAACATGTGGGGGAGGAGCCAATGAGGTATCTGGTTTCTGTCTGTCTTTTGGGTGCAAACAGAACTATAATTTCACTTAAATTTCTGGTTTGAATTTTGAACATGAGCCAATTTTTAATTGCCAAGTAGTTTATGACACATAGATATTCAAAATAAACTCAACTCTGCTATGTATGATTGTGTTTTAATTGCAGATTATGATCTTAGATCTTAAGAGTCTTGATTGTGGCAAAATACTAACTTTATTTTGGTGGGGGCAAATTAGCATTGTGGAGAGAATTCAGTTTTTATGTTTTACATGTTTCGGATGTTCCTTCAGAGTTGAAGATAGTTTTCTTCCTAGTCCAAACTTCCCACAGGATGACAGGGGATGGGAGAGGGCAGGGTTTGAACCCGGGACCATTGATAAATCTGAACGACAGTCCAGCGCGCAAACCGCACAACCAGGCAAGATTTACAAAACTTATTAGAATGTTGCGTTTTACAATATCACCTGCGTAGAACTTTGATTTGTATTTTTCTCTTTTGTTTCCTGCAGACTCAAGCAGACCAAGGAGAAAAGTTTTGAGAGACAGGGAAGTGGAAATGGACGCTCCCACGCAATGTCTATCATTCAGACCCCTGCCTCAGACCTGACCTATCAGAATATCTCAGCACAAATCCAACAGATGCAAATACTTGTCGACAAACGATTGGTATTATATCTTGGCTTACAATTATTATTTTTTTCTAATTGTATAAAAAGGGTAGATAGTGAGAACATTGAACAAATTTCTTTAACTCTTTCTCTCCTAACCAACAATACAAACGTTGATTCCATCAGAATGTGGTAAATAATTACAGAGAGAAAGAGTTAAGATTGAAGCTACAGATTTTCACTGCAATCGTAAAAAATAAAACATACATTTTTATTGCATCATAATTTCATTTAATGCTGCAATACAAAAATACCTAATACTAGGTTGCCATTACAAAGGAATACATTGTTTTTCATTAAACAATAAAGACAAAAGATATACTCTTTTTACAAGAAACATGTATTTAAACAATATGCGTTTATTGTAAAGTTTTTTTAAAGTTTCCTCAGCCTGTAAATATTAGTGGAGTATGATATATATATACTCCTGGATGTGGACAATGGAGTAATATCACATTATGTTTTTTAATGCTTACTTCTTCTCACCTTAAATATTGCAAAATTCAGTAAGTTTTAAAATGAAGAGAAATATTTAATCCAACCTAGAACAAGCAATATACAAGCAATGTATCCTAAAATATTGTAGCAAATCTATGACAGGCTAAGACTAAGACTGCTTTATTGATCCTAATGGAAATTTTGTTGTCAAGGACTCTTTTCTCCAAAATAGAAACAGCAACAAAAACATTCACATAGTCATGCTACATTTTAGTAGAATGAAATAGAGTTCTTTTAGATTTAATCTCACTTTCCTTCTAAAAAAAATATTTAATTTGCAAATTTTAGTTTTAAAAAGTGCATATTTTTGAGTTTGTGGAGGATAAGGCTCTTGGTAGACTGACTGTTGTGTATCCGGAGCTGGATTTATTTCTGCTACTAGCATACACTTCTTAAACATGACATTTTTACCAGTCATAAAAATGCAAAAAAATTGTTACAAAAAAATACTACTTAAAGTTTCTGACCGTCGAAATTCAGATATATTTTTAATCACATTTATGAAGAGCCCATTCTTGTTGAGTACCTGGGGCTGTAGATCTACCTGCCTTCCCTTAAATCCAATGTTGTACATATGAGTTATATGTTTACATTGCTAAATGTTTTATTAAGTGTAAAGATTGGTAATCAGTTTCACAGTCATTGAATTTTAAAGTTCATTATCAGAGCAAATTACATTTTTGTTACATACAAATATTTTAGATTTGGCGGTTCAGTGAAAAATGAGGGTTAAAATTTAAATTTGATTTTCTGATTATCATTTTTATATATTTATAGTTGTAAAGGAAGCCTATAGTCAGCTTTAAATTTCTCTTTCATTTTTGCTTAGTTACTTCCTTTTGTACTATTTTTATTGACTAAAAACTCTTAAGTCTTGTTGCCAACTTTCAGAGTCAGTTAGAGGAAGTGTACATGTCAACATTTTCAAGATTAGATAAACTGGCAGAAACTCAACAAACATTGGAGCGCCTAATCAAGCAACTCTTGGTAATTAAGTTGTATTTCTTTGTGCTGGAATGACAAATTTTGTAATTATTCCTTTTACTCCATTTATACAAAGCTTATATCAATTTTGTCTGTCTGTCTGATACAAATTTTGAACATAATTCCCATTCTCGATTCAAGTTGAAGCTTTGCACAAATATTTAATGTCAATGAAAAAAATTAACTAAAATAATTAGTAAAATAGTGGTAATTTTCTTGACACCGAAATGTAAAATAATTTTACAGTTTTGGTATACATGGTTGTAAGTGTGGAGTTATTTCCCTTATATAACCTTTTTTTTTTTAAAATATTTTTTAAAGGTTTATTTGAACTTGTTATTTATAGTGTTTATGTTTACATTTATATTTCAAATATTTGAAGATCATTTACGAATGGTTTTAGTTGTTGTTTTTTTTATAGTTATGTTTTGTATCTTTTGTACGTCCCTTTAAAAAGATTGTTGCATCCCAGCCTAAGCTTCCCGCATGATGGCAGTGGGCAGGGTTTAAACTCAGGACCATCATTAGGATAGACTTAAACACAAACTACACATCCAGGCGGCAATAATATAGGAATGTGGTGCTCCATGTGAGGTGGAACTGAACATAAGACTTTTTGTATCTCTTAGCCTCTCCTGATATCCTGTTCAAATCTAACTAACCAACATGCTGGTACACCATCTTCTTCCTCTTAATCAGAAAACATCTCGTTAAAAAATTTACAAAAATATACTAGACATGGTAAAGTAAAAAAAAAATACATGCCTTAAAGGAAAAGACTCAGAGGGAAGCCATTTGAGGACCAGTGTGTTGCGATGGAATCTGAACAGTTTTGTTTTGTTTGTTTTTTATTTCCAAAGTTCCTTCAGAAATGAAAATTATAACACCCTCGCCCTAATCTCCAGCAGGATGGAAATGGATGACAGTGGGCAGGGTTACAACTGGGAACCATCGTGCCAACTGTCTGAAGCACATAATACAGTTAGCCATCTTGGGACATCCATGAAACCACAAAATATTTCCATACATGAAGCAAATCTATATCATTCGCTCATAACAATATCATTCCTATTTACCATAGCAAGAGATGCCCCACAGAAATGCTTTAAAGACCAGCTTGGGCACCTAATTGCCTTAGATGACAAAGAAGAGAGCACCTGGTTGCAAGCAGCTTCAGAACGAGACAGCTGGAGGTCACTCACAAAGGCCGCAGGATACACATTTGAGACGAACAGAAAATCCACTGCCGAGGACAGACGCAGATGGCGAAAAGAAAATCTCAATCTACCACTGACGGGCAATAATTATGCTTGATCTGGGTGTGGCAAAATATGTAGGTCACATCTGGGGCTGCGTAGCCATGGGAAATACTGCATTCCTCATTAATCTTCAGACTCAAAGACAAGCCTTATTATTATAATTATTATTACCATAGGCAGGTGACAACTGCTAGTAAGTTGTCCAACTAATTAACTGGTGGCTACCTGGGATAGGCATAAGCAAAATATTACAACTGGACATCCAAACCCCAAAATGTCATTTAAAAGGGTTGGAATACAGAGACAAAATTTTAAGTGGATATTTGACTGAATATTGTGAAAGTTATATTTCAGTGTATTGATGTGTTGTTGTTTAATTTCAGAAGCAGCAAAAAGATCAAAGTGATGCCCTAGGAGAGGAAGAAGAGCAGCTTACAGCCTCCAGAGTTTAATGGGGTCAGACTAGGACTAGTGCTAACCAGTTTGATGGTACCATACCCTGACGCCATAGCAACGTGACTCAAAATTTAAAGCTGGATAGAATTTCTATCCGCTGTCATCCAGAAGCTTTCAACATCATGTTGATAATTCAACTGTGTGATAAAATGATGTTGATATTATCAGATTCAAATTTTTTTTTTTCTCGAATGGAATTAGTGGAAGATATTGACGTCCAATGTCAATTTCTCATTCGTTCAGTTCTGATGTTTCTTCCATTATGAGGGGATAGAGCTGTGATTTGTGTTAAGTTTTAAACACACTTTAATCAACACTGTTGATCAGTTTGATTCCAATAAAGTTTCTAAGAGTGTTGTCACAAGACTTCCTAAGATTCAGTTTGAACTATTAAGTCTGAACTTCTGTTTAGACATTTGCTGTGTTCTGATTATGCATTTACCATAACATTGAATAACTTGTAAGTCATTATTAGCCTTGTTATTACAACAAACACCAGTGATTGAGGGGTGTGAGCATTGCTGCCAAAGAGTTTTTTGCTCCGTGTCAATATTAAAATGTTGTTTTAAATGTGGTATGCATAAAAATGCACATAAGGACAGTCCATCTGTACATAGCTATATAGTTGCATTGTTTAACATATTCCTGGTCATGTAGTGGCTGCTTAATTGGATCGTATGTGCTCTGGATTGTTGTCTTCATGGTCCCTCCTGCTGGAGGTTAGGGCTAGCATGTAATAATCTTCAATTCAGATGAAGTATCTGAAACAGTAAAAACAAAGCAAATATTCCACACAAGCAAAGTCTGTAACTTGAATGGTATTGATCACTATGAATAGTCCTCAACAACCTAGCTAATCTACCATTACTTAGAACTTTTTCAAACAGTGAAGGCTGCCTATCCTGTTGTTCACCCTACAACTAGTGAAATTTAATTTTCAGGGAAATCTCAAATGTTTCAATTGTGATTAAGGTGTACATAAATATGCATAATTATATTGACTAATTTGTTGCACAATGAAAAGTATATGTGTATATGGTAGTACTATGTTTAATTTACAATCTAATGGACTCTTGGCTTTCGTGGATTCAATTTTCGCGGAAGATCTGCAAAAGGGGTTTTAAAAAAATATTAATAGAAAAATCTCATTGTTTTTATAAAACTACACATTTTTTTGCAGCAGTTCGATGTGAATGTACAACATTCATTCTATAGCAGACTATAGTAGCAGAGCCTTACTACACACACTTATTCTTTTATACTGTAATGCAACATACAGTACAGTATTCTATGACACTTTTAAAAATGACTCACTATTTAAGGAGGTTTTTAAAAAGAAACAGCATGTTAAGTTTATTAAGGGAATGGGAAATTGTTTTTTAGGGTTGAAAGTGTTAAAGGATGTCCTGCGATACTGTTCATATCCACAAATAGTGTATGTATATGAAATCATATACTGCGTCTCCACTTTGCAGGTAGTCTTGGAACATATCCCCCCCCCCCAAAAGTCAAGGGAACACTGTACTCTACTTGATTTGGAAAATATATTAATGCTAAGTTTAATAATTTTATTGCAGTCACTAGGACTTTGTATTATAATGTTTTCTTGTAAAGATTTTTGCATATCAATGAATAGTAAACTCAACATTTAAATTGTATCACAAACGTATGTATATCTTTGATATAAAAAAAACAAACATTTAAAATCTTTTCAATATGATATTTTTAAAAATTTCTGATTAATTAAAAGTCAACTGAACTGCTTGGGTTTGTAGTATGCCCTTCAGGTTGTCATTACAATAATCTTGAGTTTGAACTTTGACTGCTTCCATCCCCTCCAGGCTGCCTAGTCATGGGGTATGTGCTCTGGACTGTTGTTCGGACTTCTCGATGGTCTTGGGTTCATACCCTGTCAATCCCCATCATCCTGCAGAAGGTTTGGACTAGGAAGTAAATTATCTTCAACTTTGAAGGAACATTGGAAACATGTCGAAACATTTTATTAAACATTTCAGAAACAAATCAAACAGGTGGGAACTAAGACCTAAAACGTTTTTCTATTCTGAAGGAAGATCTGAAACTTATCAAACAAACTCAATTTCCTTTTTTTTTTTTTTTTGTTGTCTCGCTAAGTGAAAATAAACTTCTCATATCAAACCTTCTGATCTGTGATCTGTGGTGAACTGTTAACAAGGGTGTCATGTGACCAACTGCTTTACTTTTCCCAACCAATGTTGACCAGGATGGCTGCCTGGTCGTGCGGTATGCGCGCTGGACTGTCGTTCAGATTTATTGATGGTCCAGGGTTCAAACCCTGCCTGCTCCCATCCCCCATTGTCCTGCGGGAGGTTTGGACTAGGAAGTAATTATCTTCAACTCTGAAGGAACATCTGAAACATGTTAAACATTTTACAAACAATGTTGTACCCATTAGAGCTGGGTGGACTCAGCGGCGCCCAAAAAAATCCTGAAATTAAAAATCCCAGTTTTTACCACTCTGTCACCACTTTCCTTCTCACTAAGCAATCAATATATTATTCTTAGAATAGACACATAACAAAATCTTTGCAAGTTCATATTAATTATCTAAATAGACAGAATATACAATATGCAGTTATGTCTCATTCTATAATGTATTACATTATGTATACAGTGTTAGTGAAACTGTAATAAATTACTTTTGTATATATATAGGTCCAAAATTGTAAAATAAATTTTTTAAAATAAAATTGATGATAATGTATGTACATTTATTTCATATTCTCCAAATTTGTAGTTTTAATTTCTACTTTTGATAAAAACTTTGAGGTTTTAAAAGTAAAATTAAATGAGAATTAGCAATGTCGAAAAGACATTTTCTTAATTTAAAAAAATCCTGTTAAAATTTATCATTTGACTGTGGTAAAACAAAAATGTCACTGAGAATATTAGCTGACTTAATAAGTTCTAGATTTATCAGAATATTCTAGAATCTTATAGAATTTAAAAGAGTATTCCGTCATACTTAACTTTGATATTGAAATGTTGAATTTTAGTTTTTTTTAATATCATCTCATTATTAAAAAGAATATTAAATTCATGCTTAATAAATCATTTTTGTCAATAATCTTGTTATTGGTTTCTGAAACTTAGAATTAAAAAAAAATAAATAAAAGATACAATTCTTTTTGACATTTAGATGAAAGGTCATAGTTTTTAGCTTAGGTCTATTATTTTCAAAAGATTTGTAAATTGTTTGTTATTTTGATTTTTGTTTATTAACACTAACAGTAGTTCTATTATCAAAAGATATATTTTTTTAAAATCTGGTGTCAACAAATACTCTGAGACAATAAACTGAAGGCTCAGTTTCAGAAATTTATAAAATTTTAAGGATATATGTTAACCACTACAAATTGTGTCACAAGTATGTCACAAGAAAGGGGGGAGATAACTTGTGAATAATTGGTATTGTGTTTTTAATAAATTAAATCCCTTTTGTTACAGGTTTTTTTTTTAAAGTTAATAATTGGTAATTGTAATGCAAGACTGTATAGTTTCCTTTAATGTGCAGCCAAACATTCCAGGCTCACTTATGTCTCACCAGCCACATGAGGAGGCACAAAACCCCCAGTACAAAGCCATCAGCCCCCTAAATGACAAAAGCGTTCATCATCGAACCACGATGGACGAACTATATAGACATTTATAGTTTTACTTTCTGCAAAGCTAGTGATAGAGACATCTCATTGTATTAATTATTTTTTTGTATGAGTAGAATTAATAAGTGAATTACAGCAAAGTTTATTATATTTAGCTTATGTAATGCTAGTATTTACTTTCACCAATGCCATGTCACGTGTGTATGCATTGAATTGTGCACAATGAATTCTGTTCATTCCGAATACTGTTGTTGTAAATATCATCAGCTATTGTATAGACTACATTTATTAAAATGACATTCACTTCTTCTCTGTGCGGCTTTTGTGTTTCTTCGTACGTAGGGGAGTGTACTCTGTTGTCAAAATGTTTTTGTATTTGTGGACCATTACAATCACCATTACTCATAAAATGCTTTCAATAGCATGCGTCCCTAATAGCCTCTGACAACCTGTCCAACTCCTGGCCTTCACGCGTGATTCAGATACTGAGCCTGGAGGAACCGCAACCACCGATAGGAGAAGGGTAAAGGCGAGCCACTTTCGCCTAAACCAGTAAGCTTCGGGCAGGAGGGGCTCGTTAGACTTGGTTGGTTTTCCATCTTTCCAATAGCATGCCTCTTACAACCAGTCCAACTCCTGGCCTTCACGCGTGATTCAGATACTGAGTGTCACAACAACATTCGGATGGTATGACGTCACGATGTGTTGTGATGCCGGGGATTTTATTTGAATTCAATAGTTAACAAAAAATGAAGATCTAGAATCACAATTGACAATTCTTTGATAAAACAAAACTCTGGAACTTTATTAAATACAACGTAAGTACAGTTTATGTACAAATTACAAATCAATGAGCATGAAACATATTACAAAGGCTTTTCAAACAGAGCTCTTAGAAACGTGACTAGCTACAAGGACTTAATATTCTCGACTGACTTTACTTTTTTACTACCGCCAATTCTCTGGCGCTAACTCTTTTCAAAAATGTCTTTGTTTAAATTCAAATCAACCAATAGATTTCAAACATACTAATTACGTCCCTTGGGTAAATCCTGACTTGAATGACAAGTGTCTAAATTTGAGGATTAAATCCCGAGACTCATGTCGAGGGCTTATATTACTTTCAAAAGTGAAATGTACACACAATTCTATAATGTGATCTGTGACATATTACCCCCCTCTCCATTTAGCATTTGTATGGTAATAGAAATGCTCATATGTATTCAAATTATTTAAATATACATAAAATACCATACATGAAACTATAGAAAAATGGTTGAGGTAACATATGACAAAATAAAGTCAACTTGGAGATAACAAAATATGTAAATGCAGTGAATAAAATTATTGATGACTTTGAACACCTGTCTCACTATTGAAATAGTTATGAAAATGAGACAATGCTTGTCATGAACAATATCAAAAATTGTACAAGGCATAATACTTGGATAAAATAAATCTTGAATTGAATAGGTTACTTCTCTTCATGGTGCTTCATGATAATATTAAAATATGACATTATAACTCATTTGGTTAGTAATAATGTGAAAATGTGTACATGGAAAAATATATTGCATATGAAAAATTGACATAGAAAAAATTGATGTATACATGACAAACTTCTGAAAAAATAATACTCAATGTGAAATAAATCTCAACATGTGTGAAGCAATGAAAAATTCCAATTGTCCGTCATGTATCTGTACTATTATAATAGGATATATGCAATAATATTCGACCTGAAATAAAATACTCATTATTTAAAATTAAAATGTTTGATGCATGTCATATGCAAAGATGCTGAAACATAATAAACAAAGTATTTTGAATGAATGACCTTCCTCAGTGGGTTGCTTGGTGCTGAAATAAATATAACATAATCTGATATAGAACTCCTGTGAAAAAAATGAGTAGACAAATTAATTGATTAAGTACAACTGAATACTGTTCTTCCTTGACGAGTATGAATGATAATGGATCAAGTGGCACTAAATATGCTGTAGTACATATATAAAATGTAAGTGTGAAGTTCGGAATACTTCTGAGTGTCCGTCATGGATGTGTGTACGCGTTTTCTAAACTTGAAGAAAAGGTCTTTCAGTTCATGAAGCTGTTGTTTCCATGTCATAATGATCTCACAGATA
Source organism: Biomphalaria glabrata (assembly GCF_947242115.1). Classification (NCBI taxonomy): domain Eukaryota; kingdom Metazoa; phylum Mollusca; class Gastropoda; family Planorbidae; genus Biomphalaria; species Biomphalaria glabrata. Next base: position 35,737,005 of record NC_074722.1, on the reverse strand, counting down.
ATGTCTGATTGAACCGCGTTTGAGTTTGGTGAAAATAAGAACTGTCCGAAACCAAAACTCAATTTTCTGGTTGATGAACTTTGACGCTGTAGAACAATGGTAGCAGAATGCTTTGCATTAGAATGTTCAATAGAGCAATGACTGAACATGTCTGAGTTCAATCGGTCAATACAGCAATGTTGAAGAAGTTCATTTGTTCCTTTCTGAAGAAAAGTTGCCCCTTGAGTGGACGGAGGATGAACCTTGGTGTTGTCAATGTTATTGCTTTCTGAGTTTCTTTCAAATTGCAGTACTGGAAATGTTTCAGAAACACTGGTAAAGAAATCTGCATGGTCTGGAAACACTTTAATGTTCTTCACTGTTTGTAGTGCTATGTCATTCAGAGTGATGACTTTGGGACTGTCAATTTGATTTGAGGCTGGTAATGAAACATCTATCTCAGGAATGGGTGTTGATGATGTTTCTTCTTCTTCCTCAGGAATAGTTGCTAAGCTTGTAAAATGTTCAACTTCTGCCTTGATGTCTTCATTATCTGTTTCATGGTAATGTTCAAACATATGAACATGAAATACTTTGGTTGACTTGTTGACATTGATTTCATAAAGCAGGTTGGAAATCTTTCTGGTGATGGTAAATGGACCTTGCCATTTGTAAAACAGTTTGTTACTGAAATCTGGTAACAGTAAATTGACTTGATCTCCTTGAGCAAAATATCTTGATTTCATGTGTTCATGTAATATTCTTTGACTTTCAATGTTCTTGGTTGTAATGGCTTCTTTAGTTGACTCACATTCTTTCAAATGAGGAATTTTTGTATAAATTTTAGAGTCAAGTTGAACTGTTTTCCTTTTGTCTGTTATAGCCAAAATTGATTGAAGATAAGTTTCTTTAATTTCTGCTTCTGGTTCTTGAGGCTTGTCTTGATTGTAGCAAGAATTTTCAATGAATACCATAGTATTGGTAGATAATGATGCAGATGCAGTCTTGTTCAAGTCTTGATGCATGAAGTCATCATGTTTTAAATATGACTTGTCTTGATGGACTTCAGTTTGGCCAGTTAGAGTTCTTGTATCATTGCTAGAGACTCTGGGCATGTCGTCTTGTTCTTCAAAGTTTAACAATGGACATTCGGGAATTGGAGGTGGACTTATGACCGGTAGGGATGGGCTTGATGTAATTGGGGGTGTCCATGTTGAGTGTTCTTGATTGTTGCTGGCTACTGGACTAGTAACTGGTTCTGTTGCATTTTGCATAACTTGAGTAACTGAGGTAGCCATGTGATTATTTTGGCTAACTTGTTCAGGTGCCAAATGTTCTTGTTGTCTGGACATGGATCTTGTCATTACTGCCAAACATTTTTGACCTTGCTCTATGGCATTTGTACGTTCAGTAAGTTCTTGAGGAGTGCATTCTTTAACTCCTTCTATGTTTCCAATGATTAGGTCCACTGGTAGATTGGGTGTTACTAATGCTTTTGTTTGACCACTGAAGAATGGTGTAGTAACATAAATGATGGCTTCAGGTAACTTGCTGACAGTTCCGTTGAATGCAGTGACTTGGACGTGGTTGCCTGTGAAACGGTTTGCGTGTACGAAGCGTTCATGTACTAATGTGGACGTGCTTCCGGTGTCACGAAGAACTTCCACCTTCTTGTCTCCTACAAAGCCTGGATAAAATTTGAGACCATTGGACTTTGCAATGACTGTCATAGTTGAGTGCTCATTGTAATAGCTTCTGTTATATGAGCTTCTGTTTGGCATATATTGTGGTCTGGAGTCCTGTGAATGACTTCTGTAGCGAGGTTTGTTGTTATCTGGTTTATTGTTTCCAGGTGCTTTGTTGAGATTGTATTGCTCTCTATTGTTGTATCTTTGAGTTGGTGATGTGGGTCTATCAAAATTTTGATTTTTGGAGACTGCCTGTTTTTTCCAACATTCATGAGTTTGGTGACCCTTTTTATGGCAAAATGAACATTCTGTGGTTCTGCTGCGGCATTGAGACGTGAAATGCCCTAGTTTATGACATTTGTTGCATTTGATTTTGTCATCTGACTTATATCCTGCATTTTTGTCTTGAGCAAAACAGACAAAATTTTCTTCAACAGATGGTTTGACTGACTTGTTTGGATATGCTGCTTTATATTGTCTGATGATCTTGGTTAATGTCTGGATATCAGTAGGATTTCTCTCTATAATGTAGGATTGAATATCTTCCGAGTGAGCATGGGTGATGTTGTCGATAATAATATGTTGACGAAGAGCTTGGTAACTTTCTTCTATTTTTGCCATGGATACCCATCTATCAAACCACATTGACATATTAGCTACAAAAATTTGAGGATCATCATTTTGCTGTGGCCTTTCATGATAGAATTTCTTTCTATAGTTGGCTGAAGTTGCTCCGTATTGGCGCAGTAGAGCTTCCTTGATATCAGAGTAAGTGCTGCGTTCATTGATGGACAGTTGTGAGCAAATGTTGACAGCTTTGCCAGTCAAGAGGGTAAGAAGTGAGCTCGACCAATGTGCTTCAGGTAGACCGGATGCTGTAGCTATTTCTTCAAATCTTATGAGATACGAGTCCATATTGTCAATGTTTTCGTTGAAAGCCGATATTTTGTTCATTAATCTGTATTTGTCAAACATATTTGATTGACCTTGAATTGGAATGCTTTCTTTATTTTCTTTATTTTGTTTTTCGAATTCCATTTTTTCTTTTTCATGTTGCCTTTGTTTCTCGGCGTCTTGCAATTTTTTTTCTTCTAATTGCATGCGTTTTTCAGAATCTTGCCTTTGTTTTTCAGCTTCTTGCCTTTGTTTTTCAGCTTCTTGCCTTTGTTTTTCAGCTTCTTGCCTTTGTTTTTCAGATTCTTGCTCTTGATATTCTTTCTCTTCTTGTTTCTCTGCCCACTGGTCTGGCTTTGAAATTTGCTTTTCTTTGGCAAATTCTATTAATTCGAAGAATCGTTGTGTTCTAGAACTGGAAGCCATATTTAATTTCTTTGTTAGTTTCTTGTATTGGAGCAAAATGTTCAATATCTGGATTTTGGCTTTATCTCAGATATAATAATAATATAGATCTATTGAGCCGATGTACTTTTTACTGGTTTAACAGTTGGTTAAATCTGGTCTTATTTATAACGCCAGTTATTTGATTTACTGGTCTTTTTTATACTGCCAGTTATTTGCTTTACTGGTCTTTTATATTGCCAGTTATTTGCTTTACTGGTCTTTTTTATAATGCCAGTTATTATGTATATTGGTCTTATTCCTTTTGCCAATTACATATAATAATAGTTTTCGTGAGTTGGACGTAACTCTAACGAAAATCTTTATAAAAGAATTATCGATAACCAACTGACCTGTTAAACACAGAAATTCTGTCCTCCGTTAATAAGAATGAAGTTCCTTTGAAGAGTTTAGAAATTGGTCCCAGATCTAGATCTTGAATAAATTTCGTTAAAAGTTGTCCGTGAACTTTTATTAGTCGGAGAGTGCCAAATATGTCACAACAACATTCGGATGGTATGACGTCACGATGTGTTGTGATGCCGGGGATTTTATTTGAATTCAATAGTTAACAAAAAATGAAGATCTAGAATCACAATTGACAATTCTTTGATAAAACAAAACTCTGGAACTTTATTAAATACAACGTAAGTACAGTTTATGTACAAATTACAAATCAATGAGCATGAAACATATTACAAAGGCTTTTCAAACAGAGCTCTTAGAAACGTGACTAGCTACAAGGACTTAATATTCTCGACTGACTTTACTTTTTTACTACCGCCAATTCTCTGGCGCTAACTCTTTTCAAAAATGTCTTTGTTTAAATTCAAATCAACCAATAGATTTCAAACATACTAATTACGTCCCTTGGGTAAATCCTGACTTGAATGACAAGTGTCTAAATTTGAGGATTAAATCCCGAGACTCATGTCGAGGGCTTATATTACTTTCAAAAGTGAAATGTACACACAATTCTATAATGTGATCTGTGACACTGAGCCTGGAGGAACCGCAACCACCGACAGGAGAAGGGCAAAGGCGAGCCACTTTCGCCTAAACCAGTAAGCTTCGGACAGGAAGGGCTCGTTAGACTTGGTTGGTTTTCCATCTAGGAGAATCCAAACCTCCGCTGCCTTGTGGCTTTACCCAAGCACCGGAGAGGCTTCAGGAGACAGCACTGCGGAAAAATCTGGAGCTGACGACCCTCAAGCAGATTGTTGCACAATGGGCTACAGCCTGGCAGAACCAGCGCTACTGATCCCAAACTGTAGGGTTCTAAAAGTTGATTATGAAGATGTGGCTTAGTGGTAAAGCGCTTGGCTTCTGAACCGGTGGTCCCAGGTTCGAATCCTGGAGAAGACTGAGATTTTCAATTTCGGGATCTTTAGGGCGCCTCTGAATCATCTTTTTCCGTGGCTCACGGTTAATGAGGGTGTCATATGGCCAGCACAACAACCAACCACCTTTACTTTCCCCAATTAATGTCAGGTTCCCATTAGAGCTGGGTGTATTCAGAGAAGCCCGAAGATTTCTACGTTAAAAATCCCAGGATTCGAACCTGGGACCTCCGTTCTGATTGTTCTATTATCATATTTTTAACTGTAACGACTACCTTGCTATGACTTCTACAAAAGATTACATCGGCCAATAGTCCATCTCTGTCTAAGATAAGGAAGACAATGTTGGGATACGGACGTATTTTGGTATGTCATTTTATTTAATCAAACCTTGACCACAGTAACAACTGTAGAATAAAAAAAAATAGCTGTAGGTTTGCAATGTATTAAATGACAACAGAGAAGTCTACATTGCTAGTTGTATTAACCAAGTCTGCAGACTTCCTGTATTCTCAGATATGAACTCCACAAAACTGACTCTTTTGCTGATATTTCATTCAATGTTCCATCAACAGATATCACGAGACACTATCAGAAAATGAAGCCAATTTAATCAATTTCTGTAATGTCAACAGTTGTAGAGAAAGGTTGAATTGGGGGTTTTATTCAGAGTTGTTGTTGTTATTGTTGCTGCTGCTGTTGTTTTTGTTATTGTTGTTGTTGCTGCTTTTGTTGTTATTGTTGTTAATGTGGTTGTTGTTGCTTTTGTTGTTGTTTTTTCTGTTGTTCTTTTGAAGTTGCTGTTGTTGTTGTTGCTGGTGCTGCTGTTGTTTTTGTTGTTGCTTTTGATTCTTTTGTTGCTATTGTTGTTTCTTTTGTTGCTATTTTTGTTTCTTTTGTTGCTGTTGTTGTTTTTGCTGTTGTTCTTTTGTTGATGCTGATGTTGTTGTTGTTGATGTTTTTGTTACGTTTGTTGCTGTTGTTCTTTTGTTGCTGCTGTTGTTGTTGTTGTTGATGCTGGTGCTGCTGTTGTTATTGTTGTTGCTTTTGTTACTTTTGTTGTTGTTTCTTTTGTTGCTGTTGCTGATTTTGTTGTTGTTGTTTCTTTTGTTGTTGTCCAACAGACTAAGGGATATGTGATGGTGAAATAAACATGAAAAACACTTAAAATACCTTTTTAAAACACATTACCACCTTGATGTACCTTACAGAGCGATTATGTTTCTCTTGAAACACTAATTCATGCTAGATTAAAAACACAAAGGAACGTTTTTTCTACCGTGTGTCCAACGAACTAGTAATTCTTTTCTCAGAGATATACATCAACTGTTTAATTACTGGACTAAAAATTTTACAGCCTCTTTTGAGATTAGCGCCCCTCGACTTCCATGACTTGAATAAAGATGCTGTAAAAATGGACAGAAATCTGCTGGTCAGGTCAATGAAATAAATTCTCCCTGTAATACATAGATGTACAGCAAAGGCTCGTGGGTTGAACGTCTGACCTAGACATAAACTTGTTTCAAGACATGACTAGTTTATAGGTGACTAATCAATCAACACAGGAGCTTCTATAGGTAAGTGAGCTTATAAGTTGACATCCGTTACTTGATTGGTACTTGCACTAAACAATTCCGAGCCTCTGTTCACGTGTGCCGCCCCCTTCCGGCCAATCGCCATCTCTTTCGTTTCCTGAGGTTGACATTTTGTGGTTGCCTTCTTGTATTGTGGCACTCCTACATTAAAGATACATTTAATGTTTTCATTTTATATAGAAATTTTGTTAAAGAAACATCAAGGTTAATCCCTTGTTGGTCTGGTCATCTCGTAAAACACTTTTTGATGTGACTGTGGAGCCCTTTTTTTTTGAGAGACACTTCCGTCAGGTGGTTGTTTTGGGTCGGTACCCAAATGGGCCGGTAGAGCAACCGAGTGGCAGCATCGATACCACTATGGCACATATCAGATTCTCTTATCAAAGGGCCATCTGAGCTTCTTGTTTAAAAACGAATCTTTCAATTCTACAGTGTAATACTATTTTAATTTAACACATTTTCTGAAATAATGAAATAGCCTTCATTCGTAGACAGTGCTACTTGTGGAATTCATCTTTTTAAGGCCTACATACTCAGCGAATAAAAAGCATCATAAGGCCTATATTTTTTAGAAGAATAAAGAGTTCAATGTATGCATGCATATCGATACATTATCAAACTTAATGATCTTAATGATTTTGAGGACAGGTAGGTCTAGAAATGTCCATCATATGATATAGAAATACCCTGGTCGATTTTGACACCCAGCCCGGCCCTGACTCCCGTCCACATATAGCAGGTTAGGATGACTTTCGCTTTGCTGGTAGAGGAGCCAGCCATTTATCATTTGCAATGCTTGTAATTGTTGGAGTGATAATATCATTTTTTTTTTCGATTTATAACCAAAATGAGTGATAACTCTTGAAACTTTATCGTTTTCTATTTATTATCCCCCTTTGCCGGGTGCATTGCCGTTTATTTCTCAAATTCAAGTTATTATGCCATAAAATGTTTTATTTAATTACAAAGTAGCAATCATAGTAGTTTAATATTCTTCGGTAGTGCAGTCTCATTACTTATCAAAGTTAGAAAGAAATGTGTTACATCAGTTTAATTTAGAAATGGGGGTTAGAAACCGTTAGAGGTGTGATGGAACTCTTGGACGCAGAACGAAACCATTAATTCACAAAAACCAGATAAAAAATATTATCATAGCTTATGACGATTAGAAACATTATTCACACATTAATTTACAAGGCAGGGTTAAACTTAAATTGGTATAATTTACAGCACCTTTTGCGCAAGGTATAGAGTGTATCTCTTGAGGATGGCTACCTGGTCGTGCGGTATGCGCGCTGGACTGTCGTTCGATCGCTTCGATGGACCCGGGTTAATACCCTCCTCTCTGCCATCCTCAAACGTCCTGCGTGAGGTCTGGACTAAGAAGTAGATTATCTTCAACTCTGGAGGAACATCTGAAACGTGAAAAAAAAATCTTTTTTTTTTTTTTTTACAAATCTTATATCAGCTTTGGCTGTCTGTCTGTCTGTCTGTCTAATACACATTTTTAACAACGTTCTCTGTCCCACTCCCTACTCTCAGATCAAGTTAAAAGCTTTGCACAATTATTTTTTTTGTCGAAGACAACACGTAATACATGCATGACTAAATGCATGACGCGTAGGACGTAATCATCTTCTTTTTTTTTTATGTAACGTCTGTATTATATAAGATGAAGATAATCAATAACAAAATTAACCAAACAGTTAACTAAATAGTGGTAATGAATTGTTTGATATCAAAAAGGGAAATAATCTTTACAGTATTGAGAGATATGGCAGTAGATGTGGAGTTATTCCGCTGATTACACTCGAGGCATGAATAGGTATGCATTTATGCCGCCATTCGCTCGTTATGTGATTTATTTCCCTTGTTGACCATCTAAATTACCAAGAGCTATTCACCTATACATTCCTCACCGATGGCTGTTAAATCAACACATAATAATAATAATAATAATAATAATAATAATAATAATAATAATAATAATAATAATAATAATGGACTACGATGAATTGTGTTTCTCTTTAACGAAACTCGACCCTGGCAGCGCTAGAGAATGAATACTAGTTCGTTTCTAATATAATAATAATAATAATTATAAGAAGGCAGACTTCGAGTCCGAAGATTAATGAGGAATGCAGTAACCTCCAGCGGCTACGCAGCCCCAGCTATGACCTACATATTTTGCCGGTCCATCTAGTTGTAATTAGTTTACACAAATTGTCGTTGTGTATCGTCTCTAACTAGATCTACACATTATTCAATGAGAATGAAGTGTTCTCTCCTTCTGTCATTTTATTCGCATTCGGTAGATTTCCTAAACTGCGAATGTGTTTCGGATATGAAGGGGAAAAAACAACAGGTTCGCAATTGTTACTACATTGAGATCTCATCACTGGACCACCAAACAACTGGACACAACTACCAGGCGTAAGTTTGTATCTTTCAATAGTGGCGTAAGGATACTTACTTATCTATTCATTTATTATACACACGCAAGTGTATTACATTTATTTTCGTTGTTAGTGACTCGACAGTAATCTTTTCTAAAAATTCAGGATTATCTTGAGATGTGGATAAGCTATATCATCTATAGTCTCTATTTAGTACATCTTGAAACATACTACGGTGTTGTTATCATTTGCAACTGCATTTTATGATTTGTTTATCTCTCTCCATTGCTGTAATAGAGCTTTTAGAAAGCAGATAAGAATATTCATGAAAACAACAAACAAATGGAGAAGACAATAAAATTTTTAAAATATTTTATTCATTTTATGCACATTCATACTGACCACAATTAGATAAAGTGTGCATGTATCTGAAAAAGAATGTCATTATCCGTATATCATATCGAAATTCAGAGAATAGTTGCGAGACCACTTTTCTAATTTTTTACAATAACTATTACTAATATTACCCGAAGTACAGTCCATCCAGTCATGGTCTGAGGACGCTGTTTTACAGCTACAAAGTTGTCTGTAGCAAACAGATTGGGACATGTTTGTAAACAACTCCCCAGACAGATGAACTTAACACAACTGTTAATTCGTACATTCAGTTCTGTGAAAACATAATTATATCAAAGAAGAAAATTAAAACATTCAGTAATAATAGACCCTAGATGACCAACATTAAAAATTAACATTCTGTCATCATCGAGAAGTACATAGAAGTCTATTTTATAAAGCGCTGGTTATGAGTGTGTATGTGTTTTTCATGTGTAAATGTTAGACGTATGTGCATCTATATCGTGCATCTATATTGTTATTGTACAGTAGTTAAGCTGAGATTGTCAATTGTAGTCAAAGTGAATTTCCATTTGATTGGATCAATTAAGTTATCTTATCTTATCTTATCTTAATTAGATCACTATATCAACATGTATTACACAGCATGCAAAGGAAGCAACTCATATGCAATAGACGCCAGTGGGTTAACTAAAGTTACGTCAGTCGTACGATACACTAAATAGGTTAACCCTTTAAGTCCTACATCTTTAAAGCCTGTGACAAGAGCCATGACTGATAGTGATATGCTAAATGTGAATTGCGGGGCCCCTGATAGGCCGCAGGCGCGGGGCCCAATTTGAAGCAATCGGTCAAATCTGGCTAAAGCCACGCCAGGTCATCATTAAGGTATAGTAGTGCGCCTCTATTGTGATGAATTCGTAACGTAAATGGTACTAAGACACACTGTGTCCAGTCTGGAAAGTCATAAATTAGACTGATAAGACACACTGTGTCCAGTCTGGAAAGTAATAAATTAGACTGATAAGACACACTGTGTCCAGTCTGGAAAGTCATAAATTAGACTGATAAGACACACTGTGTCCATTCTGGAAACTCATAAATTAGACTGATAAGACACACTGTGTCCAGTCTGGAAACTCATAAATTATACTGATAAGAAAACACTGTGTCCAGTCTGGAAAGTCATAAATTAGACTGATAAGACACACTGTGTCCAGTCTGGAAATTCATAAATTAGACTGATAAGACAAACTTTGTCCAGTCTGGAAACTCATAAATAAGACTGATAAGAAAACACTGTGTCCAGTCTGGAAAGTCATAAATTAGACTGATAAGACACACTGTGTCCAGTCTGGAAAGTCATAAATTAGACTGATAAGACACACTGTGTCCAGTCTGGAAAGTCATAAATTAGACTGATAAGACACACTGTGTCCATTCTGGAAACTCATAAATTAGACTGATAAGACACACTGTGTCCAGTCTGGAAATTCATAAATTAGACTGATAAGACAAACTTTGTCCAGTCTGGAAACTCATAAATAAGACTGATAAGAAAACACTGTGTCCAGTCTGGAAAGTCATAAATTAGACTGATAAGACACACTGTGTCCAGTCTGGAAAGTCATAAATTAGACTGATAAGACACACTGTGTCCAGTCTGGAAAGTCATAAATTAGACTGATAAGACACACTGTGTCCATTCTGGAAACTCATAAATTAGACTGATAAGACACACTGTGTCCAGTCTGGAAAGTCATAAATTAGACTGATAAGAAAACACTGTGTCCAGTCTGGAAATTCATAAATTAGACTGATAAGACAAACTTTGTCCAGTCTGGAAACTCATAAATTAGACTGATAAGAAAACACTGTGTCCAGTCTGGAAAGTCATAAATTAGACTGATAAGACACACTGTGTTCAGTCTGGAAACTCATAAATTAGACTGATAAGAAAACACTGTGTCCAGTCTGGAAAGTCATAAATTAGACTGATAAGAAAACACTGTGTCCAGTCTGGAAAGTCATAAATTAGACTGATAAGAAAACACTGTGTCCAGTCTGGAAACTCTTTAATTAGACTTATGCAGAAATATTTAGTAATAAAGTTAAGAATTAAAACTATCCTCCCTCCAGTTAATGCTTGGTTGTTGGTTTGTTGCTCCAAATAGTTGGTACTGCTAAACTCTTAAGATCCAATTCATAAGACCTAATTCATAAGATCTAATTCATAAGACCTAATTCATAAGATCTAATTCAGAAGATCTAATTCATAAGACCTAATTCATAAGATCTAATTCATAAGATCTAATTCATAAGATCTAATTCATAAGACCTAATTCATAAGATCTAATTCATAAGATCTAATTCATAAGATCTAATTCATAAGACCTAATTCATAAGATCTAATTCATAAGATCTAATTCATAAGATCTAATTCATAAGACCTAATTCATAAGACCTAATTCATAAGCTCTAATTCATAAGCTCTAATTCATAAGATCTAATTCATAAGATCTAATTCATAAGATCTAATTCATAAGACCTAATTCATAAGATCTAATTCATAAGATCTAATTCATAAGACCTAATTCATAAGATCTAATTCATAAGATCTAATTCATAAGACCTAATTCATAAGATCTAATTCACTCCAAATATACGTCCCTTCTGTCACACTCTCATCTAGCATCCCCGTGACTTATATTAACCTGAATTATGCCAGACCATCTCGTGATTTCATCAGAAACTCTTCCGTCTGTAGAGTCAAAAACATCCGCTCCCCTCTCCTCGTTGTTACCACGCATATACATATTTATTTAAAACTGCACACTATTTTTTCCTTGGCACAGTCTGTAAAAGAGCTCACAGCTCATCAGCAATAAAGCTGGCTAGAAGAAGAAGAAGAATACATATTTATTTTTTTTATATATTTTTTTATTTATCATTTTTTATATATATATATATTTTTTTTTTGCTTATTTTTTTTATTTGTTAATTATTTATTATTTGTTTCTTTTTTTTTTTTTTACTATTATTATTTTTCTATTTTTGCAGAATAACAAAAACTAATATGAGATGAAGAAATAGAAAATATTTGACCTTTCGTAACAAATCTTGTTATTATTTGATATATTTAGAGCTTCTAATAATTGTCTTTCTAGAAAAGTCTTGCTGCCTAGAAAGACGTAGCCGTCTTTGAGACCCCCCCAGGATGCTGCCAGCAGACGTGAGCTCACTGTTCCGTTGTGTCTGCATGGTCGGCTACGTCTGTCTACTCACGATATGTCCTGTCCAAGCGTCCATGGAGTATAGTGAGTAGTGTCTCTAGTGCTTTCATACTCTTCTTTTTTTCCTTTTTTTCTTCTTCTCTTTTTGTTCTAACTCTTTTTTTTTCTTCTTTTTCCAATTCTTCTTTCTCTTCTTTAGAAGGATGGTTGCCTGGTCGTGCTGTTTGCGCGCTGGACTGTCGTTTGGATTTATCGATGGTCCCAGGTTCAAACCCCGCCCGCTCCCATCCCCCGTCGTCCTGCGGGAGGTTTGCACTAGGAAGTAATCTATCTTCAACTCTGAAGGAACATCCGAAATATATAAAACATTTTACAAAACATCTCGAATTGTCATGAGTTGAATCTAAAACTCTCGGAACTCTAGGCCCATGGAAGTTTGCTTCCATTTGCCTGTCTGAACAAAATTCTGTCTAGGAAAGGTCCAAGCAGATGTACATGTGTACATCCCTATTATCCATGGTTGATATCCCAAGACTCTCAGGTCAAAAACGAGGCCAAAGGTCGAGCACACCTGGGAAACTCTGCTGTGCTGGTGTCCGTCATAAAAACGGCTCCTTGAGGAACGTCGTGTAAATAGTGACCTTTTTTTTTTGGGGGGGGGGGGCTTTCTTCCATCCCCGCCTGTGCAATGGACTCGATTCTTAGGTACCCCCAACGTGAGTTGTCTAAGTACTCTATACGAACAACATGGCGTGGACTTCTAAGAATAACAGATGTGTTTCATTCACAACATCCTATTTTTAAAGTAGATTAGTTGAACCAAGTCATATTATTGAAAGATGAACAGCGTAGTATCGAGCTACACATCGAAGTGATAATTTTAGAAGAAACTAGTCTAGGTTTATTTTAGGATTCACTCTAACCCGGATTATTTAAAGTTTTTAGACGGTCTAACAAGGGAGATAATTAACAAAACTGTATTGTTGTTGTTTTTTCGAAAGAGTGAATGTTCCACTACTTTGAAGACTAACAATTATGCAGTTTGGCTTACAGTTTAAAAACAAACAAACAATACTAATCAACAGGGCCAGATTTAAGTATTGGAGGTCCCTGAAACACGGATGTACCTATTAATAAAAAAAAATATTAATATCTAAAAGTTTAGCAAAAGCCTGCCATATTATATAGATTTACGAGAGTGTTTGTAAATTAATTCTACTTTTCCTATGTTTAAAAAGTGTACAATTTCTTAATATACATATTCTAGTAACACAGATGTACATCTATAGTGTTAATGCAATGTAGTAAATCCGAAGTATTAGCGGACACTTCATAACTACAACAGTGTTGCCAACTGTTGGCCTCCTTCAGTCGTAGAGCGACTATGGTTAACCTGTTTTGAGGTCCCGTTTTATTACATCCACGTAACGGTGGTGGGGGCGACTAGTTTTTTCTTGAGCCAGACGCGAGTTGTCCGTAGAGAATGACTTTCGGGATGCGATTGTCCTCCATCCGGTGAACATGTCCAAGCCAGCGCAGACGGCGTTGTCCGAGGGCTGTAAAGATGCTGGGAATACCTGTTCGCGCAAGGATCTCAGTGTTGCACACTCATTCTCTCCATGGGATTTTCGACAGTGTTGCCAACTGCAAGAACTAAAGTATTCTCGGTAAAAATGGAGGGGGAATGTACAACAGTTTCATAGAATCTCTGATCTGTCGAAATAGGCCTCTCTTATCTATTGTGGAAGTCCTTTTTTGTGGAGTCCCCTGGGCAATAGCACCACCTGTCCTCCCTTTCTTGTGGAGTCCCCTGGGCTATAGCACCACCTGTCCTCCCTTTCTTGTGGAGTCCCCTGGGCAATAGCACCACCTGTCCTCCCTTTCTTGTGGAGTCCCCTGGGCAATAGCACCACCTGTCCTCCCTTTCTTGTGGAGTCCCCTGGGCAATAGCACCACCTGTCCTCCCTTTCTTGTGGAGTCCACTGGGCAATAGCACCACCTGCCCTCCCCTTTCCCGGCCCTGCTAACAAACCAGTACTAAGTAAATGTTGGACTATAATTGATATGAAAAACCTCAAGTACTTAAGGCTGGGCTCTGTCTTGCTATATATTCGTCCGAATTGGGGGAGGGGTGAGTCGATACCAAGAATAAAAGCAACCTTCACATTGCTATTGCCAAACACTATTTCCGGTATTGAATGCCTAAAAAATGCATATTCTGATGAATGTACAGTGCATTATTCTGCTATTAAAAAGTTGTATTTCAAAACCTGTGCTATTCTTACTGACTTAGATCCTCCCGCGTCGTTCGGCTCATTGGGCGGCAGGCTGTTTCCACAAAAATCTGTCACTGGCAATGTCTGAAGCCTCTTCCCACCTGCTGCTCAGAATTTTAGAAATCGCTTGGCGCCACCCACCACCCAAGCTACAAATCCAGGACGGTGAATAGGCACCCTTATTGCCTAATACTTAGGCAATAGGCCTCCATTGCCCATTTCCACGAGGTCTCATCATCTTAAGTCAATACCTGCGCGCATACATTCATAAAACAACAGATTAATCAACAAGTGCACAAAGTTCCGTGTCATGAACTTACCTGGGTTTGATTCTCAAATATTGCAATATAGAGCCCTTATGATGTCCTATTGACATAGTACTCGTAATTCAATATTACTTATCGCTTGTGTAGTTTACCATGTGACATTGTAATATTAATGTGGTGAAATCTTCGCTTGGGGGCAGACATATAATAGAGGGATATTACTGATACTCAGTACATGCAATAAGAAAAACACAATATAATTCTTAGATGGAAAACTAATAGAAAATAACAAAAATTAATTAGTTTACTAATTAATGTCGTGGGGACGCGATGGTATAATAGTGTAGCGTTTGGCTTCAGAACCTGGGGTCCTGGGTTCGAATCTCCGTGAAGACTGGGATTTTGAATTCTGGTACTTTTAGGGCGCCCCTGAGTCCACCCAACTCTTATGAGTACCTGATTTAGTTTGGGAAAGTAAAGGTGGTTAGTGGTTGTACTGGCCACATGACATCTGCTCGTTAACCGTTGGTCAAAGAAATAGATGACCTTAACAACATCTGCCCTATAGATTGCAAGGTCTGAAAAGGGAATTTTTACTTTTAATGAATGACGTAATCGTTTTGACATTGTAATCAAATGTCACACAGCAAAACTTTATGTGCGATAATGGAAACTTCAGACCGATAGGGAGATGTTAAAAAAAAGAAAATTAATAATTCGAATTTTTACTTTGACGAAGTAGAAATTGAAAATAAATAATTCGAATGTTTTCTTTGACGTAGTAGAAATTTAAATGGTTATTAGCTTTATCTGAACTGGCAGCTATCCAGATGAATATTACACCAAGCAATGAGACCTTCCAAAAGTAATAGAAGAATGATAAATGAAATATTTGGCAGTTAAATTGCCTGACGTTGGTGTTTCAAAACATACATAAGGTCAAGGTCGTGGAGCAGATGTCATCTTGTAACTTTAAAATTTTTAACAATCTTCCAGAGTTCGAATTTATTGAAACTATTCAAATCTTGGGACTTTCACTGGTTAGCTTATAAAACATGGTCTTCGTTCAAGCGCTTGGGTTTGAGAACCTCTAAACTAGCAGACGTTGTCGTGCAGACGTGAACTTGACAAAGACAAGGTGACTGTAATGTTGGGAGAGATTATGGCGGGATTACCTCAAGATCGATGACCGGACTATCGGTACGAAGTGGCGGGAGTTGATCTTTTAGCCTTGTGTTTTACTGTGAGCCAATCAAACGAGTATTTCTTTTCGTTAAATTAACGATTTACAGTTTTTAACGTGTGAATGATTTGGAAAAGAAAAAAAAATATTATTCTCACATCTGACTGGTCACGTGTTTGGTGTAACGAATAAATGATCACACTTTTTAAAGTGGCCAGTCACACAAAATTTAACCGAAACAAATAAAATATATTTTAAAAATTTCCTTATTAAAAAAAAGTGAAAGTTTAATAATAACAATAATAAATTGGAGCGATTGTGAATATCTTTATTCATTGTTTTCATTGGTGGGAAGCGTGGTCGAGAGGCCAAGTGCGCTTGAACTTGGCTTGGCTTGGCTACCTAGAAGGGGGCTCGAGGTTCGACACCCGACTCGGGCAGAGTTGTGTTTACTGAGCGCCTAAAAGCAGCACGGAAAACCAACTCCTCACCGGTCCACAAATGAGATTGGACCAAAAGCGCTCTGGGCATGCTATAAGCATGAAAGGCAACAATATCAACTCTGTCTGGTAAAAAGTGTGTACGCGATATTTCTCCGACACCCATTCTCGGCTCAAGTTGATACTTTGCACAATTATTCATTGGAGTAGACAAGGCACGAATCAATTAAAAAATTCGTTAATTAATTACTGCAATTAAGGGAAATTATTCCTTTAGTTTTCCCAGATATGGCTTAATTTGTAGGGTTTAGTCCCCTTAACTAATACTTTAAACAACTATTTATTGTACCTAATAGAACATGAATGAATAAAGAAATTTACCAATTAGTCAATCAACTATTTAATCATTTTGTTTGATATCGAATAAGGGAAATAATCTCTACCTTATTGATAAATGTAGTTGTAAGGGAGGAGCTCTTCCCCTTACCTAAGCTCTGTTCTTTTTTTTAAAAAAAGGATATTTTTATATGTTATTATTTTGGTCTTATTCTCCTTATACATTTCGTGATTGCAATAAGTAGTCTTGGCTACAATTTTGCTTTTGTTTTTTCTAACAACAGATCCGGCAAGTGACGGTCCAGGCCGGTTGATTAAATACATTCCGTTCAGAAGGCACAGTTCGTATCCGAGAAATCAGCCAACATTACCAAGGGTTTTAGTAAGGACTTCTGGAACACTGGTAAGTTGGTTGGTCATTTCGGTTTATTTTATCTTGCAGTATGAAACAGATTGAGAAATCAAAGACCGCCATCGGCTTCATATAGAAGGAATTTATTTTAAATTTAAAAGAACAAACTACTTTTTAAAATGTTCCTTATAATTAATATATGTTATATGGCCTCCTAAAGTCGCAAAGCCACTATGGATCATCTCATGGAAATGAGATGAATTCCTGCGCATTGGCTGTGGTTGGAACCATGTCGCCCACAGATCAGTTCCCCCTCTCTCTCCACGCAGCTGATATATTCAAAGGAACGGCAAGTGCCGATACAGTTTGGGGTCGGCGACGTCGCAGGCTCTGCAAAGGCTATTGCACTGAATGCTGCAAACTGGCTTAGGTTCGCAGGCTCCTGATTTCTTTTCAGGGCTGACTCCCGAAACCTTTCCCATGATTGGGTATAGATGCAAGGCAGCAGAGGTTTGAATTCAGAGTTTTCCTTCTTTTAGGTGGGTAGCCAGCCATGGATAACGATTCCATCCTGAACGAAGCTTACTGGTTTAGGCTCCAGTTACTCGCCTTCGCCATTTCTCCTGTTAGTCAAAACAGTTCCGTCGGACTTAATATCTGGGCCACACGTGAATTTGGACTGGTTGTCAGGGGCTATTTGAAACGCATGTCATTGGGTAGCATTTTATAGGTAGTGGGTTGTAAAATGTTTGTAAAATGTTTTACATGTTTCGGATGTTCCTTCAGAGTTGAAGATAGTTTACTTCCTAGTCCAAACCTCCCGCAGGACGACGGGGGATGGGAGCGGGCAGGGTTTGAACCCTCGACCGTCGATAAATCCGAACGACAGTCCAGCGCGCAAACCGCACGACCAGGCAGACATATATCCATTACTACTTCCGGCAATGACAACCTTGGGGAACCAATAGTGATCTATATTGATATATACTGACAAACATTGTAGTTATATACTCTTTCTAACATTGTGGGTAGTCAACAGCAAGAACTCGCTTAGACAAGGTTAGAGAGTTGAAACTTGTCCATCCAATCAGGATCCAAACTCTTCCCTCAAGGAATTCACTTCCCAGAAATGACAACAGTAAGTGACATTTGGTTATTTGACATTCACTTGTCATTTAGAGAAAAAAAAAAAAAGTTTATTTTGTTCTATCATTAGGTTTAACTCTTTCTCTCCGTAATTATTTACCAAATTCTGGTAGAATCAACGTTGGTATCGTCAGTTAGGAGAGAAAGAGTTAAGATATTGAATCGTTATATTTACGATATTAAATATGAGTTTCACGAAATTAAGTAATTAGAGTGACGATATTAATTCATCAGACTCAAGATATTAGATAGTTAGATTTACCATAATAAATCATTAGATTCAATATATTAAATCATTGGATTCACATTATTGGATCACTGGATTAGGGTCCAACGTTTTTTACAAAGCTTATATCAGCTCACTCTGCCAGTCTGTCTGTCTGTCTGTCTGGTACAAATCTTTATTTTTTTTATTTCTCCTACTTCCCATTCTCGGATCAAGTTGAAACTTTGCATAATTATTCTTGTCGATGATAACACATTAATCGTTAAAACAGAAATGAACTGATAAGTTAATAAACTGTACTTAACTAATTCTGTTTTATGTAGAAAAAAGGAGCGAAATCTTGCAGTAGTGAGAAATGGTGTAGTAATTGTACGTTTTTAGCGGCCCCCGTAAGGGAAAAATCCGCTATTAGGTTTATGCAAAATGTCCGTGTGTCCGTCTGTCACACTCAGATCTCGAAAACTAAAAGAGAAATGAAAAATGTTATTTTACCATGCGATGCAGCTTGAAAAGTTTAGGTGCAACGGCTTCTTTTGGTTTTCTAAAAGCAAATCGTTTACTTTATCAAATTAATTATGCAAGCGATTTTTTTTATAAAAATACACCAATTCTAAAGTATGTGTAAAGTATTTATGTATGTATGTATGTTTCTGTTGTATGTTCAATGTGTTGTACTCTTGTGTGTTCAATGTAGTGTACTCTTGTGTGTTCAATGTAGTGTACTCTTGTGTGTTCAATGTAGTGTTCTATTGTGTGTTCAATGTAGTGTACTATTGTGTGTTCAATGTAGTGTACTCTTGTGTGTTCAATGTAGTGTACTATTGTGTGTTCAATGTAGTGTACTATTGTGTGTTCAATGTAGTGTACTATTGTGTGTTCAATGTAGTGTACTCTTGTGTGTTCAATGTAGTGTACTATTGTGTGTTCAATGTAGTGTACTATTGTGTGTTCAATGTATTGTACTATTGTGTGTTCAATATAGTGTACTCTTGTGTGTTCAATGTAGTGTACTATTGTGTGTTCAATGTAGTGTACTCTTGTGTGTTCAATGTAGTGTACTATTGTGTGTTCAATGTAGTGTACTATTGTGTGTTCAATGTAGTGTACTCTTGTGTGTTCAATGTAGTGTACTATTGTGTGTTCAATGTAGTGTACTATTGTGTGTTCAATGTAGTGTACTCTTGTGTGTTCAATGTAGTGTACTCTTGTGTGTTCAATGTAGTGTACTCTTGCATGGTTCAATGTTTCAGTAGGAAACAGATTTCTATCCAGACTCCTGAATGTGAAAAATGAGCGCCCCCTGGCAGAACAAAGCGTTCTGAGGCCTGTACAGCATCGCTACGATCCTTTGTCTGAGCAAGGTCAGTGAGTATTTTGAATGCGTTTGATAATGTCTTGCAAAAGTTTACGATTTGTGTGTGAATGTTGCTCGTATTTGCATCTATATTGTTTTTGTAAAGTAGTTACGCTGAGGTTGTCAATTGTAGTCAAACTGAATTTCCATTTGATTGGATCAATAAAATTATCTTATCTCATCTTATCTTATTTACTAAACTGTCGGGACTTTAGAGGCATAGAGTAGAGGTGAGACCCATAGACATGTTTGTCTTTTACATACAGACACGTACAATATTTCTTGCAATAGAGGAGTGTCCAAGGGGGGAGATAATCAAATAATTTGTGTTTTGTGAGTTATTATCTCCCCTTGTAATCTTGCTGTGTTAATTTTTTCCATAAATGTTAAGATTTCGTCTAAATCTTGGTATTTTTATTGTCAGGCAAAAAGTTTAATATCTGGAGCTATGACGACTCTGAC
This sequence comes from Biomphalaria glabrata, assembly GCF_947242115.1. NCBI lineage: Eukaryota > Metazoa > Mollusca > Gastropoda > Planorbidae > Biomphalaria > Biomphalaria glabrata. The sequence goes on along the minus strand of NC_074722.1, from coordinate 35,717,038 downwards.
TCCTTGAAAGGTACATCGTCTATCTTAATAAATTATTTTGTACATATTGTGAATCATTGGATCTGTCAGGGTTCTAATTTAATATATACTCTGCTGCTTATTTCCTGTCTTGTTGTGTTTCTTAACTTGGCTCACTAGGGGTTTCTTGAATATTAAATAATACTTGCTTGATACTTTCATGGTTACTCAATTATAATTCATCAATACTTGCTTAACTCAAATACGAACACTTAATATACATCAACTCTAACTCCTTATATTCATGAATATCGATAATAGTTTAATACTTAATAAAGCACACAATTATATCCCTCTTATGAAATAGTAATACACAAAACACCAGTCCATCAACTTATAAATATATAAATGCATAAATACCAGTCCAGGAAGTAAACGTCCAACCTTCCTGGACCGGGAGCAAGGCCTTACTGACTTAACACACTCTCTCGCACATTCAACGAAGACTTAATCACTCAGTTCACAACACGTGCAACACTTTGCATTCATAACAAGGGGATATAACAATCATACCAAAATATCAAACCAACATTCATTCTCGCAATACCTCTCCCTGACAGATCCAATATTGAACTACCCAATGTCTTTGACAATATTTACGATTGAAAAACAACCTAGCTTACATTTTCTTGAAAAGGTGGGAACAATCTGCATCTATTATTAGCAAAAATAATATAATAATAAAAGATCTAAACCACTTTTTAAAAAATGGTAGAGCCTACTCGGTAACTCGGCTACTGTGCAATCTAAATGAATTCTCTCCAGATATTTTCCTTAAGATGAAAATGTAACTCTTTACCGCTACGAGGTAAAAATATAAATCAGGAGCTCTCAGCAATGGGAGCTAGGTTTTATGTTAGGGAGTAATCGTTGTTAATATTGATAGGTTTGCGCTATCGTCTCGGTTACTAAAAGGTTAAAGCGACCGTGAGTTCGGAGTTGACGACACATGCAAAATATTAGAAAATACTTTAAATTAAAAATTATAATAAAGGGAAAGAACTGTAAAAAAAAATTCATTTTATCTATATCAAACAAAAGTGATTAGTTACCACTTGTTAATTAATTACTTGGATAATTTTTTGTATCGATTCGTGTTTAGTTAGGAACAGTGAATGCTTCTGCAGTTTCATCGTGATCCAAGAATGGGAATGAACAAGTTTTAAGTGTACAATTTTAATCCAAGACAGACATACGGACGTACGAATTGGTGTTAAAATGTAGTTAGTGATGGGAACTAAACTAACTTTTAAGAGTTAAACTAAAACTAGTTTTCAACTAAAATAAAGTAATTAAACTATTAGTTAATCATGAATTTCGAAAGATAGTTAAACTAAACTAAAGAAAGTTAATTCAACTATTACAAACTTTTTTTTTTGGGGGGGGGCGGAGTTGAACTAGACCTATATAGATATAATCATCCGACTGCATGCCTACGGTTCGATCTTATTCTTTTAACATTCTAGTAATATTTATCTATAAGGCTAAGTACGGTTGAACTTGTCTTGGCTACCTATGGAGGAGGAGGGGGGCTTGAGGCTCGACACCCGACTCGGGCAGAGTTGTGTTTACTGAGCGCCTAAAGGCAGTACGAAAAACCAACTCCTAGATACCCCCTCCCCGCCCCCCCCCCCCCACTGGTCCACAAATGAGCTTGGACTAAAAAGCGCTCTGAGCATGCTGTAAGCCTGAAAGTAGCGCTATATAAAAGCCATAATAATAATAATAATCATTTAGTATTAATTAATTATTTTTGTTTTATTTAATATAAAGGGAGCTAAACCCTGTATTTTTTTTAGTAAATGGCAGTAATTAGATGTTCTTTACCTTAGTTAAGCTTTGTTGTTGTATTTTAAGTATTCTTTTTTTCTATTGCTTGTTAATGGTGTTTTAATAATATTATAATGATAATAAGTCTTTTTTTATTTCCCTTCTCTCGTAATTAAATTGACTCCCTACCACTCTATTGGTCACTCAGTTGGACCCAGAGTGTGGCCTCAAGCATTCCCCAACTGTGGTCACAGATACCAGTCTCCCATCGACATCATGGCCACCCACTTTCAGTACAGACCCATGTCTCCCATAGCTTTGACCTCAGTTGACCACACCGGACTGTCGGACGTGGTCTTCAGTAATGATGGTTTCACGGGTAAGTCAAATTGTTTATGATGTGTTTTCCACCAGTATAAAACTATCAGCTTTTGGAGGCGAGGTGGCTGAAGGGTAAAGCGCTTCCCAACCGGGAGTCCCGTGTTCGAATCCAGATAAAGTCTGAGATTTTTAATTTCGGGATCTTAATGGCGCCTCTGAATCTACCCAGCTCTCATGGGTACCTAACATTAGTTACGGAAAAAGTAAAGGCGTTTGATCGTTGGGCTGGCCATATGACACCATTGTTAACTATGGCCCCAGAAACAGATGACCTTTTCATCATTTGTCCTGCAGATCGTAAGGTCTGAAAGTTTCGTACTTGAGAATTCAATCCTTATTAATGCTTATATCCACACAGTGAAAAGAAGATTAAAAAAAACAATTATGTATATCACGGAGAACCAAAAATAAGATGCCATTTCCCCGTTACTTTAATTTGAGTTATTTCCTTTTTTTTTTAATTACCTACTGGGTTACTTGTACTCGCAAGTTTGGACAGTTTGTGAACAATTTTAACTTGAACTGTTGTGTTAACCGTAAACTTATGTTAGTGTCTTATGTGTTGTTGGCAATGTCATCTCTTCAGTACTGAATAAAAAGATATATCTTTCTTGAATTTCGCAACGTTATGTCCAGGAACATTGTTGATTAGCGCAGCTTGAAGTGTTGAACATAAAACATCAGATCAATAGGACTTTTGGGTTGATCTGTCAGCTGGTAAACGATCAAGCGAAATCTCAACTAGTAATATTTTCAAAGTATTAATTGTATTATCTTAAATTTAAACAAAAGAAAGTGGCGAAGATGAACTAGAAAAGGAACATTGAAAATATTAATTACATCAGATATTTAACACACGGATCCAAAGTTTATCAACAGACAACCAAGTCCGGAGACTAATCTTCACAAGACAGATCAAGTTTTGTTTGTTTTCTTTGATCTTGAAATTTCTATCTACTATTGATGTAGATTCACTATTTTATTTACTAATAAAGTATAGGTTAATCATATTTCAAATTTTCTTTTTAATTCTTTATAATTTAATATTTGCAAATGTTTGTAAAATGTTTTACATAATTCGGATGTTCCTTCAGAGTTGAAGATAGTTTACTTCCTAGTCCAAACGACGGGGGATGGGAGCGGGCAGGGTTTGAACCCTCGACCGTCAATAAATGCGAACGACAGTCCAGCGCGCAAACCGCACGACCAGGCAGCCATCCATGTGAAAATGTGAGAACTCATAAATAAAAATGAATTTAAAAAAAAAAAGCCCACAAAAGACGCAGGAGGACCAAAAAAAGAGGCATATAAAGCCAAAAAAAAAAAAGAGCCAAAGAAAAGAGGCCTAAGGCCTAAGGGTTATTATGATGACAAAGCTTAAATTGAATATCGCAAATGCTGAGGTTTCCTTTAAAAAAAAATAAATAGATAAATTCCACTCAATACTCATCGTGTTAATGTTTTTACATTTAATGCTTTATATATTTAGATATTTTATTATCAGTTGTGGGTCTGCCTCATTTTTACGAAGCTTCTATTAACTCTTTCTCTCCGTAATTATTTACCACATTCTGGTGGAATCAACGCTGGTATCGTCAGTTAGGAGAGAAAGAGTTAACTCACTTTGACTGTCTGATACAAATTCTGCACATTTTATTTTCTCCCATATCCCATTCTCAGTTCAAGTTGAAACTTTGTCTATTTCATAAATGTCGACCACAACACATTAAGTCAATTTATAACCCTCCCTATTCGTCAATGTGTAGCCATAGTTGGAATTATAGGACGACCTTTGTTTACCTAATCTTTCAGCTAATTTATGGAGTTTTCAAATGTATCATAAGCTTCACTTATATATAGTAGTGAGATTGTTTAATAGGAGTTATATGTATGTATATAATAAAAATGCTTTTATGCTAATTTATGGAATTTAAAATGTATCATAAGCTTCACTTATATATAGTAGTGAGATTGTTTAATAGGAGTTACATATATTTATAATAAAAATGCTTTTATGCTAATTTATGGAATTTAAAATGTATCATAAGCTTCACTTATATATAGTAGTGAGATTGTTTAATAGGAGTTATATATATATATAATAAAAATGCTTTTATGCTAATTTATGGAATTTAAAATGTATCATAAGCTTCACTTATATATAGTAGTGAGATTGTTTAATAGGAGTTACATATATATATAATAAAAATGCTTTTATGCTAATTTATGGAATTTAAAATGTATCATAAGCTTCACTTATATATAGTAGTGAGATTGTTTAATAGGAGTTATATGTATGTATATAATAAAAATGCTTTTATGCTAATTTATGGAATTTAAAATGTATCATAAGCTTCACTTATATATAGTAGTGAGATTGTTTAATAGGAGTTATATGTATGTATATAATAAAAATGCTTTTATGCTAATTTATGGAATTTAAAATGTATCATAAGCTTCACTTATATATAGTAGTGAGATTGTTTAATAGGAGTTATATATATATAATAAAAATGCTTTTATGCTAATTTATGGAATTTAAAATGTATCATAAGCTTCACTTATATATAGTAGTGAGATTGTTTAATAGGAGTTATATGTATGTATATAATAAAAATGCTTTTATGCTAATTTATGGAATTTAAAATGTATCATAAGCTTCACTTATATATAGTAGTGAGATTGTTTAATAGGAGTTACATATATATATAATAAAAATGCTTTTATGCTAATTTATGGAATTTAAAATGTATCATAAGCTTCACTTATATATAGTAGTGAGATTGTTTAATAGGAGTTACATATATATATAATAAAAATGCTTTTATGCTAATTTATGGAATTTAAAATGTATCATAAGCTTCACTTATATATAGTAGTGAGATTGTTTAATAGGAGTTATATGTATGTATATAATAAAAATGCTTTTATGCTAATTTATGGAATTTAAAATGTATCATAAGCTTCACTTATATATAGTAGTGAGATTGTTTAATAGGAGTTATATATATATATAATAAAAATGCTTTTATGCTAATTTATGGAATTTAAAATGTATCATAAGCTTCACTTATATATAGTAGTGAGATTGTTTAATAGGAGTTATATGTATGTATATAATAAAAATGCTTTTATGCTAATTTATGGAATTTAAAATGTATCATAAGCTTCACTTATATATAGTAGTGAGATTGTTTAATAGGAGTTATATATATATATAATAAAAATGCTTTTATGCTAATTTATGGAATTTAAAATGTATCATAAGCTTCACTTATATATAGTAGTGAGATTGTTTAATAGGAGTTATATGTATGTATATAATAAAAATGCTTTTATGCTAATTTATGGAATTTAAAATGTATCATAAGCTTCACTTATATATAGTAGTGAGATTGTTTAATAGGAGTTACATATATATATAATAAAAATGCTTTTATGCTAATTTATGGAATTTAAAATGTATCATAAGCTTCACTTATATATAGTAGTGAGATTGTTTAATAGGAGTTATATATATATATAATAAAAATGCTTTTATGCTAATTTATGGAATTTAAAATGTATCATAAGCTTCACTTATATATAGTAGTGAGATTGTTTAATAGGAGTTATATATATATATAATAAAAATGCTTTTATGCTAATTTATGGAATTTAAAATGTATCATAAGCTTCACTTATATATAGTAGTGAGATTGTTTAATAGGAGTTATATGTATGTATATAATAAAAATGCTTTTATGCTAATTTATGGAATTTAAAATGTATCATAAGCTTCACTTATATATAGTAGTGAGATTGTTTAATAGGAGTTATATGTATGTATATAATAAAAATGCTTTTATGCTAATTTATGGAATTTAAAATGTATCATAAGCTTCACTTATATATAGTAGTGAGATTGTTTAATAGGAGTTATATATATATATAATAAAAATGCTTTTATGCTAATTTATGGAGTTTTCAAATGTATCATAAGCTTCACTTATATATAGTAGTGAGATTGTTTAATAGGAGTTACATATATATATAATAAAAATGCTTTTATGCTAATTTATGGAATTTAAAATGTATCATAAGCTTCACTTATATATAGTAGTGAGATTGTTTAATAGGAGTTATATATATATATAATAAAAATGCTTTTATGCTAATTTATGGAATTTAAAATGTATCATAAGCTTCACTTATATATAGTAGTGAGATTGTTTAATAGGAGTTATATGTATGTATATAATAAAAATGCTTTTATGCTAATTTATGGAATTTAAAATGTATCATAAGCTTCACTTATATATAGTAGTGAGATTGTTTAATAGGAGTTATATATATATATAATAAAAATGCTTTTATGCTAATTTATGGAGTTTTCAAATGTATCATAAGCTTCACTTATATATAGTAGTGAGATTGTTTAATAGGAGTTATATATATATATAATAAAAATGCTTTTATGCTAATTTATGGAATTTAAAATGTATCATAAGCTTCACTTATATATAGTAGTGAGATTGTTTAATAGGAGTTACATATATATATAATAAAAATGCTTTTATGCTAATTTATGGAATTTAAAATGTATCATAAGCTTCACTTATATATAGTAGTGAGATTGTTTAATAGGAGTTATATGTATGTATATAATAAAAATGCTTTTATGCTAATTTATGGAGTTTTCAAATGTATCATAAGCTTCACTTATATATAGTAGTGAGATTGTTTAATAGGAGTTATATGTATGTATATAATAAAAATGCTTTTATGCTAATTTATGGAATTTAAAATGTATCATAAGCTTCACTTATATATAGTAGTGAGATTGTTTAATAGGAGTTATATATATATATAATAAAAATGCTTTTATGCTAATTTATGGAATTTAAAATGTATCATAAGCTTCACTTATATATAGTAGTGAGATTGTTTAATAGGAGTTACATATATATATAATAAAAATGCTTTTATGCTAATTTATGGAATTTAAAATGTATCATAAGCTTCACTTATATATAGTAGTGAGATTGTTTAATAGGAGTAATATATATATATAATAAAAATGCTTTTATGCTAATTTATGGAATTTAAAATGTATCATAAGCTTCACTTATATATAGTAGTGAGATTGTTTAATAGGAGTTATATGTATGTATATAATAAAAATGCTTTTATGCTAATTTATGGAATTTAAAATGTATCATAAGCTTCACTTATATATAGTAGTGAGATTGTTTAATAGGAGTTACATATATATATAATAAAAATGCTTTTATGCTAATTTATGGAATTTAAAATGTATCATAAGCTTCACTTATATATAGTAGTGAGATTGTTTAATAGGAGTTATATATATATAATAAAAATGCTTTTATGCTAATTTATGGAATTTAAAATGTATCATAAGCTTCACTTATATATAGTAGTGAGATTGTTTAATAGGAGTTACATATATATATAATAAAAATGCTTTTATGCTAATTTATGGAATTTAAAATGTATCATAAGCTTCACTTATATATAGTAGTGAGATTGTTTAATAGGAGTTATATATATATAATAAAAATGCTTTTATGCTAATTTATGGAATTTAAAATGTATCATAAGCTTCACTTATATATAGTAGTGGGATTGTTTAATAGGGGTGAGCTAAAAGGTGGTCGACGCAACAGAGTCGCACCACGAAAACGCCTCAAAGACCAGCTTAGGCGTCAACTTTCCTTGGCTGACATAGAAGAGAGCACCTGGTTGCACGCGGCCTCAGAACGAGACAGCTGGAGGTCACTCACGAAGGCCGCGGGGATACACATTTGAACATTTGAGACCAAAAGAAAATCTGCTGCCGAGGACAAACGCAGACGACGAAAAGAAAATCTAAATCGACCACCTGCGGAAAATGGTTATGCTTGCCCTCACTAATCTTCGGACTCGAAGACTAGTATTATTATTATATATATATATCATGGGCGTAGCCAGGATTTTTTTTTCGGGGGGGGGGTTGAACCCCAAGAAACCCCCCCCCCTGGATACGCCCATGATATATATATAAATGCTTATATCAGGGCCGGCCTTAAAACTGTATATGAGAGTGTATTTGTGTACATCTATGTGTGTGTCTGGGATCCCTTTAATTTCAGCCACCATCAAGCCCCTTCACAAAAACATCTACATCGACTGTGAGGACATGCCTGGTAGATTCATACTATCTGGCATACACTTCCACTGGGGGCGTACTGACCACATTGGCTCTGAGCACCTACTGGATGGACATGCTTTCCCATTAGAGGTAGGTCTAGTCGCTTTTTCTTTGGCTAGTATGAGGTTAGGTGAGGTGCTGCGGCTATAGTGATCAGAAGGGCTTTATAATAATTGGCTCTTGGTTCTCGCTGGCTGGTCAGTCATTCACTCTTTCTCTTTCATAGTTTCTATCATTTTCACTAATTCACGCTTTCTACCAGTTGTTTCCCAAATTTAATATTTCTATCATTTTCGCTAATTCACTAATTGAAATTTTCTATCAGGCTCACCAATTCGAAGTTTCTAACAGTCTCACTAATTTATACTTTCTATATATACTTTCTATCACTTCTACTAATTGAAAGTTTCACCAATTCAAAGCTCTATAAGGTTCACTAATTCGAAGCTCTATAAGGTTCAATAATTCAAAGCTCTGTAAGGTTCACTAATTGAAAGCTCTATAAGGTCAACTAATTCAAAGCTCTATAAGACTCGTCTCTAATTCAAAGCTCTCTAAGGTTCACTAATTCAAAGCTCTGTAAGGTTCACTAATTGAAAGCTCTATAAGGTCAACTAATTCAAAGCTCTATAAGATTCATCTCTAATTCAAAGCTCTCTAGGGTTCACTAATTCAAAGCTCTCTAAGGTTCACTAATTCAAAGCTCTAAAAGGACACAAATTCAAAGTTTTATAACGCTCACTAATTCAGAATTTTATCAATTATTATAAATTTAAAGTTCCTCTAGGTTTTATCAATTCAGATTTTCTTTCAGTTGCCACAAAAGTTTTGTCAGTTTGTCCATATATCTTCGCTTGTTTCATCGTTTGAAAGTTTGTTTGTTTGTTTTCCTTGTTTGTCAGCCCGTTTGTCAGCCTGTTTGTCAACCCGTTTGTCAGCCTGTTTGTCAACCCGTTTGTCAGCCTGTTTGTCAATCCGTTTGTCAACCTGTTTGTCAGGCTGTTTGTCAACCTGTTTGTCAACCTGTTTGTCAACCTGTTTGTCAGCCCGTTTGTCAGCCTGTTTGTCAACCTGTTTGTCAACCTGTTTGTCAACCTGTTTGTCAGCCTGTTTGTCAGCCCGTTTGTCAACCTGTTTGTCAGCCTGTTTGTCAACCTGTTTGTCAACCTGTTTGTCAACCTGTTTGTCAACCTGTTTGTCAGCCTGTTTGTCAGCCCGTTTGTCAACCTGTTTGTCAGCCTGTTTGTCAGCCCGTTTGTCAGCCTGTTTATCAAGTTGTTTGCACCGTCGTTTTTTAGTTCATTTCTTAGTTTGCTTGTTTCTTTGTTGGCTTTTTATTTGCTTTTTTGTTTGTTAAATTGTTTGTTTGCTTGTTTGTTCATGTGTTAGTTTGTTTGTTTGCTTGTTCATTAGTTTGTTTGATGGCTTACTTTTTCATTACTTGTTTTTTTTCTTGTTCATTTATTTTTTGTTTGTTCGCTTGTTTGTTTGTTTGTTCGCTTGTTTGTTTGTTTGTTCGCTTGTTTGTTTGTTTGTTCGCTTGTTTGTTTGTTTGTTTGCTTGTTTGTTTGTTTGTTTGTTTGTTCGCTTGTTTGTTTGTTAGTTCGCTTGTTTGTTCCCTATGTTCTAGTTCTTACTTTCTGTCCAGATGCACCTGGTGGCCTACAACAGCGAGTTCCCCAGCCTGGGAGAGGCGGAGGGGAAGGAGAATGGTGTTCACACTGTGGCCATTTTCTTTGAAGTCTCTGACGTAAGTAGTAGATGTAGTAGATGAGTTCAATGGAGCAGAGGCACACGTTTCTCAAGAGTCACTGTGTTATGGAGTGTGTGTGCGCGTGTGAGTGTGAGTGTTTCTATGGTGACGACCAGGGGCGGACTGGGTGGTAAAATCGGCCCAGGCATTTCTATACAATCAGGCCCATAAATTGCATATCATCTGGTAGACATCCAGTTCTAGGTCTACCTGTCCTTAACAGCATTATATTAGTTTGAGCACCGGTAACTGTTCGCATGCATACATTGAGCTCTATATTTCTATACTAATCTATACAAACAAAAACATAGGCCTTATGTTGCTCTGTAAGCGCTAAGTGTGTAGCCCCTAAAAGGATGACGCCTACTACTAATAGCACTGTCTACGGATGTAGGCTATTACATTATTTCGGAAAATGTTTTGGATTAAATTACTATTGCACTGTAGAGAGATTTCTGAGGGCCCCGTTTGCAAAAGAATAAAAAAAAAAAGACCTTTAACAAGTTAATACATAGTTGCATCAATGCGGCCCTTTCTGTGGCCATACCGGCCCATTTGGGTACCGGCCCATCGGGCATTTGCCCAGATGCCCATATAGCCAGTCCGCCCCTGGTGACGACACCATATTGCCAGCCTGAAAGGACGCGTTATTGTAGTAACTATATGAAAAGTACTTAAAGTAAACAACAAACAAATTGGAGACATAGAACTGGATTCTCAGACTATAGACGGACTACATAATTGTAATAACCTTGGGAGTGTAGAAAATCCGCTGCCAAGGACAAAGGCAGACGGTGTAAAGAAAATCTAAATCGACCACCAGCGGACAACGGTTATGATTGCCCTGGTTGTGGCAAACTATGTAGGTCACAGCTGGGGCTGCACAGTCACAGGAAAGACTGCATTCCTCACTAATCTTCGGACTCCAAGACAAGCCTTATTATTTTTATCATGACAAAGGGAGGCAAATACATTATTTTAACTAAAATTAAGTATTTCATGCGAGAAGTTACAGTTCCTGCTTTCCATTGATGTCCTATTCCATTGCTCATGTCTATGTTAACTATAGAATCTTTTATTTTTCAAAGGCCTGGCAAAACTTTATTCTAATTCAGGTTGTTGTTTTTTTTCCCTGTCAATTTTCCTCAGATACCAAACCAGGGATTAAATTTTTGTGTGGAAAATTTCAAAAATATTCAACGCCCAGGTAAGTGCAATGTTAATATCGATACTGTTTATACCCATGTTGTTAATACGGTATCCACCTTGGATATGACTTCCTATGTACAGTGGCGTAGCAAAGTACTCGTGGGCCCGGGTTCCAGAATATGATGCTGGGCCGCCTCCCCCCTCCTTAAGATTATGGCCAAAACAAATCTAGTGGCTCCCGAATGCATCAGTACATTTTAAAAACGTCATTTCTACTGCCTTCTGAATATTATGGTATAATGACGTGTCAACTATGAAAATCAACTAAACAAAATGAGTAATTTGGTCATTTTCAGCTCTTAATAGGACAAGGTGACCATTATTAAATGCATTCTTTACATAACAAATAATATTTTTCAATGTTATCATGAAGTAAAATGCGTGCAAAACATGTTGAACTATTTGAAACATGTAAAAACTAAAAATCGATTTTTTTTCCAAAACCGTCATTTTTGTGTTTGTTTTCCCCTGCCCTCAAGTTACAATGTTTGACAAGTAGTTGTACTTAGACTGCATCATGACACTTAACAATTACCGTATATCACGTTTTAATAGTAACTCTCTTGTGTTTGTGTTTAATTTTAACAAAGAAATGTTTTAACATGTATTCTCTAGTCCAAGTATATGTAACGCATGGCTAACTCTGACAATAAGCAGTGATATAATATAATAACATGACGAATGATTAGTTTAATGGTTTGATAAAAATACATAAAAAAAAAAAATTAAATTATTACATTCAACACATTTTGTTTTCAAATTTTTAGTGCTCTCGTGGGCCCCTATTGGTCATGGGCCCCCCTTGAACCCCTTCGCGCCATGGATGCTACGCCACTGCCTATGTAATATCTTCATTGTTCACAATTTTCACACGTTTAATTAGTTAGTCATTACATGATTAATATTTGTTCCCCTGGCAATCAAATCATTAAATAAGAACAATCTGGTATAAACTTTGTCACATGTAAATTATGAGTGAGTCTGGTGTGAATGTACACTTTGGTTTCTTATAGTTATAATGTTTTTTGTTTGGTGTAATGCACAAATTGTAAGACAAATTTCCTTACGAATAATAAAGATTATTATTATTATTATTATTATTATTATTATTATATATGTACCATCCTTTATATACAAATACTTAGCAGCCAAGTAGTTAAATATCTAGTGTATCCCATTTAATAGCGTAATACATTAGTTGGTATAAATCAGAGGCGTTGTTAGGGTTGGTGACATTTAGTGAGATGAGTTATTATTGTAAATACCTGACTCCGCAATAAAAAAAATATCTCACTGTAATGTCATAGTAACACAATAAATAAAATCTCACTGTAATAGTATAGCAAAAAAATAATATCTCACTGTAATGTCATAGTTTCACACACAAAAACATATCTCAAAGTCATGTCATAGTATCGCAATAAAAAATATTTCACTGTAATGCCATAGTATCGCAATAAACAATAGCTCATTGTTATGTCATAGTATCGCAACAAAAATATCTCATTGTTATGTCATTGGACAATCTGATTTTAATAGGAACCTTTTTGTAATTTATGTAATCGTTTGAGATCATTTCAATTTAACTTTTATTCCTCTCTTCTGTTCTTTATTTCTACTTTTTATATTTGTTACCTATCTCCTTGTATTCTTATCTCTCTTTTAGCAGGTTTCTCTCTCTCTCTCTCTCTCTAACTCCCTCTCTCTCTCTCTCTCTCTCTCTCTCTCTCTCTCTCTTCCTTTCTAAGCAGAGATTACGTTTTATTACTTATTCAGTCTCTCTGCCACCATAAAGACAAAGCTATGAATGAAAAGCAAGGGCTCTAACTCTAATCCTGGCAGACGTGATATTCATTTTCTTATAAAGCCTCAACAGTAATTGTCCTTCGTGTGACCAGACTATGGCCCTTACCTACATGCCATTATCCTTGACCAAGGGAATGAATTAAAGTAGATCTAATTATAGTTTTAAACAGTGTATGTCATTTTCAAGGTAGTTTTTTTTTTTCTTTTTTTTTAAGTGAAGGGAAAAAAAAAGTTCATTGACTGAGAAATGGAGTGAAGTTAAACTGAGTGAAGTTTAACAAACAGATTGAAGGAAATCTATCCCATAGTCCGTTGAACCTTTGGGGCACCACACAAGATCTGTTAACCATCTTTCTCCGTTTCTCTCTGTCTTTTGCCTTGAGTAGAACCTTTTTTTCGTAAATATATATAGCCTAACAATATAAGAATATAAGAGCTCGATTTCTATAAGTCATTTGTGATTTACGATAGTGAGAACATTTGGCTCGGATTATCAAAAAGTATTCAATTCAAAACAATTGCGAGCAGACGATCAGACGAGCAGACGATCACGCTTGTACTTAATTGTTTTTACGATTCCACTTATTAGCCTGCTAATTCCTCATGAAAATTGTAACAAGGACACGGACCTCGAAAACGGCTCAGTTTATGTATATCTTTGGGAAAAAGATTATTAACTAATTTCCAGACGTGGAAAATTCTGGTTTGGCCAGTATGATTTTTCAGAATATAACAATCTTATAATTAAATTTGGTCTGGAGATGTATATCTTGAACACGTCAATGTAATGCCCTCTTATATTGACTAAAGAGTTCAATTATCAACTAGAGGCTCAGAAACATTTCGCGCATACAGACTTCAGTCTTGAAATAGTTTCAAACCTATAATTGTGTATACTCTGAATAGATGTCTACAAGGGTGTAATCATGATTTATGATTTTTTTTCTGGTGGGGAGGGGGGAGAATATAGTCTGTTTAATAAGTGTTAAATTTGTTTAGTTATCATTCATTAGTTATTAAGAGCAAAATAATCGCTACTTGGATGCGGGGGTGGCTGAGCGGTAAAGCGCTTGGCTTCCAAACCGGGGCCTTCGGGCACCTCTCAGTCCACCCAGCTCTAATGGGTACCTGGCATTAGTTGAGGACAAGTAAAGGCGGTTGGTCGTTGTGCTTGCAACATGACACCCTCGTTAACCGTAGGCCTTTACATCATCTGCCTTATAGACCACAAGGTCTGAAAGGGGGACTTTACTTGCTGTCGCTAAGTACAAAAAGTCATCAGTTTCACAGTGGCGTAGCTAGGGTGGGGTGGGAGGTTCAAATCCCCCCGGGCCCCCACCTGAGGGGGGCCCCCAAATGAGTGTTTTTTTTTTACATTAAATATTGAAAATTATGCAAAATACAGAGTTCCCCAAAGAGGTAAAGCCCCCCGCCCCCGCGCCCCCAAACGATGGAAAATTCCTAGCTTCGCCCCTGCAGATTTATAAAGGAGGAATTGACTGCTACTTGTTTACATGTTGATATTACAGATAGTCTACCAGCTTCCCTCACATGTATCGATACATTACGTCATGTCAGCTCAGTTTTCAATTCATAAACTATAAACATGAGACGCGGTGGCTGAGCCGTAAAGCGCTTGGCTTCCGAGGAGTACCGGGTTCGAATCCTGGTGAAGACTGTGATCTTTCACCACTGGATCTTTCGACCTCCTCTGAGTCCATTCACCTCTAATGGGTACCTGACTCTAGTTGGGGAAAAGTAAAGGCACTTGCGCGTTGTGCTGGCCACGTGACACCCTTGTTAACCGTGGGCCACAGAAACAGATGACCTTTACATTATCTGCCCTATAGACCTCAAGGTCTGAAAGGGTGACTTTTTCATTAAACTTTAGAGACACTTCAGAT